>NC_044033.1:457166947-457876947 GCF_901765095.1 Microcaecilia unicolor | reverse complement strand
AAAGGTCCATCTAGCCCAGCATCCTGTCACCGACAGTGGCCAATCCAGGTCAAGGGCACCTGGCACGCTCCCCAAACGTAAAAACATTCCAGACAAGTTATACCTAAAAATGAGGAATTTTTCCAGTCCATTTAATAGCGGTCTATGGACTTGTCCTTTAGGAATCTATCTAACCCCTTTTTAAACTCCGTCAAGCTAACCGCCCGTACCACGTTCTCCGGCAACGAATTCCAGAGTCTAATTACACGTTGGGTGAAGAAAAATTTTCTCCGATTCGTTTTAAATTTACCACACTGTAGCTTCAACTCATGCCCTCTAGTCCTAGTATTTTTGGATAGCGTGAACAGTCGCTTCACATCCACCCGATCCATTCCACTCATTATTTTATACACTTCTATCATATCTCCCCTCAGCCGTCTCTTCTCCAAGCTGAAAAGCCCTAGCCTTCTCAGCCTCTCTTCATAGGAAAGTCGTCCCATCCCCACTATCATTTTCGTCGCCCTTCGCTGTACCTTTTCCAATTCTACTATATCTTTTTTGAGATACGGAGACCAGTACTGAACACAATACTCCAGGTGCGGTCGCACCATGGAGCGATACAACGGCATTATAACATCCGCACACCTGGACTCCATACCCTTCCTAATAACACCCAACATTCTATTCGCTTTCCTAGCCGCAGCAGCACACTGAGCAGAAGGTTTCAGCGTATCATCGACGACGACACCCAGATCCCTTTCTTGATCCGTAACTCCTAACGCGGAACCTTGCAAGACGTAGCTATAATTCGGGTTCCTCTTACCCACATGCATCACTTTGCACTTGTCAACATTGAACTTCATCTGCCACTTGCACGCCCATTCTCCCAGTCTCGCAAGGTCCTCCTGTAATCGTTCACATTCCTCCTGCGACTTGACGACCCTGAATAATTTTGTGTCATCGGCGAATTTAATTACCTCACTAGTTATTCCCATCTCTAGGTCATTTATAAATACATTAAAAAGCAACGGACCCAGCACAGACCCCTGCGGGACCCCACTAACTACCCTCCTCCACTGAGAATACTGGCCACGCAATCCTACTCTCTGCTTCCTATCTTTCAACCAGTTCTTAATCCATAATAATACCCTACCTCCGATTCCATGACTCTGCAATTTCTTCAGGAGTCTTTCGTGCGGCACTTTGTCAAACGCCTTCTGAAAATCCAGATATACAATATCAACCGGCTCCCCATTGTCCACATGTTTGCTTACCCCCTCAAAAAAATGCATTAGATTGGTGAGGCAAGACTTCCCTTCACTAAATCCGTGCTGACTTTGTCTCATCAGTCCATGTTTTTGTATATGCTCTGCAATTTTATTCTTAATAATAGCCTCCACCATCTTGCCCGGCACCGACGTCAGACTCACCGGTCTATAATTTCCCGGATCTCCTCTGGAACCCTTCTTAAAAATCGGAGTAACATTGGCTACCCTCCAGTCTTCCGGTACTACACTCGATTTTAGGGACAGATTGCATATTTCTAACAGTAGCTCGCAAGTTCATTTTTTAGTTCTATTAATACTCTGGGATTAATACCATCAGGTCCCGGTGATTTACTACTCTTCAGCTTGCTGAACTGACCCATTACATCCTCCAAGGTTACAGAGAATTTGTTTAGTTTCTCCGACTCCCCCGCTTCAATATTCTTTCCGGCACCGGTGTCCCCCCCAAATCCTCCTCGGTGAAGACCGAAGCAAAGAATTCATTTAATTTCTCCGCTACGGCTTTGTCCTCCTTGATCGCCCCTTTAACACCATTTTCGTCCAGCGGCCCAACCGACTCTTTGGCCGGTTTCCTGCTTTAATGTATCTAAAAAAGTTTTTACTATGTATTTTTGCTTCCAACGCTAATTTCTTCTCAAAGTCCTTTTTTGCCCTCCTTATCTCCGCTTTGCATTTGGCTTGGCATTCCTTATGATCTATCCTGTTACTTTCAGTTGGTTCTCTTCTCCACTTTCTGAAGGATTGTTTTTGGCTCTAATGATTTCCTTTATCTTACTGTTTAGCCACGCCGGCTGACGTTTAGTCTTTTTTCCCTTTTTTCTAATACGTGGAATATATTTGTCCTGAACCTCCAGGATGGTGTTTTTAAACAGCATCCACGCCTGATGCAAGTTTTTTACTCTGCGAGCTGCTCCTTTCAGTCTTTTTTTCACCATTTTTCTCATTTTGTCGTAATCACCTTTTCTATAGTTAAACGCTAGCGTACTTGATTTCCTAGTTTCACTTCCTTCAATGCCAATATCAAAACCGATCATATTATGATCACTGTTATCAAGCGGCCCTCGTATCGTTACCCCCTGCACTAGATCATGAGCACCACTAAGGACTAAGTCTAGTATTTTTCCTTCTCTTGTCGGCTCCTGAACTAGCTGTTCCATGAAGCTGTCCTTGATTTCATCAAGAAATCTTATGTCCCTTGCGTGTACAGATGTTACATTAACCCAGTCTATATGCGGGTAATTGAAATCCCCCATTATTATTGTGTTGCCCAGTTTGTTTGCTTCCCTGATTTCCTTTAACATTTCCGCATCCGTCTGTTCGTCCTGGCCAGGCGGACGGTAGTACACTCCTATCACTATCCTTTTCCCCTTTGCACATGGAATTTCAATCCACAGTGATTCCAAGGAGTGTTTTGCTTCCTGCAGAATTTTCAATCTATTTGATTCAAGGCTCTCGTTAATATACAATGCTACCCCTCCACCAATCCGATTCACCCTATCACTACGATATAATTTGTACCCCGGTATGACAGTGTCCCACTGGTTATCCTCCTTCCACCAGGTCTCAGAGATGCCTATTATATCTAATTTTTCATTTAGTGCAATATATTCTAACTCCCCCATCTTATTTCTTAGGCTCCTGGCATTCGCATATAGACATTTCAAACTATGTTTGTTGTTCCTAAGTACATCATGCTTAGTACTTGACAGTATTAATTGGCAATCTTTTGTCTGATTTTTATTGTTATTTAAAGATACCCGATCTACTACAATCTCTTTTGCAACCTCACTATCAGGATACTCTATCTTCCCTGTTATGGTGATATCTTTGAAAGATACCTTATCCCGAACCATGCTCTTTTGAGCGACTGTCGGCCTTCCCCCCATTTCTAGTTTAAAAGCTGCTCTATCTCCTTCTTAAACGCCGATGCCAGCAGCCTGGTCCCACTCTGGTTAAGATGGAGCCCATCCTTTCGGAATAGGCTCCCCCTTCCCCAGAATGTTGCCCAGTTCCTAACAAATCTAAAGCCCTCCTCCCTGCACCATCGTCTCATCCACGCATTGAGACTCTGGAGCTCTGCCTGTCTCTTGGGCCCTGCGCGTGGCACAGGTAGCATTTCAGAAAATGCTACCCTGGAGGATCTGGATTTCAGCTTTCTACCTAAGAGCCTAAATTTTGCTTCCAGAACCTCTCTCCCACATTTTCCTATGTCATTGGTACCCACATGTACCAAGACAGCGGACTCCTCCCCAGCACTATCTAGAATCCTATCTAGGTGACACGTGAGGTCCGCCACCTTCGCACCAGGCAGGCAAGTCACCAGGCGATCCTCACGTCCACCAGCCACCCAGCTATCTATATGCCTAATGATCGAATCACCAAGTACAACAGCTGTCCTAACCTTTCCCTCCCGGGCAACATTTGGAGATATATCCTCGGTGCGAAAGGATAATACATCCCCTGGTGGGCAGGTCCTGGCTACAGGAGTACTTCCTACTTCACCAGGGTGATGCTCTCCTTCTAGGAGACCTCCCTCCTCCAAGGTAGCACAGGGGCTACCTGACTGGAGGTGGAACTTCTCTACAACATCCCTGTAGGTCTCCTCTATGTACCTCTCTGTCTCCCTCAGCTCCATCAAGTCTGCTACTCTAGAGAAGGAAAGAAACTAAAAAGATTATGAGTCCATAACCAAGCAGATTTTACAACATTATTTGAAAATAGTTGGGGAATTTTTCAATCCAATGAATTGTAAAATGGGTTTGAACAGTTTCATTTTCAACAGTTAACACTTTACAACCCTTTATTCTTTACAGGAACAACTAGATCTTCGCATCAACATTAGGATAAAAACCCAAAATATCAGAGAAGTATTATTATTCAATTAGTTTAAGTTTTACTGCTACTTTTAATTCAAAAGAAAATATATCTTTCTAAGAAATGTCTCTTTGTGTGCAATTTTTGTCTTACAGACCTCTATGGATCTGGTAGTCTTCCCTATCAGGTAAGTCGCTATTGTGTCAGTGTCCTTTCTTTTCCAGATGTATGACTACACTTATTTATGGTCTTTCTTGAGTTTGCTGTCTTCACCTTGCTTGAACGGTGGGGCCCTTTGCTTCACTTCTGCTCCGGCATAGACTCTGGAACCTTGCCCTACTACTCTAAATTTAAACAACTCAAAAAGAGAGTCTGTCTTCCTAACTTGTCAATTTACTCTTTCTGTGAGAAAAGGGAACACTTGGGACTCTAGCTATTAAAAAAAAAAACAACTAAACTAAAACAATATCTATCTTATTAAATATCTATTAAAAAAAACAAACCAAAAAACAACAATAACTCTGATTATTCGACAGAAAACAGACGGTAGGGTTAAATGGTAATCTCTGTCAATGGAGGAAGGTGAACAGTGGAGTGCTGCAGGGATCAGTACTGGGACTGGTGCTATTTAACATTAATAAATGATATGGAAATCGGAATGATGAGTGAGGTGATCAAATTTGCAGATGATATAAAACTATTCAAGGTTGTTAAAACACGTGCAGACTGTGAAATATTGCAGGAAGACCTTAGGAAATTGGAAGACTGGGCGCCCAAATGGCAGATGAAATTTAATGTGGACAAATGCAAGGTGATGCACATTGGAAAAAATAATCCGAATCATAGTTACCTGATGTTAGGGTCCACCTTGGGGATCAGCGCTCAAGGAAAAGATCTAGCTGTCGTTGTAGATAATACTCTGAAAAAGCAAACAGGATGCTAGAAATTATTAGAAAAGAGATGGTGAATAAGACCAAAAATACTATAATGCCTTTGTATTGCTCCATTGTGTGACCACACCTTGAGTATTGCGTTCATTTCTGGTCACATCTCAAAAAAGATATAGCGGAATTAAAGGTTCAAAGAAGAGCAACCAAAATGATAAAGGGGATGGAACTCCTCTTGTATGAAGAAAGGCTAAAAAGGTTAGGGCTCTTTAGCTTGGATGAGGGGAGATATGAGTGAGGTGTACAAAATCCTGAGTGGTATAGAAAGAGTAGAAGTAGATCAATGTTTTTTTCATGTTTCAAAACTACAAAGACTAGGGGACACTCAATGAAGTTACATGGAAATACTTTTAAAACTAATAGGAGTGGCCTAGTGGTTAGGGTGGTGGACTTTGGTCCTGGGGAACTGAGGAACTGAGTTCAATTCCCGGCACAGGCAGCTCCTTGTGACTCTGGGCAAGTCACTTAACCCTCCATTGCCTGCCGCATTGAGCCTGCCATGAGTGGGAAAGTGCGGGGTACAAATGTAACAAAAAAAAAAAATTATAATAATAGGAGAAAATATTTTTTCACTCAATGAATAGTTAAGCTCTGGAACTCTTTGCTGGAGGATGTGGTAACGGTGGTTACCACTAGTTAGGTGGCTAACATAAGAGTAGCCATACTGGGTCAGACCAATGGTCCATCTAGCTCAGTATCCTGTTTTCCAAACAGTGACCTAGCCAGGTCACAAGTACCTGGCAGAAACCCAGTTTGATGCAACATTTTATGCTATCAATCCTGGGGCAAGCAGTTGCTTCCCCATGTCTGTCTTAATAGCAGACTATAGACTTTTCCTCCAGGAAATTGTCCAAACCTTTTTTAAACCCAGATACACTAAATGATGTTACCACATCCTCTGGTAAAGAATTCCAGAGTTTAACTATTCGTTGAGTGAAAAAAATTTTTCTCCTTTTTGAAGGTGTGTTCTTCAGAATTGTACACAGTATTCAAAATGAGGTCTCACCAGAGTCATATGTAGAGGCATCATTGCCCCCTTTTTCCTACTGGCCTTTCCTCTCCCTATGCACTCAAGTATCCTAGCTTTTGCTGTCAACTTTTCTACCTGTTTGGCCACCTTAAGGTCATCATGATTGCGCAAAAAATTTTCACCCCCTAATCTGTACCATTCCCTTCGGTTTTTGCAGCCCAAATGCATGACCCAGCATTAATTCCTGGCTGCCAAACTCCAGATCATTCCTCTAGCTTTGCTAAGTCCTTTCTCATGTTATCCACACCATCAGGAGTGTCTACCCTATTGCAGATTTTGGTATCATTCGCAAAGAGGCAATCCTTAACAGACAGCATTTCAGCAATATTGCTTCCAAAAATGTTAAAAAGAACTGACCCAAGAACCAAACCTTTTGGCACACCACTGTTAAACATCCCTTTCTTCAGAATGAGCTCCATTTGCTATTACCCTCTGTCGTCTTCCACTCAACCAGTTCCTAATCCAGTCAGTCACTTTAGGGCCCATACCGAGAGCATTCAGTTTATTTATTAGTCATCTGCAGAACCATGTCAAAGGCTTACTAATATCTAGATACACCACATCTAGCGCTCTCCCTTGATCCAACGCTCTGGCCACCCAGTCAAAGAAATTAATTGGATTTGTCCGACAAGACCTGCCTTTAGTGAAACCATGTTGTCTTGGGTCCTGTAATCCATTGGATTCCAAAAACTTTATTCTCCATTTTAAAAGTGTGATCATTAATTTACTTACCACAGAACTTGGACTTATTGGCCTGCAGTTCCCAACCTCTTCCTTTTTTGTGGAGAGGGACCACATCTGCTCTTCTCTAGTCCACCGGGACCACTCCCGATTCTAGAGAAGCATTGAAAAGGTCATTCAGCGGAGCCGCTAGAACTTGCCTAAGTTTCTTCAATACCCTCGGATGTATGCCATCCAACCTCCTTTGCTTTGCTCACCCTGCCCCAACGATGATAGTTTAAAGCCTTCTTCAGGACAAACACAAACAGGAAAACTGCATCCAGGCGTTTCTGTAGAAAAGAAAGTTGAAAAACGAGCAGAAAGCCTTGTTTCTTCCTGCTACTTTGGGCTTCTGGATAAATCACAGCTGGATTCCTGTTTGTCTAGAGTGCCATAAGCTTTCGTTTACAATTACCCTGTTTTTTTTTTCTCCCCTTTATTTTTCAGCTTGTGTCTCAGCTCAGCAATTAGAGGTAAAGCCCATTTGCACCCTAAGCCCAGCTGTAAGAGTCTCCAATCATGATTCGGTAGTGACACCTTTCTTCTTCTTGCCCTTGATCTCTTTACCTCTAATTCGTTGGATGAGGAGTGGCCAGCAGGAAAAAAGGAGGTGATGGTGCCTCTGTATAAATCTCTGGTGAGACCTCATTTAGAGTACTGTATACAATGTTGGAGGCAACACCTTCAAAAAGATATAAACAGGATGGAGTTGGTTCAGAGGGCAGCTACTAAAATAGTCAGTAGTCTTTGTCATAAAGGGCCAAATTATATAAATTGTGGCAGTAAAATTCTATATAGGGCACGCCGGGATGAGCACTGTTTTTATAGAATGACATTGAGTGCATGCATGAAGAATTTTTTTCCATTTTCAAGACACCTCTTATCAACAAATAAAGACTATAGCTATGGGGGCCACTGTGGCCTCCTCTATAGAAAACCTACATGTTGCTAGATTTAAGAAATTGTTCCTCTCCAAGCATGAATAGCATGCTGTTCAAACTGTGGAAGTGATTCTATTGATGTCATTTTACTTATCTGGCAAGATAGTGAAAGAGAGTTGAGAGAGTTTTATGCTTGGTTGAATGGTCTGAATAGGAATTTGGTTTTTAAGATGGATTTTTAGTAGGGTTTGTGTTCACTGTAAACATCAAAATCATGTACAGTGGAGGAAACTTCATCACATATATTTTTAGAAAACTCACAGATAGACTCATTTTTGGATTACAAACAGGATGGAGTTGGTTCATGAAAGACTCCAGACGAAATTGGAGAGTCATGGGATAGGAGGTAATGTTCTATTGTGGATTAAAAACAGGATAAAAGATAGAAAACAGAGAGTAGGGTTAAATGGTCAGTATTCTCAATGGAGAAGGTTAGTTAGTGGGGTTCTAAAAAGGCATACAATACTTGAAAGCATGAGAATTACCCTCAGAAACCAAGGTATTGACCAAGGTCTGACCAACAAGACCCGTTATCTATATAAGATTTTGGTTTCCGTGGTCTGATCTCTTTCATTGGGTAAGAAAATTAATCTCACATGCTTACAATCAGAATTTTCTCATAATGCAAACATTTTCACTGCGAATCAAATGTTTCCAAAAGCACAGCTATAGCATAAAATAACTTAGCTTTCCTTAGCTGGCTTAATCACCCCTCATTCCAACTGCTTAATTGTGTTCAGCAGATGAATGCCCCTGCATAAGTTTGTTTAAACTGGGTTGTTCCTGATGAAGCCCAGAAGCGGGTGAAACGATATGGGCCCTGTTGAACACATATTTGATTCTCAGTGAAAATGTTTCATTATGAGAAAATTCTGATTGTAAGCATGTGAGATTAATTTACTTACCCAATGAAAGCGATCAGACCATGGACACCAAAATCTTATATAGATAACGGGTCTTGTTGGTCAGACCTTGGTCAATACCTTGGTTTCTGAGGGTAATTCTCATGCTTTCAAGTATTGTATGCCTTTTCATGACCTTTTGGGATTGAATTTGGCTGTTGTTTAGTTTGTTTTGTATTAGTTTATGCAACTTAGATCAACAGCTCATACTGTTATTTATCTATTAGTTAGTGGGGTTCCCCAGGGGTGTGTGCTGAGACCAATGCTTTTTAACATATTTATAAATGACCTAGAGATGGGAGTAACTAGTGAGGTAATTAAATTTGCTTATGACATAAAGTTATTCAAAGTCATTAAATTGCGGGAGAATTGTGAAAAATTACAAGAGGACCTTACGAGATTGGGAGACTAGCAGGCTCATTTTCAAAGCACTTAGCCTCCCAAAGTTCCATAGAAACCTATGGAACTTAGCCTCCCAAAGTGCTTTGAAAATATGCCTCTAGGTGTCTAAATGGCAGATGACGTTTAATGTGAGCAAGTGCAAAGTGTTACATGTGGGAAAGAGGAACCCGAATTATAGCTACGTTATGCAAAGTTCCACGTTAGGAGTCACGGACCAAGAAAGGGATCTAGGTGTTGTCATTGATGATACGCTGAAACCTTCTGCTCAGTGTGCTGCTGCGGCTAAGAAAGCAAATAGAATGTTAGGTATTATTAGGAAAGGACTGGAAAACAAAAATGAGGATGTTATAATGCCTTTGTATCGCTCCATGGTGCGACCGCACCTCGAATATTGTGTTCAATTCTGGGCGCCGCGTCTCAAAAAAGATATAGTGGAATTAGAAAAGGTGCAGAGAAGGGTGACGAAAATGATAACGGGGATGGGACGACTTCCTTATGAAGAAAGGCTAAAGCAGCTAGGGCTCTTCAGCTTGGAGAAAAGGCAGCTGAGGGGAGATATGATAGAGGTCTATAAAATAATGAGTGTAGTTGAACGGGTAGATGTGAAGCGTCTGTTTATGCTTTCCAAAAATACTAGGACTAGGGGGCATGCGATGAAGCTACAATGTAGTAAATTTAAAACAAATCTGAGAAACTTTTTCTTCACTCAACGTGTAATTCAACTCTGGAATTTGTTGCCAGAGAATGTGGTAAAGACGGTTAGCTTAGCGGAATTTAAAAAAGGTTTGGACAGCTTCCTAAAGGAAAAGTCCATAGACCATTATTAAATGGACTTGGGGAAAATCCACTATTTCTGGGATAAGCAGTATAATATGTTTTGTACTTTTTTGGGATCTTGCCAGGTATTTGTGACCTGGATTGGCCACTGTTGGAAACAGGATGGTGGGCTTGATGGACCTTTGGTCTTTCCCAGTATGGCAATACTTATGTATGTTATGTAAGTTGTTAAGAATTAGGAGGATATGTTCAGATCTTGTTACATTTGAAAGCAGAGCTGCTGGAATGAAGGAGAGATTTATTGCAAAAGGTTACGCAAAAAAATTGTATTGATGCTTGTCATAAAAAAGCCAGAAGTATGGACAGAAGGGCACTATTTACTCCAGGCACTCGGAAGAAGCAGAGTGTTGTATTCGTTCTCCCCTTTATATATATCTTTTGAATAACATCACAAAGATTCTCAGGGAGCACTGGCACATCATACAGCACCTCAATTGTTTTAGCGACAATAATGGTGGCCCATAAGAAAGGACACAACTTAAGGAGACCACTTGGTCCTCTCTACATTACCAATGAGTAATGAAGGCAAAAGGAATCTACTGTAGGACACTACAGATATATA
The DNA here is from genome assembly GCF_901765095.1 of Microcaecilia unicolor. NCBI lineage: Eukaryota > Metazoa > Chordata > Amphibia > Gymnophiona > Siphonopidae > Microcaecilia > Microcaecilia unicolor. Next base: position 457,866,527 of record NC_044033.1, on the reverse strand, counting down.
GGGTTCTGTCTGTGGGGTGAATATGCAGTGGAAATCCTCTGTGGACCCATAGTCTGGAGAAGAGTTTTCTAACTATAAAATTGCTGGTGTTATATGTGCAGGCATTTGTCCTTGTGGACTCATCATTTATAGTGGCAAAACTATAAGACAATTTAATAAAAGATTGATCGAACGGAAAAGTGCAATTAAATACAGAACATCAGAGAAACCTCTGGTGCAACACTCGCTGTCTTTGAACCATTCTTTTGAGGACTATAAGTTCCTGGTCCTGGCTAAACCCAAATTAAACTGGAGAGAGAGGGCAACTTGGATGTTGACCTGTTAAAGCTTTAACAAAGGATGATTTCAAATTCCATACTATTCACCCAAAGGGTCTTAACCAGGAATTGGATTTATCTGTGGTTATATTATGACCACCTGATCATATTTATGTATTTGTTAGTATTTATTATTAGGTTGCCTGTGCCTAGTTGCGGTAATATGGGGATTTTAGGTACTGCTTTCTAATTGTTACTATTTAGCACAGAGTCTGTTTACCCTTATGGTTCCTAATTACTTGACTTCTATTGACTTTTTAATAAGTGCTTAATGTCACCAAGTTACTATTAGCTTCATGGGCACACTGCCCATTTAAAAGCAGTTTTAGTTGCGATTTTCTTTTTTTTAATATGGCCAAATATTGGATTTTTTTTTTAGTATCACTTGAAAGCTGAGGTTGTGCCCTTCATGAATATAATTTGTTTTTTCAAAACGAGCAATTCTGACGTTGTTTGTTTTTATTGATGATGGCCGTTTCATTTTCAGTGTGTTTTATCATTGTTAAACTGTTTTTAACCACATGGGTAATATAAGAAACATGTGCCTTCCATGATTATACCCTTATTTTTCAGAAACAAACCTTTTTTTTAGGTATTTGTTTATGGTTTTTAGATTGGACAGCCATATTGGCCCCTATAACGTCATTGGAACACATGGAGGTGTATTTTCAAAGCACTAAGCCTTACAAAGTTCCATAGGTTACTATGGAACTTTGTAAGGCTGAGTGCTTTGAAAATGAGACCCATGGTGGTTTTTTTTTAGCTTTTTTAAATGTTGTTTATTGTTCTTATTCACTCAGAGATGGGTTTAAGCTGTTTAATAAGTCTGGAGCTTCTATTTGAAAAGAATAAGTTGTGAGTTTTCTTTTTCCTGTTGCGGCAGTGCTAGGTCAAGTGACCCACTGCTGATTTATGGAAAGCTCCAGATGTACAAACCAGATGCTGCCCACAGTGCTCCCCCACCCCTGGGAGGTTGTGTAAGAATAATATATTTTATTCTAGTCTCCACCAATTACCTATAAGGTAATAAGATAAGGATATGTAAGAAAAAGGGGAATTAAATATTATATTTGTTAAATTACATTAACCTGCACTGTAAGGTTTAAGGACATGTTCTCAGAACATAAAAGACCATATATTTAACTTAAAAAATGTTTATTTACAATACAGGTAATGTAATAATGTTATAAGAGAGAGGCAGTTTTTAAGAATCTTATCAAAAGTGGAAATGTGCTTTCAAGTTAACAAGTCTGAATTATAAATTATGCTAGATATGGTAACTCACTTTGATGGAGGTGGCTGGTTGAAGTGATGCTGGAGATCCTTGCAGAAACAGAAGTCTTTTCTTGCAGAGGTGTAGTTGTTTGTTGGAGAATTCTTATCAGGGTGTGTGTAATGTCCAGCAGAGAGGCAGGAGGCAGGTCAAAAGAGAGAGACCAGTCAGGAATCCATGAGCCCAGTGTCCAGAGGAAGAGAGAGAGCCAGCAGCAATTCCAGCTCCTTTTCTAGTAAAATGGTCTAATCTATTTTTAGTAATGGGTCACCTGGTTAATGACATCATCTGGACATCTGCTGGTCCATTGTCTGAAAGTGATTGAGCTTAGATGGGCTTAGTCTTTGTCTGAGAATAGGTGGAGGTTTAGTCTTTGGTTAGGTGCAGTCTCTGTGATTGATTCTTTGGATAGGTGTTGATGGGCTTAGGTAACCAGCCAGCTAGTTCTTGTGTCACGTTTTCAAGGCAGAAGTTAGATTCGTGAGCCCTTGGGCCGCTGCCGAGGAGCGGCAGCGGCAGGCAAAACCACCCCACACCAGAAACAAGGCAGCACTCTGACAGGGACAGCTAGACTTCATCTGCACTTGACTGCCCTTCCCCAGGAGTTGAGCCCCTGGGTGTAGGCGGCCGGCAGGACTTACCGGACAGGGCAGGCACTGGATACCAACTAGGCTGAACAGGGACTGAGGGTCAGAGGAGTAAGGAATATACATGGGCAGCAAGGCAGGAAATGGACAGGCTAAAGGGTCAGGCCTGAAAGCTGCAAAGCAGCTACTAAGAAAGGACACACAGACAGGTAAGAGACAGAACTGAAAGCTGCCAGAAAAAAGAGCCAAACACGTCCTTTATGGATGGCCTTGCCCCCCCCCCCCCCCCCGCCGTCGCCGCTGTTCCCCGCTCCCCCCTGCATTAAAAAATCATAACTTTAGGCAGCCCCGGCTCCCCTCCCTCCTCCCTTCCTCTCTTTATCCTAAGCTCTGCCTCCCGCCATCCTCCGCCCCGTGCCTTGCCCCCGCCGCCCCCCCTGAGGTCGTCGCCGCCACTCCCCCCCTCCACCGGGCTCCCCTCCGTCTAATACCGAGCCCTCACAACACCTCTCACCTCTGTGTGAAGGCGCTGCATGGGCAAGAACAGCTGATCGCCTCTTCGGACGCCCGTTCCTCCTGGGCCCGCCCTCGTCTGATGTAAGTAACCTACTTTCCTCAGATGAGGGCGGGCCCAGGAGGAAAGGCGAAGACGTCCGAAGAGGCGATCAGCTGTTCTTGCCCGTGCAGCGCCTTCACACAGAGGTGAGAGGCGCTGCGAGGGCCCGGTAAGAAGGAGGGGGGCCCGATGGAGGGGGGAGCGGCAGCGACAACCTCAGTGGGGGGGGGGGGCAGTGGAGGCGGGGCACAGGGGCGGAGGATGGCAGGAGGCGGAGCTGAGGAGAAAGGGAGGAGGGGGGGCCGGGGCTGCCTAAAGTTATGGGGAGTGGGGAATAGCGGCGACCTCGGGCGGGGGGGGGGGGGGGCAAGGACATCCATAAAGGATGCTTCTGACGAGCGTTTTTGCCCCCTCCTGATCCTTTTTTTTTTTTACATTTGCCGGGGCTGCCTAAAGTTATGATTTTAATGCAGGGGGGAGCGGGGAGCAGCGGCAACCTCGGGCGGGGGGGGGCAAGGCCGTCAATAAAGGATGCTCCTGATGAGTGTTTATGTCCCCCTGCGATTTTTTTTTTTTTTTTACATTTAAGTTTTTTAAGCCAGGCAGCCCCAACGAGAGAGGTACAGACCTCTCGTTAGCTTTCCCATAGTTTTCCAGCGTTAGGGCAAGCGAGAAACCTTAACGCATCTCATTTCAATAGGGTTTCTACACAATTTGCTCATCTGCATTCCGTTTTCGTTTGCTGCTATCGTTTGCTGCTACCGTCGTCGGAAATTGGGCTTTAGTGCATTCCAGGGTGATCTACTTGTTCGTTAAAGGCTCGTTTAGTTTAGTGCATTTTGCCCTCAGACAATAAACAGGACTAGGCAGAAGTGCAGCAGCACCCCAACATACCAGGGCCTTAGGCGATGCAAAGGCAAACACAGAAGTTTCTAGGTGATTAATAAAGCCCGTCAGCACCTGAGGTTTAGCTGCAGCAATCTCAAGGAAGACAAGGCTGGCAGCCTGGAAGATCCGGACCGGACTGGACTGAAGCCTGGAACGGGTAGGGACAGCAAGACAGTCTATGGCAGCCACCAGTTCTGGCCACCAGAGGGCGAGGGGAGCACAAACCAAGAAGCAGGCAGAAAGCATACTGAAGCATAGAGAGGCTTAACACACACAGGTGCAGTATAGTGGAGTAATCAGAGCCATGCTGGAAGCAGCCAGCACACAGAGACAGAACTAGCTCAGAAAGACCAGACAGAAGCCAGCTTAGAAGCTGACCGCCAGAAATAAGGTAAGCCTGAGAGGGGTCATGACCACAGACGTGACATATTGTTCTCAGTAGTTTTCCAGGGGAAAGGGGAAAGTAAAATTAAAGCCAGACCAGTTTATCTGATTCTGTCCCAATAAGTCTTTAGAGCTGTATTTTTATGTTGGTATCTGATCCAGCAAAATCAATAACTCATATCATGCTACAGTTGGCGGTCCTGGCCAGTGTTCTTTTAGACTTTTTTTTTTAAGACTTCTTTTAGTCTTTTCTTCAGAAACTGCTTAAGGTGTACTTGCTGATGTACCTATTTCATGGATGAGTGAGTATTAGCAATTGTTCATATTCATATTCTTTGCAGCCAGTGCAAGTGGTGATGTGAAATGTTAACACCATAAGGGTATGTAACATGTTTGGGTTCCTACACACATTTTGGTGTATGCCACTTTTTTTGTTTTTTATGTCACACATATTTACTTATTTGTTTTAGTATTATTTAACTCATTATGATATGTTAGTTTGATTTTAAGGTTTGGTATGCTTTTATTCCCGTATTGGTCTTGTTTGTTTTAACAGTACATTTAGCCCATGAAGCAGCCCACACCATGCCAAACTGACTGGGTCATGCGCTCCTTTTAATTAATTTACTTGTTAATATAGTCTCTAGGTTTTTACCACCCTGTCTGTTCATTCTTTTTGGAACTTGTGGACCGCTTACCAGTCTCTCTTTTTCGGCACAAACACCTTCTCGACAGTTCCTGCCCCACAATTATTACACTGTTTGGCAGTTTATTTTTAATTTAAAGTTTTCCAAACTTTACTGTGCCAGCTCTTATAACAGAGAAGATTCTTGGGATGGGTGCTGCTTTTCAGGCACTTCTTGATGCAGTCTGCCCTTGGCGCTGTTCTATTGTGATTCTGGGTCATGTGAGCAAACAGATTTCCAAGTCTATGCCCCTCATAAGTGCCTATCAAAAGTACATGCATACAGTTTTGAGAAAATCTTGTACGTAACTAACTAGCAGGAGAAAATATGTGCAAGTATGTTTAATGGGATAATTTTCCAAGGGGAAATAGGTACATTATTTTCCTTTATTTAAAAAAAATAGTGTGAGTTAGGCATGCACTGCTGTCATAAAGTAGATATCCTGTTACTGAATTACTTTCTCTATGAATAAATTCCTCAAGGGCACAGTAAGCAATATTGTCTCACTACACTGCACACCACAGCTATGGGACACTTGTTTGCTCAGGCTTGTGCTAGATCCTAACGCCATCAAAAACCAACCTTGAAGCAACTAAATTCTTTCTGGCTTTCCGCAGTGCTATGGAGCCTGAACTAGAGGAGATTATTTCCTTTTGTCTTGGTGGTTGCTTCGAGCAGGCACATGCAAATACTCCTGCAGGACTTGTGCATCAGCCTTCCTGTTCTTTGTTAGTGTGCCATATCCCCCATAGTATGCAGCTGCCCTGCTAATGTGGCTCCTGGCAGAGTAGAGGGAGGGAGGGAGGAAGATATTGAGAATTGATGGACTCAGGGACAGTGGGGAGGGAGGGAGAGGAAAAAGAGAGAGAGATGGTGGCCCCAGGTGCAGAAGAGAGGGGAGAGGTGCTGAATAGCCTGAGCCTAGGGTTATGTGAGAGAAAACGCGTTGGATTAGAGAATAACACGGGGACAAAATTTGTCCCCATCCTTGCTCCGTCCCCATGGGTTCTGTCTCCGTGCTCGTAGGTTCTGTCCCTGTCTCCACACCATCCTCTTGGGCTCTGTCCTCATCTGCAGAAGCCTCGAACATTTACGATTTTATATTTAAATCTTTTTATTAAAGTATGAAAAGGAACAATATGCAGTGCAACTGTTTATAAATCACAAATAGAAAACAATAAAAATGAGCAACTTGTCTTCTTAGAAGATGTGCTGGTAGCAGGAATGTACAGGATCCGCCATTCAAATTTTGGGGTCCTTTTACTTAAGGTGTGCTGAAAAATGGCCTGTGGTAGTGTTGGCATGTGTTTTGGGCGCGTGCAGATCCATTTTAGAGTGGGCCTGCAAAAAAAATGCCTTTTTGCCGAAAATGGGCGTGCAGCAAAATAAAAATTGGGACGCGTCCATTTTGGGTCTGAGACTTTACCGCCAGCCATTGACTTAGTGGTAAGGTCTCACACATTAACCGTGTGGTAATGACCTACGTGCGCCAAATGCCACTTGGTGCGCGTAGCGGACGCGCACCAGAAAATAAAAATTATTTTTCAGACGCATGTATCGGACGCACGCCAAAAATGAAATTACAGCAAGAGCCAAGCGATAGCTGGGTGGTAACTCAAAATTGGCACGCGTTGGTGCATGCGTAGATGCTTACGCGGCTTAGTAAAAGGGCCCCTTTGCTAGTTGTGGCCAGCATGTTTTTCCCAAAAATCAAAATATCATCAATATAGCCAATTCTGCAGCAATGAATAGATTTTGTGGCTCTTGCAATGGTTGCAGAATCGCAGGAAACTAAGGACTAGCCAACTAGATGCTGGTGGTATTGTGAGAATGCATTAAAGTTTGGAGAGCTACTGGAGTGAAGGGAGTAGCCTAACGGTTAGTGCAGTGATCTGAGGAACTGGGTTTGATTCCCACTGTAGCTGCTTGAGACTCTGGGCAAGTCACTTAACCCTCCTGTGTATAATATGTAAACCGCTTGTATTGTAACCACAGAAAGGCTGTGTATCAAAATCCATCCCCTTTCCTCATATAACTCATATTGCTCATATAACTAACCTTGCTTCAATAGAAAATAGCCTTAAAACTATGCCCTGGAGTGTTTTCTTTCATAAGAACTGAACGGACAAGTTATTTCAACACATATAGTTAGGCAGCCTTGAATTTCTTTGTACGGTGATATCGTTAGGCAACTGAGAAGTAAGGGAAAGAGAGAAATTGATTTATCTTTCAGTTTAATATACATTTAAGAATAATTTACTATCGTACAAAGTGAACTATGCAAAATTAAAAAAATAAATCAAGTCATTGCAAATATTTTGGGCAAGAACAGCTTGCATTTTTAGTTAGAACTGGGTCTTTTATAAAATGCTATATCTGATTATAGTAACCAATACTTTTCTAGGTTGCTATTATTAGATATTAGATTTCTGGGTTTCAAGAATACTGTCTTCGAATGTCTTGCAACGTTGAGAATCCTGTTTCCAGCAGTGGCCAGTCTACGTGAAAAGTATCTTACAGAGTAGATCTATTTCTCATAGTTCTTTTCCAGGAATAGATAATGACTTTCCAAGCCTACCTGACTAATTATGGGCTTTTCTTCCAGGAACAACTACTTTCTTTTTTTTCCCCCCCGAATCCCATTATGTTGATTGTCTTGACCACATCCTCTGGCAACAGATTCCACAGCTTGGTTATGTGCTGTATGAAAAGTTAATCTTTCATGTAACTGGGTGCAATGCTGGAGCCTGTACATTACAATTTTAAAGCCCTTCTGATGGGAGAGCCTTTGAAAAATAAAGCTAGTATGACTTTACACAACTTACATGCTTACTCTGGTATGCCTTATTGTGATACCACCTCCTACAACAGATGCTAATGCTTCTTGCCATGGCTGAAGCTGCAGCTCTTACAAGCCATCTGGAGTCAAACTACAGTTTATATCTTTTGGCAAGAGAGAAAACCTGGCTATAAATAAATCTGCATTTCAAGAGGATTGTGGGAAAGTAGAGTTTCAGGAAGTTGTCAGAGTAGTTTTTTCCTAAAGGTGAAGACAAATTAAGCCACACAAGGTACTTCAATGTGCGGCAAAAGGGGTAGTAGAAAAAGAGAGCTCTGTTTCTTGGGAAATAGGAATCAACTACGGCAGATAAAATATTTTACAATGATGATGACTTTCATCTCTCACAGAAAAACCATACATGGATATAAATTTAAACTGGATGAGGGTGGTGGGTAAACCAGGTTCTTGCCCTTTGCAAACAAATGTAGTAAGTGGACAATGTACAAAAAGGTGAGAATTGAACAAAGCCATTAATGAGATATAGCTTAGTAGTTAGAGCATTGGGCTGAGAACCAGAGCAATCAGGGTTGAGCTCCTACTGACACCGCTTATGACCTTGGGCAAGTCACTCAAGGGACCTTTTACTAAAGCTTGGTGTGCACTAACTGCCAAGAAGACCATAGATATAAAATGGGCTTCCATATCATCAAGCTGATCAATCCATAGACTGGTGGGTTGTGTCCATCTACCAGCAGGTGGAGATAGAGAGCAAACTTTTGCCTCCCTATATGTGGTCATGTGCTGCCGGAAACTCCTCAGTATGTTCTCTATCTCAGCAGGTGGTGGTCACACACAGCAGCAGCTCTGGCTAGGCCTCCAAGCCTAATCCTTAGGTTTTGTTGAGGCCTGGGGTTGAGGGCTCTTTTGAGCAAGTGCAAACCTGGTGGTGCCAGGTCCCTCCTTTTCTCCCCCCTCCCGCTGGCTCCGTTTAAAAAAAAAAAAAAAAAAAAAAAACTTTTAAACGTCTTTAAAGGCGTTTATTTTGACGTTTATTTAAACGTTCATTGCAGCTACTCACTGGGACACCAGTTCGTTACAGCTCGGAGCGGCAAGCAGGTAATTTTACCTTTTTCTAGCGGGCAGGGGGTTCCCCGATTCTTCTCCTCGTGGCATATGGCGTCGGAGGGCGAGGGCGCAAAGGGTCGCTCCCCGGATCGCTGGAGCGCTTCTAGAGGGGATGCGGGGGTTTTACAGCCTGATTCGCCCTTGATGGGTGACAGTTTAGTGACCGATGAATGTCCCGGTCCTTCCTCCGGCGTGGCGGTTTTTCCCGCCATAAGCGCCCATCCCCCGCTCCTCGCCTCCGCCATCTTGGCCGGCCACGCGGCTCGGACGGCTTCTTCGGGGGCCGCCCTTGAGGTTGGAGACATTAATGCCATGAACGCCCTTAATTTGGGCGACGGCACTAAACCGGCTAATGTTAAGAGCCGTTCTTCCCGCGCGGCTCCTTCGCGGAGTTTCGCGCCGGACGCCATTTTGGATGCGCAGCATGTCTCTCCCCCGCTATTTCGAGCGCCGGTTGAGAGTGCGTCTAGGGCTGTTGCCCAGGCTGCGGAAGTGCACAGTCTGGGGGGTTTCTCCCCCGAGTTTGTTTTGCTGCTGCATCAGGCCTTCCTCATGCACAACGCTGCCCCTGCTCCCTCGTCTGGTAAAGAGGTTGAGGTTCCCAGAGGCAAACGCCCTCGGGTTGATTCCCAGGCCTTGGAGGAATTTGTCTCCTCCGATGTAGATGAGGGCAGCGTGTCTGAGGTCTCCCAACGGTCCTTTGCGGATTCCTTGGAGGAGACGGATCCCCGCTCGGTTGGAGCGGATGACCCCTCTGCAGCACGGCTTTTTAGCCCAGAGGATTTGCCCAACCTGTTGTTACAGGCCATGGACACTTTGAAGATTTCCTCTCCGGAGGACGTCTCTCCCTCAGCCCCTGTTGGCTCTGCCATTATGCTGGGGACGAAGCGCCCGCCTAGAACCTTCCACGTGCATGATGCCATGCACACCTTAATTTCGGCTCAATGGGATGCCCCAGAAGCGAGCCTTAAAGTGGCTAGGGCTATGTCCCGCCTCTATCCTTTGGCTGTGAGTGAGCGTGAGGCCTATCTGTGGCCTACCGTGGATTCTTTAATCACTGCGGTGACTAAGAAAACGGCGTTGCCGGTGGAAGGTGGCATGGCCCTAAAGGACGCCCAAGACAGAAGATTGGAGGCGGCCTTAAGGTCGTCCTTTGAGGCGGCTGCTTTAAGTTTGCAGGCCTCAGTTTGCGGCTCCTATGTGGCCAGGGCGTGCCTGACTATGGTGCAGCGGGCTTCCCCCTCGGATCATTCCTTGAGGGCTGATTGGCCGGCCCTGGAATCGGGCTTAGCCTATTTGGCAGACTTGCTGTATGATGTCTTGAGAGCCTCAGCTAAAGGCATGGCTCAGACAGTCTCTGCGCGGCGGTGGCTTTGGCTGAAACATTGGTCTGCTGACCACGCCTCTAAATCCCGCCTGGCTAGATTGCCTTTTAAAGGCAAGCTGCTCTTTGGGGTCGAGCTGGACAGAATCGTGACCGATCTCGGCACGTCTAAGGGCAAGAAGTTACCAGAGGTCAGGGCTCGGGCTAGTGCTCGTCCCGGTACCTCCAGAGGACGGTTTCAGGAAGCCCGTCGGTACCGCCCGGGCAGGTCGGGTTCTTCTGCCCCCTCTTCCTTTAAGAGGAATTTCTCCCCAAGCAGCATTCCTTTCGCAGAGACCGCCGTCCCGGAGGTGCTCCCTCCGGTCCTCCCCCAGGGTCTCGTACCCAATGACGGGGTCTTGGTCCACGCCCCAGTGCAGATTGGAGGACGGCTGTCCTCGTTTCTGGGCGAGTGGACCACAATAACTTCAGACGCTTGGGTGCTGGAAGTCATCAGAGACGGCTACAAGCTAGAGTTCTGCCGACCCTTAAGAGACGGGTTTGTACTCTCTCCCTGCAAGTCTCCGGTCAAAGCTGTGGCAGTGCAGCAGACTTTGGACAATCTGATCCGCCTGGGTGCGGTCGTTCCGGTGCCAGAAAGTCAGCTTGGCAAGGGGCGTTACTCCATTACTTTGTGGTACCAAAGAAAGGAGGTTCTGTCCGGCCTATCCTCGACCTCAAAGGGGTCAATCGGGCCTTGAAAGTGCGGCACTTTCGCATGGAGACTCTCCGCTCTGTTATAGCGGCAGTGAAGGCAGGGGAGTACCTGGCATCCTTGGACATCAAGGAAGCATACTTGCATATTCCCATCTGGCCTCCTCATCAACGCTTTCTGCGTTTTGCAGTCCTGGGTCGACACTTCCAGTTCAGAGCCCTCCCTTTCGGGTTGGCTACTGCTCCGTGGACCTTTTCCAAAGTAATGGTGGTCATAGCGGCCTTCCTGCGAAAGGAAGGAGTACAAGTCCATCCTTATCTGGACGACTGGTTGATCCGAGCCCCCTCTTATGCAGAGTGCGGCAAAGCTGTGGACCGGGTAGTTGCTCTTTTGAGCTCCCTGGGATGGATCATCAACTGGGAGAAGAGCCAGCTGCGCCCGACTCAGTCCCTGGAGTATCTGGGAGTTCGATTCGACACCCAAGTGGGCAGAGTGTTCCTGCCAGACAATCGGATTGTCAAACTTCAGGCTCAGGTGGACCAGTTCCTAGTAGCCTCTCCTCTTCGGGCTTGGGACTATGTGCAGCTGTTGGGCTCTATGACGGCCACGATGGAAGTAGTGCCCTGGGCCAGGGCTCATATGAGACCACTTCAACACTCTCTGCTGCAGCGCTGGACTCCGATGTCGGAGGATTATGCTGTGCGCCTTCCCTTGGACCCAGCAGTGCGCAAGGCGCTGAGCTGGTGGATGCAGACAGACAAGTTGTCTGCGGGAATGCCTCTGGTGACCCCAGAGTGGATTGTCGTCACGACGGACGCCTCTTTGTCGGGCTGGGGAGCCCACTGTTTGGGAAGGACAGCGCAGGGGCTCTGGTCTCCTGCAGAGGCAAAGTGGTCTATCAACCTCCTGGAACTCAGAGCCATTCGGTTGGCGCTTTTGGAGTTCATCCCGGTACTGGTGTTGAAGCCTGTACGGGTCCTGTCGGACAATGCCACGGCTGTGGCCTATGTCAACCGCCAGGGAGGTACCAAGAGCGCCCCTCTAGCCAAGGAGGCTATGAGTCTATGCCAGTGGGCAGAAGCGAACCTGGAACAGCTGTCAGCGGCCCACATTGCCGGAGTCATGAATGTCAAGGCGGACTTTCTCAGTCGCCATACCTTGGAGCCCGGAGAGTGGCAGCTATCGGCTCAGGCGTTCTTGGACATCACGAAGCGCTGGGGCCAGCCGAGCCTAGATCTGATGGCGTCATCGGCCAATTGCCAAGTGCCGCGCTTTTTCAGCAGAGGACGGGACCCTCGATCCCTGGGAGTAGATGCTCTTCTCCAACAGTGGCCGACACAAGAGCTTCTCTATGTGTTCCCGCCCTGGCCCATGTTGGGCAGGGTGCTAGACCGGGTGGCAAAGCATCCCGGCAGGGTAATCCTGGTGGGTCCGGATTGGCCCAGACGTCCCTGGTATGCGGACTTGATCAGGCTCTCAGTCGACGATCCTCTGCGGCTGCCAGTGGAGCAGGGCCTGTTACATCAGGGTCCCGTGGTGATGGAGGATCCCTCCCCCTTTGGTCTTACGGCCTGGCTATTGAGCGGCAGCGTCTGAGGAAGAAGGGCTTCTCAGACAAGGTCATCGCCACTATGCTGAGAGCGAGGAAGCGCTCTACTTCTACTGCTTACGCCAGGGTTTGGCGTATCTTTGCAGCGTGGTGTGAAGCAGGCTCACTTTCTCCTTTCACTGCTCCAATTTCTTCAGTGTTGGCGTTCCTGCAAGAAGGTCTGGACAAAGGCCTGTCGCTCAGTTCCCTTAAAGTCCAGGTAGCGGCTCTGGCTTGCTTCAGGGGCCGCCTGAAGGGTGCTTCCCTGGCTTCGCAGCCAGATGTGGTGCGCTTTCTCAAGGGAGTTAATCACCTGCGCCCTCCTCTGCACTCAGTAGTGCCTGCGTGGAATCTCAACCTGGTGCTAAGAGCATTGCAGAAGCCGCCGTTTGAACCCTTGTCAAGGGCATCTCTGAAAGACCTGACGTTGAAAGCAGTCTTTTTGGTGGCTATCACTTCAGCCAGAAGGGTTTCCGAGCTCCAGGCGCTCTCATGTCGAGAGCCTTTTCTGCAGTTCACTGAGGCAGGAGTGACTATTCGCACAGTGCCTTCCTTTCTGCCCAAGATTGTTTCTCGCTTCCATGTGAATCAGCAGCTCTGTCTCCCTTCCTTTCGTAGGGAGGACTACCCAGAGGAGTACTCTGCTCTTAAATATCTGGATGTGAGACGAGTCATCATCAGATACTTGGAAGTGACCAATGATTTCCGGAAATCGGATCATCTGTTTGTCCTGTATGCAGGTCCTCGTAGGGGTCTGCAGGCTGCTAAACCTACAGTGGCAAGATGGGTCAAGGAAGCCATTGCAGCGGCTTATGTGGCCGCGGGGAAGGTGCCGCCTATCCAGCTGAAGGCTCACTCCACAAGAGCTCAGGCGGCCTCGATGGCAGAGGCCGGTTCCGTCTCCTTGGAAGAGATATGCAAGGCGGCAACTTGGGCTTCGGCCCATACATTCTCCAAGCATTACCGCTTGACTGTGGCTGTTCGGGCGGAGGCCCGGTTTGGAGCTTCAGTGTTGCGGTCAGGGATTTCTATGTCCCGCCCTGGGTGAGTACTGCTTCGGTACATCCCACCAGTCTATGGATTGATCAGCTTGATGATATGGAAGGTAAAATTATGTATAATCATACCTGATAATTTTCTTTCCATTAATCATAGCTGATCAATCCATAGCCCCTCCCAGATATCTGTACTGTTTTTATTCTGGTTGCATTTCAGGTTCAAGTTCAGTCTTCAGTTACTTCAGAAAGACTTCGTGTTCAAGTTTTTTCACTTGGATTCTTCAAGAGTTAAGACGAGTTTGTGTTACAGTGAGCTGCTGCATTCCTCTCCCCTCCGTTTTACGGGGCTGGATTGAGACTTAAAATTCTGCCGGCACTCCCTCCCGCTTCGTGCGGCTGTAGGGCAGTTTTGTACCCCTCCCGCTTCGGCGGTGTTAGGGTCAGTCAGCTCCTCCCGCGGTTGCGGTTGCAGGATAAGCCAGATCCCCCCGCATCGGCGGGTGTGGTGTCCCTCCCCCGCTCCGCGGGGATGAGCTGGACGGATTCCCCTCCCCCACTTGTGTGGGGATGAGCTGGGTTAATTCCCCTCCCCCGTTTCGGCGGTGGTGAGCTGGGCAGAGTGTCCCTTCGTGGGTGTAATTCTCTAAGTGCTGAGTCCTGCGGATGGTGCTTTGATATCGACATACTGAGGAGTTTCCGGCAGCACATGACCACATATAGGGAGGCAAAAGTTTGCTCTCTATCTCCACCTGCTGGTAGATGGACACAACCCACCAGTCTATGGATTGATCAGCTATGATTAATGGAAAGAAAATTATCAGGTATGATTATACATAATTTTACCTTCTTGTCATTTAGTACGTTCTAAGCTTTAGTGAAAGGGTCCTTTAATCTTTCATTGCCTCGGGCAGAATCTTACCGGTCAATAGCCAGTGGTGAACAGCATTTTTTATGTCCACCGCTGGTGCTAAAACTGGAAATTCAACACTGGACATTGTTTGAGCTTCGGCATTGAATTTACACTTGTTGGCTTGCACATAGATGGGCATTTTTGATAGAACGTCTAAATCAGACGTTGGACGTTTTACAAAAATGTCCAAATTCTGAACAGGAAAGAATGTCATTTTCGAAAAAGATAGACGTCTATCTTTTGTGTTCGAAAAAACTGTGGATGTTTTGTGATTTGGATGTTTTTTGGGGTCCATTTTCGAACAAAAAAAGTCCAAATGTAAATGTCCAAAACAGAGGAGGAGTGACTTAATGGTTAGTGCAGCTGGCTTTGATTCTGGCAACATGGGTTCAATTCCCATTGCTGCTCCTTGTGACTTTGAACAAGTCAAATACACGAGGCATTTTTGGATATGACATCTAAGTCTGAATTTGGATGTTTTTTTGTAAAACGTCCAAAATTAGAACAGGAAAGGTCATTTTCTATAAAAGAAAGTCTATCTTTACCTTTTGAAAATGCTGTTTGGAAAAACATTTTGTGATTTGGATATTTTATTGTTTGGTCCATTTTCAAACAAAAAAACATCCAAATGCAAAATGTACAAAATACACAAGAAAATCTACAATAGAGTGAAACCATTCACATGTTCTAAGTGTGGTAAAAGCTTTGGTTTTAATGTAAATCTCGAAGTGCATCAGAAAGTCCACACGGGAGAGAAACCATTTGCATGTATAGAGTCTGGTAAAAGGTTTGGTCAGAAGGTAAACCTCAAAATGCACCAGATAATACACACAGGAGTGAAACTATTTTCATATCCTGAGTGTGGTAAAAGCTTTGGTTGGAAAGAAAGCCTCATACGGCATCAGAGAATCCACTGAGGAGGTAAAAGCTTCAGTAGTATTGGGACAGATAATTAGGGAATGTATACTCTTGCTATGAAGTATGGAAAAATAGCACTCTGGTATTTAGATATATATATAATGAGATCTTTTTATCTATAGATCTGAATTCAAAGCCCAAATCTACTGATAAACAATAGACACAAGGCTCAGATGTTATAAAAAAAAATAGAAAACTTGGCATCAGGTATAATAGTGGAAAAGTGACATCCCAGGAAAGCAATAGGGCATCCTTGCAGTCAGATGCAGGATGGAAGGCAGAGAGATGGAGAGGGGGGTGGGCAGACACTGGATGGAAGGGAGAGAGTGAAGAGAAGATGAGCAAAACCCCCATCCTCGGGTCAGGACAGGATACCATAACAGCAGTATACTGTACTGACCTGAGGAAGGAGGTTTTGGCCTCTGAAAGTTAATTGAAAAATGTATTAGTCCAATAAAATGGTTTCTTATTTTCCATGTTTTGTTTTGTTAATTTCTTAATTTTTAAAGTGGTGATTGGTATTTAACAGTTTTTTTTCAGATTTACATCTGCTATCTTAATAATTATATTTGCATAGTTCTAGTGGACATGCGTCACTGTTTCTGTGGTGTTGCATTGTTTGCACAATCTGGCTTTTTTTGGGGGTTTAATTTTGTTTTGTATATATCTGTGTTCTCTGTTTGTGAAAAAGACATGGTTTTCTGTTGGCAGGATCATCTTTACTAATCTGGCTTGTTTAGTTTTACAATGGGTGTATTGATGTTCTAGTTCTCACTGCAATGTTTAAGATGCTGCATTTTCCTAGGTACACCCTTGTTGCATGACTCGTGGATTATTACTAAAAATAACTTTTTCATATACAGAAAGGGGGTGTTAAAAATTGATTGGACCTGGGTATCAAAATATGCTGAACATTTTATGAATAAATTAAATATTAAACTGTGTTGTGTGTGTGCATTTATTCTTCAGTGTGTGTGGCTGTTAGACTCTTTTTTGTTGTTGTTGCTTTAGCTGTAGGTGCTGGCTGGTGCCGCCATCCCTGATCTTGCCTAATGGTTAAACTGACCCTGTATTCTCTAGCATTGTGTTTTGGTCTGAACCATTCAAAGTGTACACCACAGGAGGAAACACACCACCTCAGGGGCAGGAAGAAGAAAGTAATTACAAATATGTAATAGCATTTACCACACTTCTACAGTTAAATGGAAAACTGTTGAAACTACCCTAAACAAGAAAGTATGAAGCAAGATTGAGAACAGATAACGCCCAGTAGACTATCTGATAAAACCACATTCAAAGTGCTTGGCACTGGACGTCTCAAACAGCTACTGGTTCCTTTTCTGTTCGTCTGTGAACGTACAGTGATTTCTGCTGGTGCATATCATTAATAATTGAAAGGGGGGGGGGGGGGGGAGATCCCGATAGATCGTGTGACTCACAGGCTGCTTCTGCCAGGTATTGCAGACTAGAACGGTGAGGTGGGGGCGGAGATCTTTAGCTGCCGATTGGTGCTCTCGGCAGCTTCCCACCCTTTGGCTCACCTTTAGAGCGAGCAGCGCTCCCCCAGTCGCAGCTGTGGTGGTCCGAGACACGGAGGTGGGAGGGCGCGAGACGGGTGAGTATCCGCAGTGACTTTGCTGCTGAAACTGGTCAAGGCTGCTGATCAAGCACTGATAGTAGCCAATTCCTGGGTACCCGAAGCAGGCATAAATAACCACGTTTAGGAGGAAAACCCAGCTTTGTGTGGAAGGAAGGAAGGGGCTTGAGAACTGTGTAGAAAGCGTTTACGTGGGTGTTGGGGCGTCCTCTGTTCGGCACACTATTGATTCTTCTGTCCTAATGCTGCATCCGTTGCCTGCCTGAGCTCAAGCCTGGAGAAGTAATAGCTTTCTGTCCTTTGAGTGTTTGAGTTTATCCTCCTTCTCTCTCTGTGGGGGAATATAATTCGGTTTTTGAAAGTAGAGGAGCAGCCTAGGGGGTAGAATAGCAAACTGAGGTTCTGGAAAGCTGGAGTTCATATCCCACTGGTGCTTCCAGTTACTTTTGGGTAAACTCTTACCCTCTCCATTGCTTCAGGTACCACCTACATTATAAACCCTCTTGGGCAGGGAAATAACACACGTACCTGATTGCAACTTGCATTAAAATATGAATTTGGAAAAGGCAAATATAATTAAAGCTAAGTCCTAAATATTTATCAAGTAGCTGAAACTCCATGAAATTCACTTCACATTCCTGTCACTTCTCAGTTTGACTCTCACTTCTGTCCCCAGCATAGTTCCCTGTCAAACAGAAACGCAGCATGCCCTCTCTTAATTCCCTTCCTTATTGCCATTAGTCTCTCTGTGGGATCCTCTCTTTGACCCCACTTAATTCTTTCTTTTATTTTCCAGGCATCCCACCAGTTGCATTCTCACACTTCCCCCTCCCCCCATATAGCATTAAATCTTTTCTACTACCTTAAAAAAAAAGTACAAAAAGACTACTCCATGAAGTTACACCGTAATACTTTTAAAACAAATAGATGAGAAAACATTTTTTTCGGGTCCCTTTTACTAAGCTGTGGAAAACATAAAGGGCCCTGCGCTAGTGATGGGGGGGGGGGGGGGGGGGGGTTTGCCACAGGCTGCAGCCCTTTTTACAGCAGTGGGTAAAATAACCCTGAAAATAGCCATGGCCATTCTGTAAGATTGCTCTTACTGCATGGCCATGTGAGGGGGAGCACTTACCACCACCCATTGAGGTGGCAGTAAGGGCTACCATGTTAACCCAGTGGCAACTGGATAGTGTGCGGTGTTGCACAGGTTAGCACTGTGCTAAAAATTATCTCCCTATTTTCCCTAGTGCAGGAAATGGTATGTGCTGGGGCTGGAGCTACCACCGGCACCCACGTTGGGCAAGTGGTAGTTCCAGATTAGCGTGTGATAAGCCCCCATTGGTCTTACTGCTGCTTTGTAAGAGGGACCCTCAATGAATAGTTAAGCTCTGGAATTGGTTGCCAGAGGATGTGGTAACAGCAGTTAGCATATCTGGGTCCAACAAAGGTTTGGAAAAGCTCATGGTGGAAAAGTCCATAATCTTCTACTAAGATAGATACTGCTTATCCCTGGGATCAGCATGCTGCAGCAGGAAGGTTATGGCTGTCTCATGAGCAGAGACACATAGATATGAGATTGAGATGTGTGCACATGTACACCCCACTAACTTGTTTTGTTGGAGACATGTTTTTTTCTCTACTAGAAACAGGAGTATTGCTGGACAAGGTGTGCATTTCTCACTTCCAGTTTGGTGACACAGATGTCAAACTACTCTACCTATACTATGTATATTGGTATACATCTGTGCCTTGCAAAGGTTGTCTCACCTTTGTATATGTTTCACATTCTGCTGTCTAAAAAAAAATACAATTCAGAATCAAACCTATAAATGGCAAGTGACCGACTCACCTGCAAATGCGCAGTAGAGACTTCCCTCTCTGTCCCGCCCCCGCGTCAAGACGTGATGACGGGGAGAGGGGGGCGGGACAGAGAAGGAAACTGCGCAGAAGGGGATGGAGGGAACCGCTGACGTCGCTACCGCTCCCCCCCAAGGTAGCCGCTACCACCCCCCTTCACCCGGCCCGGGCCCTCTCTTCGTTATTCAACTTACAGCAGCGCCGAAACAGCAGCAAGCAGCTCAGCTTCAGCTCCCGTCGGCCTTCCTTCCCTGCCTGTGCCCCGCCCTCGCCGACGTGACGTCACACGAGGGCGAGGCACAGGCAGTGAAGGAAGGCCAACGGGAGCTGCTGTTTTGGCGCTGCTGTAAGTTGAATAACGAAGAGAGGGCCCGGGCCAGGTGAAGGGGGGGTGGGGGCGACTCCGGGGTGGGGGGGCGGTAGCGGCTACCTTGGGGGGGGGAGGGGACATGGGAGGTCTCAGAAGGAGGGGGGGCCTTGGAGCTGAGAGGGCTGGACTGAAGGGGGCCTTCCAGCTGGCTGGGAAGAAGGCACGGGGGGGGGCAGGGGGCCTTGGAACTGGGAGGGAGGGCAGGGGGGCCCTTACAGTTGTGAGGGAATGGGGCCCATTACAGTTGTGAGGGAATGGGGCCCCTTACAGTTGTGAGGGAGAGCAGGGGTCTTGGAACTGGGAGGGAGGGAAGGGGGCCTTGGGAGCTGGGGGGGAGGGCCTGGGGCCTTGGAACTGGGAGGGGGGGAGGGCGGGCAGGGGGCCTTGCAGCTGGGAAGGGGGGAGGACTGGAGCCTTGGAGCTGGGAGGGAGGGAGGGACAGAGGGGGCCTTGGAGCTGGCAGGGAAGGAGGATGGCAGGGGGCCTTGCAGCTGCAATGGGAGGGGGGCCTTGGGAAAAAAAAACATTCCAATACGCGCCCGTTTTAACGGGCTTAACGGCTAGTATAGTGATGATTCACTGTTGTATGCAACATACTCTATACTTTTAGGTAGTGTGGGGAGGAGGACATGGGGAAATCTGCAGGGATTGTAGCAATATGATGGGGTTGTGGTGAGTGTGGGGAACAGATTATTTCCCCATGCACACCTCTACTTGATAAATATTTGGGACTTTAGATTTAATTATTTGCCTTTTCCAAATTCAAACCTTAAGGCAAGTTACGATCAGGCACATGTGTTATTTCCCTGTCCAAGAGGTTTTATAATGTAGGTTGTACCTGAGGCAACGGAGAGGGTAAGAGATTACCCAGAGGTTACAACTCCTGCCACCATTACATCATCAGAATGCTCCTTTTTCAATTATAGGATGAAGACTCAAACAAAGAATAGAGATTAGCTCTGGCTCTGTATCTGGTTTATTATTTTTTAATAGTTTGAAATGATGGACTGCAAGAACATTGTGTTTAATAGTTATGAAAATAATACAATTGGGAATTCAATGATGGGCCTTCTGCAGGCTTCGGTATTGAATTTGTTTTTTTTTTTTAAGCTGACTAGTGCATGACCAGTTAAGTTAATATTCAGACTTAATTAGCCATGGGTTAGCTTATAAAGATAGGATGGCTATTTATGCAGTCCTATGTATGCACTAAACCTGGCCAGTTTGGTCTGAATATTAGGACCTAACCAGACTCCACCCCTGGAATGCTTCCAAAATGCCTCCAACATAGCTGGCGTTACATTTGGCGCTATCAGGTCATTTTCAGTGATGACTGGTTAAGTGCCGCTGAAAATTACCAGATAGCCGTGGCCAAGTAAGTTAACCAGATGGAGATTGTTTCCAGCCGGTTAATTCGCTTTGACTGTCAGCCAGGTGGTTTTCTTTCATATTTAACAAAGTAATGGCTATTCTGTGTTAAATATCAACAAGATATAGGACATATTTTATATTGTGTTCAGATTTACAAGATCTTTTAAATTTGGGCTGGGTATGGGGGAAGGAGTGGGGATAAGGACCAGTTTATGTCCCCATGCACACCTCTATTTTAAGATAAGCCTTTTAGAATATGTGCAAAACAACTTTGCACAATGGGATAGTGCAGTTTTTGCCAGGTCTTGACAGAATATATCAAAGTTTTTTTTTTTTCAAGTTGATGAGTTTGGTGTTTGGACTGCAGTCTTCAAGTCTTGCCACAGAATTTCTGTTGAGTTTAGGTGCGTCCAGTTCTTGCTGAGCCATTCCATGGTTGCTTAAGTTTGCTTTATAATGCTATTGCTTTATTTTGCATTACATTCTCAGCTTTGTTTTCCCTAGCAAGGCGGCTGATCTTTGTGCTAGTATATTTGCAGCTTAGTAAGAATATAGTTCAGAAAAACAAAAAACTTATTTGTGGTCCTATTCTTTTTCTCATAACCTTCAGTCTCTGATGTTTTGTGTGTATGAAAGCAACTGAGTACTACATGCCCTTTAGACCCATGTCCTAATTCATTAGTTAAGGCCATTAAGGAGACTTCAGGAGATTTTGCAAAGGTTATGTTAAGTGTGAATTGTGAGAGCAGTTAGACTGTTGTGAGCTGATTTGTAAGAGATGTTAACTTGCTGGAGATTTGGGGTCTAAATAGCATCTAATTTTTACCCCATCTAGATTAGCTTATTTAGGGGTCCTTTTACTAAGGTGCGCTGAAAAATGGCCTGCGGTAGTATAGACATGTGTTTTGCCCGCGCACAGAATTATTTTTTAGCGCACCTACAAGAAATGCCTTTTTGGTTTTTTTTTTTTTTTTTTTGCTGAAAATGGACGTGGGGTAAAATGAAAATTGTTGCACATCCATTTTGGGTCTGAGACCTTACCACAAGCCATTGACCTAGCGGTAAGGTCTCACACGGTAACCGGGTGGTAATGGGTCTACGCATGTCAAATTCCACTTGATGCACGTAGCTGCCGTGCGTCAGAAAATAAAAAATATTTTTCAGATTCACATAGCGGACGCATGCGAAAATTGAAGTTACTGCAAGGGCCACGCAGTAACCGGGTGCTAACTCCAATTTGGCGCATATTGGGCGCACGTAGGCGCTTATGCAGCTTAGTAAATGGGCCCCTTAGTGTATTAGAATTTCTGATACTATTTGAGTACATTTGGATACAGGACATCATAATAGTGAATGTAGTCTCATAAAATATTACTTATTTATTGATGTTGGGTAGTGTTGATATGTTCCTTTTAAGTTGGATGCTAGATCCATTTTCCCCCCTTTTTTTGTAACAGCATGTCTATATGCTAACAAATTATTCCTTGTCCTCCTGCTAGTGCCTGGTCAGATGTTCTCAGGGTCAGACCACAGACCTCCCTTGATTGAGCATGGGAGAGAGGATGATTCCATACCATATCTAACCTAAGGGTCTCCCTTGGTGGGCTGTTGGTCAGCATGGTACTCTCAGGAACCTTCTGTAGAGGGAGGAAGTATATAGTGGATGGAGCAGTCTGATTTTCCGCTTTACTTTTATTCTTCTTTCTTGCACATTCTCTATTGAAATAATATCTGGGACTGGTCTTATAGAGAAGAAGAAAAAAATATAAAACTTTCTCTGAGGGGGGCCAGGATCCCCAAAGGATCAGAGGGCTGGGCTTAATTGGCAGCTACAGATCTGGCAAGATCCTCAGCTGGAGCCCGCAAATAGGTGGGAAAATATGGGATACAAATGCAATTAAATAAATAAATAAATAAATAGCAAGACAATGCAGCACAGGATGCTTGGCATTACAGAGCAGGGGGTGTGATAATTGTGGCACAAACTGCTTTAACACAGCAGGCAGATTGTTCTGCTGTGCCTGATAAGGAAGTTCAAGGAGACCCCTGTTTGCAGCCAGAGCCTGGGTGCTGCAGAGGCTTTCATTGCCACCACATCCTCCGGCAAAGAGTTCCAGAGCTTAACTATTCGTTGAGTGAAAAAAATATGTCATCCTATTTATTTAAAGTATTTCCATTTAACTTGAGTGTCCTCTAGTCTTTGTACTTTTGGAACGAGTTTAAAAATCAATTTACTTGTACTCGTTCTACACCACTCAGGATTTTGTAGACCTCAATCGTATCTCTCCCTCATCCGTCTCTTTTCCAAGCTGAAGAGCCCTAACCTCTTTAGCCTTTCCTCATATGAGAGGAGTTCCATCTCCCTTTATCATTTCGGTCGCTCTTCTTTGAACCTTTTTTCTAATTCTGCTATATCTTTTTTGAGATACGGCGACCAAAACTGAATGCAATACTCAGGGTGAAGTCGCACCGTGGAGCAATACAGAGGCATTATAGGATTTTTGGCCTTATTCACCATCCCTTTCCTAATAATTCCTAGCATTATATTTGCTTTTTTGGCCGCCGCCTCACACTGAGCAGAAGATTTCAGCGTATTACAACGACACCTAGATCTTTTTCTTGAGTGCTGACCCCCAAGGTGGACCCTAGCATCAAGTAACTATGATTTGGATTATTCTTTCCAATGCGCATCACCTTGCATTTGTCCACATTAAATTTCATCTGCGATTTGGATGCCCAGTCTTCCAATTTTCTAAGGGCTCCCTGCAATATCTCACAGTCTGTGTGTATTTTAACAACCTTGATTAGTTTTGTGTCATCTGCAAATGTAATCAAATCACTCGTTCTGATTTCCATATCATTTATAAATATGTAAAATAGCACCAGTCCCATTACTGATCCCTGCGGCACTCCACTGTTCACCCTCCTCCTTTGAGGGAACTGAGCATTTAACCCTACCTTCTGTTTTCTGTCCAACAACCAATGACTAATCCACACCAGAACCTTGCCTCCTATCCCATGACTCTTTAATTTTCTCAGGAGTCTCTCATGAGAAAGCTCAGTTCCCTCAAAGGAGGAGGGTGAACAGTGGAGTGCCGCAGGGATCAGTAAGGTGTTAGACTTGTGAGTTCTTGTACCAAGTAGAGCGCTGCTGAGCCCGGTACTTGGACCAGGTTCTGCTTGGCGGCTGGACAACCCTGGGTTTCACCTGTGCTGACCGCCGTTCCCCAGAGGTTGAGCCCCTAGGTGTGGGCGGCCTGCAGGACTTACGGGACAGAGCTGGAAGTGGGGTGATGAATGTATCAGCCAGGCAGGCAGCAGGACAAGAGAGTAATCCAGGTACAAGCGGCAATCAGTAGGCAGGCAGCAGGCAAGAGAGTAATCCAGGTACAGGCGAAAGTCAGCAGGCAGGCAAGAAAGTAATCCAGTTACAGGCAAAAGCGGGCAGGCAAGAAAGTAATCCAGGTACAGGCGAAAGCAGGCAGGCAAGAGAGTAATCCAGGTACAGGCGAAGTCAGCGGGCAGGCAATAGAGTAATCCAGGTACAGGCGAAAGTCAGCAACGAGGAACCAGAAGATAAGAAGCTGACTACAGAGTTAGAAACACCTACCAAAGTAGAAGCTGAAGCATGGAGTCCAGGGAGAGCTCGGCTGATAAAGTGCTGGTGTCTGACATCAGCAGGGAGAAGGGGCACAGCCATAGGACAAGAGCAGGGGAAGGAGGAACTGGAAGACCAATAGGAGAGAAGCAGGGTAAGCCAGGCAAAGGAAGAGCAGACCCAGGTGGATGGAAGCAAAGCAATCAAGGAGCCTGGAAGCCAGGCAAAGAGAGAGCAGAGCCAGGTGCATGGAAGCAAAACAATTAAGGAGCCTGCAACCACCGCTCTCTGAACAAACCCAGAGAGGACTACACACACACATGGCTCCGGCAGTGCCAGTCAAGTGTGCGTGTCGATGGGACCCTGCGCAGCCCGAGGATGCTGCTTGCGTTGAGGTAGGGGACATGACAGACTGGTGCTATTTTACATATTTATAAATGATATGGAAATCAGAACGAGTGATTTGATTAAATTTGCAGATGACACAAAACTATTTAAGGTTGTTAAAACACACACAGACTGTGAGATATTGCAGAAAGACCTTAGAAAATTGGAAGACTGGGCATACAAATGGCAGATGAAAATCTAGATACACTACATCAACTGGCTCACCTTTTTTTCATGCCTTCAAAGAAATGAAGCAAATTGGTGAGGTAAGACTTCACTTGGCTGAGCCCATGCTGACTCTGTCCTATTAAACCGTGTTTGTCTATATGTTCTGTAATTTTATTCTTTATAATAATTTCCACTATTTTGCCCGGCACTGACGTCAGGCTTACTTGTCTGTAATTTCCCAGATCACCCCTAGAACCCTTTTAAAAAATCGGCGTCACATTGGCCACCCTCCAACCTTCAGGTATTATGGATGATTTTGACAGGTTACATATTACTAACAGCAGATCAGCAATTTCATGCCTAGTTCTTCTGCAGTTGTTAGTACTCCAGATAATCTCCTGGTTTAATCAGGCTCCATGTGGGCTGTCTCCAGGGTGAATACACCCCAACTCTTCTTTTTCTCTCTCTTTCTCCCCCTGTTCTCCAGCAAAGCTCCTCTCCCCTCATGTCTCTTCATCCTTAGTCCTGGCACATAGGCACATTCACATCCCCATAGCTATCTCTCTTCATCTCACCAGGTACACACTTCTATAGCTCTCTTTTAACTCATTCCGGTGCACACCCCCTATAGCTTGCTCTCAGTCACCATCTCAATTCTCCCTCCTATTGCTCTTTCAATGACCACCACCCTATATAACCTCCTGTGGTTCACACCCCCCCACCTCCATATTTGTCTCCTGATGACCACTTCAATACTGAATTCCTCTATCTCTCTCCAACTTTCTCTGTTCCCCAGCTTCTGCACCCCAGCACACACACTCGGCTCTCGCTCCCATCTCCCCACCTCCTTTAGCCCCAGCCCAGCAAGGATCACAAGTGGGAGGAGAGAAAAGTGGCTATGCATCAGGCCACATCCTCCTCTTCTGTCACTTTGGTGCTAAATGCAAAATTTGAACCATATGGTTCAAATTTTTACATTCAGTACCATGTGGCAGAAAGGGAGGCTGTGGTCTGATGTGCAGCTGCAGTTCTTTCCTTTGGCTTCTGATCAGCGCCAAGCCGGGAGCTGGGGTAGGAAAAAAGATGTATGTGCATGTCAGAGGTGCTGAGGTGGGGATAGGGGGAAGTAGAGAGCCTGCTGCTAATACTGCTTACTTTTCACAGCCCCAGTCAAGCTGTCCATATGTTTAGGCTGTGAAACCTAACTGCCTGGTCTGATTTTTAACAGTATGGTGACCTGCTAGTTGTATGTTTTTAGAAGGTGATTTTAAGGTTTGACATGAGTATACTGACAAGTTACAGAACTGGACCAGTCCTTATAATTACTGGTGATGCCACTGAAACTCAGTGTGTTTCCGCCTTCATTTGCTGGTTGGGAAGCAAAACCTGCTTGTCTGGGATGGTCTAGCAGGAAAAGGAAATTAGTAGGTAAGAACAAATTTCACCTTTCTTGTTCATATCAAAAAAATCTAAATTTATGGTTTTCTCATGTATATGCCTAGGCAGCTGCTTGGTATTTACCCCATGAAGTGGAGAGGTGTGGTAGCCGTGTTAGTCCACTCTTAAAGGTTATCAATAGAAATCAAACAAAATAAAACATGGAAAAGAAAATAAGATGATACCTTTTTTTATTGGACATAACTTAATACATTTCTTGATTAGCTTTCGAAGGTTGCCCTTCTTCCGGAGATGGGAAGGTGGTAGAACGAGAGGACATGAAATGAGATTGAAGGGGGGCAGACTCAAGAAAAATGTCAGGAAGTATTTTTTCACGGAGAGAGTAGTGGATGCTTGGAATGCCCTCCCGCGGGAGGTGGTGGAAATGAAAACGGTAACGGAATTCAAACATGCGTGGGATAAGCATAAAGGAATCCTGTGCCGAAGGAATGGATCCTCAGGAGCTTAGTCAAGATCGGGAGGTGGGGCTGGTGGTTGGGAGGCGGGGATAGGGCTGGGCAGACTTATACGGTCTGTACCAGAGCCGGTGGTGGGAAGCGGGACTGGTGGTTGGGAGGCGGGGATAGTGCTGGACAGACTTGTACGGTCTGTGCCAGAGCCGGTGGTTGGGAGGCAGGGCTGGTGGTGGGGAGGTGAGGATAGTGCTTGGCAGACTTGTACGGTCTGTGCCTGTGCCAGAGCCGGTGGTTGGGAGGTGGGGCTGGTGGTTGGGAGGCGGGGATAGTGCGGGGCAGACTTATACGGTCTGTGCCCTGAAGAGCACAGGTACAAATCAAAGTAGGGTATACACAAAAAGCAGCAAATATGAGTTATCTTGTTGGGCAGACTGGATGGACCGTGCAGGTCTTTTTCTGCCGTCATCTACTATGTTACTATTAAGTTATGTCCAATAAAAAAGGTATCATGAGTGAGATCCAAGATGGCTGCCTGAGCAGACGTGTGGGAAAGAGCTCCCGAAAGTCACCGAAAACTCCTTCAATTGAGTGCTCTCAGACCCGTCATGGGTAAGAGGAAGGGTAAATCCTTAGTGCCTACCTCCACAGGCAGGGTTGAGCCCCCTCTTTTGAGGCAGTTGACGCTGGAAGAATCGGGACTCCAACCGCCGGGAACCGGAATGTTCGCTTATGGCGGTCCGGGTGAACAACTAGACCTAAGCGCTGAGGGAGTATCTTTAAGTCCTCCTTCTTTGACGGTACCTCCAAGACCAGGACGAGAGGCGACGGGCGCGGGAGAACGGCGCGTTGAATCCGGAAGTCGGTCCTCAACGGCTGGGTGTGGAGACCCCGCGGCCGCGTCGACGCCAGTGCAGTTACCAGCTTCGACAAGGATTTTGTCAGAAAAAAGCCCCGGGGAATCGCCCTTGAATCTTGAAGTTATGAAACCAACTACCGTTACGATGGATTCTATATGGGATGCAATCCAAAGATTGAATACCAGCTTGCAGCAAATTTCAGGTACTTTGTCTGGTGCTGTGGTGGACATAAAGAGTCTACAATCTGATTTGCAGTTGAAAAATGCAGAACAAACTATAAAAATGGAGAACTTTGATAAAGAAGTAAAAACAATTAATTCCTCTATAAATGTTTTAATAAGGGATAGTAATTTTCAACAACGCAAAACGGAATATTTAGAAAATCAAATGAGGGCTAACAATTTACGTTTCCTCAATTTTCCTAAAAGCCCATTGGTTCCAGCAATTGACATGCTAAAGAAATACCTTAATGAAATATTAGGTATACCATCTGAGATGTACCCTCCGATTACTCGAGTAATGTATATTTCTGGAGCACAAGGGAAATTATTACCTGTTAACTCTCAAGATGATCTGAATATAACAGAATTATTAGAATCCTCATTAGAGACTATAACAGAAAGAACTACACTATTGGTTACTTTTGCTCTGCAATTAGATCGCAATAATATTTTAAAACTCTTTTTCCGCCACACTAATTCATTATTCTTTGGCTCTAAAATTCAAGTATTTCCAGACTTTGCCCGAGAAACTCAAAGGAAGAGGAAACAATTTTTGTTATTAAAAGAGAGAGTTTTGCGTATAGGTGGGACCTTTATGTTAAGGTTCCCATGTAAATGTTATATTTCTTTGAACTCAGTAAATTATGTTTATTTTGATCCAGAGAAGTTAAAAGTATTTATTGCAACAAAAGAATAACACTGCAATAATCTTGGATTGTAAGCGTTATACCAGTTAGCGATTTTCATGTTCCTTCTGCTTAAGTAAGAAGTTAATTACTTTGATAAATATGAGGTCATTTAATTTTCCTTTCTTGGATCAACAATTGTGGACTAAAATTTATATTTCTTTTCCTAATAGCGATTTCCTTTTGTAATATTATTACCTGATGTGTGAGATTTATGTTATTACATAAATGTAATGTTATAATTATCAAAAATAAAAATTAAAAAAAAAAAAAAAAAGGTATCATTTTCTTTTCCATGTTTTATTTTGTTTGATTTCTATTGATAACCCCATGAAGTGGGAACCAGGTACACAATCAAATTTATTGGTTAGTGGGACCAAGGCCAGGATTGGAATTACACTAGGAAGCTTAATAAGCAGTTCAGACTTTTTATAGTTCTTAACACAATAACTCAGCTGACTCCAATGTACTTTTAATCTGAACTAGAACTATATACAAAGTCCTTTACTCTTATGCCTTACCACTGGAGTAGCAGGGTTTAACACAGATAAAGTTTCTTTAAATCTACAGTGCCAGAACCATTGCCGTGTCTAGATTAGAGTGTTGATTCCTCTATTCCCTGCTTCATTATTAGAGAGGAGAAAAGGAGAAAGACAGACTGGATTTTTGCTGGGAATTACTAGTAAGGCTAATGGAGCAGGGAATAGAGGAGTCTTCAAACACTCTAATCTAGACAAGGCAATGGCTCTGGCACTGTAGGGTTAATAAGGTGATTAGCTAATAATTACTCTGGTTAGAGCTTTTGGATTGTGTTGTCTGTTTGGAATATGATTTTGCTATAAAGTGGTCCCAAAACAAAGAAAAGGGTTCTTACGAAGGTTTTGCTGGCAATATGAGAGAAGAATGCCACACTTTTTGGAAATATATTACACACACACATACCAATAAATTGTATCTCTATCTATGTATCTATCTATCTTTAGATTTTGCTCACACCTTTTTCAGTACTAGCTCAAGGTGAGTTACATTCAGGTACACTGGATAATTCTCTGTCCCAGGAGGGCTCACAATCTAAATTTGTACCTGAGGCAATGGAGGGTTAAGTGAGTTGCCCAAGATCACAAGGAGCAGCAGTGAGATTTGAACCGGCCACCTCTGGATTGCGAGACCAATATATATGTAAAATAGAAGGATAGATATATTTTTATGGCAAAGCAATAAGGAAAACTTAGCAGTAAGACTTATCAGTACATGGTAGAACAGTAAGGTAACAGTATCAGTGCAACTAATAATTATTACTGAGTCATAGCTACTGGTGCTAACCTAAGACCACATTCCAAAAGGTTCTAACTCACTTGGAACATGGTAATGCTTTCTAACTCACCCCAACTATAGGAAGGATAACTGACCTCACCCTGTAGGATGCTTGGAAAAGTTCTTTGGCTCCATTGTTTTGATTCCATCCATTTTCCATACTTGGATTATCTGTGTTTTATTGTCCCCTCTGCTACTCTGTAGCCTTTTTCTCCTCTCAGTTGATGGTAAACTTTGTTACCTGTGTTATTTCTCTCTCATATGGCAACAGGTCTTCTGTTCTTGTTCTATGTGTATTCCCTTTAGTTCTCCTCTGAGCCTGTCTCCTGAGTGCTGTGATGTCCTCTGTGTAAACAGGATAAGGATAAGACCCAGGATGTGTGTATTATCTCCTGCTTAGTGGAATAGCACTCACCAGCTATACTGTCTCTAGCCAGCAGGTTCCTCTTCACAGATAGGGTAGCTTTGAATATTGTGTACAATTCTGGTCACCACATTCTAAAAAGATATAGCTGAATTAGAAAAAATACTGAGAAAGGAGACCAATATCATAAAGAGGATGGAACTCCCCTTTGAAGAAAGGCCAAACAGGTTAGAACTCTTCAGTTTAAGGAAGAGGCAGCTGAGGGAAGATATGATACAGATCTAGCTATGTTGCCTCTCTCCTTACATCGAGAAGGTAAATCTTTTCCCAGTTGTGCGTGCCATGATAACATCAAGACTGGATTACTGCAATGCACTATACAATGGTCTGACTACAAAGGGCCTGCACCAGCTCCAGTTGATTCAGAATGCTGCATCTAGACTCATAGAAGCTTGCAAGTGACGTGACCACTGACCACATCACACCATTTTTGCAAAACATTAATTGGCTACCAAGATAATACAGGGCTAAATTTAAAACTCAGTGTCTGATCTTCAAGGCCCTCAAAGGAAATGGCCCTGAGTAACTGAAGAAGAGGATGATCCTCTACATACCGCCAAGGACACTAAGGTCCTTTCAGGGACTATCACTAACCACACCCTCTCCAAAAGACATTACATGATGTGATACTCGCAAGCGAGCCTTCTCCGGAGTAGCCCCCACACTCTGGAATGCACTGCCTGAAAGGCTCTGCTTAGCATAAGACTATCTGTACTTCAGGAAGCAGATGAAAGCTTGGCTCTTCAACCAGGACTTTAATAGAAGAAGTAACTAACTTGTTAGTTTCACTCACACACAAGGAGTGGCACAGGCTGCACATACTGCAGCAGGACATGTTTATCCACTCTTACCCTAGCTGAGATAATATTTAGGGGTATGTTTACTAAGGTGCGTTAGCATTTTTAACACACCTTTAAAGTTAAGGCACATTAAACGCTAACGCACCCATAGAAATGTATAAGCATGTTAGCGTTTAATGCTCGTAAACCATTAAAGCTTGTTAAACCGCTAACGCGCCTATAGCGCATCTTAGTAAACATAGGTGTTAACCATCTCTCTGATCTCATGTGCAACTTTATTTAAATTAGTCACCTTACTTTCTAACTCTTTTCTTACTCTTACGTATCTATATGTTCTGTCTTTGCTTATACTCTTCACTATCAATTAAAATGTTCTATTACATATTGTGTTGACATTGTAAGTAGTATACTATGCCATACTTTGTATTGTTATTTGAATATTTTAACCGCTGTAATTGCCTATTGCTCGTATTTGATCTATTCTTACTGTACACCGCCTTGAGTGAATTCCTTCAAAAAGGCGATAAATAAAGAAATAAAAAATAGTGGAATAAGTAGAAGTAAGTCACTTGTTTGTTCTTTCCAAAAATACAAAGACTAGGCGCAACCCATGAAATTTACTAAATAAATTTAGTGTAATGTAGCTGCATCTCCTGACTAGCCCTGAAGCTACTTACCTACATTATAAAGATATAATTCAGGGTTAGAGAGGACCTCGAGTCTCTTGATGCTGTGTAACAAATCACATTGTTTGCTTTTCCTAATGTGGGACATTATCTATATATATAAAACTCACTCTCAATGTTCTATTTGCACTGACGTCACTGAAGCCAGGTTCGTAAGTTTGAAGCTCTGAAGCCACACAAAATCACAGTCTGTGGGCCCGCCCTTGCGTCAAACGTTATGACGTTGAGGGCGGAGCACATTCTCAGCTCCAAGTTCCGTTGTACTGCACTGTAGCTCTCGCACAGAGGCTGCAGGGGGGCCGGCGACACACAGAGACACAAAGGGACGGAGGGGAGCCTTGCTAGCGCCCTATCATTCCGATTTGAAACGGGCCTTCGTTACTAGTTGGTTATAAAGCACATGATAAACCCAAGGTATGATAACCTGTCTTATGACAGTGTTTCCCAAGTCATTGCGGATATCCTGAAAACCTGAGTAGTAAGGAGGTACTCCAGGACCGACTTGGGATACACTTCCTTATGATATATCACTCAAATTATTTAGATGCTAATTGGGCTATGTACTCCAGTAAACCAAAGATTAAAAAGGAACGTAATCACCCTGCACTTACAGTAGTCTGTTTTTTTTTTTCTTTTTCAGATAATCGAATATGGCTGAAAAACCCAAACTTTACTATTTTAATGGAAGATGCAAAATGGAATCGATCCGGTGGTTGCTGGCAGCAGCTGGTGTTGAGGTTTGCTATTAGTTATTAAAGATATCAGTTTTAATGACAGCATGTTTTAAAAACAAGCTATTGCTATTCATTTATTGGCCACTTTAAAACAAGGCAGTTATTACTGAGTGATTAGAGAAAAGGTGCTTGTTTCCAGAAATGCTTATAATTGCATCTTTTTTTTTTCAGTTCATAGTAATACATGTTATCCTACTATATTTCCCTCATTTGTACTGATCTGTCTAAAATCACTATAAGAGATGGGAGAGGACCACTCTACTCTGGTTTCAGGAAATTAATCAGTTTCTGAGTTAAATGATGTGTAGAAATTTGGTGGTACAGTAGTCCTTAAAGGACAACACTACCTTCTCAGGAGTCAGGAAGGTTTTTCTGGTGGTAATTTTTATAAAACTTTTTATTTCTGTAAAGCATGTTTTACTTGGGGAAAAGGGTTCCTACTGTGAAGCTGAATACACATATTGACAAGATTGCAAATAGGCATTTCTTGTTTGAAGCAGATGTAAGTTTGTGCGTTACTGATGCTGATTCTGCATACCTTTTTGACATTTCACATAGGTACCCTGTTTTTAAAATTATCCTCTGCTTAGCTCTCTGGATTAAGGATTGAGATTGCTTAACTCGCTGCAGAACTGCCTAGAAATTAAAAGGGTCATCATAGCTGCATCCACTAATTCTGTCCCAGCTTTCCCGAATAGGAATGAAGGTCATTTTTGAAAGGCCCTCTCTGCCTTTGTGGTGCAATCTGAGTGTTGCTGTCTTCTCTTTTCTGGAACCTTAGTGTACTACCTAGTTCCCCAAAATAAAACGTAAGCAGGTACCCCTGACTACAGAGTCCAGCTTCCTCCCTTCAATGGATACTCTTAAGAACTCTCTTATAAACAGCTTTCATTCACCACATAGAACAACCACATCACTATCTCTAAAAACATTGTACTGGCTCCTGCAAAAACCCTGCTGACAACTTAATTCACACAGCCTTGCTACCTGCTAGGTCTGTCTCTGCTTGAACACCAATGTCTCGATATTCGGGGCTCCAGAGGTCAGAATTTCCTCTTACCCAATGATGATGGTAAGACTGCACAGCTCACTACTACTCAGCACCTCAGACTGCCTGAATTCAAACAGCAGCCTTGGCATGTTGGGCAGCTCAAGTGCCTCAAGCAGGCTTTTCTTACAGCTCAGCTTTGCCTTCATACAAGAGAACTTGAAGACCCCCCCCCCCCCCCAAAAAAAAAAGACCCTTTCTCAAACTCTCTTATAAATACTACAGGCTCTCCCTTGAAAATCTCAAGTTAACTTCAGAACTCTCTCTTAAGCCTCAGAGCTCAAAGCTAGTGCTCTCAAGAAAAACCTCTAATTTTACCAAAAGGGATCCAAAACAGGCTTTCACAGCCTTTTGTCTCCTAACTAGCTAAACTTGTTTCTCACCCTGAACCCTGCTTTCACAGCAAGCACTTTTATAGGCTTCATGTGGGTCAGCCTGCCTTCAACAAAACAGAAAAATTGTTCTGAACTGCTCCCTACTGCTCCACAAGCTTCCCCAAGCTAAGATAAGCTCTCATAAATTAAATGTACACAAAACCCGTAAGTTTTAGACCAAAAAGAACCTCTTCCACTGGCACTACATCTAACAGCGCCCCTCTCTCATTCATCCCAGCTCTAAACTGCCTCAACGTTTTTTCACCCCAGTGACAACACTCCTGGTAGCATTCTAAGAGAATTACAGGCACTTGCTGACACAGAATTCCATTTCCAGATTAAAATAATATTTTACCCAAAATCCATTTCCCCACACATCCACAGAGCCCTGTCACACATACAACTCAGTCACTCACAAAATCCAGCTCCAGAACCCACATGTTTTTACCATTCTGAGTCCAGCCACAGTTACCATGCATCATACCTCAGCTTCCACTCTCCATGCTAGTATTCTGCTCTGGCAGCTCTTCACTGTCTCCTCAGCTGCCCCTGAGGAGACCAGGGGTTGCTGAGCTTCAGGAATACTCAGGGGACTTAAAACATTCAGCTGTGGCTGATCCATGACTGCCCCATGGTACCATACTCCCGCACCCGTACTCTCTGATGGCTCATCACAGCCCTGGAACTCCTGAAGTCTGCCCTAAGCCCCAGTAATATTTTTAAAACCTGTTTACACACTCAAGCATCCTTCCAGCGTTCACCATCATCTTTTCTACCTGTTTCGCCACCTTATCAGATATGATCTTTCCTCCCCCATCCCACTCCTCTTTCATGCACAGAAGTATTTCACCCCCTAAATTGTACCACACTCTTAGATTATTTTATAGCCCAAATGCATAATCCTGCATTTTTTAAAAGCATAAAATCATGGCAATCAAATTCTGGGCCATTCTTCAAGCTTCGCTAAACCCCTCCTCATGTTATCCACACTAACAGGGGTGTCTATCCTATTGCAAACTATGGTATCATCTGCAAAGAGGCAAGATTTTAAAAATTTATTCCAGTCTTCAAGCCAATCCCATATTTGTTGCAAAAGACATGCTACAGTGTCGAATGTCTGGCAACCTAACCTCCTTTTCTTATTGGAATGCATCTGAGTTTTCTTGGTTATTCACAAAAATCTACTCAGTATGCTATTCCTTCTTTGGAGATCTACCTAGTGCAGTAATGCCAACACAGCTTGTTCACTTTGAATGGGCTGTGTTGGCATTGTCATGCGACTTTGTAAAACGGGAGAAAGACAGGACTGCTATTTATGTGGTCTTATTTATGCACTGTGGCTGGATAGCTTTGAATATCGGGAACTAACCAGACTCCGCCCCTGGAATGCCCCTGACATAGCCGGCTTGCACTTCAGTGCTAATTGGTCATTTTCAGTGAAGATAACCAGTTAAGTGCCACTGAAAATGACCGGATAGCTGTCAATAAGCGAGTTAACCCATTGGTGGTTGTTCCTGGCTGGTTAACTTGCTTTGAATATTGGTTGGACAGTGCACACAAAGACACACGGAGCAGGACTGAAGAATAAGACAAACTAGGCATGTGCCCAGGACCCAGATAGTTTAGCAAGAAACTCTTCAGGGTACTGGGGCTGAGCCCATAGCCTGTGCTGTTTTCTCAACAGTCTTTCCCAGCTGGCATCTCCTCCAGACCCTTTGGTCTACCAACCTTTTCCTGGTTAGGCCTGACTGGCCTTGTCCAGCTTCTCTCCCTGGTTAAGACCTAGCCTGCCACGCATAGAGGCAACTTCTTTTGCTGATTCGTCAGCAGCCTGAGCCCCACAGCTCTCCCTCAGCACTGTACTGTACTTCAATTCTCTGGGTCTGAAGGAGATATTGAGGGCCCTGGAGGGCAACAAATAATGCTGTCTAGAACTTGTATGTACACACACTGCTAGATCTTGTAGATTTCGCTATGCTAAGGGTTCTAGATACAAAACAATGAGCTGGCGAAAGGAGGCATGGGTCCCACATATCAAAGGAACTACTTTAGGACAGTGTAAAGCATTTGGATCCATCATATAACCTGTCCTTCAAAATGAAACAGCTCAAGAACTCACCACAAATACTTCCACGAAACAGTATCAAAAGCTTTTTTAAGATCAAAAATTTTTAGTTCTCCTTTGTTATATAGTTTCTGAGTCTCTGGATCACAACCACCATGCTCCAAACATTCATTACAGTATTCCTACCAAAGACAAAACCCACTTGTTTCTTTCTTGTCAATTTTGGAATTGCTTCACACATCCAATTAGTTATAATCTTAGCATAAAGTTTAGTATCTTCGTTAATCAGTGATACGGGTCTATAGGAGCCCACCAAGGCTTTATTAGATAATGAAGGGAGGGATACTTGTTCAATAGTCTCCTCGGATACGCCCACTAACATGGGCACTAT
Organism: Microcaecilia unicolor; assembly: GCF_901765095.1. Taxonomy (NCBI): domain Eukaryota; kingdom Metazoa; phylum Chordata; class Amphibia; order Gymnophiona; family Siphonopidae; genus Microcaecilia; species Microcaecilia unicolor. Next base: position 457,830,696 of record NC_044033.1, on the reverse strand, counting down.
GTGATGTCCTAGTAATTTATAGAATTCTATCGAGACGCCATCCGATCCTGGGGTCTTGTGATTTGCCATTTGTCCCATGCATGCCAAATTTCTGTTCCTGTTAAAGGAATATCTAGAAATTATTTTGAAGAAAAAAATCTCTCACTATTAGTTCCCACTCAAAACAAAAATAGTGATCCAGTGCAACCGGCTAGCATATTCAGGATATAAATCTCTGAATCTTTTGAAACAGAGGAAAAAAAGCCTCAGTTGCTGCCGAAGTGAGTACAATGTTCCAAAGAACCTTATATTGCAAACTTCCAGATTTAGAGAAAAATGGCCTCAATCTCTTTAGCTTCCAAAGTGAGTGAAAGACACTAAAGGTCAACAGAGACTTGGTTTCAAGGGTGAGGAAATGATCTATTGTGACTTCCAAGATTTTCATTGATGACTCAATTTTGAGATTTTTTTAGATTTGTTATACCCCCCCCCCCCCCCCCAGTCTGGGTTAGCCATCTTGTTGGCAAACCTCATGTTTCATGCTGGTTTTTTTTTTAATGGTTAAAATATGGCCAGTTAGTGAATTCAACAGCCTTATTTTATCCTGAACTATTGGGTTGTTATCCTCTCCTTACAGAAAATGGAGGTAGAGAAATTGATCTTTCCCAGTGACACTGGTACAAAAGATTTGTGCTTAGTAGAAAGCTCCAGTATTTCCTCTACCTCCAGCAGATGGTAGGTTGTTCAAGCTGGTGTTCCTGGTCCCTTGCCTAGTTCCCAGCTTTGCAGGCTAAGGCCACACAGCTTGGTTGAGCCTTGGCTCCCAGGGTCCCAAATCCATGGACAGGACCTGGTTGAGAATGTCTGCAGCCTCAAGTCATTGGTGAGATCGCAAGGCAGTGCAGGCTTCTGTGTGTATTGGCCATGTGGCCAGGCAGGCTGACACTGCAAGGCCTGCAGGAGTTCTTCATTGTTTTTTTCTTTCCCTGAAGGGGGTTTAAATAAGTGACTGGGAAGTTGCTTCCTCACCTCAAGCAAATGAACTCTACAGTGTTTTTTTCAGAACGACTAGGCTGAAATATTGGTGCTTCCTGCAAGCTCGGCCCACATTTCAGGCCACGTTTCTGGAGGTGTACTTTTGGAGGTCTTGACAGAAAATGATACCTCAGAAGTCTAAGATATGTATGAAAGTCTTTGCATGACATCTACTTAAAGTCGTGCTGCATGAACAAAAATTCCTTTGACAGATTCAACCAGCAGGGGAACAGAGAGGGGATCAGCAATGTCTTTTTCCCCCTTTGGCACCCTCATCTGTCCAGACTGACTAATAAGCCAGAGATGGTCTCATTAAGTGGGTAGGTCATAAGCACATAAAAAAAGAGGACATTTCACTAAAAATTAAAAATCCTGGAGGACATATGTGAAGACACCCAAAAAGAGGACATTTCCTCTTAAAAGAGGACATATGGTAACCCTAATCATGGCATCTCAATGTTCTCACCCAGCTGATGAAAGCTCTGTTTAAGTCACTTGAAACTTACCATTTGAAGATTTTGACTTGTCAGGTTTTTGTTCTTGGTGGTGGCCACTTCAGCCCTCAGGGTCAGTGAGCTCCAGGCCTTTTTAGTTGATCTAACTGTATCCCCTCAATGGGTTAAATAAAAAAAATAATACCTCGGCGGCACTGGGCATCGGGTCTAGTTTGGTCAGCGGTGCAGGAGCTGAGGGGCAGTTTCAGTAGTGGTGGTGGCGGCGCAGTTCTTTTGTAGCATCAACGGCGTTGGTAGTTGCTGAGCACTGGGGTTTTGGTTTTTTTAAAGCGGTGTCGCTGCTAGTGGCGATTTCTCTGGTAAGGAAGAACCCGAATTACATCTGTCATGCAAGGTTCCGCTTTAGGAGTTACAGACCGAGAAAGAGATCTGGGAGTCATCCTGGATAGGACGTTGAAATCTTCCGCTCAATATGCTGCGGCAGCTAAGAAGGCGAACAGAATGTTGAGTATTATTAGAAAAGGGATGGAAAACAAGCATGAGGATGTTATAATGCTGTTATATCGCTCCATGGTACGACCGCACCTGGAGTATTGTGTTCAGTTCTGGTTTTCTCATCTCAAAAAAGATATTAAGGAATTGGAGAAGGTGCAGAGAAGGGCGACAAAAATGATAAAAGGGATGGGACGACTACCTTATGAGGAGAGGTTAAGAAGGCTAGGACTCTTTAGCCTGGAGAAAAGGCGGCTGAGGGATGATATGATAGAGGTGTACAAAATAATGAGTGGGGTAGAGTGGACAGATGTGAAGCGTTTGTTTACGCTTTCTAACAATATTAGAACCAGGGGACACACGATGAAATTAGAATGTGGCAGGTTTAAAACAAATTGGAGAACGCTTTTCTTTACTCAGTGCGTAATTAGACTCTGGAACTCATTGCCGGAAAAGGTAGTGACGGCAGCTGGCCTTGCTGAGTTTAAAGGGGGTCTGGACAGATTCTTGAAGGACAAGTCCATTGATCGTTATTAAATTTGGGGGTTTTGCCAGGTTCTTGGGGCCTGGATTGGCCGCTGTCGGAGATGGAGTACTGGGCTTGATGGACCTTTGGTCTTTTCCCAGCGTGGCAGTGCTTATGTACTTATGAAGAAGAGAGGGTGAGTTGGGTGGTGGAAATTGCAACTGCAATGGCAGCAGCTGCAGCGTCAGTGGTGTCGGTGGCACTTGAGTGCCGCAATGTAGGTGGAGGTGCGGTGGTGGCAGGCCGAGATGGAGGGGTGCTTTGGGAAGTCCAGCACATGCAGCCGGTGTTTCTAACAGCATCAGGCGGCAGCACAGTGTTTGGGAAAGCCCTTGGTGAGATGTGTCGGTGTAGGACATCTTTGGGTGACGTCAGATGGCCACGCATGCTCATGGGATCAGTGATTCCCGGCCCTAAAAGGAGCCGGCTCAATTTAATGAGCAGAGACGGTTCTTGGACAAAAAAGAGACTGGTGTGGGACTGGGGAAAGGAAGGAAATGTTCCAATGAGCTCTCCTTACTTTTATTTTTTTATTTATCTGTTCCGGATGGGATTGGAGGTTACGGACACTGCGCATACGCCAAGAGGAGTGTGGAGAAGGCAGAGAGCACAAGCCAGATGCCGGCTCATGGCAGAGAGCCTTGCAGCGGGTGTGTGCTGAGAAGAAAATGGAAATAAAACACACAAAAGGATAAAAAGGTATGAAAATTCGTATTTATTAAATGTCATTTAAAAGTTGTATAATGCTAAAATATTTAAAATTGTTAAAAAGCTGTATTTTTCAGTTGTTTTGGGGTTGTGTTAGTGCAGGGGCTCGTAGGAGGTTGTGACCATCAATGCAATTCTCCTCAGTTGGGGAGTTCACTGCTTGGGCAGTGAAACAGGATTGTTGGTCCCCCTTGGAGGCCTCTTGGTCTATCAACCACCTGGAGATCCGGGTATAGAGGTTGGCACTGGTGGAATTCTTCCCACTGGTACATGGGAAAAAGCAGTCCCGTGATGGGGGTGCCCTATATCAACAAGCAGGGACACCAGGAGTCAGGTAGTGGCTCAGGAAGCCAGAGCCCATTGTCCCTGGGCAGAAGGAAATCTGCTGGTTTTATTGGCAGTCCACATAGCAGGTGAGGACAGCATCTAGGTGGACTTCCTCAGTCGATCTCTGCTGGATCCGGGGGAGTGGGGGTTAGGGCCAGCAACCATTCAGCTCCTTGTGGACCAGTGGGGACATCCGGTCTTTGATTTCACGGATAGGTCGGGAAGTGCATAGGATAGTGTAGCATCCCTTTCTGATTCTTTGGTGACCACAATTAGCCACAGAGAACAGGGTATGTGGATCTGGTTCATCTGTTGGTGAACATTCCACTTCCTCTTCCCAGAGGTAGTGGCTTGTTCAAACAGGGTCCAGTAGAAATAGAGGATCCAGAAATCTGTTCTAGTTTACAGTTCGACCCTTGAAGGGTGGTGATTAGCAAGGGAAGGTTTTTCGCCTTCAGTGATCTCAAGGCCTGTAAGTCTTACACTTTGTGGCTTATGTCCAGGTTTGGAAGGCCTTTTAGAACTGTTGGAATCACCATTCCCATTTTCTTTGGAAGACACAGATTCCCAAGGCCCTTGGGTTTCTGCTGCAAGGGTTTGATTGAGTTGTGCTGAACTCGCTTAAAGTTTTAGCTGGTGGCTCTCTCCTGTTTCAGGGGTAAAATCCTGAGACTTTCCATAGCTGCATACAGGGACATTGCTCAGGTTTTGAAGGGGGTCACTTACTTTCATCCTTCTGTCCCTCTCTTTCCTCTTAAGATTTTAATTTGTGCTGAATGTCCTCTTGGGAACCCCCTTTGAGCCCCTGAGGTTGGATTCAATTAAGCACCTCAATCTGAAAACTTTGTTCCTGTTGCTGATTTTATTGGCCAGGAGGATATTGGAGTTTCAGGCTCTGTCTTGTCAGGACCCATCTCTCTTTCTTGGAGGATTCATTGTCCATCTACACTGTTCCTTCGTTTCTTCCCAAGGTGATCTTCCCTTTCCATATGAACCAGGAAATATTTTAATCCTCCTTTTGTGGATGGGGGTTTGGGCTCTACTGCCAGGAGGCTTCACAAGTGGGATGTCTGCAAAGTTATGCTCATATATTTGCAAGAGACTAATGAAGTACATGAGGGCAGGTAAAGATCTGCACAGTCCATCCAGTCTGCCCAACAAAACAGCCAGAGGTGTGCCTGCCAAATGAGCTTTACTCTTGGATCATCTTTTTGTTCTCTTCCATGGTCCTAGAAAGGGCCAGGCAGTGTCCAAGACTCCCATTCCTGTTGATCAAGGTAGCCATTAAGGCCACCTACGTTTGCAAGAATAAGACAATGCCTTTCAGACTGAGAGGTTACTCGGCTCAGGCTCAGAAGTGACCTGAGCAGAGGCCCGGGTGGTTTCTCTGGAGAATATCTGCTATATGAGAACATAGTCATGGTCCCATTCCTTTGTGAAGCATTACAGACTGGAAGTGCAAATTGGAGCCCATTCGGACTTTGGCAGAGCTGTCATTCATGGGGAACTTGTTTTCCCCAGGCCCAGCCCAGTGAGTTCTGCTTGGTTACATCTCAGTAATTCAGGATGGTACATCCATGGCATAAAGGAAAGTGAAATTTAGTCATACCTGTTTAATTTCTTTTCCTTTAGTCTGGCTGTACCATCCTGAGGTCCTCCCTCAGAAGACTGTTGTTGACAGGACTCATGGAGATCTCTGTTTTTCTCTACTGCAGTGTTGCAATAAAAAAAAAAAAAAAAAAGGAATCTATTGTAGCTGCAGTAGTTGATGGGGCATGGGTGTGAATTCTGGAACCTTTCTGCTGCTTTGGCAGAGCTTTTCACCGAGTACAGACCCTTGCACTGGTTATTTAACTGGGAAAGTTTAGGTTTTTTACCTCCATCTGCTGGTAGGCAGGAATAACAACAACCCAATAGTTCAGGATGGTACATCCAGACTAAAGGAAAGCAACAGGTATGAGTACATTTTCACCATCTTTCTTTGCTTTCCTTTGCAGTTTGAAGAAGAACTTTTGTATTCAAGAGAGCAATTTGAAAAATTGCTACATGGTAAGAATTAGTAAGGTGGCACTGTTCTGTCCTCTGACAGCCTCGCACTAGTTTATAAAGTGATCCTAAAATGTGTGTAATGCTTTTACTGTTCTTCTCATTTCTAAGGACTATCATTGCTGCAGTTCTTACTCTGCAAAGGTACGTGAGCAAGGCATTGTGTGTAATGTAGTTCACAAGCAATGCAACCACACTTGCTTGGCTGTGTAAGAACTGTTACCACTGGTTGTGAGGCTGCCCAGACCTCCTCTCTCTCTCTCTCTCTCTGCCAAGCTTGGCTGTTTTGTCTTCCTGCTATAATTTCCTGGTCATTCTCACTCTCTCTGTCCTGGGAGGTCAGCCAGGCATGACCTTTCCCTCCAATCGAGGGCTGTCCTCTAGCACCTCCCTTGCCACCCGGTGGCAGGCTCTGTCCCTATTGGTCTCTATCTGCTCCTCCCTGAGCCTGTGTGAAGCCTCAACACCCCTTTGTCCCTTCAGCCATGAGGCATTCACCATCTTGGCCCAGACAGCTTTGTCCTACTGGAACTCCCTGCAACAAACTTGGGTTTTTTACCTTGAAAATATTTCCTCCCTAATGAGATATCGCACATTCCAGTCACCCAGCTTTGAACCATTTCTACCTGTTCAACTATCTTTCTCCCCTGCAATAAAGCTACCTCTCCTCAGATTTCCACCTCCAACAGCTCTCAGATGGAGTCTCTGTGCCCTGGAGCAGTACTTCTGAACATCTGTCTGTGAGTAAATTATCTGTGATTTATTCAAATAAAAGAGGCTTCATAAAAATAATAGACTCCAGGTGTGACTGTGTGCCAAGGTTATACTCTAAGATATCATGACTTTACAGTAATAAGTCTATGAGAGTCTTAACAGGCACTTTTTGTAAAAGCATGGATGTTTGCTTATTTGGAAATAATGTGCACTGCTTTTGGTGCCATAATTTATTCTGTATAATACAGCCAGGTCAATAGACATTCCTGATTTTATATAATATTAGTAATTAGTATATAAAGTAATCGTATTAAGCTATAACATTTAAAATTATTTTTGTTCTGAAATTATTGCACATCACATTTTATAAGTGCACCAGAGAATCAAAATGTATACAAATTATAATTACATTTGAACATGAAATGAAAAGTGCATCAGAGGTAATTTGTTCAATTTATATAAAAGTTAGTAAGTGTGCCTCTAGTAAAGTAATTTTGCTTATGTGTAACAGATGTTTTTCCAAAGACAGCAGGATTGATGAGGCCTACAAGCGGTGATGGGATGGAACCGATTTCCTACTGCTCAGAACTTTACACTAAGTTCTGAGCTTTTGTGGTCCTTACTTTATGTAGTACTTTTTTCAGCTCCTCAGTTGGTCTAGAGCTCAATCCAAGCAACTCTGATAGAGGCATGTCTTTTATCAATCCTGTTATCTACAGAAAACAACTGTTATGGGGGAGCAACATTGCTTTTTCCATCAACAAGCAGGACTGGGTCAAGCACACAAATGGGTGATTTCTAAGCTTAGGGTTGTTAAGTTAATATTGCCTTAGTCTTTGGAGCAGCCCACATAGACAAATGCAAGAGTTAGCTTAGCAGGGTTTAAAAAAAGATTTGGCTAACTTCCTAAAAGAAAAGTCCATAAGCCATTATTAAGATGGATGCGGAAAATCCACTGTTATTTGTAGGATAAGCAGCATAAAATCTATTTTACTGTTTTGGGATCTTGCCAGGTACTTGTGATCTGGATTGGCCACTGTTGGAAATGGGATACTGGGCTTGATGGAACTTCGGTCTGTCCCGTATGGAAATGCTTATATTCTTTTGAGTTGTTAGCTCATAGGAAAAGAATAGCCAGTACCCCTTGACCAAAGGCAGTGTCTTGTACTGAGGCTTGGTCCAAATAATGTGCAGTAAAAATATGAAGCGAGGACCATGTGGTTGCTTTGCAGATGGCAGTCTTTAAAAGTTGACCACTGTTGCTGCAGTAGGTCTAATTCCATACAATCCAAGTGGGCTATGTCAGCGCCAGATCCGCTGTAAATAAAACAGCAATAATAACAGACTGGATCATGTCAGAAAACCTCGACCTACTCTTCCTCACTGAAACTTGGAACCATGACCAAAAGGACCCTATAATCCTAGACCTGTGCCCGCCAGGATACAAAATCACACACTGGACCAGAAAAGAAAAGAGAGGCGGGGGCTTTGCACTAATCTATCGGTCCCACTTCACCACCAAAACCACTGCCGAGTCCATAACACCTCAACTTGAAATTGCCTCAATCAGAATCCACAATAAAATCCTACGCGATCATTTGAATTGTGTCTTGTTTTACAGACCTCCAGGTAATTGGAACGAAGGCCAGACCAACTTCATGGACTTCATTTCAAACACATGTGTAACCAACTCCAATACACTAGTACTAGGAGACATCAACCTTCACTAAGAAGACCCGAACTCTATCAACACACGAGAATGTAAGGAATGTCTCCATTTATGCGATCTCAAATGGCCACAAATGTAAGCAACCCACGTCAAAGGGCACACACTTGATCTCATCTCACACAAACTCTCAACAGACCAGAACCTAACAATAACAAATATGAAATGGACAGAGACACCCTGGACCAACCACTACAAACTAAACTTATCCCTAAATTGGCGAGTGAAGGGTATACAACGAATACCAGAACACACATCCTACAGCACAAGAGGTCAAGTAGACACGAAAACATTCTGGCAACTAATATACATTAATGAATGGGCAACACAAACAGACTCCATATACTACCTCATAGAATGGGACAAAAGATGCAAAAGCATGCTAGATGAAATTGCGCCCTTACGAACAAGAACCCCATGCAAGCATAACTCGACATCATGGTTCAACGATGAACTGAAAAAGTTTAAAAACACAAACCAGGAAACTCGAACGAGCATGGAATGAAACAAAAGATGAACATACACTCAACACATGGAAACAAATACAAAGAAAATACAAATACGCAATAAGACAGGCCAGAAGATCATACAATAAAACCAAAATAGGGACAGATTACAAAGACACGAAGAAATTATACCAACTCGTGAACAAACTCCTAAACACCAACTTGGTCAATACCACGAATACAGACATCCCATCTGCAGATAAACTTGTGAAGTACTTCAATGACAAAATTGTAAACCTACGTAACACACTACCTCAGAACAACACTGACACTTCATAGCAGACCTCACATCCCACCTAAATTACATGCTTCAGCAAGGCCTCTTCCCTAAGGAAAACGGCAATATCCTACTCACCCCAATACCAAAAGATACCAAGAAAAAGCAAACAAAATCTCTAACTACCGTCCAGTAGCATCTATTTATTTTATTTATTGCACTTGTATCCCACATTTTCCCACCTATTTGCAGGCTCAATGTGGCTTACAAAGATCTGTTATGGCATCGCCATAACAGGGAAAAGAATACAGTTGGTGTTACAAAGAGATAAAAGAAAACAAGAGGATCTGGTCAAGCAGTTGTAGAGTAAGACATTCTGAATAAAGGAGTTTAGGTGTTGTGTTCTCGTTAATTATGGGTTCTTGTGGTAGGCCTTGTTAGAGAGAGGTTTTCAGAACTTTGCGGAAGTTATTTAGTTCGTTGATCGTTTTCAAGTGAGTTGGTAGTGCATTCCACATTTGCATACTCATGTAGGAAAAGCTGGTCGCGTGTGGGTTGAGAAAGGTGCGGGAAGATCGTTTAGCATTCCTGGGTGGCAGGTCCACGAGGTCTAGCATGTAGGTCGGGACGTCTCTATAGATGATTTTATGAACAATCATGCAGATCTTGAACTAGGTACGTTCTTTCAGTGGGAGTCAGTGTAATTTCTTTCTTAGGGGTTTTGCACTTTCAAATTTGTTTTTCCAAATATGAGTCTGGCTGCAATATTCTGGGCCGTTTGAAATTTTTTGATCTGTTCTTTACAACCAGCGTAAAGTGCATTGCAATAGTCCAGGTGACTTAATACCAATGATTGTACCAGGTTGCAAAAGATGGTCCTTGGGAAGAACGATTTTACTCTTTTGAGTTTCCACATGGAGTGAAACATCTTCTTCATTGTATTCTTCACGTGGTTTTCAAGTGTGAGATTTCAGTCAATGGTGACTCCCAGAATTTTCAGATTGTTTGAGACGAGGAGGGAAAAGCTAGGGGTGGTTATGGTGGTGAATCTATTTGTGTTGTGTTGTGAGGTGAGTATAAGGCATTGTGTTTTTTCTGCATTGAGTTTTAGCTGAAATGCATCCTCCCAGGAGTGCATGATTTGGAAGCTTTGGTTGATTTCGCTGGTGATTTCCTTTTAGGTCTTGTTTGAATGGGATGTAGATCGTGACATCATCTGCATATATGTATGGGTTAAGGTTTTGATTGTCTAATAGCTTTGCTAGTGGTATCCTCATTAGGTTAAAGAGGGTTGGTGAGAGACAGAGACAAGATACTTTATGGTGGTAGGGGCAGAGAGACAAGAAGGGATGCTAGCTGGCGGGAGGGGGGGTGAGAAAGAAAGACCAGAGGGGATGCAGGATGGCAGGTGGGAGAGAAAGATGAGAGGTAATGCTAGATGGTGGTGGGAGAGTGAGAGAGAAGATACTGACTGGATTGCAGGTGATAGAAACAGAAAGGGAGGAGTTGCTGGATGAAAGGGGTAGAGAGAGGAGATGCAATGCTGGATGGTGGTGGTGGGAGAGAGGCAGAGACAGAGAAATGCTGGATGGCAGGCGATAGATAAAAGGAGGAGATGCTGAATGGCAGTGGGAGAGAGGAAAAAGCTAGTGAAAGACTGGGGAATAAGAGAAAGGAGAATTGGAGGGCTAGAGTGAGGAAAAGAGATGAAAAGCTGTAGGTAGATGCAGTAAAAAGAGGGAGGTGGAAGACTGGATAATATGAATGAAATCTGAATGGCTAGGTAACAAAAAAAATGGAAGAAAGCTGAAAGGAACAGATTAGTGTTGATGATAGTTGTTATGGAAGAGGTGAAGAAGACAGAAGAAGAGAAAAAAAGTCCCATGGACAGGAGACCCATGGAAAGAGAGTTAAATGAAAACATGGAATCAGTAACCAGAGACCAGGACCAACACAATTGGCAGACAGCAAAGGTAGAAAAAATAATTTTATTTTTAATTTGGGATGAAGTAATGAGGCAGCCTTGTTAGTCCACTTTAAAAGTTAATAAATAGTTATAAAATAAAAAAAGGTGACTAAATATATTGTTGTGACTTGCTTTCGGAGACCAAAGCCTAATTCTCCAGGTCAGGACAGTATACTGCTATAACAGTATGCTCATCCTGACTTTAAGAAGGAGTTTTTGGCCTCTGAAAACGAGCCAAAAATGTTGTTAGTTGAATAAGAAGATATCACCATATTTTTTTTTGTTTTGTTTTATTTGCTAATTTTTAATGTAGCAATTGAAATGTGTTAGTTTTTTGAAATTTACATCTGCTCTCTAGATTTTCCACAGTACAAAGGAATGTGTCACTGTTTCTATTTCTTTGGTTTTGCATTGTATGCAGAGTATGGCTTCTTGGGGTTCAGTTTAATTTTTGTCTACATATTTCTATTTTTAGTTTGTGGTTACTTATTCTATACTTGATTAGGGTCTACTTGTGATCATGTATGAAAAAGGCTGGGTATTCTGTTAGCATTGAGTGTCTGTGTAGGACTGATCTGTACTAATCCAGCTTGTTTAGCTTTCTAATAGGTATATTGATGATGTTCTGCCCACTGCAATTTTCCTATCTCTGGAGGACTTACAAATCTGTGCTAAATAATTGTATATATTTCCAGAATACTGCAAGTATTGTCCTGTTTAATAGGTTGTATTGTTTTGGTTCACTATATTCATTTTTTTTGGCACATAATTCCTGGCTTGTATTCAGTGTGCATATTACAGAGGTACTGGGGAGACAGCTGATAGAGCTGCACCAGAACCACACAGTGAAGGATTAATTCTTAGCAGTGTTCAAATGTTCTCCACTATCGTTTTACTGCTGACATAGGTGTTTCCCCCCTCCCCCCCACTGCAAGCATTTTAACGTACTCTGTTCTGTTCCATCTGTCCCATACCCTGATCTTAGCCCTGCCCTATAACTTAATCTAGCCCTACCCACTTTCGCCTCCCCAAACAGCTGAGTCACCGACCGCCTATGTGGACTACAATACACGCTAAGTGCCTTTTTGATTTTTGAATGAACTGTTTAGTGGAATGCACTTAATTAGTGTAAGATTAGTATACAGACATTATACATTGACTGCATTATATTAAGTTTTTGCGCATATCAGAGATATGGGATGCACATGAGGTTTTTATAGGAGTAAGTGCTAGGATTGACTTACTCGGTTCAGAGATTTGTGAAAATTTGTAAAAAGATTGAAGCCTAGAGCTCACAAGGGTGTTTTTTTTTTTAAAGAATATTGTCACAAAATTATTATAAAGAAATTCGTCCACCCTTAGAGGGCTCCCTAAACAGGGAGCGTCTCACTTGGGTGAGTTTACACTTCTGAGGACATCTCTATTAATTTAAAAACAGTATATAGTTATATATTGGTCACCCAGAACCGTACTAGGTCAATCTTTTCACTAGTAGGGCTCCTGGAGTATGTGATGCATAAAAGTATTTGAAAACATTTAGGGTTTAAAGACATTAAACAGGTAATAATACAGCACAGCAAAACTTCTGATGTCCACATTTGTAGTATAGTCCTGCTGCGGCTCAGTGTCCTGCTATAAAATGTCTTAAGAGCATGGAGTCAGCCAACATGGCAGTAGTTCCTACTACGATTTGGTATAATGCTATTAGATGCGAAATAAGCATATGTTAGCACCCATGACAGTAGGTTTTACTACAGTTCAGACTGTTGTTCTACGCTGCTTAGAAGACATATATTTAACCTACAAGGCAGTGAGTACTGCTACAGTTTGGTATAATGCTATCATATGCATGAGAATCTTAGAGTTAACAACTAAGATAGTGATTCTTATTGCAATTAAATAACATCTTATCAGCTATATGGAAAGTGTGAGGTCAGCCAGCACAAATGCTATCATGTGCATCAAAAACTTGAGTCATCCCCAAGACAGTAAGTACTCCTACAGTTTGGTATAATGCTATCATGTGCGTGAGAAGCTTAGAGTTTACCATTAAGACAGTGATTCTTATTACAATTAGATTACATATTTTCAGTTAAAGAGATAATATGCAAGTGAAAAGCAAGTACCATGTAACAAGTACAAACAGGTAAAAAGCAGGTACCCTCTGACAAGATCAAACAAGAAAGATCTTAGTTATGACTCTACTTAATTCCCTTTTGTATAAGTGGTGGTCAAACTGATGGAAAGCATGGTAACCAAACAACTTACAGATTACATATATTACACAAATCAGTCAGGCTTTCACCCCCTCCACAGCACGGAAACAGTATTACTCACTCTTCTAGCCAAATTCAAGCAGGAAATAGCAACAGGCAAAAACATCCTTCTCCTCCAATTCAACATGTCTAGTGCATTCGACATGGTAAACCATAATATATTAATAAGATTACTAGATAAGTTCGGGATTGGTGGAAACATACTTAACTGGATCAAGGGCTTCCTAACCACAGGAACATATCAAGTAAAATCAAATTCAAACATATCATCACCGTGGAAAGCAGACTGTGGAGTACCGCAAGGATCACTGCTATCACCGATCCTATTCAACTTGATGATGACCCCTCTTGCTAAGTCCTTATCCAGCCATGGCCTTAACCCTTTCATATATGCAGACACTGTCACAATATACATTCCTTACAAAACCAAACTGACAGAAATCACCAACGGCTTGGCTTGAGCATCATGGATTCATGAAAAATGCATTTCAACTAAAACTCAATAAAGAAAAAACCCATTGTCTCATCCTCTCATCCCAACACAGCGCGGACATCCCCACAAGTATCAACACCCCAGATCACACCCTTCCTATCTCAGACAGCTTGAAAATCCTCAGCGTTACAATGGACCGTAACTTAACACTAGAGAGCCAAGTGACATCCACAACAAAGAAAATGTTCCACTCAAACGCGTGAAGCAATTCTTCCCGAGGGAAATGTTTTGCAACCTGATACAATCAATGGTACTAAGCCACTTAGATTACTGCAATAGAATTTATGTGGGATGTAAAGAACAAACCTTAAAGAAACTTGAGATCGCTTAAAACATTGCAGCTAGGCTTATATTTGGTAAAACGCGATTTGAAAGCGCAAAACCCCTCCGCAAAAATCTACACTGGCTCCCAATCAAAGAACACATCACCTTCAAAATCTGTGCCCTGGTTCACAAAATCATCTACGGAGAAGCCCCAAGTTACATGACAGACTTTATCGACTTACCAATTAGAAATACATCCGAATCAACATGATCTTATCTAAATCTGCACTACCCAAGCTGCAAAGGACTTAATCTAGTTTTTCCTACATAAGCACACAACTGTGGAACGCATTACCAAAAGCCTTGAAAACGACGTACGACCACCTAAACTTCTGGAAATCACTAAAAACCAACCTGTTAAAAGGCATACCCTACTGATCCAACTTAAATGCCTAATCTCTGCAACACAACCAAGCTAAAGCACGTAATGGACATAACACAACTCTTCCGTTCTCCGATTCCCTAATGTGGCTGTGCCACATGAACTTGATCTTACCACAACATCACCCTGTATTTGTTCACACCGGAGCCTGCAAAGGCCTCTCCGGTACTATGTAAGCCACATTGAGCCTACAAATAGGTGGGATAATGTGGGATACAAATGTAACAAATAAATCAAATAATTTCATAAGACTTGGAGATGAGAGGAGTATCCACTTCTTTATAACAGAATTGTATACATGAAGCAAGCTAGTTTGCTAAAGTCCTTTATGCAACTGTCTACTTGAATTGAAGGAGACAAAGCTGAATAGATTTTCTAAATGGTTTAGTTCTTTTCAAGTACCATACATACTTGAATATAAACAGATTTTTGGGCAACCATTTTAACTATGGAGACTGCACAGGCAGGAGCGTAGGATGATCTCTCCTGCCCCAACTCACCACTGAACCATCAGGGCTGTAAGTTTGGCCTGGGAAGGGGGTCTACAGCGGGTCCAGGAGGGGGGTGTTCTCGTTACATGGAGGGACTGAGCGTTTCCAGTTGGGGTAGCTGGTAGCTGCCACGGTGCTTAGCCTATCTCAGGATTCACTGGGCAGGGACTAGGCACTGTTCACACCGGAGCCTGCAAAGGCCTCTCCGGTACTATGTAAGCCACATTGAGCCTACAAATAGGTGGGATAATGTGGGATACAAATGTAACAAATAAATCAAATAATTTCATAAGACTTGGAGATGAGAGGAGTATCCACTTCTTTATAACAGAATTGTATACATGAAGCAAGCTAGTTTGCTAAAGTCCTTTATGCAACTGTCTACTTGAATTGAAGGAGACAAAGCTGAATAGATTTTCTAAATGGTTTAGTTCTTTTCAAGTACCATACATACTTGAATATAAACAGATTTTTGGGCAACCATTTTAACTATGGAGACTGCACAGGCAGGAGCGTAGGATGATCTCTCCTGCCCCAACTCACCACTGAACCATCAGGGCTGTAAGTTTGGCCTGGGAAGGGGGTCTACAGCGGGTCCAGGAGGGGGGTGTTCTCGTTACATGGAGGGACTGAGCGTTTCCAGTTGGGGTAGCTGGTAGCTGCCACGGTGCTTAGCCTATCTCAGGATTCACTGGGCAGGGACTAGGCACTGCCATTTTAAGAAGGGCAGGTCCAGAGGCAGGAGAGAGGAAGTGTTGTTCTTGCCCTCTTGCCTCAAACGTTTTAAGATATGAGGAGGGAGAGAGAGGAAGGGCATTACTAGAATGAGGAGGGCTTGAGAGGGTGTCCACGGGACCACCAGGGTTTTTTTGTGTGACCTGGAGGGTATGTGTGTGTGTGTGGGGGGGGGGGGGGGGTTGGGAGGGGACCTCGACCTCCAAGGATTTTTGATATGGGGCGGTGCGGGTGGAGTCGGGAGAGAGTCCATTGGTCCACCAGGGATTTATGATTTAGGGGGGGGGTCTAGGGGGTGCAGGAGGGGGCCAGTGGACCACCAGGGATTTTTTTATGGGGAAGCCACAGCATGTAGGTAGCACAAGCAGGCAACCTTTGCAGCTGCCTGTGTTTCCCTCTTCTCCAACATCTTCAGAGCTGCCATAAAATCTAGCTCAGAGCTAGTTGCTTCTTTCTGTGCATTGCACGGGACATTTATTATAATACTAATGAGCTCTTGTAATACATTTGCATAGGATTCTCAGTAGCTGCTAACGGCACACATTAGAGCCACGGAACACCTTTTTGTGCATTATTTATTTTCAGTATTTATATACCGCCTAGACCTAAGTGGTTTGTGGTTTTCTGTTTGTTACTGGTACTCGCTTAATAAAGCTTGCTTTAGACCTGATACAACTTGTCTAAAGCAAATGTTGCAAGCTCGGTAAGCTTTGTGCATCGACCCCTCAGTTGTTCATGCAGCTGCATCTGATGCCAAGGATGCTTTAACATCAAGAGTGTTGGCCACCTTCGACTTTGTGCATTGATGAGTTATCATCCAATTCCTGTCCGAAGACAAATCCTTACTCTTCTTTAACTTCATCAGTGCCAAAGGAATGCTGTGCTGATTGTCAAGCAGAAGCTGTCATTGCTCCTAATCAAGGCACAGCACCAAGAGCACCTAGTCATTGGTGTCCTCCCAAGCACCCTCGCTGTGAGGACCACTCATCCTCCATGGCAGACGAGAAAGTGTAACAACATCTATACCCAAGATCCCAGTTCTGATATACTCAAGTAACTTAGGAGGATGTGGCCACCCTTAATATGATGCCCATACCTTTGATAATGCAGAAGTTCAAGGAGCCAATGGAATGCTCCTTTGCGTGAAACAATGCTGCAGCTTTGACACTGATGTTGAGGCCAGATCTTGTCCAGTTGATAACTCAAGACACATGCACTACCTGCAAAATATACCTTAATACTAAGGAATCAGAGTCAATATCATATAACACTGATGTCTATTTTTGGTGCATTAGGAGTCCTCAGTGTCTCAACATCTCACACTGAGGCTTGATCCAGTGGTCAGTGTTGTAAGACAGACAGAGACTCGGACATCTTCTAGAGAATGTTTTTATGATGCTGATTCAGATCATTTCTGGGATTCTAAGGAGAACCATCCCCATCTCTTGTTTGATTCTGTGAAAGAGATGGCATAGACCATTTAAGTTAAAGACGGAGGAGCAGCCCAGGGCTGAAAGAATGGATATCCTCCAATTCCTCAACTCGCCCAAGGAGGCTGTGACAGTGCCCATTCAAAGAATCCTGAAGGAGGTACAGATGAGAATATGAGAAACCCCCCTCTCTGTTTCTCTAATTAACAAGAAAGTTGACTCTGTGCTAGAAAGGCATTTTAAGTTTCAAATATTCTTAGAGGACAAAAAAGATAATATATACACAATCCTTTTACAAAACTCTTTCTCTTATATAGTAGCTCACAAGACTTAAATATCTATATGTTCACTGAAGTACAAAAAAAACTCTTTGAGGAAAAAACCTCAGAACCTTAGGTGCAAGAGGAATAAGAGAGCCACATGAATGTTAAGTTTTGCATTTATGAAGATTTTTATTGTGTCACACAGTATATTGGATCCATGAAAGTTTAATTCTTTTTACTAGAGCTTTAACAAGTTTTTACTCTGGTTTTTTTTTATGCCTATGAAGTAACCTTACCCTGTTAATCCTACCATAATTTCTTCCATTGTTTTGAAGTGGAGGAAGGGTTCTGAGGCTTTTTTTCCCCAGGAGTTTTTTGTACTTCAGTGAACATACGGATATTTTAACTCTTGTGAGCTACTATATAAAAGAGAGAGTTTTGTAAAAACTTAGTGCATTTTAACACAGGACTTTCCTGCTGCGCACTAAGGCCAGATCCAGCACAGCATAATTGCAGGCTATTTTAATATATTTTTTTACCTTGATCAGTGTGTGGTACTAGTAAAAAGTTAACACAGGAGTCCTTACCGTCTCCTATTTAGGATGCGGTAACTGTTCCCATGTTAAATTTGTGTGATAGCCAGTTAGCACACATCAATGTAAATGCACTAGCTGGATAATGCTTCCCTGCTGATGACATGTCCCCTCCTGAAAAAATTCTCCCCTTCCAAAAAATACCATGCAATTAGCGCATGTTGACAGGCAGTTTAACACAAAATGCTTTCATGCATTTTGCGATATGCCTTTTTTCCCGCGTTAGCACAACACAGTGTAGTAAAAGGGTCCTTTAATGTTCTGTTTTAGATAGCGTGCACCAGTGTTTTATTTCCTTTTCTAATTGCCCTTGTCTAACATGATGATGACTATATCTAGCCAAACTGTTTCACTGCACCTGTGATGGCAACATCATCCAAATCTGGTTGTCATAAAGTCACAATACTCAGTCTATAACCACATGTGTACACAACTTTCCAGATCCTGTTTGTTTTTCTTTTTCTCTCCCTGCATAACCTGATACCCAGTCTCCACAGGTACATGCCATAATAATACCATCTTTTAATGTTCAGCTGAGCTTAAAATGCATTTTGAGCTGCATTTCGAAATTAAGGGAGATATTCAGTGTTTTAAAAATGCGTATTTGTTTTATTATACAATTCGTCTTAAATACCTGTGAAACTTAAAACTTGTCAAACTTAAGAAAGAAAAGTAAATAAAGACTGAAACTCAAAGAACATTTTTCTACTAATTTTAGGGAAAGTTATAAAATAATGGTCTTGAGAGTAATTTCAGTATTTCTTCTTTCTTTCAAAAGATGGTGCGCTACTTTTTCAGCAAGTACCCATGGTAGAAATTGATGGGATGAAGTTGGTGCAGCCCAGAGCCATACTAAACTACATTGCTGGAAAATACAACCTGCATGGGAAGAACTTGAAGGAGAAAGCCCTGTATGATATCTTCCATATTTCTTCTCACATTGTTACATCTCTTTTTTTTTTTTGTAGAATATGTAGCTTTGACATCTGAGATGCAGTTTTGTAATTGCTAAATGAATCTTATGTACAGTGGTGGAAATAAGTATTTGATCCCTTGCTGATTTTGTAAGTTTGCCCACTGACAAAGACATGAGCAGCCCATAATTGAAGGGTAGGTTATTGGTAACAGTGAGAGATAGCACATCACAAATTAAATCCGGAAAATCACATTGTGGAAAGTATATGAATTTATTTGCATTCTGCAGAGGGAAATAAGTATTTAATCCCTCTGGCAAACAAGACCTAATACTTGGTGGCAAAACCCTTGTTGGCAAGCACAGCGGTCAGACGTCTTCTGTAGTTGATGATGAGGTTTGCACACATGTCAGGAGGAATTTTGGTCCACTCCTCTTTGCAGATCATCTCTAAATCATTAAGAGTTCTGGGCTGTCGCTTGGCAACTCGCAGCTTCAGCTCCCTCCATAAGTTTTCAATGGGATTAAGGTCTGGTGACTGGCTAGGCCACTCCATGACCCTAATGTGCTTCTTCCTGAGCCACTCCTTTGTTGCCTTGGCTGTATGTTTTGGGTCATTGTCGTGCTGGAAGACCCAGCCACGACCCATTTTTAAGGCCCTGGCGGAGGGAAGGAGGTTGTCACTCAGAATTGTACGGTACATGGCCCCATCCATTCTCCCATTGATGCGGTGAAGTAGTCCTGTGCCCTTAGCAGAGAAACACCCCCAAAACATAACATTTCCACCTCCATGCTTGACAGTGGGGACGGTGTTCTTTGGGTCATAGGCAGCATTTCTCTTCCTCCAAACACGGCGAGTTGAGTTCATGCCAAAGAGCTCAATTTTTGTCTCATCTGACCACAGCACCTTCTCCCAATCACTCTCGGCATCATCCAGGTGTTCACTGGCAAACTTCAGACGGGCCGTCACATGTGCCTTCCGGAGCAGGGGGACCTTGCGGGCACTGCAGGATTGCAATCCGTTATGTCGTAATGTGTTACCAATGGTTTTCGTGGTGACAGTGGTCCCAGCTGCCTTGAGATCATTGACAAGTTCCCCCCTTGTAGTTGTAGGCTGATTTCTAACCTTCCTCATGATCAAGGATACCCCACGAGGTGAGATTTTGCGTGGAGCCCCAGATCTTTGTCGATTGACAGTCATTTTGTACTTCTTCCATTTTCTTACTATGGCACCAACAGTTGTCTCCTTCTCGCCCAGCGTCTTACTGATGGTTTTGTAGCCCATTCCAGCCTTGTGCAGGTGTATGATCTTGTCCCTGACATCCTTAGACAGCTCCTTGCTCTTGGCCATTTTGTAGAGGTTAGAGTCTGACTGATTCACTGAGTCTGTGGACAGGTGTCTTTCATACAGGTGACCATTGCCGACAGCTGTCTGTCATGCAGGTAACGAGTTGATTTGGAGCATCTACCTGGTCTGTAGGGGCCAGATCTCTTACTGGTTGGTGGGGGATCAAATACTTATTTCCCTCTGCAGAATGCAAATAAATTCATATACTTTCCACAATGTGATTTTCCGGATTTAATTTGTGATGTGCTATCTCTCACTGTTACCAATAACC
Source organism: Microcaecilia unicolor (assembly GCF_901765095.1). Taxonomy (NCBI): domain Eukaryota; kingdom Metazoa; phylum Chordata; class Amphibia; order Gymnophiona; family Siphonopidae; genus Microcaecilia; species Microcaecilia unicolor. Next base: position 457,810,480 of record NC_044033.1, on the reverse strand, counting down.
TACCCTTCAATTATGGGCTGCTCATGTCTTTGTCAGTGGGCAAACTTACAAAATCAGCAAGGGATCAAATACTTATTTCCACCACTGTACATGTTCCTTTTTAAAAGTTTAACCATCTACAAAGCATAAATATCAAATAGTAACAATAATTCACAGCATTATAGATAGATCATACAACCAGTAAACATGTTAAAATTCCCCTCTCCCTTGTCTACATAAGGCATGAAATGAGAATAAAAAGACAAGGTCACTGACTCGCACAGTTCTTACCCCAATTTAAAGATCCCCTTCCCTCAGTCCTCATAGACAAGTAGAAAACAATGAAAATGAAAGAAAAACCCCACTTACATTTTAGCAGTACAATTGACTTTGTTTCTACACGGTGGATGGAGGGACACATACACTCAACCAGTACAGGAACTAATCCTGGCCCCAACCGAACAGAACATCAGATTCATGCAGTAGTAAAAGAGCTCCAATCTTTTCCTATTTCTTAGTGGTCTTATTCTGTGCCTTCAGTTTTTCCATAGTGTATATATAGCACAACTTGGTTACCCATTTGTGGAGAGAAAAAAAACTTCATCTTCTTCCAAGAACATGCCAAGGTTAGCCTGGAGGCATTTAAACAATGTCAAATCAAAGTATCCTGAACAATAGTCAAGTCTGGGGTCTACTGAGTAGAAAATGTTCCAGGGAACCTCTAACCCAGTCTATATCTGAATTCTATAACAGACAGACTTCTAGTAGGCTCTTGCCTTTGGAGAAGTCCACCAGATGTGACCCATGGATCCTCCTCCTCTATATTCCCGCCAATATTGTGATGTTACATGAGAGAAGTAGTGGCTAAGCTACTGCTCTCATGTAAGAGTAGAGGTCCAGCTATGCATTACCTTTACATTGTTCTCCTGAATGTTAGCTGCCACTGAGGCTTTGGTTAATGCCGATTCCATTTTGTCCCATTCCTTCTAATCGAGTGAACACTTTCTGGGCAATTTCTACAGAGCCCAGGTGTGTAAGGTATTTATAAGGGACATCTTTTAACCCTTTAGTGTTCACATAAATATTATCCCTAGTTGTTCTCCTTCTAATTTCCTTGCTGTTTAGAAAGTGTGAGAATTGCATGTAAGCATACAAGGAGGTGAGATTTGAAATATACAAGAAGAAAGTATTAAAATCTAGCCATGAGGTGTTCTAAAACATTTGACCCTGATATACCAATTCCAGACCCTCCCATTGTGTATAAACAGGCACAGTCTTGGCTTGAAAGAGGATTTTTCATAATTGATATATGTTTAGACAGTTGAAAATCTGCTTCTTTGCTCATGCTGTCCCAAACCCACAAGGTAGAAAGGGTCCTGGGAGAGATACTATGCTTTCTAGGAAGTCACATTAGGTAGCTAAGCTTAGTAGATGGCACAGTGTACTGTTCTGATTGTAGCCACAAAAAGGTATATCAAATCCTATTCCCTTTCCCTTTATCAATGGTTTTATGGTCTTGGTTCTGAAACCATTCAGCAACTGCTTTAGCTTGGGTTACTCTATAATGTAGTAAATTCAGAATTCCCAGTTCTTCCCTTTTTCTGTCTGTAAATAGTATTTGTTAAGAGAATCTTGGCCTTTTATTGTTCCAAATGAAGTATCCCGTCATGGACAGAGGGGTAATTAGCATCAAATAAGGTGACTGGCACTGCTGTTAAGTAGACCCTCAGGTTCTTTATGCTGTTATGGATCAATTTTAAAGGGAAAGGAGGTCTTCAACCTCTCAAGTAAGGCTCTAACCAAATTAACATTGAAGATTTCAGTTTTCCCCATATTAACCAAATCCTGAGACTTTTCAAAAGTTTTGAATTTCTTTAAGCAAGTTTGGCATGGTGGTACTGGGGGACTGATGCAGAAAGCTACTGCAAACCAAACCTTGTGATTAACGTGAAAGTTACTAGCTAAATATTGCAAAAAAAGGAACTGAGTGTGTTTACTTTCATGAAAACCATGACATGCACTGCATTAAAATAAGTGGTAATGCGATCATTACCAATTCTGAGGCAAAGCAGTGGAAGATATGTTTTTTGATGCACAACATGGGAAATTGTTCACGAAGTCCAGAGCAGCGTAGAACAGTTAGTTGAGAAGAGTGGGTGTCTACTGGCACCCCCTTTCCCCCCAGCTGCCACAGATATCTTTCTGCAATGGTCCCTTGCGTCTAATGGCCTCCCTCCTTCCCTTTGCCCCTGAAATTGAGAGAACAAAACAGCCCCTGATAGTTTAGTGTCTCCCTCCTACCCCTAACTTAAATTCAAATCCCTGGTGTCTATTGGCATCCCTCCAGCCTACCCAAGTCATACCTTAACAAGAGGAAGGAGCGATGCCCATCCCCACAGGATACATTCTGGGATATATTGGGCACTAGTTGCTGCATGATAGCAGGAACATCTTCATGATTTTGGCTCTCCAGGATGCCTCTAAAATGCTAATTTTTGTTTCCAATTTTCTAAATCAAGTTGTAGACCAGATTCCATGCCAAGTTATCACTGTGGGGCTTTGTGCCAGCTAGGGTTTCTCTTTGTTAGTCAGTGTGGGACCATATCTCCTAGAGATTGCTATGGATAATATCAGGTTTAGCTAAGTATATCGTTATGCAGCATTTTAAAACACTCACTATTTCTCACTGAAGCATTTTTTAAGGTCTCGGCTAAGGTCTTTAACACCCACTGCTTTATTATCTGTTTGGGAGCATTCCAATTCTAGGGTCATGTGACAATTTGGATTTTAATATACATTTCATTTAAGCTTCTATTTCATAAATTCTGCATAACTTCAAAAGTTAACAGAGTGAGCTTGGATATTTCAGTACAAATGCCACATTGCAGATTCTTTCACCGCTAAGTTGCAAGATCAAATCCAACTAGATTGGTAGTGTCCCAAGGTTATTATTATCTGAAATCTGCTGATTGGTCTATCCAAAATGAGTCTTCATAATCCAATTCCCAGCAGAAAATGTTAACAAAAATGTACATTTCAGTTTTGGCATTGACTAGCAGTATTGGTAGCCTTATTGTATGGGCATGGAATGAATTGCAAGCATTGTTCCTCTAGAACAGGGCTGCATTGTAGCTGTTTTAAGGATAATTGCAGGTGGTGTATAAGCAGTGAACATTCTTAGGATTGGCATTTTATCAAATGTTAAATTTAAGTCTTTTAAGAATCAAAACGGAAGAAGACAAGACCTGAAATGGTTTACCGGTAGATGATGGTAGAGACTCGCTGACAAGTCTTGGACGTTCCTGGGATAGATGTAGAGTACAGAGGTAGAAAGAAGGAAAACCACGGGAGAAAGAAGGAAGAAAGCTGCTCTTGGTGGGAATTTATATATTCATATATCTAACGTGGCAGAAAACCAGAGGGAGGACATCAATTGGACACACTGGATGGGCCGATTCAGTGTACCTGTATAGTTATATGTAAACCTCCTTGATTTGTGCTTCAAACGAGGTGGTATATCAAACTGAAAAACCTAGGGCCCTGTTTACTAAGCCATGTTGTAGGCACAAACTTTTATTCTTATGGGTGTCTCTAGTATTAGCTCATGCTAAAAGGTTTGTGCGCCTACAGCATGGCTTAGTAAACAAAGCCCTTAGTGTTTTGCTGCCAGCATTTAGTACAGTGGACAAGGGAAGCTTTGTTTTAAAAAAATGAGCACATTTGACTATTTTTGCTACCATAATGGAAGTTGGAAAAAAACTATACAAAAGGAGTCGAATGTGTTCATTGGCTGTCAGTCTGCCTAGGTGCGTGCAAAGTAACTCTGAACATCTTAAAGGAAACATAGAAAAATGAAGGCAGATAAAGACCATATGGCCTATTCAGTCTGTCCATCTATTCCATCTACTATCTCTTCCTTTCCTTTAGAGATCTTATGTACCTGTCCCGAGCTTTCTTGAAGTCAGATACAGTTTATCACCGCCACCTCCACTGGGAGGACATTCCACCATTTATAGAATTTGGCCCTCTGTAAGTAGAAGAATTACCACAGGGATAGTGTCCAAAAATATTCTTTCTTTTCATATTATGACCAGTGAAATTGACAGGTGTCTGTGAGAATGCTGCCATCTCCTGGAGAGCATACTGATCACTGTGTGTAGTCACTATGCTGGGTTTTTTTCTGCCTACTATGAAGCCTTAGCCATAAGAGCATTAATTTCTGGTGGTGAAGATCAGTATATACACCACATAACCCCTGACGCAGCCCCTTTTTGGGCAAAACACAACCTCTGTCGGGCATTGCATTAGTTTGGAACTACCTGCTAGTATTTTCAATGTATTACCAGCAATAATTTTACAGAGGAGTGACCAAAAAGATATGTGTGTGTGTGTGTATATATATATATATATATATATATATATATACATATATATATATATATATATCAAACATATAAACGGCGAGTGACCGTACTCACTCGCAAATGCGCAGTACAGACCTTCTCTGCCCCGCCCCCACGTCAATACGTGATGACGGGGGGGCGGAACACAGAGGGTCTGTACTGCGCATTGCTGAGGGAGGGACACCGCCGTCTAACGCTCCCACCACCCGAGTCGCCGCCGCCACCCACCTTCTACCCAGTCGGGCCCTCGCTCCACTATTGAAACAGCGAGGGTCCGGGAACGCAGCACTGAGCTCTGCTGAGCTGCCGACATCGCCCTTCCTTCTTCTTCTCTGCCTCTGTCCCGCCCTCGATGACGTTATGTCACACGAGGGCGGGACAGGCAGAGAAGAAGAACGAAGGCCGACGTTGGCAGCTCAGCAGAGCTCAGTGCTGCGTTCCCGGACCCTCGCTGTTTCAGTAGCGGAGCGAGGGCCCGGCCGGGTGGAAGGTGGGTGGTGACGGCTCGGTGGGGGGGCGCGAACTCGGAGGGGGAGGGGCAGCGGCGAACTCGGCGGTGGGGGCGGGCCTTTCAACCCCCCCTTCCTATAATAGCCCGTTTTTACGGGCTCAAAGTCTAGTATATATATATTGCTCCTTCTTGCTGTAATACCTGCTAGCATTTTCAATCCATTACCAGCAATAATTTTACAGAGGAGTGACCAAAAAGCTTTGACCCTGAGGCAGGCATTTCATGCTGAAACATGACTCGGTAATGAGTCCTGATTTAACTTGATGTTCGAATAAAGGGTGATTTTTGTGTTTACCTTTGGAGTCTCCTCATGGATTTATTTTGGAAGGCTGTTTGACTTTGCTACTTTGATGTTTTTGGACTTCCATTAATTTACTTACCACAGAAGTCAGACTTACTGGCCTGTGGTTCCCAACCTCCTCCCACTTTTGTGGAGACAGGCCATGCCCAACTCTAGAGAAGTATTGAACAGGTCAGCCAGTAGAGTCACCAGAACATCCCTAAGTTCCTTCAGTACCTTTTGGATTTATGCCATCTGGCCTCATTGCTTTGTCCACTGTTAATTTAGCTAACTCCTGATGAACACAGTCCTCTGAAAATTGGTAAGGGTTTACCACACCTCCATTCCTATTTGTGTTTGTCTTCTGTGGTCCTGCTCTTGGCCCTTCAGCTCTGAACACAGAACATTTGTTAATCAATTCCACCGTAATCTTATCAGACAGTTACCGCTTAACTATTCATTGAGTGAAAAAATATTTCCTTCTATTCATTTTAAAAGTATTACCATTTATTACCATGTGGCATTATTGAATCGCCCCTACTCTTATTATTTTTCAAAAGAATAAACAACCGATTCAGGTTTACCCATTCTACACCACTCAGGATTTTGTAGAACTCTATCATTTCCTCCTTCAGCCATCTTTTTTCCTAAGCTGAAGAAGATCCCTAACCTCTTAAGCCTTTCCTTGTTTGTGAGTTCTATCCCCTTAATCATTTTAGTCACCCTTCTTTGAACCTTTTGTAATTCTGCTATATCTTGTTTGAGGTAAGACGACCAGAATTGCACACAATACTCAAGGTGAGGTCACACCATGGAGTGATAAAGAGGCATTATGGCATTCTTTGTCTTATCTGTTATCCCATTTCCTAATAAGTACATAAGTAATGCCACACTGGGAAAGACCAAGGGTCCATCGAGCCCAGCATCCTGTCCACGACAGCAGCCAATCCAGGCCAAGGGCACCTGGCAAGCTTCCCAAACGTACAAACATTCTATACATGTTATTCCTGGAATTGTGGATTTTTCCCAAGTCCATTTAGTAGCGGTTTATGGACTTGTCCTTTAGGAAACCGTCTAACCCTGTTTTAAACTCTACTAAGCTAACCGCCTTCACAATGTTCTCTGGCAACGAATTCCAGAGTTTAATTATGCGTTGGGTGAAGAAATATTTTCTCCGATTTGTTTTAAATTTACTACACTGTAGTTTCATCGCATGCCCCCTAGTCCTAGTATTTTTGGAAAGCGTGAACAGACGCTTCACATTCACCTGTTCCATTCCACTCATTATTTTATATACCTCTATCATGTCTCCCCTCAGCTGTCTCTTCTCTAAGCTGAAAAGCCCTAGCCTCCTTAGTCTTTCTTCATAGGGAAGTCGTCCGATCCCTGCTATCATTTTAGTTGCCCTTCGCTGCACCTTTTCCAATTCTACTATATCTTTCTTGAGATGCGTCGACCAGAATTGAACACAATACTCAAGGTGCGGTCGCACCATGGAGCGATACAACGGCATTATAACATCCTCACACCTGTTTTCCATACCTTTCCTAATAATACCCAACATCCTATTCACTTTCCTAGCCGCAGTGTATTATCGACGACGACATCCAGATCCCTTTCTTGGTCCGTAACTCCTAACGTAGAACCTTGCATGACGTAGCTATAATTTAGTTTTTTTTTACTCACATGCATCACCTTGCACTTGCTCACATTAAACGTCATCTGCCATTTAGTCGCCCAGTCTCCCAGTCTCGTAAGGTCCTCTTGTCATTTTTCACAATCCTGTCGCAAGTTAACGACTTTGAATAACTTTGTGTCATCAGCAAATTTAATTACCTCGCTAGTTACTCCCATCTCTAAATCATTTATAAATATATTAAAAAGCAGCGAGGTCCCGTGATGCATTGAGAGGAACGGACGTGTTTTAGTTCCTCTCCGAGGCAGCCCCGAACCTAAGCGCCCGAAATCATCTTGAAACACAAACCGGAACACCCAGACCAAGAAATCACAGCGAGTCCAGTGTATGGACCCCTTCGTTATCAGGGGAAACGTCGAGATGCCCGGAAAAGCGGGGAAAAAAGACGTTGACAAAACGCAAGCAGCGGGCGAATCCAAGATGGCGCGTAGCCCGGGATCAGGACAACAAACACAGCCGCCATTTACCACCTTGCAGCTCCAGCAAATCACAGAGGCGGTAAAAGGGGCTCTGGAACCCCAACTAAAACAGCTATCGGACCAAATCGCGGGGCTCGAGGAACGATTGGCAGATACAGTACGCCGAACCGGCGAATTGGAGAAACGGATGTCTGATAGTGAAGACGGAGCGGCGGAGAGACAGAAAACAATGGAGGAGCTGCAGAAACAAGTCCGCCTGCAGGACTACAAAATAGACGACCTGGAAAACAGGTCAAGGAGATCGAACATCCGCATAGTAGGGATTCCAGAAACAATCACTGACTCACTGCTGCCTACCATTCTGGAAAGATGGCTGAAAACGGAATTCGCCCTCTCAGACAGCGTAGGCCCACTGTGTTTGGAGCGGGCCCACAGGATGGGCCGCAAACAAGAAGGAATGATGCGGCCACGCGTAGTAATAGCAAAAATCCATAATTTTATTCATAAAATGGAGATTATGAGAGGAGCCAGGCAGAAACGAGAAACATTGCAATATGAGGGAAGCCCGGTAAGGGTCTTCCAGGACTACTCGCCAGCGCTTCAGGAAAAGAGGAAGCAGTTTACTCCTTTATGTAAAGAGCTTTTTGAGACTAACAATAGATTCATGCTTATCTATCCTGCACTACTAAAGATACAATATAAAGGAACCTGGAAAACATTTGAAACGCCAGAAGCAGCAAAGAAGTTCATGACAACTATGGAGAGGAGCATGAAGGACCAGACTTGAAAAACAGGATGGATGCAGATCAGGGAGAGATTCCATTTTTTTTCAATGGCACGGTGAGAAAATGCTATGCCAGGGTAGAGACTGCAATGTAGAAAGGACTTTAAAACTTTCAGTTATATGGATGTTATACAGAATGTTTAAAAAGTTAAGAGAAGTTAACAATGTTTTCCACAGGGCGAGAAAGGAATGACTTAGCAGAGGAATGGTAGAAGGGAAAGGAAATTTAAAAAATGTAAACTCGGTTGGAGTGGAAAGACCATAAGGGGCAGGTTAAAATGCATAAGGAAAGGTCGGGCTGGGGGGAGGGGTTGCCAACATCACACAAGACTTCTTCTTCTTGTATAGGGAAGAGATGGGGATATATGGGGGGTCACAAAGGGTAGCAGAAGAAGGGAGGGAGGGAATGAAGGGGAGGGGGGACAAACAGAGGGTAGGGGAGAGGGGTATAGATGACATAAAGTATGGTACAAGGTTGTTGAAGGCGAACATAATATGTAGCATTAGTAAGACCTATTATAGGAAAAGGCGACAACTGCTAAAGGGGCAGAGGGGAAAAAGAGAGGCTATCGGGCGAGGCTGGGCGCCTGATGGCAAGGAACACAAAAACACACAGAATAGGAATAGACCTATAGGAGGTTATGGGTAAAGGAACCCGGATTATCACCTGGAATGTGGGAGGAATTACATCACCAATAAAAAGGGCAAAAATATTAACATCATTAAAAAGGCATAAAGCAGATATTGCGTGCCTCCAGGAAACACGGTTAACCATAGAAGAACATAAGAAACTAAAAAGGAGTTGGGTGGGGGAAGTACATGCAGCAACACAGGAAGGCAGGAAAGGAGGAGTGGCAATCTTGCTTAGAAAAGGGTTACAGGCCAGGTCAGAGCTGATTAGTGCAGACCCCCAGGGTCGGTATGTGCTAATACATTTGTGGTTACAAAACAGGGAAATTTTGTTATTAGCACTATATGCACCGAATAATTATGATAAAGCCTTTTTTAAAGAAATAATTCGCAAATGTATACCACACCAAACCCTAAAACTAATAATAATGGGAGATTTTAATCTGGTGGGAGACCCACAGATGGACTGTTCCTCTCCAAAGGGGGCACACCGAGGGGGCCCTAGATCTAGAGCTCTTTCAGATCTTAACCACCAATTAAATCTGGTGGATGCTTGGAGGGCACTGCACCCCGGGGAGCGAGATTACACGCATCTCTCAAGGGCACATGGCACATACTCAAGAATAGATTACATACTAGTAGATCAAGGGCTATTCCCGTGGGTGCTGGAGGCTAGCATAGGCCCGGAAGAAATTTCTGATCACGCGATGGTTTGGATAGACCTGGAAGCACCACCGTATTATCAAGGGGCAAGGGGATGGAGATTTCCGACATACTTGTATAAACAGAAGGAGTTTGTTGGATATCTCCATCAGAAATGGGAAGAATTTGAAACCTTTAACCAGCAGCATTCAGAAAACCCGATATTATATTGGTCCACAGCAAAAGCAGTGCTTAGGGGAGCGGTAATTGCTTATGTGAGCGCCCGAAATAAGAAAATTGCTAGAGCTATAGTACAGTTAGAAAAGGAGCTAAGCATAGCAAAAAAACGCTTGGTCAGGGACCCTACAAGAAACAATAAGGAGGCACATCATGCAGCACAGGTAACTCTTAATGCACTGTTGCATGAGAGGGCTACAAGAACCTTACACTATCAAAAATACAAATTCCAAAGATATGGAGATAGGGTAGGACCGATGCTGGCTCGCATAACAAAAACATGGGGGCCCTCTCGAGTTATCACAACCATAAGGGATCAACAAGGAAAAGCTCAGAACAATTCAGAAAAAATAGCAGAGATATTGAGAACACATTTTTCAAAGTTATACACATCCCCAGGCCAGCTAGATCAACAACAACTAGAAGAACATCTGACAGCGTTGGGGTTACCACAAGTGGGACAGCAGGGGATAGCCCAATTAAATGAACCTATATCCGGGAAGGAACTACAAAAGGTATTAAAAACGTTAAAACACTTTAAAGCGCCTGGCCCCGACGGACTTACTGGGGAATTCTATAAATTATTACAGATGCAGATCACAGGGCCCTTAACGGCGTACTATGATCAAGTGGTGGAGCAGGGTACATTCCCAGATCATGCCAATGAGGCACAAATAATCTTGCTGTTAAAACCCGGGAAAATAGCTGACAAGGCAGACTCATTCAGACCGATTTCCCTGCTGAATGTAGAAGTAAAGATACTGGCAAGAATACTGGCAGACAGACTGGCCGGTATATTGCCTGAGTTGATCGGCCAGGAACAGGTGGGATTTGTACAAAATAGACAAATAGTTAAAAATATGAGAAAATTGTTACTAGCCATAGCGCACTGCCAACAGCGGGAAACACCAGCTATGGCGGTTAGCTTAGATGCCGAAAAGGCTTTTGATAAAGTAAATTGGCAATATATGTTTGGGGTGTTGGGCCACATGGGATTCCGAGGTTGGTTCCTACAGGCGATCAAGACACTGTATACAGATCCCAAAGCATTAATAAGTATCAATGGAGTGAATACAGAAGTGTTTCCAGTGAGCAGAGGTACCAGACAGGGGTGCCCTCTCTCCCCATTACTTTTTATACTAACAATAGAGCCTATTATCCAGACTATCCAGAGGGGAAGAGAGGTGGAAGGGATAGAAGTGGGTGGAGAGCTGGTAAAGGTGCTGGCATTTGCGGACGACCTTCTGGTGGTAATGCAAAATCCTAGAAGCTCCATGCCGAATTTATTTTCTATAATAGAAGATTTTGGGGTGCTATCAGGTTTTACCCTTAATGTTCAGAAAACACAGGTGCTCGATATAATGGGAGAAAATAAAACATCTTGGAAAAACCAATTCCCCCTAACATGGGAGGGGGACTCTCTTAAGTATTTAGGAGTCAGAATACCAAGAGATCTTTCCAAGCTGTATGAAGTTAATGTAACAAAATTAATGACAGACACAAGAGCAGCATTACACACCTGGTCTACATATCCAATATCATTATTAGGCCGGATAGCGCTATTTAATATGATCATTATACCTAGATGGTTATATACTTTTCAGGTCTTACCATTATATTTAAAAAGCAAAGATGAAAAAAAGTTGAATCGAATTACACAAGCTTTTTTATGGAAGGGCAAAAAACCAAGAGCCCCTATAGCTATATTACAGACTCCGGCAGAATACGGGGGTCTGGGTTTAATTAGTTTGAGGCACATAACGGTAGCAGGAGGGATGAGACATATTACAGATTGGTACAGAGACATGCAGCACTACACAGCAACAACGATGGAGTTAAAACTGATGGGGGACACTCATTTTAGTCATATGTTACATTCAGGAACAGGAGTTCACCCAGAGGTTCTTGAAATGACAGGAATTATGCCCACCGCGCGAGCAGTGTGGCGCTGGGTGTGCAGGTTGCATCAGTTTAAACACACAGTCACACCTTTTCTGGCGCTTTGTGGGAACCCTTCATTTCCACCAGGAAACCTGTATCCTAGATTTGTAGTGTGGAAAACTAAAGGGATCACTTATCTGTATCATGTACTGACTGTAGAAGGGAAGCTTAAACCATTTCCAGAATTGCAGAAGGAATTCTCCTTGCCGGACACAGACATATTTCATTATTACCAACTGCGGCACTATGTGAAAAGTTTGGAATGGGAGAATTTAACGGAGGACGTCCAAGAAGAGTTAGCAGATGCCTTTTCACTCTCTGCACAACAGAAGGTGCCACTATCCTTCCACCACAGGCACATCAGAGATACAGCATCAGAAATACAATATAATGTTATAGCCCAAGCATGGAATATGGACTTGGGTCTAACACTGCCTGAAGAAATATACAGAACGCACATTTTAAGCATGAGAAGGTCAATGTGGGCCCAGTCGCACTGGGAATTACAATATAAAGTGGTACTGCGCTGGTATATCCCGCCCAGAAGAGCTTTCCATATGGGAATATCGCCAGATGGCGCCTGCCCTAAGTGCGGGGGGGAAGGTGCAACTTTAGGACACATGTTTTGGACATGCCCACATATCCAACGTTTTTGGACACAAGTTACACAACAAGTGAGCAGATGGTGGGCGACAAGTTGGAAACTGGACGCCGAACTGTTGTTTGGCCGACCGGCTTTGGGAAAACCAACACCAAAAGGTTTGAGAGACTTTGCTGTGCGGACTACTGTTATGGCAAAAAAGGTTATCCTCATAAAGTGGCTATCTGCAGAGGAACCAAATGTCCAACAATGGCGAACACAAATGATCACACTATTGCGCCTGGAGAGAGTTGGAGTGGGAGATATATCATCATCAGCAGGACAGAAATTTAAAACACGGTGGGCTCCGTTTTGGATGACTTTGTCCCCGGCGGCAAGAAGCCGCCTGTTGAACATTTGAACATTTATAGATATTAACAGTGACAATCAGGCCTGTGGCAACCTTGAACTGGAAATAATGGGGAGAGGGGAGGGGAGGGAGAGGAGGGGGGAGGGAGGGGGGGGGCAAGGGAGGGGAGGGGGGGAAAAAGGGGGAAAAAGAATAAGATGTTCCAGTTGTGGGAGTTCTGTTTATGTATAACACAGTGATAACTTAATGGAAGATAAAACGGAAATGTTATGATTGTTTGGAAAGTTGAACATCAATAAAAATGATTGAACTATATTAAAAAGCAGCAGTCCTAGCACAGACCCCTGAGGAACCCCACTAACTACCCTTCTCCATTGTGAATACTGCCCATTTAACCCCACTCTCTGTTTCCTATCCTTCAACCAGTTTTTAATCCACAATAGGACATTTCCTCCTATCCCATGACCCTCCAATTTCCTCTGTAGCCTTTCATGAGGTACCTTGTCAAACGCCTTTTGAAAATCCAGATACACAATATCAACCGGCTCCCCTTTGTCCACATGTTTGTTTACTCCTTCAAAGAATTGAAGTAAATTGGTCAGGCAAGATTTCCCCACACAAAAGCCATGCTGACTTGGTCTCAGTAATCCATGTCCTTGGATTCCTAGCATTCTGTTTGCGTTTTGTTTGCTGCCACACACTGGGCAGAAGATTTCAGCATATTTTCCATGATGAGACCTAGAGCCAGATGCACTAACTCCACGGAAAGAGCCGATCCCTTAGCGAATCGCTAAAAAAAAGGGGCATGCATGAAGGAAATCGCATGCAAATGAGCTGCTCGCTGTTAGCTCATTTGCATGCAATTTCCTTCCTAAGGAGGGGAAGCCAGTCGGCCAGCTGAGCATGCGCAGAGCAGACAAGCGTTATGCTGGCTGCTCTGCGCATGACAAAGATGGCTTCATACACGTCCTTCACTCAAAAAAAAAAAAAGGGACGTCCCTGACAAGCACTTGGACATTTTTTTTCTTCTTCAGATTTTGTGATGAGCGTCCTCTTGGACGTGTTTTTCTTACGTGCCCGAAATGACCACGCCAGAGAGAATCGGGGATCGGGACGTGCGAGGACGTCCCTTTTGATTATGCCCCTCCAGGTCTCTCTCAGCCAATCACAGCGTGTTTAGCTGTCACTGGTGTCAGCTAAACGCGCTGTGATTGGCTGAGAGAAACCTGGAGGGGCATAATCGAAATGAACGTCCAAATAGTTTTGATTTGGGCGTCCTCGCACGTCCCGATCCCCGATTTTCAGCGGTGGTCATTTCGGGCACGTAAGAAAAACATGTCCAAGAGAAGGACGCCCATCACAAAATCTGAAGGGAAAAACATCCAAGTGCTCGTCAGGGACGTCCTTTTTTTTTTTTTTTTTTTGAGTGAAGGACGTCCAAGAGTTAGGCACTTGAAAGGACATCCATGATGAGCACTTGGACGTTTTTTTTCTTCCGATTTTTACGATGGGCGTCCTCCTCTGCTTGGGTCCCGCGCAGCCCCAATGAGAGGTGCAGACCTCCCGTTAGGTTTTCCACGGTGCATGGGGTCGGAAAATGGCTTTGCAGCTGCCTTGCATGCGCATTATAATACTAATTAGCTCATTATAATAACCTGCAGATCATTTGCCTTTCAATTTCGTTAGCTGCTACCGTGATAGGAAAATGGCTCGGAGAACCCTTTTGTGCATGTCTTGTTTTACTACTTGCTCACTAGACTGGCTAGAATTGGTTTAAAAACCACGTTGCTGGCTCGTTAAGTTTAGTGCATCTGTCCCCTAGATCTTTTTCTTGGGTGTCGATTCCTAAGGTGGAACCTTACATCAGGTAACTGGTTTGGATTATTTTTTCCCCAATGTGCATTACTTTGCATTTGTCCACATTAACTTTCATATGCCATTTGAATACCCAGTTTTCCAGTTTCACAAAGTCTACCTGCGATGTTTTTCAGCATGCATGTGTTTTAACAGCTTTGCATAGGAGCCAACTTTTCAAAATGATTGGGGGTGCTGAACATTTTTTTTTACAAGTGGTGCATTCCCCCCCTCTCCCCCTCCCCCCTCCATTCATATCCAGCAATTCTCCTCTCTCCCCTGCCCTCTCCTCCATTCATATCCAGCGAATTCTCGTCTCTCCCCTGCCCTCTCCTCCATTCATATCCAGCGAATTCTCTCTCCTCCAAGGGGGGCCCGGCGCCGGGGTCAGGCTGCCGGCGCTGCAGTCCCTGGTCTCACCTGCCCGCCTCCTCGGCTCCGGGTCCCCCGCATTCGAAGTGGCAGTCACAGATCGCCTCCCTTCGGGCCTTCCCTCCCTGTGTCCCGCCCTCTTGGAAACCGGAAGTTACATCAGACGAGGGCGGGACACAGGGAGGGAAGGCCAGAAGAGAGGTGATCTGTGACTGCTGCTTTGAATGCAGGGGGCCCGGAGCCGAGGAGGCAGGCAGGTGAGACCGCGGACTGGAGCGCGGGGGGGGGGGGGGCAGAGGCAGGGCGGCCTTGCCCCGGGCTCAACTTTGTCTCTTGGCAGCCCTGGAGAAGGGAAGGCTGAAGACGAACCTGCTCGCCTTTCACTGCTGCCGGGACCGAGGTAAGATGAGTTTTAAATTCTGGGCGGCAGGAAGGCGAGGACGGAGGACTGTTGAGGGAGAAGAGGGCAGGCAGGTTGGGCTGGTTGGGGTTGGAAGCGGAACCAACGGCGGGTTAAAATATTGGGGGTGCTCTAGCACCCACAGCACCCAGCTTTGAAAAGTTTTGTGCTATCTGTAAATGTATTATGTACCCTTCTCCACCACCGCCAACTCCAGGCTCCGCCCTTTCTGCCTCGCCTCACTCTATGCTTGGAATAAACTTCCTGAGCCCATTCGCCAAGCCCCCTCCCTGCCCATCTTCAAATCCTTGCTCAAAGCCCACCTCTTCAATGTAGCCTTCGGCACCTAACCTTTATACCTCTATTCAGGAAATCTAGACTGCCCCAATTTGACTGCCCTATTTGACTGCCTGTACATTTGTCCTTTAGATTGTAAGCTCCTTGAGCAGGGACTGTCCTTCTCTGTTAAACTGTACAGCGCTGCGTAACCCTAGTAGCGCTTTTAGAAATGTTAAGTAGTAGTAGTAGTATTACATTTGTACCCCGCGCATATCACATCACATCAATCATCAATCCCATTTAAAGATCATTTATAAATATGTTAAATAGCACCAGTCCTAGTACAGATCCCTGGGAAAACTCCACTATTCACCCTCTTCTACTGAGAGAAATGGCCATTTAGCCCTATCCTCTTTTTTTTAGCTATCAACCAATTCCTAATCCACAACAGAACATTGCCTCCTATCCCATGGCTTTTTAATTTCCTCTTATGAAGGACTTTGTCAAACACTTTCTCCATAGGCGTAGACTGGGGGGGGCGAGGGGGGGCAATGCCCCCCCAAACGACGATGACGTGGACTGGTGCTAGAATGGAAAAAAAAAAAAAAAACAAGCAGGCACGCGCTCGTCTCCGTCCGCTTCGCTGCTTCCCTGCCCTCTCTGTCTGCGTCCCACCCAAAAGGAAATGACATCAGAGGAAGGCGGGACGCAGACAGAGAGGGCAGGGAAGCAGCGAAGCAGACGGAGACGAGCGTGTCTATCTACCTCCTCTCTTCCTACCCTCCGGCGCAGGCAGCACTAATCTTCTCTAAGCCTTTCTTGTTCCTGGCAGCGGTAGCGACGTACACGCTGCCTTCAGCTCTGCCCCGAAGCCTTCTCTTCAAGTTCCTGTTCCCGCATAGGTGGGAACAGGAACTTGAAGAGAAGGCTTCCGGGGCAGATCGAAGGCAGCGTGTATACGTCGCTACCGCTGCCAGGAGCACAGAAAGGTTGAAGAAGACTGCTGCCTGCGCCGGAGGGAGGGAGGGAGAGAGGGGGTAAACGGAGTCACGATCCTGGACCTCGCGGGGGCGGGGGGGGGGGCAGCAGAGGGAAGATGAATGGGACTGGGAGGGTGGAGAGCAGAGGGAAGGAGTAAGAGATGGATGGGACTGGGAGGGGTGGGAAGCAGAGGGAAGGAGCAGGAGATGGATGGGACTGGGAGGGTGGGAAGCAGTGGGAAGGAGCAGGAGATGGATGGGACTGGGAGGGGTGGGAAGCAGAGGGAAGGAGCAGGAGATGGATGGGACTGGGAGGGTGGGAAGCAGTGGGAAGGAGCAGGAGATGGATGGGACTGGGAGGGGTGGGTGGGGAGCAGAGGGAAGGACCAGGAATTGGATTGGACTGGGAAAGGAGGTGAGCAGAGGGAAGGAACAGAAGATGGATGGGACTGCGAGGGGTGGGGAGCAGAGGGATGGACCAGGAGATGGATGGGATTTGGAGAGGTCAGGCACAGCAGAGGGAAGGAGCAAGAGATGGATGGGACGGAGGGATGGTGAGCAGAGGGAAGGAGCAAGAGATGGATGGGACTGGGAGGGGTGGGTGGGGAGCAGAGGGAAGGACCAGGAATTGGATTGGACTGGGAAAGGAGGTGAGCAGAGGGAAGGAGCAGGAGATGGATGGGACTGGGAGGGGTGGGGAGCAGCGGGAAGGAGCAAGAGATGGTTGGGACTGGGAGGGGTGGGGAGCAGAGGGAAGGAGCAAGAGATGGATGGGACTGCGAGGGGTGGGGAGCAGAGGGATGGACCAGGAGATGGGATTGGGAGAGGTCAGGCACAGCAGAGGGAAGGAGCAGAAGATGGATGGGACGGAGGGATGGTGAGCAGAGGGAAGGAACAGAAGATGGATGGGACTGGGAGGGGTGGGGAGCAGAGGGAAGGAGCAAGAGATGGATGGGACTGGGAGGGTGGGGAGCAGAGGGAAGCCTACTGGAAAGAAGACACTGCATAAAACAGAAGACACTGGGATCAAAGCGAATAGAAAAACTAAATGATCAGACAACAAAGGTAAATAAAGTTTATTTTATTCATAATTTATTAATTGAAATGTGTCAGCTTTTTGAAATGTGCATCTGTGATATTTTGCCTGTAAATTTCATTTCCTTCCTCCATATTAGCATATTCATTTGCATATGTATATATGCAAATGATATGCTAATATGCTCCGCCCATTCTTTGCCCCCCCAAATGAAACAGTCAAACTACGCCTATGGCTTTCTCAAAATCTAGATATACTACATCAACCATCTTTATCCACATGTTTATTCATGCATTCAAAGAAATGAAGCAAATTGTCGAAGCATAACTTCCCTTGGCTTGGCTGAATCCATGTTGACTGTGCTCCATTAAACCATGTTTGTCTATGTGTTCCATAATTTCATTCTTTATAATAGTTTCCACTATTTTACCCAGCACTGATGTCATACTTGCCGGTCTGTAATTTCCTTGATCACCCCTGGAAACCTTTTAAAAAAAATTGGTGTCACATGGCCACTTTCCAATCTTCAGGTACTGTGGATGATTTTAATGACAGGTTACAGATCACTAACAGCAGAACAGCAATTTCATGTTCTTTCAGTACTCTGGGTATATATCACCTGGTCCAGCTAATTTGCTAATCATTTTTTTTATTATTTGATGATTTAGCTCAGCATATCTTCCAGGATCACACAGATTTCTTTCACTTCCTCTGCATTGTCACCCTTGAAAACTATTTCTGGTACAGGTAGATCTCTTACATCATCTTCAATAAAGACTGAAGCAAAGAATTAATTTAGTCTCTCTACTATGGTCTTTGACCTCCCTGAGTGCTTCTTTTGCTCCTTGGTGATCTTGTGGTCCCATGGATTCCTTCACAGGCTTTCTTCTGATATACCTAAAAGTTATTACTATGAATTTTTGCCTCTGTGGCAAGTTTCTCTTTATATTCTCTTCTCTTTTAGCCTTCTTTATCAATGCTTTGCATCTAACTTGCCAGTGCTTGTTTGCTTCTAGTTTTCTTCATTGAGATCCTTTTTCTATTTTTTGAAAGATGTTCTTTAGGCTTTAATTGCCTCTTTCACTTCTCCTTTTAACCATGCTGGCTGTCATTTGCTCTTTTTTCCACAGCTTTATTAATATGTGGAATACATCTGGTCTGGGTTTCCAAGATAGTATTTTTCAATATTGCCCATGCCTTATTTAAAGTTCTAACCTTAGCGGCTGATCCTTTTTAGCCCTTTTTTTTAAACCATTTTTCTAATCTTATTGTAGTTGCCCTTTTGAAAATTAAATGCTGCTACAGTAGATTTCCTTAGTGACTTCACTCCAGTTAACAAGTCAAATTTGATAATATTATGATCACCGTTTCCCAGTACACCCAACACCATTACTTCTCATACTAAGTCCTGCATCACTCTAAGGACTAGATCTAAAATTGCTTCTCCTCTTGTCAGTTCCTGGACCAGTTGCTCCAAGAAGCAGTCATTTATTACATCTAGGAATTTTACCTCCCTAGCGCTTCTTGATGTGATATTTATCCAATCAATATTGGGGTAATTAAAATCAACTATTCTCACAGCAAAATTCTACTCAATGAAACCATGTATTGGAGGTGTAAAGTCACTTCTATTCATGAAAATATGTGGAGAAAAAAAAAAAGACTTCAGAAACCGTGGATATAACTCTTTAAAGGAAAAACCTTTCAAGCTTTAGAGAACTCCTCTTCAATCACTAGTCTTCACAAAAAAAAAACTCCACTCTTCTCATTCATGAAATACGTGCACATACACCTTCCACAATACTATATGGTGGAGGCCTGTTAAACGCCATACATCTGGTGAAATAAACATTAATTCATCACTTAACTTGGATAGTCATGATGCCACTGGTCCGAATTATTTTCCACAGCATACGGTAACTATAAAGCCCAACAGGAGAACCCTGTTTCGCCACTATCAGGCTGTTTCAAGAGCTAGACACGGCATCGAAAAACGCCATCCAAAGCTTCTCCCATTCACTACACAAACTGCCTCTTCTTGGCCCTTAAAAATGCATCTGTTTAGTCTTACTTTCATAGAAACATAGAAAAATGAATGTAGATAAAGGCCAATCTGTACCATCTACTATCCCTTACTCTCCTTTAGAGATCTTATGTAATTGTCCCAAGCTTTCTTGAATTTAGATAGTTTTCTTCTCCACCACCTTCATTAGCAGACTGTTCCATTAATTCACCACCCTTTCTGTGAAGAAGTATTTCCTCAGGTTACTTCTGAATCTATCCCCTTTCACCATCATCCTATGCCCCCTCATTCCAGAGCTTCCTCTCACTTGAAAGAGACTCGCCTTCTGTGAGTTTGTGCCACGTAGTTATTAAACACCTGTATCATATCTCCCTTTTCCCACCTTTCTTCCAGAGTATATTTAGATCTTTAAGTCTGTCCCCATATGCTTTATGATCAAGACCATTGACCATTTTAGTAGCCACTCTCTGGATCGACTCTATCCTGTTTATATCTTTTTGAAGATGCGGTCTTCAGAATTGTGCGCAATATTCTAAATGAGATCTCCCCAGTGTCTTATACAGGGGCATCATCACCTCCTTTTTCCTGCTGGCCATCTCTCTTCCTATGCATCCAAGCATCTTCTAGCTTTTCTACCTGTTTGGCCACCTTAAGATTATCACATACGATCACACTCATGTCCCTCCATGAGAAACAGGTCAGCTGCTCTCCAGCACAGCATAGATTTGTACTATATTATTTATATGTGCCTCTGTGATGTTCTAGCATTTCTAACTGCTTTTATATGTGCTATCTCTAATCTCTTCTGTCCTATTTGACTATGGAGTTCCATTTCCATTTATCTTTTATAATTTGTAAACCACTTTGTAATACATAAAGGTGATATAGAAAGTACCAAATGAACTGTTAACTATTAAGTTCCACATAGCATCTTATCAGCTCTTCATTGAGCAGGGACTGTCTTTCTTCTATGTTTGTGCAGCGCTGCGTATGCCTTGTAGCGCTATAGAAATGCTAAATAGTAGTAGTAGTAGTAGTCTTCATGGACAATGTACTTGCAGAACATTGTGCACAGTGCTGAAGTGGAGAAAAACCCATCCAGCTTTTTGTTTGTTTTGCCCCTAACAAGAGTGGAGGCTGCCATTGGCAAATGGAGATTCCACTTCCTTCACTTGTGCCCAGTCTGGGCTAACTCTTGAGGGTCACAGCTCATAATATCAGAAATATATTTATGTCATTAGCCCACTTGAGCTTGGTCTCCATAGAAGAGAGCTGCAGGGCTGAAACATGGACTTCTGTCTATACATTCACACCACTTTATTGCCTAGATTAGGATTCCTAATGCAACAGTAGATATGGCCAGCAGTCCTCCACCCCCTAGATAAATGGTCCTGGAGTCACCCCAACCAGTCAAGTTTTCAGGATAGCCACAATTAATATTCATGAGAGATATTTGCATGCACTGCCTCTACTGCATACAAATCTCTCTCATAGTAACATAGTAGATGATGGCAGAAAAAGACCTGCACGGTCCATCCAGTCTGCCCAATAAGATAAACATATGTGTAAACCTTACCTTGATTTGTACCTGCCTTATTCAGGGCACAGACCGTACAAGTCTGCACAGCAGTACTTCCCGCCTCCCAACCACCAGTCCTGCCTCCCATCACCGGCTCTGGCACAGACCGTATAAGTCTGCCCTCCACTATCCTCGCCTCAAAACCACCAACCCCTCTTCCCCCCACCTGCTCCGCCACCCAATTTCGGCTAAGCTTCTGAGGATCCATTCCTTCTGCACAGGATTCCTTTATGCATATCCCACGCATGTTTGAATTCCGTTACCATTTTCATCTCCACCACCTCCCACAGGAGGGCATTCCAAGCATCCACCACCCTCTCCGTGAAAAAATACTTCCTGAATCTTTCCTGAGGCTGCCCCCCTTCAACCTCATTTCATGTCCTCTCGTTCTACCGCCTTCCCATCTCCAGAAAAGATTTGTTTGCGGATTAATACCTTTCAAATATTTGAACGTCTGTATCATATCGCCCCTGTTCCTCCTTTCCTCCAGGGTATACATGTTCAGGTCAGCAAGTCTCTCCTCATACGTCTTGGAACGCAAATCCCGTACCATTCTCGTAGCTTTTCTTTGCACCGCTTCCATTTTTTTAACATCCTTCGCAAGGTGCGGCCTCCAAAACTGAACACAATACTCCAGGTGGGGCCTGACCAACGACTTGTACAGGGGCATCAACACTTCCTTTCTTCTGCTGATCACACCTCTCTCTATACAGCCTAGCAACCTTCTCGCTGCAGCCACTGCCTTGTCACACTATTTTGTTGCCTTCAGATCCTCGGATACTATCACACCAAGATCCCTCTCCCCCTCAGTACCTATCAGACTCTCACCGCCTAACACATACGTCTTTCTTGGGTTTCTACTCCCTAAGTGCATCACTTTGCATTTCTTCGCATTGAATTTTAATTGCCAAACCTTAGACCATTCTTCTAGCTTTCTCAGATCCTTTTTCATGCTTTCCACTCCCTCCCGGGTGTCCACTCTGTTGCAAATCTTAGTATCATCCACAAATAGGCAAACTTTACCTTCTAACCCTACGGCAATGTCACTCACAAATATATTGAACAGAATCGGCTCCAGCACCGATCCCTGAGGCACTCCACTACTCTCCTTTCCCTCCGAGCGAACTCCATTTACCACCACCCTCTGTCGTCTGTCCGTCAACCAGTTCCTAATCCAGTTCACCACTTTGGGACCTACCTTCAGCCCATCGAGTTTATTTAAGAGCCTCCTGTGGGGAACCGTGTCAAAAGCTTTGCTAAAATCTAAGTAGATTACTTCTATAGCACGTCGATGATTTAATTCTCCAGTTACCCAATCAAAGAATTCAATGAGATTCGTTTGGCACGATTTTTCTCTGGTAAAACCATGCTGTCTCGGATCTTGCAACTTATTGGCTTCCAGGAAATTCACTATCCTTTCCTTCAGCATGGCTTCCATTACTTTTCCAATAACCAAAGTGAGGCTTACCGGCCTGTAGTTTCCAGCTTCTTCATTGTGGATATCCTGAAAACCTGACTGGCTGGGTTGCCTCCAGGACCAGATTTGGGAACCACTGCCCTAGATCTTTTACTTTCAGTTCAAGGCTGCCATCTATTTAAAAAGAAAATGGTAAATATGGCTTTTGTCACCTAAAATTAGAGCTCTCTGCCAGTTGCAACACAAGTTCTTCTTTCCCCCTCCTATTCCCCTATTTTGCATTGAAGGTACCTTGTAGCTAGGGAGGCCTGTGAGTGAGGATTTTAGTCCTGCTTGTCCTCTGAGAAAACAAAACTACTTACCTGTAGCAGGTATTCTCTGAGAACTGCAGAACATAAATCTTCCCAATGCAATTCCTTGGGGAGGTGGGTGGATTTCTCTGTTTGTACCCAGAAGGTTCTGCAGTGGACCCAGAAGGTTCTGCAGGCAGGAAAGGATTTGCATGCATATTGAACCTGCTGAGAAGCTTCCAAAAAGTGTAGCTGGAGTAGTGCTTCCCACGCCAGGCTCTGTCGGTGATGTCACCCATGAGTGAAGATTTATGTCCTGCTGTCCTCAGAAAACCTACTATAAATAAGTAACCTCATTTTACTCTTACTTGGTATTATCTAGGGCTCCCAAGCTTTCTTGTTTGGTATCTGTTTCTAGTGGACTAAGGTGGAATGTGCAGGGACTTGTAAATTCCTTTTCTTTGTTCTTGTTTAATGTTCTCTTTTCTTTTTATTTCAGCTTTTGCTGGATTGGTATTAAAAACGTAAATTAAAAATGTTTTTTTCTGGAAACTTTAAAGGGAACATTTTCAGAAGTTTAGTTGGGACATATGCACATACAATAAGGAATTTTGCACAGAAATAAACCATGTCTGCACATTGAATTTTCAGCATCTTTAAACCATGTTCATTGGCTTATTATATGAGTATTTTTTGATCCACACCAAAAAATAGGCATTCCATATATTCTTACCACACAAAAACATCTGTTGGTTAAATTCAGCAATTCATCTCATGGTACCTTATGCCAGGCCATCCTAAACATAAACTACAACTCCAATAATATATGCAGGACAATTTTCGAAGTGATGTATGTGAGTAAAAAGCATTTTACCTGTATGATTCATCTGTCTAAAAATTAACTACACTTTGGGGCTCATTTTCAAAGCACTTAGACTTAACAAAATTCCAACTATGGAACTTTGTAAGTCTAGGTGCTTTGAAAATACGCCTCCACCTGTGGGTTAAAATTATGCGGGTAGTTCTACAACCTACATTCCCAGGGCAATGTTAGGGAATAAGGATCACAACAGTAAAGTCTACAGGTAAAAGAGCACTTGGGCCTTTGCAGTTATGTTGGCAGTGTGAAAATTGCCCCATTCCCCTGGATTCTATATAGTGCACCTAGAGATCTGTGCCGAAATCGGTGCTGATTCTGTAACAATACACGTAACTTAACAAGCTAATGAGCTCTGATAGCAGCACTTAACAAGCAATAATGAACATTAATTGGCACTGATTAGAATTTATGTGCACAACTTGCTAAGCGTATTCTGTAATGATGTGCGCCAAACTTCTGAAACATGCAGGCAAAAGGGGTGGGGTGTGGTTATGGGCGGGGAAATGGGCATTTCATGGGCGTTCCAAAATTTACATGCCTAGTTATTGAATATGGCCTAGTACATCTATATCTATGAGCAGAGATTGACACCAAGGTTTTGTTGGTGTAAATTGATGTATGTAGATTTAGGCACTGAAATATGAAGTGTATTATAGAATACACTTAATTGGAACTATAACATAAAATAAGATTTTATTTACCACTTATACCAACTAAAGTGGCTCAAGATGGTTTACAAATGTAAAGTGCTAATATACAATATTAATCAATATAATCATAAAATACAAGTTAAAAACAAACAATTGCTAAAAAAATCAATAAATTAGAATCAAAACTTCATAAAGTATTAATTACAAAACCAAAACATCCAAGGCATCAAACAAAAAACTTATTAAAAAGCCATACACACTGTAGAACAGAAGCAGCTAGCACAGGCTGTTGATGTGAAGTGCAGATACATTTACTCTAAGGTAGGCATGAAAACTGTTTGGGATATCAAAGAAGTGTTGTATACATGAGCTACTGGAGCCAGATAGGTCTGTTCTTCAACTTTGATGCCTGAAGAAATGACCTATGTGTACTGAAAAGCATGTGTACAGTATTACCTCTTTTTAATTCTTACATTGTTCCAAATAAAGGCATTGCAACCTCTAAAGAATCCAATTAGAGTATGTTATGTTCTTAGTTCAAGAAAATTATTGCTTTGAGATGTTTCCTTGGAGGACAAGCAAGCTAGCAAGTCTTCACAACTGGGTGATGTACTGTGACTGAGCCGATGTGATAAGAAAACTTTGTAAAAACCTTTAAGAAGCTCCACCTCACGTGTGTCTGACTTCTGCCTCATGTTGTCGTATGGGACCTCCTCTTTTTTTCATTTGCAGAGCTGGCAAAATATACCTGCTTTTCTTTCTCCCATCTGAGGATTTTTTGCAAAACTGTACTTGGCACACATGGATATCTTCTCCCTTCCCCTTCCTTTGGCAGCCCTAGTTAGGACTTTCAGCCATTTTAAAAATGTATCTGTATTTTTGCACCACTACCTTCTGTTACCCCCATTTTTCAGCAGTCCTTTTCAATTTTTTCTTATTTTTCTGTTGAAGGCAGCCTAAAGTTAGGGAGTCTAGCTGTGAGGACTTGTATCCTGCTTGTTCTTTGAGAAAACAAAATTACTTACCTTAGCATGTGCCAGCAGAATACAAGTCTTCACATACTCTCCCACCTCTTCTAGGTGTTATCGCTTTATTGATGGCCTTCTGCAATCACACAAGGCAGGAAGTCAAGGCACGTGCACTGTGGTCCCTTTAAAGGCTTCTAGAAAGTTTTGTAAGCGTATCCGCATGGGCTCCATCAGATGATGTTTAATTTTGAGGACATGTATCCTTCTATCCAGTCAGAATACCTGCTACAGGTAAGTTTACTTGGTTTTGTTTTCTAGGATTGACATGTATGTGGAAGGAACGTCTGAGCTGATGATGCTGATCATAGCCTACCCCTTTCTTCAACCCGCTGAGCAGGAAAAGCAGCTCAATTTGATCATACGGAGAGCCACTACCCAGTACTTCCCAGTCTACGAGAAGGTCTGGCACTACAAAAAAGCCTACCATAATTATTTCACCCCATTGAAAGACAAGGAACAGATGCTTATTTTAGATCGGGGTTCTGAAATCAGTCTTTGTGCTACACCCAGCCAGTCTGGTTTTCCGGATATCCATGTGATAGATTTAACATTCACTTCTTCATCTCATGCATATTCATTTTAGATATACCCAGCAATTTTTTTTGGATGCCCTGAGAGCTGGGTTGGGAACCTATTTTAGATGTAGATATATTTATGGTACATCTAACATAGATTTCCAATTCAACCCTTGAGTTCTTCTTATAATTGTGCATTATAAGAACTTCACCTTCTGGTGTGTTGGCATAACACTAGGTGCTGTTGTATCTCAATCTGCTGTGTGGACTGGACATTGATGATCAACAAGTGTCCTGGGGATGGTTATTCTTGATGCTGGACACTCATTCTGTATGGCCAGAGGAAGTGTGCATATGCATATAGGGGGAGACTTTATATATGGCACTTAAAAAAAATTGGCACTGAAATCAGTGTTGACTAATCATATTCTATAATCAGAATACGCTTAGTTGATATCTCAGTGCATAAAACTACATGCATCCATTTACACCAATGAAAATGGGGCGTAAATCCCGGCACGCAGGTTTACACGCTCTGGGCCATATTCTATAACTAAGCATGTACATTTCAGAATGTCCACAAAACACCCATCTCCCCACCCATAACCATGCCCCTTTTTGCCTGTGCACATTTGAAGTTTGGCACAGTTTGTTACAGAATACTCATAGCAAATTGTGTGCATAAATTCTAATCAGTGTGAATTAGTGCTCATTGTTGTTAAGTGCTGTTATCAACGCTCATTAGCTTGTTAAGCTTATTAAGTTATACGCAGAGTTATAGAATCCACGTCGGATTCAGTGTGGGTCTCTAGGCATGTTATATAGAATCTGGGGCCTAGTGGCAAACAGTTCTATTTTATGTATATTTTATAACGGAGTGACTTGGAAAGAAACATTGATCCGGAATGATGGTAGGGCTGAGCTAAAATCCAAATCTAAAATTTAAGCGGTAAATATTCGGCCAGCGGTGGATAGTGTTGTGCTGACTATTGTCAGCATTATTCCCTGATATTCAGTGCCAGACCACGTCCAGGCTTTGGTACCAAATATCTGGTTTATGCAGCCCAGCTAACATATGGCTGCTTAAGTCGATATTCAGAACTTAAGTGGTCATGGGTTCCTGTCTACAGTTAGGACTGTGTTTTATGCGGTCCCATGCTGAATATCTTAACTAGTCAAGTGCTGACTCTATTCCTAGAATGCCCCCAAAATAGCCAACTTCACCAGACTAACCTTCGAAACAGTGGCTCATGTAATTAGAAAGTTCTCTTCCGCCCACTTCCAACTAGACACTTGCCCCAACTATATTATTATTATTATTTATTGCACTTGTATCCCACATTTTCCCACCTATTTGCAGGCTCAATGTGGCTTACAAAGACCTGTTATGGCATCACCATACCAGATTAAATAATCCAATTGGTGTTATAAAGAAGTTAATGAAGACAGGAGGATTTGTTCAAGCAGTTGTAGAAAAATAACATTCTGAGTAATGTTGGATAGGTGTTGTGTTATAGTTAGTTAAGGGTTCTCGAGGTAGGCTTTGTTAAAGAGGTAAGTCTTCAGGGATTTGGGGAAGTTGGTTAATTCGTTGATCACTGAACTCACAGCCCACCTTAATTACATGCTCGAAGAAGGCCTATTCCCACTAGACAAAGGAAACATTCTACTAACACCCCTTCCAAAAGTCACCAAGAAAAAAGCAGAAGAAATCACAAACTACAGGCCATTTGCATCCATACCCCTAACATCTAAGATGATGGAAGGCATGGAGGGGCATAATCGAATGGGGCGCCCAAGTTTTCCTGAGGACGTCCTCGCAGGAAGTCCCTGTGAAGGGGCGGGGAAACCTGTATTATCAAAACAAGATGGGCGACCATCTTTCATTTCGATAATACTGTCGGGGACGCCCAAATCTCAACATTTAGGTCGACCTTAGAGATGGTCGTCCCCAATTTTCGGCGATAATGGAAACCGAGGACGCTCATCTCAGAAACGACCGAATCCAAACCATTTGGTCGTGGGAGGAGCCAGAATTCGTAGTGCACTGGTCTCCCTGACATGCCAGGACACCAACTGGGCACCCTAGGGGGCACTGCAGTGGACTTCAGAAAAAGCTCCCAGGTGCATAGCTCCCTTACCTTGTGTGCTGAGCCCCCCCAAAACGCACTCCTCACAATTGTAAACCACTACCATAGCCCTTAGGGATGAAGGGGGCACCTAGATGTGGGTTCAGTGGGTTTTGGAGGGCTCACATTTACTACCACAAGTATAACAGGTAAGGGGGGGGGGGTGGGCCTGGGTCCGCCTGCCTGAAGTGCACTGCAGTACCCACTGAAACTGCTCCAGGGACCTGCATGCTGCTGTCATGGAGCTGGGTATGATATTTGAGGCTGGCATAGAGGCTGGAAAAATATTTTTTAAATTTTTTTTTAGGGTGGGAGATGGTTAGTGACCACTGGAGGAGTAAGGGGCGGTCATCTCCGATTCCCTCCGGTGGTCATCTGGTCATTTAGAGCATATTTTTGTGGCTTGGTGGTAAAATAAAAAAGGACCATGTAAAGTCGGCCAAGTGTTCGGCAGGGACGCCCGTCTTTTTTCCATTATCGGCCGAGGATGCCCATGTGCTAAGCACGCCCCAGTCCCGCCTTCGCTATGCTTCCAACATGCCCCCATGAACTTTGGTTGTCCCCGTGACAGAAAGCAGTTGAAGACGGCCAAAATCGGCTTTCGATTATGCCGATTTGGGCGACCCTGGGAGATGGGCGTCCTTCTCTTTCGAAAATAAGCCTGATAGTGGCTAATCAACTAACAGAATTCCTTACCAAATTCACCATACTGCATGAATCTCAATCTGGCTTCAGACCCCAGCATAGTACGGAAACAGTACTAGTCACACTCCTATCTAGATTCAAACAGGAAATAGCAATGGGCAAAAACACCCTCCTACTCCAATTTGACCTATCGAGTGCATTTGACATGGTTGACCACCACACAGTGTTGAAAATACTCAACAAGATAGGAATCACAGGAAAAGTACTTACCTGGATTAAGGGATTTTTGACCTCCAGGACCTACCAAGTTAAATCAAACTTGGATATCTCCCCACCATGGAAAGCGGAATGTGGAGTACCACAGGGTTCACCACTCTTGCCCATATTATTCAACCTTATGATGACCCCACTTGCCAAATCATTAACTAAACAAGGCCTCAACCCATTTCTATACATAGATGACATCACAATCTACCTTCCCTTCAAACAGAACCCCACTGAAATCAAGGAAATAACAAACAGCATGACTATCATGGAATCATGGGCAGCGGCATTCAAGTTAAAACTCAACAGGGAAAAAAACTCAATGTCTTATTCTCTCTTCCCAATATAACACAGAAGGCCCCACTGCCATAAATGCCCTAGGTTCATCTCTCCCAATCTCAGATAACCTGAAAATTCTAGGTGTAACAATAGACCGCAGCCTAACATTCAACAACCAAGCTAAGAACACGACAAAGAAAATATTCCACACAATGTGGAAACTCAAACGCATAAAACCTTACTTCCCTAGGAACATATTCCGCAACATGGTCCAAACAATGGTGCTGGCCCACGTAGACTACTGCAATGGAATCTGCACGGGTTGCAAAGACCAAATCATAAGAAAATTACAGACAGCACAAAACACAGTAGCCAGACTTATCTATGAAAAATCATATTTCAATAGTGCGAAACCCCTACTACAAAGCCTACACTGGCTACCAATTAATGCATGAATAACTTTCAAGATATGCTCAATCGTACACAGAATTATCTATGGCCTAGCACCGGACTACATGACCGCACTAATTGATCTACCCATAAGAAACGTGATAAATACAACAAGATCATACTTAACCCTCCACTACCCCAGATGCAAAGGCCTGAAATACAAATCGTCGTACACCTCCAGCTTCTCTTTTATAGGCACCCAACTCTGGAACTCATTGCCAAAAGACGTGAAACTCATGAACAACTACCTAAACTTCTGGGGAAACCTAAAAACACGCCTTTTCAGAAAGTCCCTTCCTCTACATCGTCATAACCTCTCAACCACAAAAACATTACACAAAACAACCTCATAAATGAAAACCTACGATGCATTCCTCACTCCTGCAAATGCCACCTATTCTTCCTATCTGTTATGTAAATGCATTCTACGCTACTACTGATCATTTAAGCCTGAAATTTTGTAATCGACTGTCTTGTACTATGTAAGCCACATTGAACC
This sequence comes from Microcaecilia unicolor, assembly GCF_901765095.1. Taxonomy (NCBI): domain Eukaryota; kingdom Metazoa; phylum Chordata; class Amphibia; order Gymnophiona; family Siphonopidae; genus Microcaecilia; species Microcaecilia unicolor. The sequence continues at coordinate 457,780,439 of NC_044033.1, read as the reverse complement.
TACCAAAGTTTGGGAAAATGTGGGATACAAATGCAATAAATAAATAAATAAACTTTCACTTAGACGCTAACTGCTAATTTTCAGTGGGAATAACCAGTTAAGTGCCACTGAAAATTAGCGTAGAGCCCTGAATATGCGATTTAACCACTCGGCGGCTGCCTAGTTAAATCATTTTGAATATTAACCAGTAAGTGCCAGCTCTTGTGATTTTAGCATAGGACACTCAACCTGCTTCTTTGAATTGCAAAAGCAAATGACCAATATCAACAAATACCAACTCTTGTGATTTTAGCATAGAACACTCAACCTGCTTCTTAAAAAAAGTTTTGTGCATCATCCTATGATTTTACCTTTGAAAGCTCCTCCTGATTTCAACCCATAGTTGCTAGTGAAGAAAAAGAGCAGTATAAGGAGGAACAGAAAAGTGCTGTAGGCAGGAATGCAAGGGCCCAAGCCCCAGAGCAGGAGGGATGATGTCTGAGAATGCTGTTATCGTCCAACTTCTGCATCTGATTGACACTCTTCTCATGAGAACCTGTTGACTTCAAGAGATAACTCACTCTTCAGAGGCCCTTTTTCCTATAGCTACATCTGCTGCTGGCATATTAAGACAGATTAAACATACATTGAGGAAGAAAAGCAGGAGAAACTTGTATGAAAGAGCTTGAACAGGAAGGAATATATGAATAGAACAGGCTTGTCCAACCCATGGCCCACCAACCTCTTTTTCTTGGCCAGCAAAAGCTCCCAGTGAAGTCTTCAGATAGGATCCGCTTCCCTGCCGCAACTGGTTTCACGACGTGTTTGAGCTGTGTGGCACCAGAAGTTGAGGCTGTTCCTGCGGTATCAAGTCTCTGGACTTCATACCGTGGGAAAAGTCTCAACTTCTGGTGCCATATGGTTCAACCTCCTGGAGCCACTCACGGCAGGGAAGTAAGTCTCTATCAGGTGCGAGGGAATGAGACAGGGTGAAGGCGGTGTCTGGCAGGGTACTGAGTTATGTTTTTCTGAGAATATTTTTCCTCATTTTTGAATGTTGCAGAAAAAAGAATTATACTGGCTCTGCTCAATGTACCCGGTGAGAGTTAGGATTATGTGTGGGGTAGGGATTGGAGTTAGTGGGGTACTGGAGGAAGGGATTATAATGGCAAGAGATGGGATGTTATAAGAAACAAGACCATCATCTTCACAGTATGTATTGTTTTCCTATTTTCAGGGGAAGAGAAGGGGAATTCTTATTTGTGTTGGTGCACTTTGACGATAACAGCATTGGGTTTAATTGAATGAGAAATGCTGTTATTTTACATGTTTGATGTTCTTATGTTACTCCTCAATTAAAAAAAAAAGATTAAAGTTAAAATTATCTTCCAGAAACAGACATTTAAAAAATCACCGAAGCCTGTTTGCTTTCATTTTCAGTGCCCAATGCTTGAAAATCTGCTGTCTGATATCATTAAACATTAATTATGAAGTCAACCTTAAATTGCACTTAAAAGAAAAATGAGTGTATGATTGTCTTTTGATGTGTTCTTGCATTGCTAATCCAGAGTCCTGAATCACACCCAGACTACAAATCTACTGTGTGATTTTAAGATCAGTATAATTAAACAACAATTATGAAGGGAAATAATGATACAGTTAGTGATTAATGATAATAAGCTTGGTTTTGGATAGATTCAGAGCCAATTATTAATTTATAATGTTGCAAAAGGAATATGTCAGTTTTTGAAATTTATATCTGCTCTCTATATTTATGCAATACAGAGGGACAAGCATCACTTTTTGTTTTTCTGATGTACTGTATTCAGAGTGTGGTTTCTTGGGGGGTTCAGGAAGATATTGGACTATGGAGCTAGGCCTTTCTGAGAGCCAAGTTTTAACATACTTGTATTATTTCCTGAATACTGTTGCATTATTTTGATTTTTTTGGCACTTAATTAATGGAGTGTATTCAGTGAAGGCTGGGGGGAGGGGGTAATGAGAGAGAGAGAGAAAGGGTGAAGGCAGGGGGGATACATATGAGAGAGGGAGAATGGGTGACGGCAGGTTAGCATGGGAGAGAAAGAGAATGTATGAGTGTGCTCACGCATACATGCACATGTCTTGGCCCACCAAATGTTACAAAATATTAAATGTGTACATGTGGCCCCTGATAAAAAAAAAAGGTTGGACAAGCCTGGAGTGGAAAAATCCAGCTCAAATTACTGAGTGAGTTATAAATAAATTAATTAATTAAATATAAAAATATATATAAATGCATATATATATTTATAAGACAGAAACGGATATTGAACGTAGTTTTATACAGAGTTTATCTTTTGTTCTTTTTTTTTTTTAATGATGTGATGCTAATAGAACCCACTAGAAAGAGCAGGCAGCAGCAACTGGAGTGGCAACTGAGAAAACCACTGCTGAGGCAGAGTGTTGGCATGCATTATTTAGTGAAACTGTGCACTTAGGTGCCGATGATCAGAAGCCCCGCACTGTTTCCAACAGCACTCTAAAAGTATGGCTGGAATAACGCAGGGTTATAACCTTAATGCCAACTCCAAGTTGGTATAGGGTTTATAGCAGTAGCAGTGTGCTAGTTTGGCATGCTGCCCGCTGAGCATTGGGGAGGAATACTTTAGCGTTCAGAGTCTGGGACGCAAGCAAATGTGGGCACTGCCCAGCACTAATGGCCTCTAGCACCCGCATTTGCTTTTGATCATCTAGGCCTTAGTTCTCTGAGTTGCATAGAAATTGATGGAATCCAAGCATGGGGAGGTTTTTTTTGGGAGCACTATCTAAGTGCTAGCTGTGAATAATGTGAATTCACAATATTCCCTCCATTCAGAATATTATTTCACTAGGCATATTGGATGGTGGGTAGGAAAAAAATATTGAATGACCTTCACCAAATTTAGTAGACTGCAAGCTCGTGTACCCAGTATGGCTACTGTGCCACCGAGGTTTGTGCATGGGGTCTCAACTGCAGCAAACAGATGTTGACTCTGCTACCTATCATTGTAGGTAGGGCTCATCTCAACAAAGAGGGTCAATGGTGAGTAGAGGAATTTTGTGTATGAAGGTGGGAAGCAAGTGCTAGCTGGCTGGGTGGATGGTGTTTCTGCCGTTAGTACTGCTTGACAGCATGTCTGTTCTTTTTCCCTGCCCCTCTACATGTGGCACTCCCTTTTCTCTACCTCAGATCACCAGCTTATTCCTCCAGTACATCAGCACATTGGAGGGTGATGCTGCCCTTCTCATTTGGATCATAGAGACTTGCATGTACACTTCTTCTTTGATGACGGTTTTCAACCTATTTTCCCCTTGCACATGCACAAGTTCCAGCAGCTCTGTCAGTTACTCTTGCTGCCAAAAACACTCTTCTAAACTCCACTGTCAAGTTATTGACTATCAGAATGACAAAACCCAAGGTGGCTCTTTTGGAATTGAATTACAGTGTCTCTTTGAACTGATTCAGGATTTCTTCAATATCTACCTTGAGTCACATGTCTCCAATCCTGACACCCTAGGGAGCTTTTAATACTGATCTTGGTCCCCAGTCAAGCGTTATGGAGAGCTGCCCATTGCATTATTAACCTCTCCGGTATCAGCTAAGTAGAATTCCACCTAGTGCGGCCCCACTGTGGCAAGGCTTGCAGTAGAGCTCGCAGATGTCTGAGTGTGTGGCTTCTACTGTGAGAGTAAAACTGGGGCATGCAAGAAGCAAAGTGCATGCAAATTTAATGTACGGCAAATGTGTGTGTGTGTGTGGGGGGGGGGGGGGTGTGCTGGATGCATTCGCACAACATGTCACAGTAAGCATGGCTTCTTGTGTGCATGTCCAAATCAAAAATAAAAGTGTCGGCTCACATTGGTGCTTGTTTTTCTGTGTCTAAATATGAGCCTTGCATAAATTGTTTGCAGTTGAAATTTTTGAGATCCTCATTTTTAGACGCAGATGAACAGGAGCTGATATGTGCTTTCACTTTCAGTTTTGTTCAGACATGCGCACATGTTTGTTGCTTATCAACTACCTTTAAACCTTACATGGGCTACCTTCTGCTTGCATAACAAGCCAAAACCAGAACTTAAATGTAAAATAATGGCAAGAAATCCTCTCCACAAAATCTTCTACGCTACCTTGGAAAAATTCTCACATTGTGCATGCATCAGAAGTGGGCGGTGTACTCTCTGCATTGCACAGAACACCTTACTTAGCTCATTAGAATACATTTGTCCACATTTATCCACTCCTACCCTATCTGAGATAATATTTAACTATCTCTGACATTATGTGCAACTTTTCTTTAAATTAGTCACCTTACTTTCTAACTCTTCTTACTGTCTTACCTATCTATATGTTCCATCTTTGCTTTACCCTTCACTATCAATTAAAATATTCTATTACATATTGTGTTAACATTGTAAGTAGTATAGTATGCCATACTTTGTATTGTTATTTGAATATTTTTACTGCTGTAATTGCCTATTGCTCATGTTTGATCTATTCTTAGTATACACCGCCTTGAGTGAATTCCTTCAAAAAGGTGGTAAATAAATCCTAATAATAAAATAAATAAAATTTTAATAAACTTGAGCTGTGTTTTCCTGCACAAGCTAACACCCGTGTACAATTCCTCTGTGCAATTCTTGGCGCATACAACCCACATTCAGCCTGCGGGAAATCCGTAGCTAAGCCTGGAGTTGCTTTCTCCATTGGCCCTGAATTATCTGGTGGACAGGTGACTCTGCTGTTTCCTGCTTCTCATGCAGCTCATGCCTACTCTTCACTCAGGTGTAATTATCCCATTTATTTATTAGGATTTATGTACCACCTTTTTGAAGGAATTCACTCAAGGTGGTGTACAGCAAGAACAACTCAAACATAAGCTATAGACAATTACAGCAGTAAAAATATTCAAATAACAATACAAATATGGCATTGTTGGCACTTCTCAATCTGTACCTTTAGAGCATGGTTGCCAGTCTCCTTGCTCCCCAGGCCAAAGGAGTCCCTTACTATCACATACAGCAAGTACAAAGCCATAAAAGATTCTTCTTCCTTACTGCCTTATCCATATCTTCTTCCTATCTGTGTTTTCTCAATCAGTTGCTAGTTATCCTCATTGCCTTTATTTCTGCTACAGACTGTGGTTAGGCTGTTATCCATCACCTGGGTTTGGAGGACAGCCAACTTTACCCTATTGCTGGTACATTTCCACTATACCTATAACCTGCCCCTGCCTCAGTCTATTTGCCACCAATGTAGTCAGGCACAGGTCGGCATAGGTAGCAATATGGGTGTATTTTCAAAGCACTTAGACTTACAAAGTTCCATAGTAACCTATTGAACTTTGTAAGTCTAAGTGCTTTGAAAATGAGCCCCTATAGTATTCCAGATATTCCTGGTAAAATGCACGATACTACCTTTTGTGTTGGCCAGGTATGCCTGTAACCAGATAAGGCACTGGGTGGTTATACAAGCTGGGAACCACACTCTTACTAAAACATTGTCCTGGAAGGCACTCTTAAACCCCTTGTTCTTGAATACCTGCAGGGCCTGGTCCTCCATTGGAAAGAGGCTGTCATCTCAGCATGGGAAATGGCTTCCCTCTTTTATGTAGCTTTCCTGCTGCTGCTGCTGCTTGGAGTGCAGGATGGAGTCATTAGCATTGTATATGCTTCCTACCTTGAGTCTAGCTCAAAGCCAAGGGCCAATGCTCTGCAAACAATGCTGCATGCTACTGTTTGAAGAATTGGTGCAAGAATGTCAAATGTATGGAAACTCTTCAGTCTTAAGGCCAGACAAGCAGACTATCAATCCAGTGGATTGTCACACCAATGTAAAAATTTCCATGGGATGTCCCAGTGGCGTAGCTACGTGGGGCCTGAGGGGGCCTGGGCCCCCGTAGATTTCCTCCTGGACCCCTCTCCCGATGACCCTCTCCCCCCGCGAACCCTCCCCCGTCGTCGCCTACCTTCAGTTTTGCTGGCGGGGGACCCCAATCCCCGCCAGCCGACGTCCTCTTCGTCCTGCAGACAGTGAAAAAAGTCTTTGTTCTTCTGTTGCATGCTGACGTCCTCCGGCTGTTGCATGCTTCGGCCCCCCTAACCCCCCTAGCATCCCCTCAAATGGAGCCCTGGTGGCCCAGTGGGTCACAAATCAACCCCCCCCCCCCACCCTGGTGGTCTAGCGGTCCTCTTCCCCACCCCCTACCTTTGTTGGAGGAGGGAGGTGGCCTCCCTCCCTCCTCTTCCATCGGCGCCGCCTCGAAAATGGCTACGCCCAATCCTGCCTGTGCATCCTGGGATGCACTGGGCGGGGCTTCATACCATATAAGGGAGAAACTCCATGCCATCCTTGCCTGATTTAAAGTCCTAACCTTTGCAGCTGAGACTTTCAACTTTAAAAAAAAAAATCATTTTCCTAATTTTAAGTTACCCTTTCAAAAATTAAATGCTGCTACAGTTTTTAAGTGAAATTTGATCATTTTATGATCACTGTTTCCCAGCTGACTCAACACAATTATCTCTTGTACTAAGTCCTGTATTCCAGTAATGACTAGATCTCAAATAGCTCCTCCTTTTGTCAGTTCCTGATAAAGTTTGTTTGAGAGGTCTTAGAACAAGAATGGATGATAAGACAAAATTCTAATGGTTGGGTGAGTTATGCAGATTCTTTACGATTTATCATTGTTTAGTCCTTGGATATAACTTATTTCTGGACTTGATTTATATGACAAAGTTGCTGATATAATGGCAATGATAACTGAAGAATTTACATAAACATTTTCTTCACTAGAATCATAACTGTCATAAATACAGATTAAAGGATTATGTACAGAATGTATGACAGCAATAACCTGTTTAATATTTGAGGTAGAATTTATTCTCCATATCAAAATTATGAATGTTTTCTCTATGTTGCAGGTTTTGAAAGATCATGGACAGGATTTTCTTGTTGGGAACCAAATGAGTATTGCCGATGTACAGCTACTGGAAGCCATGTTAATGGTGGAGGAGAAAAGAGCCAATGTTCTCTCTGACTTCCCTGTGCTACAAGTATGATATAATTTTTCCAAATTGAGCAAGTCACAGGATAAGCAATGTGAAACTGGCAGCCTGTGTATAGGCAATGAGGGGCCCTTTTACAAAACGTCGATAAGCCGAACGCAGTGACGTTCCTAGGGTGGCTGACACCCGGGGCGGATCGCCGATGTGCCCCCCCCGGATGCAGCACGACCTCCCCACCCCCGGCGAAAGGACACCCCCTCCCCCCTGGCGAAAGGACACCCGGGTGCATTTTTACCTGCTGGGGGGGGGGGGGGTGTGCCGCGCGCCTGTCGGCTTCGCTCGTTCCATGCTCCCTCTGCCCCGGAACAGAAGTAACCTGTTCCGGGGCAGAGGGAGCACGGAACGAGCGGAGCCGACAGGCGCGCGGCACCCCCCCAGCGGCGTGCACCCGGGGCAGACCACCACCACCGCCCCCCCTTGGTACGCCACTGGCCCAACGCGAGCTTATCACTCGCTAAAAGGGAGGTACCATTGGGCTACCACAGGCGTTCCCACCCCCTGTGCGTGCCATATCTGGCACTACAAAAATATTTTAATTTTTTTTGTAGCACCAGATATTTTCGTAGCTCTGGTGTGTACCCAGCAGTAATCGGGCAGTGCCAAGCACTGCCTGGTTACCGTTGGGTTAGTGCAGGAGCCCTTACCGCTGCCTCAGTAGGTAGTGGTACATGCTCCACCCTCCGAAATGGCTGTGGGGCAAGTGCTTCACTGCCACATGGCCATTTCCTGAAAAAACAAAAGACCTGCATTTTATCCGCTGCGGTAAAAGGGGGCCTTGGCACATGTCAAAAGCATGCACTGGCACCAACACAGGCCCTCTTTTGCTGCAGGGGCCCTGAGTGATTACTCACCAAAAATAATTTCACAGAGAGGAAGAGCAAATTTGCTCTCCTAAGTCCAGTGTCAAGATCTTGGTCTTACAGTGTTTTGTCCATGAGTCTGTTCCAAACCAGTGGTGTAGCTACATGGGGGCCTGGGCCCCCCCAACTTTCATGTGGGCCCTTGATTTTGCTGGCGGAGGTCCCCAACCACCGCCAGCTGAAGCGTTGTCCAGCACCGGTCTCTGCCGCCGCCTCGTTGACTGCCCTGCTCTGTTTTCCCCTCATGTCCTGCACGCTCCTTTTAGTGAAACTGAACATGCTCAATTTCACTAAAAGGAGTGTGCAGGATGTGAGGGGAAGACGGAGCAGGGCAGGCAATGCGGTGGCGCCAGAGACTGGTGCTGGACAACACTTCAGCTGCCAGGGTTGGGGACCCCCACCAACCAAGGGATTTGCTGCGGCAGTGGGTGGGAAGTGGCAGGTCAGCGGGGGGGGGGGGGGGGCAGCAGACCAAAATTTGCCCCCCACCTCAGGCTCTGATCCCTTCCCCTCCTTGCAATCTGAAGCTGAAAGAATAGGATAGGCGAAGGGTGAGGATCTGATTGGGTGGGCAAGTGAAAGATGCTAATTATAGGGAGGCGGGGGATGGGTTAATGACAATGCCGCTCAGTGCACCATCTATTTTTGATAGATGCCACCACTGATTTGGATAGACTAGAGAAGTAGCTTAATGGTCACTGCAGAGGGCTGAGAAGCTGGGGAACAGGGCTCAATTCCCACTGTAGCTCCTTGTGACCCTGGGCAAGTCATCCAACACTCCATTGCTCCAACTACAAAACAGATTATGAGCCCACCAGCAACAGAGAAAGTACTTGTATATAATATATATAAACCACTTTGGTTGTACCTAGCGTTACCTTATTTACCATGACAAGAAAGAGGACACCATTACAGCATTGTGATGATCCTGAAAATAGAACTGAGGCAGAAGAGAAAGAAATGAAGTTGGAACAAAAGGATATGAAGGTACCCAGAGAGAAAAGACAACCCCAAATCACATATGTTGAAGCACATACCAGGAAATGTACATGGAAAGCGATGGCCACAAATGCTCGCAGTCTAAGCAATAAAGTTCATGACCTTCAAGCCCTGATGTTGGAGGCAGGCTTAGACCTTGTTGCAATCACAGAGACATGGCTAAATGGTTCCCATGAATGGGATGCAAACATACCAGGCTATAATCTATTTAGGAAGGATAGAGAGAATCGTAAAGGTGGAGGAGTAGCTCTGTATGTGAGAAATGATATCACGGCGACCAAAATGACAGGGACCTGGGGAAAGGAAGAAGTGATATGGATCACCTTAAAAAGAGAGGATAGAACCTCTGTACACGTGGGTATTGTCTATAGACCTCCAAAACAATTGGAGGAATTAGATAAAGACCTTATCGCAGATATTAAAAAGTTGGGAAACAAGAGAGAGGTGCTGTTGCTGGGAGATTTCAATCTGCCGGATGTAGATTGGAAGGTTCCGTCTGCAGAATCGGAAAGAAGTAGAGAGATCGTGGATGCTTTCCAAAGCGGTTTGCTCAGACAAATGGTGACGGAACCCACGAGGGAGGGAGCGACGCTGGATCTGGTGCTCACGAATGGGGATAGCGTGTCAAGTATTCAAGTGGGTGCCCACCTAGGCGGCAGTGACCATCAAATGGTTTGGTTTGATATTACAGCTAAAGTGGAGCACGGCCACTCAAAACTCAAAGTCCTGGACTTCAAGCGTGCTGACTTTAGTAAAATGGGGGAATACCTGAGGAAGGAGATGATGGGCTGGGAGGAAATACGAGAAGTGGAAGGACAGTGGTCCAGGCTGAAGGAAGCTATAAATAGGGCCACGAACCTTTATGTAAGGAAAGTAAATAAATGCAAGAGAAAAAGGAAACCGATATGGTTCTCCAAGCAAGTGGCTGAGAAAATAAAGGCTAAAGAGTTGGCGTTCCAGAAATACAAAAAAACTCAAGAAAAGGAACACGAGGAGGAATACCGGATGAAAATGAAAGAAGCCAAGAGAGAGATACGTCTGGCGAAAGCGCAAGCGGAAGAACAAATGGCTAGAAATGTAAGAAGGGGTGACAAAAATTTCTTCAGGTATATTAGTGAAAGAAGAATGACTAAAAAGGGAATTGTGAGACTAAAAGATACTGCGAACCGCTATCTGGATAATGATGAAGAAAAAGCAAATTTGCTAAATAGATACTTTTGTTCTGTTTTCACAGAAGAAAATCCTGGAGAAGGACCGCGATGGAGTGCAAAAAAGTACAAATGAGATTGAAGTGGATAGAGCACCGTTCACGGAAGAGAATGTGTATGAACAACTTGAAAAGCTAAAGGTGGACAAAGCCATGGGACCGGATGGGATCCACCCCAGGATATTGAGGGAGCTCAGAGAGGTTCTGGCGAGTCCTCTTAAAGATTTGTTTAATATATCCTTGCAGACGGGAGAGGTTCCGAGGGATTGGAGAACGGTGGAAGTGGTCCCTCTTCACAAAAGTGGTGATAGGGAAGAAGCTGGAAACTACAGGCCGGTAAACCTCACTTCAGTTATTGGAAAAGTAATGGAAGCGATGCTGAAGGAAAGGATAGTAAATTTCCTGGAAGCCAATAAGTTGCAAGATCCGAGACAACATGGTTTTACCAAAGGGAAATCGTGCAAACAAATCTCATTGAATTCTTTGATTGGGTGACAGGAGAATTGAATAAGGGACGAGCTATGGACGTAATCTACTTAGATTTCAGCAAAGCTTTTGACACGGTTCCCCACAGGAGGCTCTTAAATAAACTGGATGGGCTGAAGATAGGACCCGAAGTGGTGAACTGGATTAGGAACTGGCTGAGGGACAGAAGCCAGAGGGTGGTGGTGAATGGAATTCGCTCGGAGGAAGGAAAGGTGAGTAGTGATGTGCCTCAAGGATCGGTGCTGGGACCAATTCTGTTCAGTATATTTGTGAGTGACATTGCCGAAGGGTTAGAAGGTAAAGTTTGCCTATTTGCGGATGATACTAAGATCTGTAATAGAGTGGACACCCAGGAGGGAGTGGAAAACATGAAAAAGGATCTGAGGAAGCTAGAAGAATGGTCTAAGGTTTGGCAATTAAAATTCAACGCGAAGAAATGCAAAGTGATGCACTTAGGGAATAGAAATCCTCGGGAGACGTATGTGTTAGGCGGGGAGAGTCTGATAGGAACGGATGGGGAGAGGGATCTTGGGGTGATAGTATCTGAGGATCTGAAGGCGACGAAACAGTGTGACAAGGCGGTGGCCGTAGCTAGAAGGTTGTTAGGCTGTATAGAGAGAGGTGTGACAAGCAGAAGAAAGGGGGTGTTGATGCCCCTGCATAAGTCGTTGGTGAGGCCCCACCTGGAGTATTGTGTTCAGTTTTGGAGGCCGTACCTTGCGAAGGATGTAAAAAGAATTGAAGCGGTGCAAAGAAAAGCTACGAGAATGGTAAGGGATTTGCGTTACAAGACATATGAGGAGAGACTTGATGATCTGAACATGCATACTCTGGAAGAAAGGAGAAACAGGGGTGATATGATACAGACGTTCAAATATTTGAACGTCTGTATCATATCACCCCTGTTTCTCCTTTCTTCCAGAGTATACATGTTCAGGTCATCAAGTCTCTCCTCATATGTCTTGTAATGCAAACGAACCTTTTCCGGTGATGCGAAGGAGGTAGAACGAGAGGACATGAAATGAGATTGAAGGGGGGCAGACTCAAGAAAAATGTCAGGAAGTATTTTTTTCACGGAGAGAGTAGTGAATGCTTGGAATGCCCTCCCGCGGGAGGTGGTGGAAATGAAAACAGTAACAGAATTCAAGCACGCGTGGGATAAACATAAAGGAATCCTGTTCAGAAGGAATAGATCCTAAGGAGCTTAGCCGAGATTGGGTGGCACAGCCGGTGGCGGGAGGCGGGGACAGTTCTGGGCAGACTTATACGGTCAGTGCCAGTGGCGGTGGTGGGAGGCGGGGCTGGTGGTTGGGAGGCGGGGATAGTGCTGGGCAGACTTACACGGTCTGTGCCCTGAAAAGGACAGGTACAAATCAAGGTAAGGTATACACAAAAAGTAGCACATATGAGTTTATCTTGTTGGGCAGACTGGATGGACCATGCAGGTCTTTTTCTGCCGTCATCTACTATGTTACAAAATATAATTCAGCAACACCCCTGTCACACCTCCGCCCCACCACACCACACCCCTGCACTGCAGTGTCACCTTGACCCCCCCCCCCAAGAAGCCAGATTCCCTCCCTCTCCTCCATGTATGTCCCCTCCCCCAATCTTTTTCCAGTATCCCTCCACCCACCTTTTTTTTACAGCTCCCTCCCTCACTCCACCCACATGATTCCATTCACATCCTCTTCCTTCCTCTCCTGTACCTTATTGTGGTGCCCTGGTGATCTAGTGGCCTCTTTGGGGCAGGAAAGAGCTCCCTCTTTCCTGCCTGGTGCTGCTGCAGATCTCTTGTTCCTGGCGCCGTTTCAAAATTACTGTCAAGCGTTCAAGCGGTGACCTCGCAAGAGTAGGGTTACCATATGGCTCCAGAAAAAGGAGGACGGATTGAGCCAGTCAGGTTTTACTTCTATTGCTGTCAATGGAAGTAATTGAGCCAGCCGGGTTTTACTTCCATTGCTTTGAAAGCAATGGAAGTAAAACCCAGCTGGCTCAATCCGTCCTCCTTTTTCTGGAGCCATATGGTAGCCCTACGCAAGAGGGAAGTCTCGCAAGGCTGCCACTTGAACTCTTGGCAGCCATTTTGAAGTGGCACTAGAAGCGAGAGGTCTGCAGCAGTTCCGGACAGGAAAGAGGGGACTAGACCACCAGGGCACGAAAATAAGGTACAGGAGGGGAGGGGAGGATACCCTAAGGCCTACCCGCCCAACTGCAAGCCAGTCTGCCTGCCTGCAAACCTGGCAGGCTGGCAAAACCCTCCCGGATACCCCATGGTGTCCTCAAAAAGAGGACATATCTGGGTAAAACCAGACATATGGTAACCCTAGTTGTACCACAGAAAGGCAGTATGTTAGATGCCAGAAAACTGGTGTACATTTCATTTTTATATTTCACTGAAACCTTAATGAGACACTCTGTTATTTATGAGCCCTGAGGCCATTCAAACAGATAATTTGGGTGTTTGTGGCTTCTTTGTATGCACTTCTCTCCTCTGCTTCCCAATCCACAGCACGCTGTTAAAGGGTCCCTGGTGAGGGCTGAAACTACTCCCTCAAACACCTTCAGGCTTATATAGACCTCAAACACAACAAGGGAGCCATGGAGCAACTTATATAAAAATACCCATTTACTGGGCACTCTTCAAGCGAACAAAATTAAATCAAACACAGACCATAAAAATAAAAGTTAGACAATGACAAAAAATTGCTCAAAGTTCAGGTGTTCTCACTCTGGGCCTTGTGCAGACAGCTATTGTGGGCTGCACTGTGCAGTTAAGGGTCCTTTTACTAAGGTGTGCTAATGGATTTAGTGCGTGCTAATGATTAGCGTGTACTAAATGATATGATGTCCGTGATAGTCCTATGGGCATCTCATCATTTAGCTCGCACTAATCATTAGCGCAGTTTAAATCTGTTTGCACACCTTAGTAAAAGGGCCATGTAATGAGCTGTTTACCTACTCCTTAATGACTGCTGTATATAAAAATGGTTTCTGTGCTGAAGTTTACTCTCACGGTAGACATCAGTACACAGCACATTAAAATGTAAGATAAAGAGCCTATTAGTTTTCTCACAGTAACGATGATGTTTACCACAGGGGCAAGTCTGAGGCAGCGTAAAGATCCCCCCAGTCTGCATTGGTCCCATCTCCCTCCATTCTGCCTGACCAAATTTTAAAATAAAGTCCCTCTGGTAGCCTCCGCCCTTGATGTTACTCACTCCTGTTCTGCCCCCCCCCCCCCCAAAATTAAAATAAAACCTTGGTGTCTAGTTGCACACCTTCCTATCCATCACCAGCTTGAATTTTAAGAGAACTCCCTGGTGTTTTATGCCTTTCCCTCCCCTGGACTCTGTGGACCTGAATGAGGCAGGAGCAGTGCCCACTCACTCCTACCTCTGGTGCAGCCATCTTCAAAATAGCAGTGCCCTGCCCTACGCAGTGCATTCTACCATATTAGGGAATTTTACTCTTATATACCAGACTGGCCCCATCCAGTGCATTGTGCACCATTTTAAAGGTAGTTGCAACAATATATGTGGGACACAGTTTTAGTTGGGGTGAACTGCTAAATCATACAACCAGTCAAAACCCCTAAGCAATGACTTTCCTTGTTTTTATCGTGTCCTCAGAAAATGCATTTAGTCAGAAATTTGCAGTCATTCAGAATTATAAATCTTCATAGGTCCACATTTTTCTATTTTATAATTGTTTAAATGAACATTACTTCTTACCAACACTTGTAATTTTCACTCTTCGTGCTTCAAAAATATAACAAGGAAAGGTATTGCTTAGGGGTTTTGATTGGTAGTGATTTACCTAGCTTGCTTGCCACCCGGGGTGGGTTGCCGCTGCGCCTCCCCCTGCCCCAAGGCACATCACCCCCACACGAGGTGCATCACCCTCACTACCATTTCTCCTAGCAAGGGGATACATGGAGCAGTCACACAATTCTTGGCTCTGCTGGTCCCCTGCCATGGAATAGGAAGTAATGCCAGGCGAAGCCATGAGTCACACAACTGCTCCATGCACCCCCTTGCTGCCTGCACCCAGGATGGACCACCCTCACCGCCCCACCCTTGGTACGCTACTTTATTGACCATTTTGAAGATGACAGTGTGCATCGCTCCTACCTCTTTCAGGTAAAGGGGTTAAGGGGTGGCACTAAACACCAGAGAGTTCTTTTAAAATTTGAGTCAGGGAGGGGGAGGGGGTGTCACTAGATACCAGGGTTTTTTTTTTAATTTGGAGGGAGGGAGGGAGGGAGGGAGGTGTTTCAGTTATGTCAGGGGAGGATGGTAGACGGTGCCAAAAGACACCAGGGAATTTTATAGTCTGAGGTGGGGGAGTGGTCAGAGCGGGGGAAGGGAGGGGGCCCTTTGGCCCACCAAGCGTTGGGGAGGAGTGCACAGATTTCAAAAGAGCTACAGTAATTGCAATGACTGAGATTTAATGAAGTTTGGCTTTACTGGTTAGTTTTGGCTTGCTCCATGTCCAAAAGAGCTCCTATGAATGAGGTCTTACTGGTAGGCTGGTTAGAGGGGTACCAGTCTTTGCATATCAGAAATGAATATATGAGGCTAGCCAAATAGTCAGGTTTCATTGCCAGTGGAATTCCAAATCTGCTAGGATTGAAGGAGGTGAACTGATGCATACATTTTCTGGTGGATTATTTTCTTTCAAGATAAGATAGAGTCCATCAAAATCCAGAGTATGAAAGGACTTCTTGCATAGATGTTTATGTGGTATAGGAGCACTATTTCTTCATTTACATGAAGAGGTATGGCTACCTTCAGCAGGAATTTAGGATGAGTATGTAATACTACTTTATTATGATGAAATTGAGTGTAAGGTTTATACATGACTAAAGCTTGCAGTTCACTTTCTTCTAGCTGATGTAACCACTTTCAGGAAACCATTTTATAGGTTAGATAGCTGAGAGCTGAGGATTCCATGGACTCAAAAGTTGGCTTCATGAGAGATGTAAGGTGCCATGATACAGTTGGATTCTGTATTGGTGGTTGGCTGTCAAGAAGCCCTTTTCATAAATCTGGAAACAACTGGAAACTGGGAAGCCACAGCTTTATCTATGGCAGTATTCTTTAATGCAAGGCATGGGGGCCAATTGCAGCCCCTGGAGACCCTCATCATCTGTCTCTCTATCCATGTTTATGACAGAAAGGGGGAAGTGGATAGGGGAAAAGCTTGAAGGACAAGACATTTCTTAGTAGACAAATATAATGCATTTGGAAGTGCTCTCATCCTTCTGGATACGCCAAATGAAAAGTTTGAAGGTGGGCTGGTGGGGACAGATACTATCGACACAGGATGGTCAACAGTGTCACAACACTGCATAAGAACATATTGGAGGCTCTCCTTCAGCTCTTTAGGATCCAAAGTAGCCCCTACTTAAAAATTAGTGAAGGCCACTGATCTACAGGAACACAATAGGCTGTGAGTGCACTGAGAGACACTCTGATAGAGAATACTTGCAGCCCAGCACCAGATTGAACTCCCCCCCCCCCCGCCCTTTTTTCCCCTTTAAATGCATATATACATCTGTTGTAAGGCTTGCTTTCTGCCACTAAGATGTCTTGAATCTGAGGTGGTGCGGCTGTAGAGGCAACTACATACTGCTCAGTTTCCAACCTGTTACTGTTAGCAAGTTGAGGTAAGGATGCAGAAGAGAGTGCCCATTCTAAACTGTCAGTCAGAAAAGTTTGGAGCCTACACAGAGAAAGAACAGAATCTCTTTTGAGAAGAGGAAATCGTATTTTGATAGGGCCAATATGGTACTATGAGAATTATTTTGCTAGGTTGCCTTTGAAAGTTTATGCAGGGTTTTTGCTGTTAGAGATAGGGGAGGATAAATATATAGGAGGTGCCAAGTCCAGTTTATTGTGATGGTAGAAAGTGCTTCAATCAAAGGAGGAGTTGCGAGTGGAGGAGTAGCCTAATGGTTAGTGCAGTGGCCTGAGAACCAGGGAACTAGGTTCAGTTCCCACAGCAGCTCCTTGTGACACTAGGCAAGTCACTAACTCTCCATTGTCCTAGGTACAAAATAAGTGCCTGTATATAATATGTAAACTGCTTTGACTTTAACCGCAGAAAGGTGGTATATCAAATCTATGGCCCATTAACAGTTACTTATATCCAAAATTAACTCCCTGTAAATTGTTGGCAAATGTGAGAGGGGTTTGTAGAGCATGATCAGATTGAAGGACCATAGGTGTCCTATTACTAAGCTGCTGTAAAAATAGGCCTTAGTGTGTCCTTACGTGGATCTTTACCATTTTTACCATGGTTGAAAAAACATCAGTTTTCTATTTTTTTTTTTCTATTAATGGCTATGTGCTAATGTTGCCATTTTTTTTTTTTTAAAGAACCGCAGATGCACTTACTGCCTCCTATGTAGGAAGCAGTAAGGGCCCTTGCAATAATGTAGATGTGCTAAATGGTTAGTGCAGGAATGCTCACTCTCTGTCCCTGCCCCATCCCCTAAAAAAAATGAGAAACATTTTGTACTGCTTGGTTAGTGCACGCAGATTGCAACGTTACTGCAGGATGCTTGAGCACATCCTGTGGTAATCCTTTTTTCCATGCGTTAAACCCAGTAAGAGGTTCCCATAGTCCTAGTAACCAAAGATTTTACTCTTTTTTTTTTTTTCAATGATTACAGGACAAGTGATTATAGCTTTGCAGTGGTGAAGCTCTTAGCAGAGAATGAATGGAAGTCTAGTGTGGAAAAAGCCAGGTACATTGGTTGAACCACTGAGAAGGAAGCCAAGGACAACAATTTCTTTAACTCTTTTGACCCTTTTCACATTCTCAAGCATTACTGTTTCTATTTTCTATTTTTAGGCTTTCAAAGCTAGGACAAGCAACATTACAACAATTAAGAAATTCCTGCAGCCCGGAAGCCAGAGGAAGCCTATACCTGATGAAGAATATGTGAAAACTGTGCTGAAAATTCTCCAGGTTTAGTTCACGTTAATTAATGTTGCTGCAATAAAAAGCACATTTAAATTTTAAACTTAGTTTGAAAACAAGCCATGACTTTTATATGCAACTCAGCACAGAATAGATTGAATATACTTTTAAATGGATAGTATTCTAAGCAACAGAATGTAGGGATAATTTTCAAATAATTTGGGCTGCTTTGGGGCCTTTTACTAAGCTGTGGTAAAAAGAGCCCTGTGCTAGCAGCGGGACTGTTTTTATCGTGCGCGGAGGCCCTTAAGAACATAAGCGTTTACCATACTGGGACAGACCAAAGGTCCATCAAGACCAGTATCCTGTTTCCAACAGTGGCCAATCCAGGTCACAAGTACTGGCAAGATCCCAAAAGAGTGCTCATTCCCATAGCGGGTAAAAAGGCTGAAAAAAGACATGACCATGCCGAAAGATTGCTCTTACCGCATGGCCATGTGGAGGAGCAGTTACCACCACCCATTGAGGTGGTGGTAAGGGTTCTTGTGCTAACCCAGCAGTAACTGGGTAGCATGTGGCGCTGCCTGATTACCACCGGATAACCCCCTGCGGAAAGTTTTTAAAATATTTCCGCTAGCACCAGCAATGCTGCGTGTTGGGTGTGGAACTGCCACCAGTGCCTGCGTTGGGCCAGTGGTAGCTCTAGATTAGTGTGTGGTAAGCCCACGTTGGTCTTACTCCGCTTAGTAAAAGGGACCCTTTGAGACTTACCAGCTTATAATCGAAAGTGATCGCCGGCCATCTTCCGACACAAATCGGGAGATGGCCGGCGATTTCTTAAAAGCGGCGAAATCGGTATAATCAAAAGCGGCATTTTTTACAGCATCGCCAGCGAAAGTTCAAAGGGGCGTGTTGGTAGATTAGCGAAGGCGGGACATGGGCGGGCATGGGCGTGGCTATCAGATGGCCGGCTTTCGCCGATAATGGGGAAAAAAAAGCGGCGTTAAGCAGTATTTCGCCGGCTTTACTTGGTCCTTTTATTTTCACGACCAAGCCTCAAAAAGGTGCCCCAACTGACCAGATGACCACTGGAGGGAATGGGGTATGACCTCCCCATACTCCCCCAGTGGTCACCAACCCTCTTCCATACTAAAAAAATAAAACTAAAAACCTTTTTTGCCAGCCTGTATGCCAGCCTCAAATGCCGTCCCCAGCTCCATGACAGCAGAATGTGTTGTATCCTTCAACAGCCTTTCCCTGGTTGCGATGTGGCTCTCAGGTGAGTGTGACACCTTTTCTGTTAGGTGCCCTGCAGAGTCACAATAGCAATGCATTGTGGTGGGTGTAGGGTACTGGGATGTACTCCCATGGTGCTTTTCCCCCCTGCTAACTGGGTCAGAGTGTGCCCTGTTTTGTTTCCTGTTGTAGTCCATGCGGTAGTGGCCATTTTTGTAAGCCAGTTTTAGTTCCCTTTCCTGTGTTACCCACGTTAGAGAACGTAGTTCTTACCTTGAATGGTGCTGAAAGAGGGCATTGTACATCATTGTGCCAGCTCTGACCTACTGCTAATCTTAATACCAGGGGACTCTTTGCCAGTGGGGCACAACCTCTGACCTGCAGTAGTTAACTGTGAGTAAACGTGGTTATTTCAAGAAAGGACTTTTTCAGAGAGATTAGTCTTCAGGTGTGAACTGGTGTGCCAAAGTTATACAGCAGCAATAAGTCCTAGAGGCTGTATGCAGGTCCCTGGAGCAATTTTAGTGGGTGCAGTACATTTGTGGGTAGTGGGTTTGGGGGGGGGGGGTTGGGGGGCTCAGGTCCCAAAGTAAGGGAGCTATGCACGTGGGAGCTTTTCTGAAGTCCACCGCAGTGACCCCTAGGGTGGCTGGTTGGTGTCCTGGCATGTCAGGAGGGCCAGTGCACTAAAAATGCTGGCTCCTTCTACGGCCAAATGCCTTGAATTTGGCCGGGGTTTGAGATGGCCAACATAACTTTCCATTATCACTGAAAAACAAACCCGGCCATCTCAAACCCGGCGAACTCCACGACATTTGGCCAGGCTAAACCGTATTATCGAAAAAAAAGATGGCCGGCCATCTTTTTCGATAATACGGTTCCGGCCAGCTGTAGCACCGCCGCCAACATAGATCGCCGGCGATCTATTTGGCCGGCGACATTCGATTATGCCCCTCTTAGGCTCCTAAATTGGTCCTTCTGAAATTTATTAGGGCTGAGTTCTGAACTTAATGTTCAAAATGTCACCAAATCCCTAAATTTAGGAACTTAAAAATGGGTTGGAAGCTCGGTAGATTTAGCATGGTGAAAAAGAGTTTGGAACTTAGCACTGATTTTCAACACAAAGCACCACGATTAAACTCCTAAATCTAGGTAAATGAATGGTACACCTAAATATAGGAGCATAGGGGTAAATTCAGTAAATGGTGCTTAAAAATCAGCACCAAAAAATGGTGCTTAGAGCTATTCTATAAATGGCGCTCAAAGTTAGGCACTGTTTATAGAATAGCAGTAAGTGCCCATTTGAAAGGAAACTTTTGCTTAGTACCGGAAGCTGTGACTATATTTAGCTGCAACCATTTACACCAACGAAACCTTTGTGAATGTCCAGAGTATTTACTATTTCATTTGGAATTCACATCTATTAACAGAACTTAGAAGATTAGTGTATATTTCCCTTTTTACTCCTCCTGCATTGAAGAACGTTAATCGATTTAAAATGTATGAAAAATTCTTTACGTCTCAGGCTGTTAAAGAATTGCAGGCCATGTTTTAGCATTCTGTCTAATTTCTCCCTTTTCAAAAGAAATTTGTTTGACATGCTCTCTCAGGAGTTTGTCCTGGTTATCTTTTAGCATTGTAAACCACTTTGAACCCAGTGGTGTTAGTGGTATAGAAGTATAATGTAATGTAATGTGTAAGTCTCTCTTATTCTATAACAGTACACATAAATTGTGGGAATGCCCCATATCTGCCCATGTCCCTCCTATAGCCACATACTCTTTTTGGAGCCACATGTAATATTTATGTGTGTAATTTTAATTAATGCCAATTAGCACTGATAATTGATAGCACCCAATTATCAGTGCTAATTGGCTTGTTATTCAATTAAATTGCATACACACAATATAAAGTACCATTTATAGAATTAAGGGGATGAAATTTAAATTCTTAAATGCAGGCAAATTTTCAGTTGAAAACAGGCTCCTATGTTTGGCTGAAAATGGGTGCTTACATTTAGGTGTGCAGCTTTTGATTATCAAACCCTTAAGGGGTAATTTTCTATAAATTACTTAAAGTTAGAGACTGGGATGATCTACACTAAAGTCAAACTCTGTAACGTCAGTTGTGCGCGCATCTGCCAGTATAAAATAATAGTTTAATCCCACGTTTATGTGCCTAACTTTAGCCGCAAGTACTTACGATAGCTCAGTGGCTGGCATAAATGCTTGCACCTAGCTATAGGCAGTTAGGCGTATAAATGCTAGTACTGTATAACCCATGTGTGTAATTTCCTTTCACACCCCTCCTTGGAGTGGCGCACTCTGGCATTGAGCGCACAACTTACAACTGCAAAGGCATGAAATACAAAGCGCTACATGCATCTACCTTTTCTCACATGAGCACGCAGTATTGGAATACACTGCCACGCAACTTAAGAACAATCAACGATCAAGCTTCCTTCCGCAGATCATTGAAGACCCATCTTTTCGAAAAGATTTACGGAAAGAACCAAAACACATAAAGTCCACACCAACTGTTCACGAATGCATCACACATTCACCTCTGAACTCTCACTCCTGTAACATCACATCATTCATACCTTCAATCACAGAAAGATATATATCATATGTCTTTATGCCTTTTTATCGCCCTCTAAGCTCCCATTGTTTCCTTCCAATGTTTCAATGTTTATGCTCCAGTGTCACATTCCTTAATGACACTTCAATTGTTTTGCATAATTCTGCAAAATGTAATCCATAACCAATCTGTAACAAATTGTATTTCCAACATTTAACTCATATTGTAAGCCATACTGAACCCGCAAAAAGGTGGGAAAATGTGGGATACAATGCAATAAATAAATAAATAAACAACAGAGACTTGTAGTAGATAGAAGCATACAAGTCTGTGATTCTGCAATGGAAGAGTTCTAGAGCCTAGCAAAGAACGCCAGGTCACTGCCTTAAGCTAATCAGTTTCCTATGCATCAGCTGCTGTTAGTCAGTGTGATATCCGGCAGCGGTCAGCAAATGTTGAGTGCTGCTGGATGGATATCAGCACCAATATTTATTAATGCTAAATTGTTGAATTCAGATCTTTTAGGTGGGCAGACCAATTTACTGCTATGGTCTAATAATCTAAAAATTACTATGCGCTTGGTTCAGTATTTAATTGGTATCCTAAATAAGAAAATAGGAAAGATTTTTGAAAAGCAGCAAAGTCTAAGGAGACTCAACTTGATTCTATATATGGTGCTCAGATTTGCGTGCACATATTAACTGAAGAGCGAGCTCGGAACCATCAATAATTGTGTGCTAACAACCAATTATTAATGTTAATTTGCACCCATTAAAATTTGTGCACATGTGTCTGGCTGTGCGCTATTCTATAAGGCAGGGCGCCCAACTCCTATAGCGCATATCTCAAAAGGAAGTGTGGCTATGGGAGAGGCATCAGTATATCAGGGGTGTTCCAAAAAGTTACTGGGTCAGCATGCTCAACTTGGATGCCAGCATTTACACCAGGTTTCAGCAGGTGTAAGTCTGGCATCCAAAATTAGAGTGCAGTAATCGCCAAATTTTTTCTGCGCCCACTTTTGAGCACCACTTATAGAATACAGCCCACGGAGTCAACATGCAGAATAAATGTTGAGTATGCCTCAGGAGATGAGTGGGATCTATTAGGTGCATCCCATCTTAATCCCTGAGAAGTTCAGTTCTGTTTGTGAGGGACAGTTTCCAAAGAGCATCTCAAGCACTCAGACAGGAATGTTTTTGTGATATATTGCAGTCTATTTTTCTGTAGGGAAGGACTGAAACTTTATTTTTCTCAAGACAAAAATGAAATACTGGATATTGCATCACATTTGTTACCATTTATTGAAGATCTGTCAGACTTACCACTTGAGGCAACAGTTCTTTAATGAAACACAACATTATTAAATACTTTTGACCAAGTTGCTGTCTTGAGAGAATTAATCATAGGTATCACATAGGTATCATTGTACCCCTTCTGCCCTTTACTGAAGCTGGAAAACCAAAAGCTGAGCGCCAATGGAAAAAGCATCCATCACATGAGAATAAACTTTTATTTTCAAAGGGGTTGTCAGACTACCAGTCTCTTATATTGTTGGTTAAAAAATATTATTATAATCAAAAATACTCTTCTTCTTTTACTGGAATTAAAGATCGTTTTGCATTGGTTGATAAATTAACTAGGGTAAACTCTCCAAATTCAACAAAAATTTCCACTCAGGTTCTTTCTGATGCCTTCTCTTAAGGTTCTGAATATTCTCAAGACTTTTGATTTGTTATCTATTCCCAACTGAGGCAAATTATCTTAATGACACTAAGAAATGGGAGGATTTTACCCATTAGTAGTAACTAAACAGGTATCTAAAGCCATTTCAAATTTAACTGTAATTGTGATAGTATTATGTATGTTTTTTTGTTACCCACTTAATTGATAAGCAGGCTATAAATGGAAAATAAATACATTAAAAAAATACACACTGCACACTGGTTCCTTGTTTGATTTTCTGTTTTTAATACTGTGAAGGACATTATCTATTTACAAGATTCACAATAGTTGCAAACATATGTTGCTGAGGGTGTTGTTCTACAATATTTGAAGATAGCCTTTGTAACTCCCCTATCAAAGTAAGAGAAACTGGATCCAACATTACCATACAACTATCAACCAATCTCATCCCTTCCATTTCTAGTTACAATATTTGAATTCTATATATTGTGACAAGGCTACCGCCAGGGTGGCTAGGATGAAGCAGTTAGACCCTGAATTACAAGTCCCAGAAGCCATTGCAAGGAGGGAGGCAGAGAGTAGTCTAGAGACAAGGGAATGGACTCCCAGCTCCAGCAGAGGGAGCCAGGGGGATAGCCAGGCTGAGCCTACAATTTTGTCACCCACTAGGGGGAGGCAGAGGGAAGAAGCTCAGTTCCCCTGGATACGCAATCAATATACCATGAGGCCCAGCTGGAATAGAGAGGGGCCTATGGAGAGGGAAGAAGATGATTGGATGAATTATATGGAAGGGGGGTAGATCAGATAGGGGAGGAATCCCAGGAGGGAGGAGAAGCCTCTATGGAGTGGGAGAGTTCCAAGACAGGGATGGCCAGCTCCTGATGGTTTGGAAGTGGTGTTAAGAGGTGAGAGTAACCTGCTTCACTGGAAGTCTGATTTATTTGGAAGCCTGCTTTATTTACCTGCTTTAATGGAAGCCTGATTTATAGAAAGCCTGACTTTGAAAACCTGCCTTGGTCTGGAAAAACCCTGATTGGTTGGAAACCTGTTTTTGTTGGAACTTGTTTGTTTGGAGATAACCTGTGTACTGAAGTTTGAGACAGCTGTTATTGGCCTGATAATAAAAGCTTTTGACCTAGCCACTGTCTGCAATTGTGGTGAGCTGTGGAAGTTCGGTTGGTGGGCGGCTCCACCGTGCTGGGAAGCAGTGGATCCTTTTTACAATATGGTGCTGAAAAAAAAAATCACTATTCTATAAGCCATGCTTAAAGTTAGGTGTGGTTTATAGAATAGAGCTTATTCATTTGAATCGCGCCTAACTTTAGGCACGGCCATTTGCAGTAACCGAAACATGGTGAGAATGTATGCGCCTACATTAGCTGTGTATCCCCCCTCATTCTATAACAATGAGCATACATGTTAGGAATGCCTCTGTTCCACCCATGACCCTCCCATTTCCATGCCCCCTTTTTGAACTCATGCCTAAATTTATGTTTGTATATCCCAATTAAATCTAATTAGTGCCAATAATTGCTTGTTATAAAGCCAATTATTGGCGCTAATTACCTCATTCAATTAAATTGCACATGCAAACTGGACATGTTTCCAAATTTGTTTCCACAATTTTTAGCAAATTTTATAGCATTAGGGGGTTTATCTCTATGGGAAAAATGCTTAGGGGTCTTTTTACTAAGCTGCGGGAAAAAGGGCCCTGCAGTAGCGGCAGGGGCTGTTTTTCCCATGTGCCAGGGCCCTTTTTACTGCAGTGGCTACCCCCCCCCCCCCAAAAAAAAATGGCCATGTAGTAAAATAACTCTTACCACATGGCCATGCAGCAGAGAGCACTTACTGCCACCCATTCAAGTGGCAGTACGAGCTCCCACGGTAACCTGGCGTAACCCAGCGGTAACTGGGAAGTTGCGTGGTAATGCCTAATTATTGCTTGGTTAGTGTCACACTAGACAAAAAAAATTCTGGGGCGTGCCGTAAATGGCACGCACTGAACCCAGAACTACCGCCAGTGGCTCCATTGCCCCAGCAGTAGTTCAGTTTTAGCATGCGATAAGCCCGCATTGGGCTTACCGCCACTTTATAAAAGAGCACCTTAGTAAATAGGGCCCAAGGATTCTCACCTTGAATGTTCAGGGTCTGTACCCATTAAGAGCAAAATGATATTTAAACAGGCAGAAAGATTAAAAGTGAGAATTTTGCTTGTCCAAGAGACTCACTTTAGAAAAACAGAAGAATGCTTGCTTAGGCATAAAAGTTTCTCTTATGTTCTGGTCTCTAACAAGAAGAAAGTAAGAAGTGGAGGAGTGGGGATTTCAACAGCAAAAACATTTTCAAGTTAATATATTAAATCTGATAATCAAATATATATTCAACTTTCAAATCTATATAAGACAAATCAAGTAACTATGCAGTCTACAAAAAATATAAAATGTGATACAATTAACATAAATATATTTTTCTTAAGGCTATTATTAATTCCCTTGCAGTTACCATGGCCAGTATTCACATCCCAGTTGTAGAGTAATGAGAATTCTTTAGCCATAATCTCTATAGAGTTGGCAGCATATAATACTCAAAAATCCAAGGTAGGGACTTTAACCTCTTTCATCTCCACTAGACAATTCCCCTAATGAAAGGTGTGGGACAGAAAAAAACAAACAAACCACCCACACACACACAACTAAACTCAAAATTTATCACAGATTCAGGTGTGGTGGATGTTTAGAGGGTGAATCATACTGATAAAAGGATTACATTTTCTACTTGCATGCATATAATTCTGCTAACATATAGATCTTTTATTAGTAGACAGCAATTTAGTATACTAGTACCATTGAGAATATAATATGGTTGGATTGTGCACCTGTTTTTAATCAGATGTAGAGGGATTATTGGCCCAACAAAGGCAAACATATTGGAGACTATATGATAAGCTCTTGAGGGACAATATATATTTGCAAAGTGAAAGGGGCATTAAGAATTACTTTACTTTCACTAATAGTGTTTTAAGTCTCATGCATTAATCCAAAGGTCTCTAATATTTCTCATACCTCACACTAACACAATTTGCTTTTGTCTCACCTAGAATGTAAACCGCACAACCCTGGAAAGGGGATAGTAGCGGTATACAATAATTGAATTGAATTGACATTATGTGAGATTGTCTTAAAGCTTTTCTGCAGGTTAAACTTGTATCCTTATCTGCCAAAAAAGACAGAGAAGAGGAAGGTTATTTCATAGGTTTCACTTTGCTGTCTGGTGGGGAGGGAGGAAAGGGAGTGTTAGGAGCATTTGGCTACTGATTTAAGGCTCCACATGGCACCAATATTCTCATGATCACTGAGAAGTAATATAATGCCATCTTATTCATGGTTTTGTGCAGACTGAAGCTGCACCCAACATCTGTTTGAATGGGCCTAATGACACATACAAAATGCACAGGAGTCAATATTCTAAGTGATTTAAGCAGGCAGGAGAGACTTTTGCCTACTTAAATCATGCTGAACGGGCCAGCCATCTATATTTAGCAGCACTCAACTAGGCAGTGCTGCTGAATATTGATTCTAATTGGCCATCTTGAAACCGGGCAGGAGAGGGGTGTTACAGGGTGAAACTGGGGAGGAATCAGAAGTTATGCAGGTGCCAGCAATATTTAGTGCTGGTCAGTGGCATAGCTAGGATTGAATGAGCCTTGGGCGGAAAAATTAAGATGGAGCCCCTACAACATCATCTCTTTCCAAGTGGGGACGGGGTAAAGATCAGTAGTAGACATATGAAGGCAAAAATGAACTGGAAACTTCAAGAAATCAGACTTTGTATATACAGCAAAACCAGAGAAATAGAAACTGAAATGCAAGATATCAGAGTTGCACATTACCCAAAGCTGACATATTTGAATTAATACATTCAGAATTAAAAACCCCTTTTGTTTACCTTGTCTGAGCATTTTATTTTTTCATTCACTTTGGTACCACGTCTCTGTTTTTTCCCCTCTTTCCAGGGTCTCCTCTCCATTTGGCATTTTTTTCTCTCACCATAACTACCATCCATTGAGGAGTAGCCTAGTGGTTAATGCAGTGACCTGAGAACCAGATGTACTGCTATGGATTTACAGCCTGCCTCATTGACACAGACTACTCAGTAATTACTGTGGATTCTTTTGGATTCGTATTAGATAAATGAAACCTTTATTAGAGGAGCTAAATTCTACAATGATTAAGGTATATACAATGATTAGCTATATATATAAACAATCATTACATCACTGGTCTCTACATCTAAGCAATGCTAAGAGTTCTTAGACTAGGAAAAGAAGCAATAATACACTATACATACAACATCACTGGTCCTTACATCATCCAGGCTCTTAACATCAGCTGGGGGGCCCGTTACAGCGAAAGCCAGGAGCTTTTCAGACCAGGAACAGATCCTCTGCGCAGTACGTACGTTACTCACAGATGAGCTCCTGATTTCACTGAAAGAAACTCCCCTTTTTATTAGGCTCAGAACTCATGTTCAGAGCTAGGGAAAATTACAGAATGCTTCTCTGTCTAGGTAAACAAGCCATACTGTGGGAACATGGTCACATGTTTTCCAAGCCCAGGTGGCCAGGCTGAACTTCTGAAAACAAATGCCATCCTCCCCTTCACATATCAAATTAGTTAGAGCTGTGTCTTATCTTCTGCATTCCAACTTATTTTCACACAATCAAAGTTAAACAACCATTTTTAAATAGAATTACTTCTAATCAACAATACAGACCCCGAGTGCACTGGTCGGTCAAGACAGAGATGAAAAACAATCTTTAAAATTCATTTCCATTACACCAGGTTTGATTCCCACTGCAGCACCTTGGGCAAATCACTTAACCTTTCATTGCCCAAGTTACAAAAACACCTTAGACTGTGAGCCCACTAGAGTCATAGAAAGTACTAGTATATAATATGTAAACCACTGTGACTGTAACCACAAAAACACCACTGCTGTCCCTGGGATCAGTAGCATGGAATCTTGCTACTATTTTGGATACTGTCAGGTACTTCTGACCTGAATTGGTCACTGTTGGAAGTAGGATATTGGGCTAGATGGACCATTGGTCTGACTCAGTATGGCTATTCTTACGCCATGGTAGACTACTGTAAATCTGTCTATACTGGCTTGCTTAAGAGATTGTTGAATAGATTGCAATTACTCCAGAATATGGGAGTAGATTCAAGAAAGGGAGCCAAATCTTAGGCACAAAAATTTAAGCACTAAGCAAGTATTCTATAACAGTAAAGTTGGGCACTGAAGCCATTACAGAATACTAATATAAGTCGGTATTTCAATGCCAAACTTTAAGCATGTCTAATTGTAGCCCACCAAATGAAACAATGTGGGGACTAACATTCAATACATACTAACAAAATGTCCCAAACATTTAAATTTGCACCACAGATTTTCTATAACTGCAATAACACCTCAGTTTATTCAATTTTTTATGGGGATCATCAGATCTAATGCATCTCACACCATATGAACAGCCTTGTTCTTTCTTCACAAAAAAATGGTTGTGGTGCAAATCTTCATAAGATCACCCTTCTTTTCTAAATTTCTCTTTACTTTTGTTGTTATTTTACATATTTTAGTATGCCATGACTGTGCAGTATAACAGCATTGTTTTGCTATAACAAAAGTGCATTTTAGCACAAACTTATCTTTGAAAAACGGCAGCTTTCAAGCGCAGGAGAACCTCCACCGACATGGCCAGGTTTTGCAATAAGCTTTTTCAAGGAAGAGGCTGTCTACAAAAAAACACATCATACACTTTATCCCAAAAACGCCATACAATATAAAGTAAACAGTAATAAAGTGCATCGCAGTTCTTTACCATAACATGCTTCAGATACTCCTGCAAAAAGAAAATGGCCGCAGCATCTCAGTGCAGAAACCAGCTTTTAATAGGCTACAGCTGATCCAAAACAAAGCCCAGGATTAGATGCAAGACAGAAACAATTTCAGCCAATCCCATCAAAGCAAGGACCACCAGTCTATTGCTGAATTAAGCCCTGCAGGCTCGAGATGCACTTTATTACTGTTTACTTTATATTGTATGCCGTTTTTTGGATAAAGTGTATGATGTGTTTTTTTGTAGAGAGCCTCTTCCTTGAAAAAGCTTATTGCGAAACCTGGCCATGTCAGTGGAGGTTCTCCTGCGCTTGAAAGCTGCCGTTTTTCAAAGATAAGTTTGTGCTAAAATGCCCTGACATGCCCATGAACCTCCCATGACTATGCCTCCCCCTTTGGGTTGTGCGCTATGGGATTTGGGTGCACATTGTTATAGAATAGCACATAGCAAGATATGCGCACAAAATCAATTTGGTGCCAATTAGCACCCAATTATTGGCACTAATTGGCTCGTTAACCATTGGTGCCAATTAATGCCACTTAAGGGTCATTATTGGCAGTTAAAGCCAATTGGTGCCCACTTAAACAATTATTTTAGGCCCTTGAGCATGAAATTTGCACACTGGTCACAAAATTGTGCACCCAAGTTTATAGAATTAGGAGGATGGCTGCTAAGACAGCTACTTGTAGCATGTAATGGGATGAAGCCACTTAGGAGTCCTTTTATAATAAGCTGCGGTAAAATGGGGCCTGTGCTAACACCAGTGCATGTTTTTGATGTGCACTGAGGTCCCCATTACCACAGCAGGTAAAAGCCTGGCCTTTTCAGTGGGGAGCCCTTACCGCCACCCATTCAGATGGTGGTAAGGGCTCCAGCGCTAACCCGGCAGTAACTGGGCAGCCCTCGGAACTGTCTGATTACCACCAGTTAAGTTCTGGTGCTACAAAAATCTGAAAAATTACTGTAGCACCAGAAATGGAGCGCACTGGGGGTGGGAACTACCATGGGGCTCCTGCAGTAGTTCCGGATTGACACGCAGCAAGCCTGTTGCTGCGCGCCATCCCTTTAGTAAAAGGGCCTCTCAGAGCCTTGCATTGGCTACCAATAGAGTTTCATACATGTTTCAAACTTTTATGTTTTGCATTCAGTGCTTGCTTATTTATTTATTTAAAATCATTTATAACCCACCTATCATAGCATTCTAGGTCAGGAACAATTTAACATTCAAAGATAATGATTATGCACAAATAAACACAATGTAAATGGAGTAATCCAGCATACTGACAACATTTCTTCATGTGAACTAATTATGTTCATACTGTCAAAACATTGTATTAAAAAAAAATCTTATTTTGTAGTGCTACTGGATGTACACAGCACTGTACAGTGGTGATAAGTATTCAGGTGCAATACAATGTGGGCTTAAAAACTTACTTTTTTTCAGAAAGCTTTTATGCAAGATTAATAAAGCTGAGGGATAACTTGCAGATGGAGACATACACACTTGATCTAAGACGATATGAATGTGTGTGTGTGATTGTACTGGGTAAGTGTGTCTATTCTATCAACACTGGTGTTCTTTTCTAGATAACTTTTATATTTTATATATTACTAGTAAAAAAGGCCCGTTTCTGGAACAAATGAAACGGGCGCTAGCAAGGTTTTCCTGGGAGTGTGTATGTTTGAAGAGAGTGTGAGAGAGAGAGAGAGCCAGAGTGAATGTGCGGGTGTGTGACACTGTCTGTGTGACAGTGTGTGTGTGAGAATGAGAGTGTGTGGCAGGGCCCCCCTCCCCTGTTCCTTACGCCCCTCACCCCCTTCCCTCCTCCTTCCTCCCCTCCTTTTCCTCCTCCTTCCCACACTTTGGCTTCCTTAAGTCTTTCAAAAGTCTATCTACCCCCGTGGCCCTAACGCCCAGTATCCGGATACCCCACCGCTTTCCTCCTCACCCCTCCCCCAAGATGTAACACTTTCACTTCATTCTTTTAAAAGTCTCCTATGTACCCTGTGTCCTAATGGCCAGCATTCAGATTGTTTTCCTTTCCCAAATTTTCATTTCTTTCATTCGTTCACAACTCCCCCCCCCCCGCCCCCCTCCCCCCGCGTTTAACACCTTCGCTTCCTTCAGTCTTTTAAAGTTGTCTCCTATGTACCCCCGTGTCTCCAGGACTCACCTGCTGGTTCCGCTCCACCAGC
Organism: Microcaecilia unicolor; assembly: GCF_901765095.1. Taxonomy (NCBI): domain Eukaryota; kingdom Metazoa; phylum Chordata; class Amphibia; order Gymnophiona; family Siphonopidae; genus Microcaecilia; species Microcaecilia unicolor. Next base: position 457,749,301 of record NC_044033.1, on the reverse strand, counting down.
GCATCGTAGGAGCACAGGCGTAAGACCATCAGGCTCTGGAGCAGCTCCCAGGTGTTTTTACTCCGATAGCCTTCCCGGGGGTCTCGGAAGCGGATGGTGACGTCAGGGGAGAGAGTGGAGGAAGGGGTTCGAGTCACGTCCTCTGCCCAATGCATGTGCTCCACTTTTGACAGCCCAACCTACTCCTCCTCAGTCTCCTCAGGATCCTCCGTGGACCTCGACAACTCACACGCAGCAACCTTCTCTTCTTCACCCCCTCCACCATGCTTCCTCTTCGGCTCCCAGCCACCAGTCGCCATGTACTCTCATGCATCACAGAACTGCGACATTGTGCGAAATAGTGACGTCACGTATGTTCAATCTTCCTTGCCTTGACCAGTGAGTGTCGTGGGTGCGGATTTCGAGGTTCATTCAGAGTCCAAGCATCGGTTTCACCTGCAAGGATTAGTCTGTTTTCGGGATCTTTACTGGCTTCTCCTGCTGCTGTAATCTGGGAGAGGGGACTCGTGGAGTTTTTTTCTGACACCTCATGGCAGTGGCGTAGGAAGGGGGGGCGGTGGGGCGGTCCGCCCCGGGTGCACGCCACTGGGGGGGTGTCAGCTCGCTGGTTCCCTGCTCTTTCTGCCCCGGAACAGGTTACTTCCTGTTCCAGGGCAGAGAAAGCAGGGAAGCAGCAGAGCCGACGCAGCTCCCAGTGACGTGCACTGGGGGCGGATCGGCCCTCCCGCCTGCCCTCCGCTGCAAGGTAAGGGTGCATTTCGGGGGGGAGGGTGCGTTTCAGGGGGGTGCGCTCCGGAGGGGGGGTGTGCCGTGCCCTGCACCTGGGGGGGGTGCGCAGTGGCGACCCGCCCCGGGTGTCAGGCACCCTCGCTACGGCACTGCCTCATGGTAAGGGAGTAATTGTGTGGCGGGGGACGGTTTTCGGCGGGAAGGGGAGTCGACAGGGTCGCAGAAGGGAGACAGGGGGAGGAGGAGTAGGGAAACATGCTCTGCGTGTTTCCCTATTCCTCCTCTTGCTTTCGAATCAGCTGTCACTGACGTCAGTGCGTGCCTGCCTAGCAGACCACCTCCGAGGGAGGCACGGTCCCAGGCACATTAGAACGTTGGACGTGAGAATTATTATATAGGATAAACCTCTTTCACTATGTAAGAAAGGTGGTATATCAAATACTTTTAAACTACTAAACAAGAAGCTTATAATCAAAACGGGTACCTGAAGCAATAGAAGATTAGGGGCAATTCTATTTAGGGTGCCACAATTCTGGCACCCCAAAAATGAGCGCTAAGCCAGTATTCCTTAATGGCCAAATTGTGCACCAAAGCTTGTCAGCAAATTAACACCTAAATATAACCATGACACTTATGCCTACTCTATGGCAGGCACAACTGCTCATGCCTAAATACTGTTATGTGCTAATCTTTTTTGTTATATGAAAAACTTTTTTTAATTTATATTTATTGATTTTCATTTTAGACAAAGATACATTCTTTGAATAGATACACCAATATTTAGCAAAATATTAAAATAAGAAAAGAAACAGAAGAAAACTAAAAACTTTTCTTCTTCTAGCAAACAGTACAATATTGGTTTAAACAGTCCACTAATATGGGAAAGATATCAAGATTTAAGTCAATATACCAAAGGAAGTTGGCTAAACAATGAAAATTTCCTAAAGAAAATAAGCAGGAGGTTACCCCTATAAAAAAAAAAAAAGACCGCTTCATGTCTGAGATTGCTCCTTGCTGCTTTGCATATTAAGAAATATACGTAATTGTTCCGGTTCAAAGAAACATATCTCTTATCTTTAAATATTAACAAACACTTGCAAGGAAATCTTAATTGGAAACGAGCATTTATCCCAATGGATTCTTGCTTCATATCCAAAAACTTTTTTCTTCTCTGTTGTGTCCATCTGGAAATACTGAAACTTTACTGCCTTTAAATTCTGGATGAATATTCTTAAAGTAAGGTCTTAATAAGGCTTCTTTATCCTGAATAAATATTCATGAAACAATTAAAGTTGCCCTAGTTTCAATATTCTCTTTAGATTGTTCCAAAAAATCTGTTATATCAAGTGCTTCTATTAAGTTATCCTGCTGAGATGGGACATTTTGTTGTTGGTTTGATTTCAAATCCAAATAATATAGTCTCTGTAAAGGTGGAAGAGATTGTTCTGAATATTTGTAGATCTCTTTTAGAAATTGAACAAACATGTCTCTTGGAGTAATGTATTGAGATTGTTGAAAGTTTAGTATACGTAGGTTCAAATTTCTGGATAAGTTCTCTAAATTTTCTATTTTTCGATGAAGTAGTAAACGGTCCCCAGAGACTTGGGCTTGTTGATCTAATTACTTTAGCCATTTCTGTTTCCAAGTTAGTCTGTTTAGTCAAAACACCCTCCACCTTTTCTTTTAAAGTTCTTATTTGAGTAACATTGTTTAATGATACTGTTATAAAGGAAGTACAGACCTTATGCAGAGACTCAAGGGCAGTCCAGATTGATTCCGATGACACCTCCTGGGGCCTAACCAACGGTTGAATTGCCATTGCACAAAGGGAAATTTCTTCTTGTAAACCAGCATTTCAGGACGTATCAGCCGTGGTATCCCCTGTTATCATTCCTGGTAGTTGTTGTTCTCCCTCCACCGTCCCAGAGATATTTTTGGTTCCTACTTCCACTGACGGAGTCCGCCACCCCTTCGAATCTGTTTCAGTTCCAAGACTCGGTACAGCAATTCCGTCTGGTTGCAGAGGTGGTGGGGTAGCAGGTCCTAACGGGCTGAGCGACAAATCGCTCTCCTAAACGGGGCTCTTCCTTGCCCCAGTAGTGGAAATGCCCGTAAGTGGAGTCGAAACCAAAAATGTGGAGATTGACGATTGCCCAGTTAAGGGGGGTATTTGCTTTGGGAGGGGTGGTCCCTTTGGCTTGCCCTTCCTTTTCGGCATGCTCTTTTGAATAAAAAAGGTATATTTTTAGAATATGTGGAAAGCGTTCATCTCACACAACCTGCTTAGTCGCCATCTTGAATCTCCCAGTCATAGGAGAAACTTTTAACTAGTATCTTTTAATTTAATTATAATTTATAAATTAATTTTATCTTGGTAATTTAATTGTATTTGTTTGTAATAAGTCTAAGTGTATGAGTTTATTTATTGTTTAGTTATTATTTTACTAACAAGTGGTTATATATTTAGTCTGATATACAAACCCAAAAGCAGACTAAAATAAAAACAAAATAAAGAATGAATCTTTATAAAGATTCATTCTTTATTTTGTTTTTATTTTAGTCTGCTTTTGTGTTTGCATATCTGACATAAGTAAGCAGCCATTCTGCCTTTTTATTTTTCTTTACTATACTGAGAGGCATCATGTCCCACTCACCATGGCGTAACATTCTAAGCTTCACTGATGCACACCTTCACAATCTTCTACCTAAAGAATGTATTGTTTTCAATAAAGATTCATTCTTTATTTTGTTTTTATTTTAGTCTGCTTTTGTGTTTGTATATCTGACATAAGTAAGCAGCCTTTCTGCCTTTTTATTTTTCTTCCTTATTTATTTAGTCTCAGTTTTATTGCCCCTGATGCAACCCTAGTGTGGAGCAAAACATGGCCATATCGGGCATTGGTTTTTAAAAACTTTAAGTAACGTGGAGAGGCATTTTCGAAAGAAACATCTAAGTCAGAATTTGGACATTTTACAAAGACGTCCAAATTCTGAGGCGGGGAGAAGGTCATTTTCGAAAAAGATGGACGTCCATCTTTTGTGTTCAAAAATACCATGGACGTCCTTGAATTTGGACGTTTTGCAATTTGGATGTCTTTGACTTTCAGCCATTTTCGAAACAAGTAATGTGGAGAGGCATTTTCGAAAGAAACATCTAAGTCAGAATTTGGACGTTTTACAAAGACGTCCAAATTCCGAGGCTGGGAGAAGGTCATTTTCGAAAAAGATGGACGTCCATCTTATGTGCTCGAAAATACCATGGATGTCCTTGAATTTGGACATTTTGCGATTTGGACGTCCATCTTTTTCGAAAATGACCTTCTCCCCGCCTCTTTGATTTTCAGCCATTTTCGAAACAAAGACTTCCCAGTCAAGCCATTTGGACGTGGGAGGAGCCAGCATTTTTAGTAGACTGGTCCCCCTGACATGCCAGGACAGCAATCGGGCAACCTAGGGGGCACTGCATTGAACGTCATAAAATACTCCCATGTACATAGCTCCCTTACCTTGTGTGCTGATCCCCCCAAAACCCACTACCCCAGCCCTTACAGGTGAAGGGGGCACCTATATGTGGGTACAGTGGGTTTCTGGTGGGTTTTGGAGGGCTCGCAGTTTCCTGCACAAGTGTAACAGGTAGTGGGGGGATGGGCCTGGGTCCACCTGTCTTAAGTGCACTAAACTACTCCAGGGACCTGCCTATTGCTGTCATGGACCTGAATATGACATCTGAGGCTGGCATAGAGGCTGGCAAGTAATGTTCTTCACCACACTTTTTGGGGGTGGGATGGGGTTAGTGACCATTGGGGGAGTAAGGGGAGGTCATCCCTGATTCCCTCCAGTGGTCATCTGGTCATTTGGGGCAGCTTTTTGTGCCTTATTCGTAACAAAAACAGGTCCAGCTCAAAACGTCCAAATTTTTGTGCTGGACGTTTTTGCTTTGTTCCATTATGGCTCAAAGACGTTCAAGTCTTAGGAACACCCAAGTCCCGCCTTGAACACGCCTCCAATACGCCCCCTTGAGATTTGGACATCCTTGCGACGGACTTCCAAGAAAGACGTCCAAAATGCAGTTTCAATTATACTGATTTGGGCATTTCTGTGAGATGGACGTCCAAGTGCCGATTTATGTCACTTTTTGGACGTCCATCTCTTTCGAAAACGAGCCTGATAGTAACATACTAAGTGATGGCAGAAAAAGACCTGAATGATCCATCCAGTCTGTCCAACAGTCATACTCATTATCAAAGCCATGGTAAAACGTGGCCTGTGGTAGTGTGGGTGCATGTTTTTGGCCCATGCTGGGCCACTTTTTACTGTGACTGGGATGGTGTGCGCAAAAATTAAAACTAGGCGCGTGCCTATTTATGGCCTGAGCCCTTACTGCCAGCCATTGACCTAGTGGTTAGGACTCATGCGCTACCTGCGTGGTAACCATGCAGCGCACGCCAACGTGGCTGTGCTGCCGATTACCACCGAGAATGCCCCCCACAGTAGAAAATAGAAAAATACTTTCTACTACAGGATTTGTGCACGCTAAACTCAGAATTACCGCCGGGTGCACATATTACCCCGGCAGTAGTGCTGATTTGGTGCACGCTACCTGCATGTTAGTCCTCCCGCAGCTTTGTAAAAGGGCCCCTAAATCAACAATGAATGTGATATTATATATTTGATCACAAATCTTTCTTTGGTGTTTCTGGTACATAGAACGTAGAAGTCCACCCGGCTTTGTCTTTGTGTTCCATCTACTGGAGTTGCCGTTAAAGCCCACTCTAGCCTATCCAAAGCCAACTTGTTATTTGTGGGACCCAGACCAGAACCCTGCAACACAACAAAATTAATACTTGAACTGGACATAACTTAACTTTTCCTCCTGGATTCCCTAATATGTTTGTCACTTTTGAACTTTTACCATAATATCACTCTGTATTTGTTATACCAGAATTGGCGATTGCCATCACGGTACTATGTAAGCCACATTGAGCCTGCAAATAGGTGGGAAAATGTGGGATACAAATGCAACAAATAAATAAATAAAAAAAAGTCTGCCCATCTGTATCCTCGATTCCAGCTACTGAAGTTGCCATTGAAGTCCTTTCCAGCCTATCCTAAACTAGATTGCCATATGCAGGCACAGACCTACAAAGTCTGCCTGGCTTTGGCCTTAGTTCTTCAGCTGGAGTCACCATCCAATCGTCATTCACACATCCACCCACATGCTGAACATGAGGAAAGAAGATAGATACACAGAGATGGAAGTTGGATGGTGAGTATGGCGAAAAATGAAATGTCAAATGGGCAGGATAACCTGGCGAGTTGAGAAGACAGAGGGAAACAGAAACCAGAGCCTGGGACCAACATGATTTGAAAAATACAATGACCAGACAACAAAAGGTAGAAAAAATTATTTTCTATTTAGTGATTAGAATATATCAGATTTGAAATGTGTATCCAGCTAGAGCTGGTGTTAGATGTGGCTAGGGCCCAGGGCACAAATTTGGGAAGGGACCACAAAGCCTATCAGGCCATGCAGTGGCGTACCAAGGGGGGGCAGTGGGTGCGGTCCGCCCCGGGTGCACGCCGCTGGGGGGTGCCACGCGCCTGTCCGCTACGTTCATTTTGCGTTCCCCCTGCCCCGGAACAGGTTACTTCATGTTCCGGGACAGAGGGAGCATGGAAGCGAACGAAGTGAACAAGCGTGTGGCACCCCCCCCCCCCCAGCGGCGTGCACCCAGGGGGGTTCTTTTGCCAGGGGGGTGTCCTTTCGCTGGGGGGGGAGTTGCGCTGCACCCGGGGGGCGGGGCGCATCAGCGATCCGCCCCGGGTGTTAGCCCCCCTAGGAATGCCACTGAGGCCATGTCTTCTTCAGCTGCCAGCAGGCTTAGGGCTCTCTCTGGCCAGGGGGCAGTTGTCGTAGTTGCATTCCCCTAACACCATCCCTGGCATGTAAGATCTTTAAATTTAGCATGGTGTAGAAAGAAATGCATCTCTTTCTATTTCTTTGGTGTGGCCTCTTGGTGATTTGATTTAATATATGTTCATCATTTTTGGTCAGCACTATGTATTTGGCATTTGCGTTCTGTGTGTGTGACTGAGGTATTCTGTTAGCATGAATTTTCTATGTAGCATTCTGTGGTAATTTGGCTTGTTCAGTTTTCCCAATAGTTAACAGGATATTTGTGAGGGGAGACGAGGATTTTTTTTGATCCTTGTTTTGTATTATTTGTGATTTTTAAAATGACATTTGTATAGAATACTGATTCTTTTATACATTAATAAAATGATTTCAATATTAAAATCAAAACTGTTCAAGGCTTGTGCGGGTGGGATCAGACAAAGCTCGTGGGGAAGGGGACAGAGCTCACAGGGACAGGACAGGGACGGGGACAGAGTTTGCAGAGATGGGGACAAACTTTGACCCTGCATCATTCTCTATCCTGCATACTTGAAAGGAAAAGGACTGGAATATGAAAAGACGTGGTGTAACTGTGTTCTAGGCGATACCCCACAGATTAAACCCTGTTATTATCTCTTAACATGATCACCTGGCAGAAGATGTTCGCCTATGTCCAGAACTTTGAAAACTACATGTAATCCCCTGTTAGATTAGGGATTACTGTGGAGAGTCACTGGGGAGAGTGACTGCGAGGTCCCTGGGTGGGAGGAAGCCCAGCCCAAGGGTAGTAGTTTGAAATAAAATGCAGAGATAGTGCCCTGATACTGAAGTGTGATGGGCGGAGGGGAGGAGAAGATTGGAAGGAGATAAAGAGGAGTGTTTGCCATTTAGGGGGGTCTTTGAATAGGATATTAGTGTTTTAATATATGATTAACCTTCACACCAAGCAACAAAAAAAGGGGGGCTTATTTTTAGGCTTGTTTTTGAACTAATATCATTTATCTTATCAATTCAAAAACAAGCCTAAAAATAAGCCCCCCCCCCTTTTTTTTTTTGCTTGGTGTGAAGTTTAATCATACATTAAAACACTAATATGCTATTCAAAGTAGTGTTGCCAGGTAGTCGTGGAAAAACAAGCATGTTTTACTTAAATAAAGAAGCACATTGCTTATCTTGTGCTTCTTTTTAAAGTAAAACGTGCTTGTTTTTCCACAACTACCTGGCAACACTACTTTAGGAGGGGGGGGGTCTTTGGTTGTCTAATGGTCCCCTGCCATTGACCTGGTGGAGTCAAGTGGAATCCCAACTAGAAGAAGTAAAACCACTGGCTGTAAAGGGGAGTTGTGGCTCAGCAAACCGGCAACTGCGGAGGAGGAGAGCTAAGGGTAGAGGAGGAGAGACCCAGCCCAGGAGCATGGGATCGGAACCAGGTAGTGTCATCCCAAGACCAAGGTGGATCTAAAGTAAAGGACATCCTGGAGAGTTAAAGAATAAACAGTTTGAGTTTGCATGAGCTGCTGACTCCAGAATGTTCATTAGACTTGAGAGAGTTTAAGTGTCTCCCAAGCCTGCCAATCTAACAGCCAGTCTTATTCCCCCCAGTTTTCATTTGGACTTGTTTTTTGGGTTTCCTGGGGGTGAAGAAGGTAATTCCACTTGCAAACGCTTCTTTCCCCAGGTGGAGGCACAGAGTGCCGAGAAAGCACAGGACCAACAGAGACTGCTCTCGAGAGGCTCCAACCGGGTTGGACCCCGAATCCAGGAGCATCCAGGACAGGGGTGTCATATAAAATTCTGGAGGTTCCGCTGAGATCCGGAAGAGTTTTTTGAGAAAATACCTTTATTTCAAACTGTGGAAAGACTGACATCGAGAGAGCAAACTACATTTTTTGGATTACAAATATTGCGCCCTGTGGATTATAAAAACAAGTACTGCACGGATTACAACAAATTTGGTGCCTGAGAATACCGGAGGGACTGTTGGTGCTAACACTGTGGCAAACAGACATAGAAAAATGTGCCAAAACTGTGAGTACATCAGTAAAGCATGGGAAGGATTTGCTGAATCATCATAGTGGTGGTTTCTGCACCAGCCAGAAAGGAGGAGGACAGAGGGCTCCTGTGATGGCACGTCGCAGAGACTTTTGGAGCAAACTGCCATTGGACAGTAAGAGCTTGTGACATCACTCGTACATCCCAGAGGGCGGAGGACAGGCACAGGGGTTGGATGTGCAAGATCGGCCTATAAAAGGAGAGGAGGATTGGCCTAACCACATGGGAGTTTGAAGAACGTGGCGATCTAAGCAGAGAGAGGAGTAACAAGGATGGTGCATGCGATTGCAGGCTGTGGTGGAGCTAAGTGTGGAGGAGAGCATGGTGGTGGGCTGAGTTGTATGCCCTGGTTACACTTATCAGAGCTAGCCTGTGCCAGTTAAACTCTGTTGCCTGGAGTGCAGGCTTGGGTTCTACAAGAAGGAAGGGAGCAGTATATTGTTGGGCAGTGCAAGTCCTATGCCACTGTGGAAGGAGAAGAGCGAGGACTGGGCCAAGTCTTCAGAGGGCTCAGTTGAATGACCAGCCATAGAGGATATCTTGGGGTAGGACCTCAGGTCCGAGCCCTACTTGCCAGCCAGCCCAGTAACTGGAGGGAAGATGCCATTGGAGACCGTTTCTGCAGGATTGTTGGCGGAGGCAGCCATCGAGACTGGGAGAACTTGGGGGAGGAGGAACTCAGTGCCAACACCCCCACTGCCTCCTCGTCTGTTGGAGAGCAGTCTGGAACCTCAGACCAGTTGGATACGTGGTCGGGGCGAAGACAGCAGCCAGTGGATACCAAGGTAGTCATGGCCCGGGAGGTGGCGTCTGTGATACTGAGGAGGGTGGCCCCGATGATGAGGAGAAAAATGGAGCCCCCAACCACACCTCAAGAGTTCCTGTGAACTCAGCGGAGCTGTCTTATGTGGAGGGTACCGAGGGACTTGGAAACCAGGTTGCCCAAACCGGTGACCATGTTGGATTTTCTCAGCCTGGCCACTGGGGAGTTGGACACCAGCATTCCAGTGAACTTGGCTTCTGAGTGGGTTGTCCATAGTTTGGAGGTGAACCATCTCCTCCGAACCCTTCAGATTCCCACAAATGTTATTGATGTAGAGGGATGGCCTGGGTTGAACCCCGAGGTCTTGGATGAGTGCTGGCTAGGGGAGCCAGTATTGGATGAACTCCTCAACGGAGTATGGATTGAGAGCGGGAGGGCCGCAGGGACAAAGCTGCCTCGAGTTAGCCATGGAGACCGCCATTTGAAAAAGTGGTCTGGGTTCTTTGGGGACTGCTCTACCCTTATGTCCCGCTGACTGCTGTGTTTGGTGGAGGCCCAGCATGAGACATGGAAAAAGGAGGAGATTTTCCATTGAATGAAAAAATAACCCACGTATCCAGTCGAGATGGAGGATCCAGGGATGAAGGGACATATCCTGGTCCAATATGCTGACTGGACTGTGGGTCAGAGTGTCTGGACCCACTATGTTGAGGTTGTGGATGAGTACCATGACCCCAAATATTACAGAGTGTCCTGACCACTCTGGGGCGGGGTTGTGATCCAGAAACCTGATCCCAAGTGATATGGCTGATCAGAGAAAGTGAGTTGGGATTGAGGTCCAAAGATAATAAATTTAAACAGTTGGACATTTTGAGTTGAATTACCAAATAAAGAAGAGTAAAGGAAACAAAGAGGGGCATTTTCGATATGTCTAAGTCCGACTTTGGACGTTTTGCAAAAATTGTCCAAAATCTAAATAGGGAAGAAGGTCATCTTCGAAAAAGAAAAAAGCCTTTTTTTTTAACAAAAATACTGTTTTGTGATTTGGAGGTTTTGTTTTTTGGACGTTTTGTGATTTGGATGGGGTTTGTTTTGGTCCATTTTCGAAAAAAACAAAAAAACGTCCAATTGCAAAACGCACAAAATCCAGCCATTGGGATGTAGGAGGAGCCAGCATTTTTAGTAGACTGGTCCCCCTGATATCCCAAGACGGCAATAGGGCACCCTAGGGGGCACTGCAGTGGACTTCATAAAAAGCTCCCAGGTACACATCTCACCATTGCTCCCTTACCTTGTCTGCTGAGCCCCACAAAACCCACCCAAAACCCACTACCCCTAACTGTACACCACTACCATAGCCCTTATGGGTGAAGGGGGCACTTATATGTGGGTACAGTGGGTATCTGGTGAGTTTTGGAGACTCACAGTTTCCTCCACAAGTGTAACAAGTAGGGGGAGGTAGGAGCCTGGTTCCACCTGTCTGCAGTGCACTACACCACTACTAGATTACTCCAGAGACCTGCATGCTGTTCTAATGGATCTGAGTATAACATCTGAGGTTAGCATAGAGGCTGGCAAGTAATGTTTTTCATCACATTTTTGGGGGGTGGGAGGGGGTTACTGACCACTGGGGGAATAAGGGGAGGTCACCCCTGATTCCCTCCAGTGGTCATCTGGTTATTTAGGGCACCTATTTGTGCCTTATTCGTTATAAAAACAGGTCTAGCTCAAAACATCTTAGTTTTAATCCTGGACGTTTTTGTTTTGTTCCATTATGGCTGAAAAACATCTAAGTCTTAGGAATGTCCAAATCCTGCCCTGAACATGCCCCTGAAACGCTCCCTTGAGATTTGGACGTACTTCTGACGGACTTCATAGAAAAACGTCTAAAAATAGGTTTTGAAAATACTGATTTGGACCTTTTTGTGAGCAAAACGTCCAAAGGCTGCTTTATGCCACTTTTTAGATGTTTTTCTTTTTCGACAATGAGCCCGATAATGAACTGAATGGTTGGGCATAGGCCCTGGTTATAAAAATAAATGTTTGAAGAAATAGATTAAAATGCTTTGGGTTCTAGGAGAAATGTGTTAATATGTGATAGGAAAATATGGGTTGGACCCAGGTCTGAGATGTGGGAGGAGGGTCACAAACAGGTTGTATTGTTATGAAAAGTGCTTAAATAAAAATAAATCTGTAGTTCATTTGACAGATAATGTGTATATTAAATAAATGTTGAAATGTGCATTGAATAAAATGGTTTACAGTTATGTTGGGGAAAGATTATGAGTGAGTATTCATGGATTCTGGGGAAGAGTATGGCTGAGCAGGTTGCCACTTTTGGCAGGTCCGGAGTGCCCTGACTCATGCTGCCTGGGGGAAAAGAAAATTAAGTGGTAAACAGAATTTAGTTTAGACAGGTTGCCACCCTGTGATTATCTGGGTGTCCTTGAGAGAGACATTTGGTAAATGTTGGAGAAATGGATTATGTCTGAGCAGGTTGTCACCCTGAGGTCCTTGGGTGTCCTGACTTAATCTGGGAAACTGGTGAAGTGTTTTACCTTAGCATGATGCCACTTTGTGGTTACTTGGGGGTCTTGTTTAGAGAAAAAAGGGTTGGGGACTATCTGACCCATGGTAAAGAGAAGTCTCCCTTTCTGAGGAGATTATAGGGGGGAAACAGAGGAGGAAGAGAAATGTTGATTACAAAATGTGAAGTATTATGGACAAGTTGATGTGGATAATGTGCTTGCATAACAAGGGTTATGTGAAGAAACAGATCACTGGAGGGAATGATCAAGGAGAAGAAGTTGAAGTGACATTATGTGTTATATAAAGTTGGATGATGTTGTGTGGGGTCTGTGTTGTTCCAAAGGGAAGGGAGAACAACACCTGGAATATCCCTTGGGGGCAAGGGATTGGTTAACTGGGGGGGGGGGGGGGGAGGAAGAGTGAAATCCCCTATTACATTAGGGATTACTGAGAGAGTAAATCCCTTGGGGGAGTGACTGGGAGGTCCCTGGGTGGGAGAAAGCCCAGCCCAAGGGGAGAAGTTTGAAATAAAATGCAGAGAGATAGTGCCCTGGTACTGAAGTGACGGGGAGGGGGTTTGTGAAAGGAGATTGGAAGGAGATAAAGAGGAGTGTTTGCTCTTTAGGGCAGTGTGTTGCCAACCTTGCTTATTTCCCGTGAGTTTGGGCATGTTATTTTTTGAAGTTGCGTGTTTTTTTTCTGAACTCATGGGTAGCTTGTTTTTGGGCTTGTTCTTTTTTCTTTTATTTGACTTGATATACCGCCAATTGCCCATAATTGTCACCATGATAACATTGCAAGTAAGTATGTCAGCCGGTGCCCAGCCCCACCTTTTCCTGTCCCCTTTCATTTCCTCATTGGCTATGGAAGGAGTTAATTACAACATGCACCGCCCCCGTATTAGGGCTGCCTTCTGACACTCCGGTCAGCAGGTCCATGTACAGCGGCTGCTGCTGCTGAGCTATATTGCACTGGGAGCTGAAGGCAGCCTCAGCTCAGTTGAGAGGAGTCATGTACAGCAGCCTGGAGTGGACGCAGAGCCGGTACTGGTTCAGTGCAAGACAGTGGCCTGCTTCCCCTGCCGCGCACAGCTCTTTCCTACCTCCTCATGCTCCCCGCCTTCACTCCCAAATCCTATAGGGCGGTTCCATCCCCACCCCATCCTGACCTGTGATGTCTGCACACATACACTTTCTCCTTTCCAACAAAACCATCCATCAGGACTTTGTGCTTCTGGCCTAGAGAAATTAGGATTAATGTAGTGAATAACTGGATAAAGTTGAATTGATCCATCCAATTTATGCAGTTGAGATGCTTTTGCTTCTTGGGTGGGTATGTAACTTCCCATGTTCCAAAGCCCAGCTCTTCCTCCATGCCCCTCCTTCTGATCTCTCAATTCTTGTCTGTATTATATGTGCATAAACTCATACAAGCAGGTGTCCTTAGGGAAAGGACATACTTTATAAGACACATAAACTGGCAAGATTATGCATATTAAATAGCAGTTGTAAAGTTCTGCTTATATTTTCTTTAGGGTAATTTCCAAAGGGAAAATGTACATATATCTTCCTTTTGAATATTGGTGTACCCTATGTGTTGCCTTCTTAATAGTATATTAGTGTTTTAGCGTATGATTAAAATTCACATCAAGCAAAACAAAAAAAACCTGAGCTTATTTTTAGGCTTGTTTTAGAACTGATATCACTTATCTTGTGCTTGTTTTTTTTTAAGCAAAATGTGCTTGTTTTTCCATGACTACCTGGCAACACTGCTTTAGGGGGGGGGGGGGGGGTCTGGTTGTCTGATGGTCCCCTGCCATTGACCTAGTGGAGTAAAGTGGAATCGCAACTTGAAGTGAAACCACTGGCTATAAAGGGGAGTTGTGGCTCTGCAAAATGGCAACTGTGGAAGACAGCTACAGGTGGACAGGGAAAAGACCCAGCCTGGGAGCGTGGGATCGGAACCAGGGAGTGCCCATCCCATGACCAGGGTGGATCCGAATTAAAGGTCACCCTAGAGGGAGGTCAGGCCACAAGGGATCTGGACCTGAGAAATTGAGAGGAGCAAAGCCTTTGGGACATTATTTCTGGGATAGACATGGACAGGAGTCTGTACAAAGTGTATATTGTCCTGCTGAAAAATATCTGTAAATATATCCAAGGGAGGAGAATACAGGAGTTCCCCTGCAGACCACCAGAAGAATCATGGTTTTAAAAGATTTGCATTCAGTGTTGGAGAGTTGAAGTGATTTGATGTTCCTGCTTTTGCTGAGTTGAAGAACAGTTTGAGTTTGCATGAACTGCTGACTCCAGAGTGTTCACTAGACTTGAGAGAGTTTTATAGTCTCCCAAGCCTGCCAATTTAACAGCCAGGCTTATCCCCCCCCCTTTTGGTTTATCTAGACCTTACGTACATATGGTATTGCTTATTAAACCCGAAGGCAAAACCAAAGTGTGGTTAAACAATTTGGCATAAACTGTGTTTATGACTTTACTTGTTATGAAATGCTTTGAGTCCTACTGATCTGTACATCTGTTGTGTTATTTTGGCGGGTGGAAACAGTCAGGTGGGTTTATAGGGAGAGAGGGAAGTACGGGAGGGGAAGGGTTCTTGGGGTAAAAGTAAAAGTTTTTATTGTGCCATGTTGGATGGTTTACTGCTTTTTCTTGTTCTGTATGAAGCTTATCAACGAACATGATGATTAAAACATAAAAAATAAGTTTTGGATGTTACTGAATTCTATTATTCTGTCTCACTGTATTTCCAGTTTTGGCACACTATGAGCATTCACAAGAACAAAATATAAGAAAACCAATGGGATGCATTAGGGGCTTATAGTCCATTTAGTTATGTTTCCACAAATGAGAGATCTGTTTGACTGAAAATATTTTTATTATTTTGGCTTATAAAACACTTGTCCCTGAAGCATGCTCAAACAACAGAATAATCCATTTGTGTATCTAAAAGGTAAAGTTCTGCAGAACAGATAAAGAAGTGATTACATGTACCCAATGAAAGGAGAGTTTAATTCTACTTCCATTTAATTTCAATATATTCCATCATATTTATAACACTATCCTGCTTATAATCGAAAGAGAAAAACGCCTATATTGTGACCCAAATCGGGAGATGGGCGTCTTTCTCTCGTGGGCGCCCAAATCGGTTTAATCGAAAGCCGATTTTGGGCGTTTCCAACTGCAATCCGTCGCGGAAACGGGTAAAGTTGACAGGGGCATGTCGGAGGCGTGGTGAAGGTGGAACTGGGGTGTGGTTATTGGCCGAGGAGAGATGGGCGTCTTTAGCTGATAATCGAAAAAAAGGCGTTTTTACCGCGATTTTGGGTCACTTTTTTTGGACCCTTTTTTTTCACGAACAAGTCCAAAAAAAAGTGCCCCAACTGCCCAGATGACCACTGGAGGGAATCAGGGATGACCTCCCCGGACTCCCCCAGTGGTCACTAACCCCCTCCCACCAAAAAACCCTCACTTTAAAAACTTTTTTTCCAGCCTCTATGCCAGCCTTAAATGCTGTACCCACCTCCATGACAGCAGAATGTGTTCTATCCTGTGACAGCCTTTCCCTGGTTCTGATGTGGCTCTCGGGTGAGTGTGACACCTTTTCTGTTATGCGCACTGCAGATCCACATCAGCAATGCATTGTGGTGGGTGTAGGGTATTGGGCTCCGTGATTCCACTAGCTTGTGGCAAATGCTCATGATGTTGGTAGTTGGTAGGCTCTACTCCCATGGTGCTTTTCCCCCTGCTTACTGGGTCAGAGTGTGCCCTGTTTTGTTTCCGGTAGTCCATGAGGTAGTAGTGGCCATTTTTGTAAGCCAGTTTTAGATCCCTTTCACGTGTTAGCCATGTTACAGAACTTAGTTCTTACCTTGAATGTGGCTGAAAGAGGGCATTGTACACCATTCTGCCAGCTCTGACCTAGTGCTCATCTTAGTACCAGGGAGACTCGTTGCCAGTGGGGCACAACCTCTGATCTGCAGTTAACTGTGAGTAAGCGTGCTTATTCCAATAAAGGACGTTTTCAGAGAGATTAGTCTTCAGGTGTCAACTGGTGTGCCAAGGTTATACAGCAGCAACAAGTCCTAGAGGCCTGCGTGTATGCAGGTCCCTGGAGCACTTTTAGTGCGTACTGCAGTGCAGTTAAGCCAGGCGGACCCAGGCCCACCCCCCTACCTGTAACACTTGGCTTGGTAAATGGGAGGCCTCCAAAACCCACTGTACCCACATGTAGGTGCCCCCTTCACCCCTAAGAGCTATGGTAGTGTTGTACATTTGTTGGTTTTGGGGGAGGGGGGTTGGGTGCTCAGCACCCGTGGTAAGGGAGCTATGCATGTGGGAGCTTTTTCTGAAGTCCACCGCACTGACCTCTAGGGTGCCCAGTTGGTGTCCTGGCATATCAGGGGGGCCAGTGTACTACGAATCCTGGCCCCTCCCATGACCAAATGGCTCGGATTAGGACGTTTTTGAGCTGGGCGTTTTTAGTTTCCATTATCGCTAAAAAAACAAACGCCCAGCTGAAAAACGTCCATTTTTTCGAAAATATGGTCTGTCCCGCCTCTTCACATACCCGTTTTCGGACATAGACGCCCATCATGGAGATAGGCGTTCGCGTTCGATTATGCCCCTCTATACTTCCCAGGGCAGATTACAACAACATTTAAGATGAACCCATCAGGAACACAATATCCTCACTGAAATTTGGCCATCTGTATTGTATACAGTGTATTTATTTAGTTTTTAGTGTAGAAAAATGAGCACAAAATACAGAGTTTAAAATTTCTGTTTCTACCAGCTATAATAATTTTAAGCTGTTTTAGTGATATTCAATAGTTATTTCATGATATTTATATCTACATATGGGAAGCTTTCAAATAAATTAAAAAGCTGTCCAATAAGTAAAAAAACAAAACAACTTTTGTCCTCCACCTTTTAAGGCATTGCCTATCCAGTCGAAACAGCTTTAGGCTTGATGCAGATGGACCAACAATAAAAAAAAAGCCGACAACGTGGATGCAGTAGCTCATAGGTTTGCTTGCTTTGTTTTGAGTAAACGGGAATGACGGCTGCGCTGGTAAGAGAAAACTAATTGGCTTCCTTGCTTACAACTTCCATTCCTGTTTATCAAACCTCCTTGCTGCGAGCACTCTTAGCACCCGCCTTAAAATTTCTGGGTATTGGGAATGGGAGGGATCAGAGGAAACTTGTCTCAACCTCCACCAATCAAAGTTCCTCGCCTTTGATTGGTGGCGGTTGGCCTCTCCCCTCCCCTCCCATTCTCAGCTCTAGAGCCTATCATACGTAATCAATAGAAATAAAACACGGCTACCACACCTCTTTACTTGAACGTATCATAGTGTTCCAACGTGACCGCCACACCCCTCAGTTAAACGAGTGCGTGTGGGTGGGGTTTGTTTTCTTTCTGCTTCAAGCTGGTTGCTGTGTCTGGTAGGTGCTCAATAGGGCTGAAATACCTTTTTTTTTTCCCTGCGTCCTGCTCCTGCGCTAATCCTGGAGGTGCTTTTTTTTGAGGCAAAGAGGGATTCACCCAGTAAATTTGTTATAAATCTTTTGTTCTCTCACGCTAGAGTTTCTTAGGACTCGGAGAGCAGCTAACATTTTTATACTACTAGATCACTGTTGGTATTGTGTAGGCGCTTTGCGTAAGCTTGGGTGGTCTTAGAACTCGCACACTGACTACACGTTTAAATAACCATTATATTGAAAATCACGGCGTGTGTGATAGATGTATTCCGTTGCTTCCTAGGTATACAGAGAGGTCAAGTAATCATAGGATAAGAATAGCAGACCCTTAAACTTAAGGGGGTTAAAACATGAGATTGGGGAAATTCTTTGGACAGTATAGGTAAAAGATGTGCTGCAAGTAGCTAAGCCTATGTAATTGCGTCTCTGGAGGAGGATCTTCACCGAGAAAACTTTTAGGCGATCTTGGCTCTGAGGTAGCATGAGAGAAGAACACCTACTAGATAATTGAGACTTCTTGTGCTTGTTTTTGTTTCTAAAATGTATACAAAATAATCCCCTCCAAGTGCTGCAAGGATTAACACAAACTCTGTGCTAGAGTCTAAATAACTAACCTTTTAGTGTCCAATGTACCCGTAATAAACCATATGGGAACATTTGACACTAAAGGGTATTAAATGGATACATTTTATTTATTTGAGGGTCAGGTATAAGGTGCAATGTTATAATCTAAGCAGCCACTGGTCTGGGTGGCCCTCTGGAATTAGGGGCCCAGGCTTCTGGCCTGCTCTAGGTCCCCTAAAATGGTAGTGTTGAGTGCGCTGTACCTCACTGAAGATTGATGTCTGTTTGCTCTCTTTCTAGGATTGTAGTACTTACTCTTTTTCAGCAGTAAACTTTTTATTGTGGATTTAAAAACATTGGGATTCTGTTTCTGGCAGGGGCATAGCCAGAAAACAGATTTTAGGTGGGCACCAAGTATTCTCCCCCTCCCCCACCAAAAAAAATATCTCAGCTGGTGGGAAAATGCTTCTTTCCACCTTGGCAGTCTGCAGCTAGCATGCGCTGAAAACTGAGCATGTACAGGTGTGGGTATCATGGAGAGTAGCGTTTTCATTACTATCAGGGGAAAGTCTTCAGCTGGTAGAGCTTGGGATCCCCACCAGCTACCACTAAACGTGTGCTACTGTTGGGCGGGCCTGAACCCTAAGTGGGTGAGCCCCAGCCCACCCAGGCTCATCTGTGGCTACGCCACTGGTTTCTGGTATTTTCTTGAGCAGCAGTTAATACCTCCAAACTAAACTGATATGCTTTCTGCTGGGCATATTTATAGGGGCTTTTATCTTTTATTCTAGTGAGACTCATTAATCTGCTGTAACCCCTATTTTTGTCCAGGTAGCTAGGGCAAGTTAATTTTTGTCATAAAAGGAAGGTTTGTAGGAGGGTCAAATTGCATTGGGAGACTGCACATTAAACTCATGTTATTGTCTTGTGTACACATATTATAGAATACCTACAGTTACATGTGTAACGTAATTGACAAATTAGCTGCTAACTGGCACTAACAACCAGTTAGTGATAGTTGGTAGTGGCACTGGTTGGTATTAATTTGCAGTTATCCTTAGTGTAAATTACACTTCAACTGTAGTGCTCACTTGAATAAATTCTAACTCTTAATACCACTATGGCACTTTACACTTATCAACACAGACTTTTTGATAAATATAATAATCTTGACTTCAGATTTCCGGTGTGCTTATTAATTCTTTTGCTTCATAAACTACACCACTCCGCTGTGTCGTTATTCTAACAGCGGGAATCCTCATTAGTCTAGATCAATAATTTTTTGCTTTTCCACTTTTTGTTCTTATTACTTTTTTAACTTTGCACTTATCTTATCTTCCAGGCTTTCTCACTGGTTTGCTCTACAGTGCGCTTCTGTTTCGTAACATCTTCATCTGGAGCTAAACTTATCTTTGCCAGTTCTTGTGCCCTGCAATTAAACATTTTTTATCACTTTTTAGCTGTGTTTGTTTCATTTTATTATATCTATGATATCTCATGTACTCAGTCTTATCTTTTCTCTGCTTCTCCGTCTCTTTGCTTGAGTGTATCTCACAAAATGGCGCCGGTCACCTGATTTTATTACGCCAGACGCCCTGATGGTTCCTTCTTCCTTAAACCTATCAGAATACTCTAGAAATCCTTTGCCTCTTTCCTCATCTGTTCGTCCTTTTAGTTGATATTATTATAAGAAAACTTTCCACTCAATTTTATTATTCAACCCCGTTGGATTCAGGGATTCTAATCTATATATCCAGCGTTGTTCCTTTTGCAACAATGTTTTATTTCGATCTCCTCCATGTATGGCTAAGGGAACGTGATCTATTACTGCACATTCATAGTCCATGAATAAATGACCCCTTTCCAAGCTAAGTTGTACCAAGGGCGCTTCCAATTTTTTTAATTTTAAATTATGCTTATGATCACTCATTCTTATTTTCAAAGCTCTTTTCGTCTTCCCTACATATATTTTCTGACACGGGCAAATCAAAATATACACAATGTAAGTTGATTCACAGTTTGTCTTATAACGCAAATCATATTGTCTCTCATCTGTTGGATTCTTAAACTTCTCTGTAGTCATTATTTTGCAATATTTACATTTACCGCACTTTGTATGTCCTGGTGTATTAATTTCTACCTGATCATCTCTCTTTTTTTTTTTTTTTGAAGTAGTTCTTTTAAATTCTGATTCCGAGTGTACGCTATTCTAAGATTTTTATTGCTAAATGCTGGATGCATTTGCATTAGTTGCCAATGTTTTCTTATACTTTTTGCAACCTGATTGTTATTATGTGTATAGCGTAACACGCATGTTTGAATATCAAATTCAGTTTTTTCTTTTTCCTTCTTTTTAGATAATAATAATTCTCTATGGTTGAATCTTGCTCTTTTATATGCATTTTTAATTTATATGCATTTTTAATTATATCTTCTGGATAACCTCTCTGTGTGAATTTTTCTTTCAACTTTTTTGCCTGTCCTTTAAATGTTTTTGTATCTTCACAAATTCTTCTGTATCGCAACAATTGAGCTGTTAAACTTTCTTTCGTCTTCATTGGGTGATTACTTGAAAAGTGTAACAATGTATTACGATCGGTGGATTTAATATATACTTTTGTATATAACTTGTTTTGTTGCTTTGAGATTTGAATATCTAAAAAAATTATTTGGATATCTGACGCTTGCATGGTGAAGGTGATGTTTTCATCTCTTTCATTTAACCAGTTTTTAAATTCACTCAATTCTTCTAATGTTCCATCCCATAGTGCAAACACGTCATCTATGAATCTATACCATCTTTTGATATAGGTTTTCCATGGATTTTGAGCTATCCACTTATTCTCAAAATCCACCATGTAAAGATTTGCTACAGAGGGTGCACATGTTACACCCATTGCTACACCTTTTTGTTGTTGATAAAATGTTCCATTTAAATATAAAGAAATTATTGGATAGAGCTATTTCTGTCATTCTCACTAGAAACTCCGTGGGAACTTGATGGGGTCGCTGTCTATCTTCAAATTTTGTTCTACTATCCTTAAACACTCCACTTGTGGTAAAGAAGTGTATAATGAGACCACGTCAAAAGTCGCCATTATAGTTGACTCTTTAATGTTCTGTATCTCTTCAATATTATTTAAAAAATGGGTACTATCTTGTATATACAGTGGGGGAAATAAGTATTTGATCCCTTGCTGATTTTGTAAGTTTGCCCACTGACAAAGACATGAGCAGCCCATAATTGAAGGGTAGGTTATTGGTAACAGTGAGAGATAGCACATCACAAATTAAATCCGGAAAATCACATTGTGGAAAGTATATGAATTTATTTGCATTCTGCAGAGGGAAATAAGTATTTAATCCCTCTGGCAAACAAGACCTAATACTTGGTGGCAAAACCCTTGTTGGCAAGCACAGCGGTCAGACGTCTTCTGTAGTTGATGATGAGGTTTGCACACATGTCAGGAGGAATTTTGGTCCACTCCTCTTTGCAGATCATCTCTAAATCATTAAGAGTTCTGGGCTGTCGCTTGGCAACTCGCAGCTTCAGCTCCCTCCATAAGTTTTCAATGGGATTAAGGTCTGGTGACTGGCTAGGCCACTCCATGACCCTAATGTGCTTCTTCCTGAGCCACTCCTTTGTTGCCTTGGCTGTATGTTTTGGGTCATTGTCGTGCTGGAAGACCCAGCCACGACCCATTTTTAAGGCCCTGGCGGAGGGAAGGAGGTTGTCACTCAGAATTGTACGGTACATGGCCCCATCCATTCTCCCATTGATGCGGTGAAGTAGTCCTGTGCCCTTAGCAGAGAAACACCCCCAAAACATAACATTTCCACCTCCATGCTTGACAGTGGGGACGGTGTTCTTTGGGTCATAGGCAGCATTTCTCTTCCTCCAAACACGGCGAGTTGAGTTCATGCCAAAGAGCTCAATTTTTGTCTCATCTGACCACAGCACCTTCTCCCAATCACTCTCGGCATCATCCAGGTGTTCACTGGCAAACTTCAGACGGGCCGTCACGTGCCTTCCGGAGCAGGGGGACCTTGCGGGCACTGCAGGATTGCAATCCGTTATGTCGTAATGTGTTACCAATGGTTTTCGTGGTGACAGTGGTCCCAGCTGCCTTGAGATCATTGACAAGTTCCCCCCTTGTAGTTGTAGGCTGATTTCTAACCTTCCTCATGATCAAGGATACCCCACGAGGTGAGATTTTGCGTGGAGCCCCAGATCTTTGTCGATTGACAGTCATTTTGTACTTCTTCCATTTTCTTACTATGGCACCAACAGTTGTCTCCTTCTCGCCCAGCGTCTTACTGATGGTTTTGTAGCCCATTCCAGCCTTGTGCAGGTGTATGATCTTGTCCCTGACATCCTTAGACAGCTCCTTGCTCTTGGCCATTTTGTAGAGGTTAGAGTCTGACTGATTCACTGAGTCTGTGGACAGGTGTCTTTCATACAGGTGACCATTGCCGACAGCTGTCTGTCATGCAGGTAACGAGTTGATTTGGAGCATCTACCTGGTCTGTAGGGGCCAGATCTCTTACTGGTTGGTGGGGGATCAAATACTTATTTCCCTCTACAGAATGCAAATAAATTCATATACTTTCCACAATGTGATTTTCCGGATTTAATTTGTGATGTGCTATCTCTCACTGTTACCAATAACCTACCCTTCAATTATGGGCTGCTCATGTCTTTGTCAGTGGGCAAACTTACAAAATCAGCAAGGGATCAAATACTTATTTCCCCCACTGTAGGACTCGCTGTTTTTTACTATTGGTTGCAAAAACCAATCAACATACTGTGATAGTGGTTCTAAGATGGAATTTTTAGAAGCCACTATAGGTCTTCCCGGGGGGTTCTGTAAGTTCTTATGGATTTTAGGTATCGTATAAAATATTGGTACTATTGGATGGTTTTTATTCAAAAATAACATCTCTATTTTAGTGAGGAAACCTGCCTCTATCCCTTCCAAAACTGTATCTTTAATGAGACTTTGCAACCGTTCCGTGGGATCATCATGGAGTTTCTTATAAGTTTGGGTATCGGATAGTTGATTTAATATTTCCATATCGTAATGATCTTTATCCAATATTACCAAACCTCCTCCTTTATCTGCTCTTATAATTATCTCTTTATCATCTTGGAGATATCGTAATGCTTTCTCCTCTCCTTTAGATAAATTATAATTTATTTGTCGTTTTTTATATACTTATTTCACTTCATCCAGAACCACTGTTTTAAATGCTTTAACTAGAGGATCCAATTGTCCAGGGGGATTCCATAAAGGGGATATGGGTGGGTCAGGGGTGTGCTCAGCACTGATGCACTAAGGTTCTAGAATATTGTTGGTTACACACGAGCATTTACACCAGCCTTTGAATGGTGCAAGTGATGGTGACTAAAGTTAACTCTTAAATATCCAGTGCTAAAGGTCTTGCTGAAAACTTTAATGGCATAGCACAGCAGGCACAATTACATTTCTTTGTGCGACCTCAGCAGCGACTCATTTCACAAGAGCTAACTTGCTCTTGATGCGCCTGCCTCTTCATCGGTCAGCAAACTCTTTAATTTTCAAGTACATCTTTTTGTATCTATATCTCTTGTTTTATTGAAAACTTAAAATGCAAACCTCATATTTGAATATACTGAGGTGTACTTAACTGAGGAGCTAGTTCGCTCTTGTGAAATGAGTCATTGCTGAGGTTACACACAGAAATGTGATTGTGCTTGCTGTCCCATTAATGTTTTCAGCAAGACATTTAGTACTGGGTATTTAAGAGTTGAATTAATAGTTTACCCCGCTACATAAGTCTATATATTCCTTTGGCCAAACAATAAGGTGACTAAAGTTAGGAAATAAAATGCAATGCAAACTTGCGCTAGTGTTCTATAATGGCAGTTAGGCATGTAATTGTTGATACAGAATTTGTACCTAGTGCTTAGCATTTTAGTGCCTAATTTTAGGCGACCTTTACAGAATTACTCCGTAAACCCACTCACTCCACGCTCTTCTGGCATATAACTCAGTTGGGGTCAGAATGTTTGTTCTGAACCAGAGGGGTTTACTGAAAGTTGGAGTTTCAGATGAGGCAACTGTACAGGCAGAGTTAAGTTAATTTACACTCGCAATCTCTGGTCAGCGTCCATGGGCTTTCAGAGCCTTTAGCTATAGTGTCCTTGTCTGGTGGCTTCCTCTCCAGGCTCTCAGGTACCTGAGCTTTTGGCATTGTTGTTTTGGCACTGCCAAAATGGTCCAGAACGTAACATAATTTTGGGCAGCTGGAATTTTGGATGCAGTGCAGGCAACAGCCTCTACGTCTCCTCCCTCCACTCCTCTCCTCTTCATCCCCTCCCCCCCCCCCCAAGCGACCTCCTGTATTCATTGGGAACAGGGCTTTGCCTGCTTGCGGAAGCCAGGTGTCCTTGGGCAGCCTGCATCGTTTGCTCAAGGATACCTGGCTGCAGCAAACACACACAGCCCTATTCCCAGTGAATATAGGACATCACTAGTGGGGAGGGGGGGGGAAGAGAGAGAGAAGTGGAGCGCTCTTCCTAGTGCTGCTATCAAAATTCTTTGCTGCCTTAAGTTCTGTGCCATTTTGGCAGCACCGAAATGGCAATGCCAAAAAGTCCTGCTTTGCCATTTACTCTTGGGGGAATTCTGTGCAACTGCGCATTGCAAAATGTACTTTTTGTGCAGAATTTTGTGAATGTGCCATCATAGGGTCTCTTCCCCCCCCCCCCCCCCCCCCCCCCCCCCCGCAGAGATCATGTAGCAGGAGTACAGGATGGGTACTCTTAGTCTCTAAAGATATACAAGGATTATCTTCTGTTCCCAGATTAGGATATTATAGTATCTCTCCCTTTCCTCTCAGATGAAGGATGTGGTAGTGGGCACCTGTTATTGTTTTATACTCGGGAGGATGAAGAGTTTTGGAACTAGCCAGATACCCTATTCCCTCCGAGTGATAAAATGGCCAGGGAAGTAGGAGCCGAAGACAACAAAAGTCAAACTGGGACAGATATTATACCAGTACCGTTTCCCTCCAAGAGGTGTCATCCTGTCACTGTCAAGTCACTAGTCAAGAGAGCCATCCCCTTGTTTCAGAAACTGGGGGAGGGGGGTGTAGTCAAAATGTCTTTCTCTAGCACAGCCACTAGAAGTCTCTGTAGCCCTTAAGGGGCAGAACCCTAAGGCTCTCTCCACCATGGTGCTTTTTAAAAAAATGAAACACAGATGCAATTTGCAGACTTTCCTGAACTGGCCCAGTCTTGCATATGCTGATTCAGTTTCAGTGTAGTATTGACTTAAGGCTCCAAAGTGCTCTAAAGTCATTAGAAACACCTTAGATTGTGTCATGTCATATGCGAGACATGTAAGAGCAGGTTTATTAATTTTAAGTTGGCAGTGCCTGTTAGAACGTGGAAAAATCTTTCTTCACGCCTAAGAGTTGATGCTTGGCAAAGACTCAACCATCCTAGTGTCCAGGCTTCTGGTATGTTCTGGGTAATCTAATTCCATGGTGCCATCCAGGTTGTTTGTCGAGCTTAAAGTATTGCACCTTGTCCCAGCCCCTCATATTTTCTGTAGCCAAGACACTCTTCAGTAGTGGGCACTCATTTCACTCCTTGGCCCATCTATTGAAAAAATACTGCTTTGTTCTAAGTGTACACTTTTCCAGGAAGGCATTCCCAATAAACCGGTTCCTAATGCTCTTTCTGGTTATAAACCTGAAGAAGCCTATTTAAGTAACAGGGAACTCCCTGCTTTAGTACATCATGAATCAGCAATAAATTTTAAATTTTATCCTGAATTCAGCTGGCAGCCAGTGAAATTGATTTAACCAGGGAGTGATGACCAGACAAAAATGAGAAGAAAATTCAATTTAGTGACTTGACTATTAATTTTTGGAATTTGCATATCATTTTATTTTGCACGGTACAAAGGGAGCTGCATCTCCTGTTGTGTACTGCATGCTGAGTCGTCTTAGGGGTTCAGTAATTTTTGTTTATATATTCATGTTTTTAGTTTGTAGTCATTCTGTAATCTGTGAGTCCCCATGGTCCAACATCTGTCCCTGCCCCATGCCTTCCATTATAAGGGTTGCTGGCTGCAACAGCAGTTTCGGCATGTTACCTGTGGCCGACTCGAGTCTTCTGCCACATTCCACATGTGTGGAAACAGGAAGTTGTGGCAAAAGGAAGGGTCCAGGGTTGACTGCAGGCAGCATCTGTAAATCACTGTTGCTGCTGGCAACCCTTATAACAGGAGATGTGTTTAACAGACACTTGGGAGGGTCAGAGTTGAGGGAGGACACCGGACCGTAGGGGGGAGTAGAGGGAGAGACATGCTAGACAACAGGAGGGAGGGATCAGTGGGGTGGGGGGGGGGGGCAGATGGAACAAGAAGATGTTAGTGGAGGGAGGAGATGGTAGAACCGTATGGGGAGAGTCTAAAAGGTAGGAGCATGGCAGGGAAATGAGTGAGAGGAGACTGAGTACCCAGGGTAGATATATGGTAATGGGAAGTAGGAGCCTGAAGGAGTGAGATGGGAAATAGAAGAGCAAGTGGGTGAGAGAAGGAGCTAGGAAGTTGATTGGTAGGTGAAAAGTAAGAGGGTGAAAGTGAAATTTGGACAGAGGCAGAAAAGAAAAAAAATGGAGGAAAGATCTAAAAGGGAAAAATCACAGGTATAGTGAAGGAATGGAACAAGGCAGGAGGAGACGAGAGGAGAAAACAAATGGACAGCAGCCATTGGAAGGAAAATTGGCAGAAGTCAGACAGGAAAGCAGAAAAAAACTGGGACCAATGTGAAGGGAAAATTAAAATGTCAAGATAAAGGTAGAAAAAAGCATGGCAGATAACTTTGTATTGTATTGAGTACAAAAAAGAAATGCATTTCTGTTCTTATCTCCAGTGTTGCAGTGCATGCCAAGTTCTGCTTCTTGGGGGTTCACAGTTCAGTTTTTGTCTATATATATTTCTAATATGTAATCCCTTGTTCTGTTTTTGGATTAGGGTCTGTAGGTGTGGGTTTGTAATGGCAGGTGGGGGGGCTGGTAGAAAAAGGGATCCACCTCTGCCCACTCATGTTACACCCAGATGCTGCCCATTCCTGCATTAAGCAGCTAACAGGATTTTTACCACAGCATCTGGCTTGTTAGCGCAGAAGACAGTAGCTCATGTCTGCACTACTGTCTACCATATGGTAAACACTGTAGTAGCTGCCTAATACAGCTTAGTAAAAAGGTCCCTCAGTTAAAGGAAAACTAATAAATAATTGGAAAGCAATCAATCTCTAATGATGTGAATTGTAGGAAAATGGCAAACTAAGGGGAAAAAGGTTTAAAGTTTTTTTTTTTTTTTTTTTTTTTTTTAAAGCTGCTAAATTACTTTGCCAGGCAGTGTTATGCAATACAGATATTTGAAAATAAAACTTTAAAGTTCTTGACATTTCAGCAGCATATATATTCTATTAGGGGTGGTCATCCTTAACGCGGCAACAGTCACAGAACTAGAATACACAGTAGCTGAGGCATAGGAGCCAACTTTTCAGAATTATTGGGGGTGCTAAGCCTAATGGAAACAATCCTTCCCTGGACACATTCAAGCAATTTTCTCAATATTGGGGGTGCTCAAGCACCCACAGAGTCGGCTCCTATGAGTTGAGGGCCATATGTTTGAGAAGTGGGGCCCTTCTTTCTGCTACCCTGAGGCCAACACTTTTTTTTTTTCCCATCTGTCTTCTAAACATTTGCTCTAGAACAATAGTTCCCAGACCTGCCCTAAGGAACATGCAGCCTGTCAGGTTTTCAGGCTATCCTTTGTGAATATGCATGAGAGAGTTCTGTATTCTATGGAGACAGGCTCGACAAATTGGGTTAGATTCTATATATTGCACCTAAAAAAAATTGGTGCTGAAACAAAATGCACCTAGGTGTATCCTATAAAGTATGTCTAAATTTAGGTGTACTTCATAGATTAAGCCTACATTTTCATGTTTATAGAATATGGTGCGCTCCCATCTGCGTGTATAAATTTAGTCAAGGGCAGTTAACGCCAAGTAAAACGGAGTAAATGCTGACACCTAAATTATGGGCGGACCAGTTGTATTCTATAACCACACGCATAGAATGCCCATCCCCCCTTTCAACCATACGACTTAGAATTTATATATATCACGTTATAGAATAGGCTTACTGTTCTGGGTCTAAATTCTAATTAATGCCAATTAGTCAATTGCTTAAGTTGCAATTATTGGCGCTGATTAGCTTAAGTAATTAAGTTGCTTGCACAAATCAGGTCACTCTATATAGAATCCAGGGGATTATTTCAGGACTGAGTTTTTTAAGCCTTAGAAATACACAACTTCAAGGGTATCACTTCCAACAGGATAGACCTAATCATTCATACCCACATACTAAGAAACAGTTCTTTTCTCATTAAAAATATTTTATTTTGTAAACCACTTTGACAACCAAGATTAGTGGTATATCAAGTTTTAATAAACATTCATTGAGGACATTCTGATAATCTAACTGGCTTTGCGTAGTAACATAGTAAATGGCAGCAGATGAAATCAGCATGGCTCAGAAAAATGGCCAATATTGGACCTGTGACTCCATGCAGGTTACCCTGCCTCCCTCCTTTTGTCTTTAGCTTCCTTGTCTGACGTTGGTGCCTGGATATACCACCATCTGAAACTGAACTTGCCCATGACTGAGTTTTTCCCCTACACCAGTGGTTTCCAAACCTGTCCTAGGGGGAACCCTGAGCCAGTCAGGTTTTTAGGCTATCCACAGTGAATATTCATGATAGATTTTGCATGCAAGTGTCTATCTTGAATATGCATTGTAGATTTTCTAAAGACTAGACTGGCTGGGGTTTCCCACAGGACAAGTTTGATAACTACTAAACCCTTGTTTTCATTCCTCCATTCTCCATTTCTGTGGATGATACTGTTCTTTTGTCTCCTTAGCTTGTAACCTGGGGCCATCTTTGACTCCTTTCTCTGCACATATTCAATAAATTGCTAAAACCTGTCACTTTTCTCTAGAACATCACCAAACTTCATCCCTTCTTTTCTGAACATGCTTCCAAAACCCTTATCCACTCCACCTCCCAGTTAGATTGCTGCAAACTGCTCCTCACAGGTCTCCCACTAAATCATCTTTCTCCCCTTCAGTCTGTTTAAAATTCTGCTGGTCGACTAACCTCCTGCCACATTCTCATAACCTCCACCCCTAAAGTCCACCATTGGCTTACTGACTTTAGTGTATTCTTTTTGTAGTTCCTCCATCTTCCCTTCCTAGGAACTCTGTTCTTCAGGTATATCACTCTTACCTGTACCTTTCTCTTCAGCTCCAGGTTTTGTTCCACCTTGCTGTACTGTATGTTATGTTCCATCTCTGACCCTATTCAATTTCAGGTTAAAAACCCACCTTTTGAGGCGGCTTTTAACTCTTAAACACACAATTCACCTGTTTTAATACCCATGTTTTAACCATTCCCATAATAAACGAAACCCCATGGAGGAGCATTTTCGATATGAAGTCTTAAGACCGACTTTGGATGCTTTGTACAAAACATCCAAAATCTGAATAGAAAAGTTGTTTTTGAAAAAAAAGGAAAAGTACATCTTTGATACCATTTCAAACAAGGTTTTGTGCTTTGTATGGTTTTTTTTTTACCATTTTTGAAAAACAAATCCTAAGTGAAAAACAGAGAAAATCAAGCCATTGAAATGTAGGAAGAGACACCATTTTTAGTAGACTGGTTCTCCAAACATCCCAAGAGAGCAGTGGTGCACCCTAGGGGGGCACTGCAGTGGACTTCAAATAAATG
The DNA here is from genome assembly GCF_901765095.1 of Microcaecilia unicolor. Lineage (NCBI taxonomy): Eukaryota > Metazoa > Chordata > Amphibia > Gymnophiona > Siphonopidae > Microcaecilia > Microcaecilia unicolor. The sequence continues at coordinate 457,719,418 of NC_044033.1, read as the reverse complement.
CTCCCAGGTACACATCTCACCATTGCTCCCTTATCTTGTCTGCTGAGCTTCCCAAAACCCACTGCCCCCAACTGTACACCACTACAATAGCCCTTATAGGTAAAGTGGGTTTCTGGTGAGGTTGGAGGACTCTGTTTCCATCACAAGTGTAACAGGTAGGGGAAGGTGTGGACCTGGGTCCACCTGTCTACAGTGCACTGCACCCACCACTAGACTACTTCAGGGACCTGTATGCTGCTCTAATGGACCTGAGTATAACATCTGCGACTGGCATAGAGGCTGGTGTTTTTAAATCATATTTTGGAGGGATGAGTGGGGGGTCAGTGACCACTAGGGGAGTAAGGGGAGGTCATCCCTAATTCCCTCTAGTGGTTCTCTGGTGATTTTAGCTCAAGATATCTTAGTTCTGAATGGATTTGTTTTGTTCCATTATAGCTGAAAAACGTTCACGTGTTAGGAATACCCAAATCCCGCCCTTAACATGTCCCCGACACACCCCCTTGAGATTTGGACGCACTGAAGACAAACAGAATAGCAAAACGCCTACAAAATAGGTTTTGAAGATACTGATTTTGGGCATTTTTGTGAAACTTTATGCCACTTTTCAATATTTTTTTTCTCTTTTCAAAGTGAGCCCCATAGTGTCTTATTTGACCTATTTGTCTGTCTAGATTATAAGTTCAGTTGATCAGGGTAGATGCCAACTGAGTTTCAGTGGGGCTGAAACCAGCCTGAAATCTGGATTCAGCCATGCTTTGGTTTTGGCTAAAAATGCCATTGCATTTTTAGCTGAAACAGAAATCCCCTGTAACCACTCTCTGCCTGCTTCTCTCCCATCACCCGAAGGTCCTCCCCAGCCCTACCTTTAGAAGCCTTGCTGGTCTAGTGCCTCCTTTGGGGCAGGAGCAATCCCGAGTCGCTCCTGATCATGCCAGTAGCCATTTTGATTGGAGACGCCATGGACAGGAGTGACTCAGGATCACTACTGCTGCAAAGAGGCCACTGGACCACCAGGGCTTTTAAGGGGAGGCCCAGAGAGAGAGCCTTTGGGTAGTGGGAGGGTGGCGTTTATGGTCGAAGGGCAGCCCTGTGGGACCCACTGTGTGTGTGTGGGGAGGGGTGTTGGTGACGGTTTTGATTGAAACTGAGTGGTGCACTTTGGCCACAGGCTTTCATTGCAACAGAAAATCAGTTTCAGTTGCCCTCTAGATTAGGGACAGTCTTTTCATGTGTGTGTTCAGTGCTGTAGAGTTGTAACTGATGCCTGGTGTAGTGTACACTGCCCTCATTTTTTTATTTTTATTTTTTACTTGAAAGTAGAGGCAGACCAAAACTTTCTTTAGTTTTGACTGAAACTGAAGCCGAAACTTGTCAGGTTTCAACCGAAACCGAGCTAAAGTTTTTGGTTGTGTGCAGGGGCGTATCTGCGTGGGGCCACAGGGGCCTGGGCCCCCGCAGATTTCGCCCTGGCCCCCCTCCCCGCCGTCAACCCTCCCCCGCTGCTTACTTTTGCTGGCGCCGAGGTCCGACCCGCAATCTCCGTTTTTCGTCTTCCTCCGTGGCCATGCTTCCAGGAAGTAACGCTGCAGTGCTGATTCGTTGAATCCAGTTCGGCGTCTGACGTCAGACGTCGAACTGGATTCAACGAATCAGCACTGCAGCGTTACTTCCTGGAAGCATGGCCACGGAGGAAGACGAAAAACGGAGATTGCGGGTCGGACCTCGGCGCCAGCAAAAGTAAGCAGCGGGGGAGGGTTGACGGCGGGGAGGGGGTGGAGAGAGGCGGCGGCGGCGGGGGGGGGGGGGAGGGAGGCAGGCAAAAATGTGCCCCCCCTCTCTGGCTGTGGCCCCCCCTACCGCCGGATTCCAGATACGCCCCTGGTTGTGTGAATGTGAAGCGATGAGGCCTAGTTGGGATTGTCAGAGCTTGCAGTTGGCAGCCATCTGCTAAACCCACAGGACCCTCCAGTTCAGGAACTGCAAGCACTGCTGACTACTGGGAGAGTTACTTTTAACAAAGGCTTCTCAAGTTTGGCACGTTTAGGTTCCTAAGTCAGTGCAGATGTAGTTTAAATATTCTCCAAGACAGGACCTTTGAGAATGTGGAAAAAAAAATTACCAGTTTTTTACATTTACCGAAATTGTGCGTTTCCCATCTAGTCCTGCCTAATTATGCCCTCACCTGTTCACCCTTAATTGTTTGTCCTTGAGATAGTCTAAATCCCTGGTTACTTACTGCACATGTATTTTTGTCTTGAACTTATTGAAATTTTTGTTATATTCTGTACATTATTTTTTATTCACTTTATTGTTGGTTTGTAAGCCACATTGAACTTGTCTGTTTTGGGCTAATATGGGTATAAATGTCATGAATAAAAAGAAAAAGTAGCATTGAGATGTTTCCTGTTCTGTATTTAATTAAAAGATAAGAATGATCTAGATCCTTACTAAAATAGGGTAAAGGGGGCCAGACATTGGTCTAAATACTGCGGCCATTATACTAGCCTGATGCACAATCCAGAATAAAAAAAGCACATTGATATTGAATGTGTGGACTATATGCTCTGAAAAATTACAATAGAGAGCAATACATTTCTTAAATTATTTTCTTATATAAACTTCATTTCATTGTAATATCATTTCCCTACAAACACTATAAGCTGACAAGTACTTGTGCTTGAAAACAAAAACAATCACTGCAAATTCCTTTCATAGAATCTAGCTAGAGGAATAATGAACAGTCCCTCTCCCCCTCCTTCCCTCCCTGCACAGTCAGGCATTTTTTTCCCCCACACCTGGCACTCTTTGCTTCTTCTCGGATGCCTCCCCCACATGGTCAGCGTCTTTTTTTTTTTTTTTTTTTTTTTTCCCCCCACATGCCTGACAGTCTGCTTGGTTTCCAAGCCCCCCCCCCCCCCCCCCCCCCGCATGGTTGGGCATCTTTTTTTTTTTTTTTTTTCTCCCAACACTGGCTCTACCAGCTCAAGTCTCGCCTTTTTCTGAAGTCGTCATACTGCAGCATCAGCAGGAGCCTTGCACACAGGCTGCCTCTTGCATTCACCATGCCTTTGCCCTCTGACCCGTCCGGCCCTTCCTGCAACAGGAAGTTGGGTCGGAGGGAAAAGGCACAGTGAATGCAGGAGGCAGCCTGTGAGTAAGGCTGGCACTGCAGTATGAAGACTTCGGAAAAAGGGGAGAATGAGCAGGCAGAGCTGGTATGGGGGGGGGGGGGGGGGGAAGATGCTGACTTTCTGAAGGGAGTGAGGACGAGAGGAAAGATAGGGAGGTGTAGGCAGTCACATGGGGGTCTCTGAGATCAGGGCAGGAGTGAGTCCGATTCTCGGGTGGTCTGGAGCTCACAATTCCAAGAGGTCTGGATTTTCGGGTGGTTGGATTACTGGAAGCTGGATTTTTGGACTTGTCTATATATTTAAAAATGAAAGACATCCAAGCAAAATAGCCTCTGCACACGTGGTCCTCAGCTAACGAAAACTGAAAACAAAAGCCACAGTGGTTTTACAATGGCTGACTTACGAAGTCTGCTGTCACTTTACATGTGGTGCTATCTCCACAGAGAGAGGCTATCTTCCCAAACTTAAGGACTTAATTCCTGCTAAACTTATGTATTGATGCATTTATTTGGAGCACTCTAGTTACCAAATAAATTTCTCTTGTGGCAGTCTGTGACTGGGGATTAGTCCTGGCCTGGCTACACCCCTAGAGAATGCCAGGGATTGTAGGGGGGAAAGGCAACTCCTGTTTGAAGAGGGGGGAGGGCGATAAACAGGACAAAGCACAAATTTTTAGCTTCCACTGAAAGCACATGGTCAGTTTCAGCTGAAATCATGGCCATAGCCAGGTAGAAAACGGATTTTGAGCTAGTTTTCAGCACCGTAACTCAAACTGAAATTGTCGGCCTCTAACTGTGAAAGTTAAACGTTTAAAATGAGTGGAAATGTTCTATAAATGTATTCCATATTCATGCTATATAGTGAACCTCTGTGTACGTTTTTAAATACCATCAATGTCTTTGACCTCACCACTTTGAGAACCACTGCTCTACAGTAAGGGTGTGAAGCTTGTTTCAACATGTAATGGTGATAAATAAAACCCAATAATCAAACATAAGGTTGCACAAGAACAAAATGTACCGCAAGTGGGCTGACTTAAGGGGAGAAGTGTCTCTCTTCCCCTCCTCCCCCCCCGATAATGTGGCCCACTGGAGAGGGTTTCCTGTATGAGAGAGAGCATGGAGTTGAGATGATGCTATCAGGCACTGCAGCGTAAATAAGTCCAAAAGAGTTTTACCAACATTTCATCCCTACAGAACATTACCGATAGATAAAACATAAATTTGTGTATAAACCAGCTCAAAAGCAAACTCAAAAAGAATCTATTGAGCAACTTGTATCCTTGTCTGTCATATGATATAAAGCTTATCATATATGGAGGGCTTCCTAAAGGAAAAGTCCATAGACCATTATTAAATGGACTTGGGGAAAATCCACTATGTCTGGGATAAGCAGTATAAAGTGTGTTGTACATTTTTGTGATCTTGCTGGGTATTTGTGACCTGGATTGGCCACTGTTGGAAACAGGATGCTGGGCTCGATGGACCTTTCGTCTTTCCCAGTATGGCAATACTTAATGTCCTTGTGGCATTTTCAAAAGAAATGTCTTTGAACGTCCAAATTTGAAGGCGGAGAAAAAGGCCATTTTCAAAAAGATAGACGTCTTTTGATTTTCGGCGATTTTTGAAACCAAAGACGTCCAAGTCTAAAACATCCAAATTCAAGCCATTTGGACGTGGGAGGAGCCAGCATTTTTAGTACACTGGTCCCCCTGACATGCAAGGGCAGCAGTCGGGCACCCTAGGAGTCTCTGCAGTGGACTTCATAAACTGCTCCCAGGTACACAGCTCCCTTGTGTGTTCAGCCCCCCCAAACCCACTACCTCTAATTGTACACCACTACCATAGCCCTTACGGGTGAAGGGGGCACCTATATGTGGGTAGAGAGGGTTTCTGGTGGGTTTTGGAGGGTTCGCTGTTTCCTCCACAAATGTAACAGGTGGGGGGGGGGGGGCGTGGGTCCACCTGGCTGAAGTGCACTGCACCTAGTAGTAAACTACACCAGGGACCAGCATGCGCTGTCATGGACCAGAGTATGACATCTGAAGCTGGCATAGAGGCTGGCAATTAGTGTTTTTAATCGTTTTTTGAGGGTGGGAGGGGGTTAGTGACCACTGGGGGAGTAATGGGAGGTCATCTGGTCATTTCGGGCACCTTTTTTCGTAATAAAAACAGGTCTGGGTGAAAACGTCCAAGTTTGTCTTGGACAGCTTTGCTTTTTTCCATTATGGCTCAGGGAAGTCTAAGTCTTAGGAGCGCCAAAGTCCCGCCTCGTCCATGCCTCCGATACGCCCCCTTGAGATTTGGATGTCCTTGCGACGGACTTAGAGAAAGACGTCCAAAATCGGGTTTCGATTATACCAATTTGGACATCTGTGAGATGGATGTCCAAGTGCCGATTTATGTCGCTTTTTGGATGTCCTTCTCTTTCGAAAATGAGCCTGATGCTAAAAATGATCTAGTTTAAGAGGTCTGTACATGGGGGAAGGGTCAGGAGGAACATCACAACATTTTTATTCATGAAAAGGGTGGTAGGGGTGTGGCATGATCTCCCAAGAATGTGATGGGAGACAAAAGTGTAGCTGGAGTTCAAGAAAGCTTGGGATAAAAGAGGGTACCAAGACACACAGGCATGAAGAGAAGAGATCAACTGTGGTCTATGGCTATACACCAGGAAAGAAATGGAGTAGCAGGATTCAGAGGAAATACCCGATGTGGCTCTGTTCTGCCACTAGTTCTGGAATATATTAAAACTGCAACAAATACTTTTTAATAGGATGCTGCTTCCATGGTCTAAATGTTACCTGGAGCATGATGTGATGAAAGAATTTATGCTGGCATTTTCAAAACAGCTATTGAGGTCACTTAGAAGGTGAAGCTATTCTGCTGGATTCTCAACAAAATCAAAGGAAACACAAAGGTCACCATATTTATTAATTTCTATTCTTTTTCCCTCCAGATTATTGAACATGGCTGGAAAACCCATACTTTGGTATTTCAATGGGAGAGGCAGAATGGAGTCGATCCGGTGGTTACTGGCAACAGCCGGCGTTGAGGTTTGCTGTTTAATTATGACTATATGTGAATATTAACCATTTATTGTGCATTTAAAAACCAGTTGCTCCTAGTTAAGGGCCCCTTTTACTAAGCGGTGATAAAAGGGGCATTACTGTGGCGTCAGCATCTGGGTTTGCCGTGTGCTGAGACTCCCCTTTTACCACCACCTGATAAAAGGATATTACTGGCTGGAACAGGAAATGGCAGTGCGGTAAGTTACTTGCCTTGCGGCCATTTCCTGGTGGAGCCCTTGCCGTCTCCTGTTTAGGAGGCAATAGGGTCTCCAGTAACCAGGAAGTGCACAGTGCTGCCCAATTACTGCCAGGCGCACCCCAGGGAGGAAATGGCGTGCATTGGGGGCCGGTATCCAGCAGTAGAGCCGGATTGTCACACACCATTACCATGGTAGCTGTACCACAGCATGGTAAAAGGGGCCCCTAAGGATTAGAAAACTCCTGTTTTCCAAAGGTGATTGTGGACATTGGAAGCAACTGCCAAGATGCTGTGCCTTTTTTTTTTTTTTTTAATTATTATTTTGGGGTGTGTTTACCAAATCTATGGAAAAATGAATATGACCCTTTATTACTATTTTTCAAATGATAGTAATTGAAACGAAAGATTTCCAGTAACTGTTACAAAACCTTTGTCCATACCCCTTCCCTCAAATATAGATTTTTTTTTTTTAACATTCTTCTCGGATCCCTGGGCATGGTGTTGGATAAAATTAATGTCCCATTTTCCCTATACATGGATGATATCACAATACTTCTTCTACTGACCGGATATTGGATTACTGCCTTAATAAAATTGAGGATTGTGTACAGCTGATTGAGGATTGTATTCAGGCTCGTAGGCCTAAATTGAACCGGGGGAAAAAACTAAGGGTGTCCTTTACTAACGTGTGCTAGCGCTTTTTTGCTTGTGCTAAATGCTGAGATGACCATAGGAATATAATAGGCATCCCTGCATTTAGTGTAGACTGATAAATGCTAGCGTACCTTAGTAAAAGCCCCTCCCACACCCATGTTTTTATGGATTGGTCCTTTTGAAAAGACTGGGTTTGAATTTCATTATTACATTATTATTATTGCAGCATCCTTTATATCCATTTTGGTGCCGATTGAGCCTTGTTTGGGTTTAGGACAAAAAATGACAGTGCATTTTCAAGTGATCCAAAAGCCCAACCCCCAGGCCCACCTTACAAACACTAGTAGTCTAGTGGCATTGTCGGGGCAGGAGCAATCGCCTGGTCGCTTCTAACCATGCTGGCTGCATAGTCGAAATATTTACCATGACTTCCTGCGGCAGCCATTTTGAGATTGGAGCCAGCATGGACAGGAGCAACTAGGATCCCTCCTAGACCTCCAGGATTTGAAGGTAGGCTTGGGGGGGGGGGGGGGGGGGGAGTCTATGGGCAGGTTCATGTTTTGGTTGGGGGGGGGGGTAGGCACTGGAATGGGGCCTGCTTTTGTTCAGGGGAGGGGGGTGCCAATATTGGTTTCAGCTTTGGCCACAGATTTGATTTCAGCCTGAACAGTTTTTGTCACCTTCTAGCCTCGATGTTTTGGTAACTGCACGCTCCTGCCTATAGCAGCTTTCTACCTCTGTCACTCAGTTTATTTTCATTTTGTGATATATAATACTACCTAGCATCTGTCATTCTAGAAAATGGTGTCCAGCTGCAGGATCGTGGTGCATAAGAGAGAGAGAGGCAATGGCTCCCTAATCCATTTGTGCTTGTATAGAAAAAAGAAAAAAAACCTGCGGGATCTGTTTTACAGTAATTTAGTGAATGTATAGTAAGAGACCCCTGGAACAAATGTTTACCAATATATCCTGTGTTGAAAATTAGTCTTTGGATTCTTATAACCAGATGTGGGGCTCACTACAGTAAGCTTATAATTAGTTCATTCATTTTATTATCTACCTATATAATTTACCAGAAGCTTCTGTTGCAACTATTTCCTGAACCATATAAATGTAAGAATATCTGAAGATCTCGGTCTTCATTTTTTCACCCCTTAAGCATAAAAAGATATAAGCACAGGCTAACCTGTGTACGTACGTATAAAGGGGCCTCTCTAAGCTAGCCATATTATACATCTTTCCAGTGCTTTTTTTGTAGAAAAAAAGGTGCCGGTACTCACTATGGGCGGGGTCACCACATATGGCTCCACCCCTATGATAGCCACACCCACATTAACCACACCCCCTATACCAGCCATGGCGCATATAAACAGACATCACTGAAAATATTACAGTACTATAGGAGAAAAAAATAACTTGATTTTTTTTCATTATAAATAATCTCTGTAAGCTCTTACAGCTCCAGTATACCCAGTGCAAAATAAGACAGCCAATGTAAATTCTCAAATTGGACATATTACAAACACTAAAATGAAAATTATTTTTTCTACCTTTGTTGTCTGGTGACTGTTTTTCTTTCCATATTGGGCCCAGTCTGTGATTCTCCTTTCCTTTGTTTTCGCTTAACTCTTCTGTGCCATTTGTCATTTTTGTCTCCTTTTTCTTTGCTTTCTTCAATATTTTTCAGCTCTCTCTCTGTCCAGATTTAATTCATTCTTACTATCCATTCTTTAATTTCCTTCATCTACCTGTGGCTTTTCATCTTTTCCTCATCCTTGTTCTCCCCATGCCCCTTCCTCTTATTCTCCAGTCTTTCTCTATTCCCCTTTTCCATCCAGCAGCTCTGCTTTCTCTCCCCATCCTTCCAGTGTCTCCCCTATTTCTTTCTGCATTCTTCCATCCAGCGTTTTCCCTCTCTCCATCCTTCCATCTGTTTTTCCCTCTCTCTCTCCCCATCCTTCCCTCTGTTGGTTTCCCGCGAACGGCGCGAAGTCGCGACGCACGCGGCACCAGCCCCTATTTCCGGCCGCTGCTGCTTCTCCTGTTGAGCAGCAGCGGCCGCTACACAAAGAAAAGATTTAAAAAAAAAATTGAAACCTGGCTGAAACGCGGCACCCCGGCACTGTAGACAGCCATTAGGCATTGGCTGTTGCCCCGCAGCCGCTCCTCCTCTTGCCTCTACGTCACTGCCCCTGGAGGAAGACCCCGGAGGAGCGCAGTGACATAGAGGCAAGAGGAGGAGCGGCTGCGGGGCAACAGCCAGTGCCTAATGGCTGTCTACAGTGCCGGGGTGCCACGTTTCAGCCAGGTTTGAAGTTTTTAAAAAAATCTTTTTCTTTGTGTAGCGGCCGCTGCTGCTCAACAGGAGAAGCAGCAGCGGCCGGAAATGGGAGCTGGCACTGCGTCCGTCACGGGGCGGGGGGGAGCAAAAACAAAAGGTGCCGGTACGCCGTACCGTTGCATACTGGCACAAAAAAAGCACTGCATCTTTCCATCACACTCAGTTTTTTATATTTATTTTGCAAATGTTGGAAAATACATTTTTACCTAAATAAATTCAGAGGGGCTGGCCTAATGGCTCAGCAGCAGTTAGAGGAGACCTGGATTTGATTGCTGAGCCTTATTACTTATGAACAGGCATCCTGGCAGTGCCTTGGAGGCATTGATCAGTCTCTATGGAAGGGAGGCTCGGCTGTTTAAATCCCAATAAATAAATATTACATCCTTTGAGAAAAAGTTCATCATAATGGATATGACATGAAAGATGAATTGTTCTAAGCAGGTAGCAGAAAGTGTTTATAAGGAATTGACTTCCAGGTAGTGGTAGAAAGCATAGCACAGGATAGACCCAGAGGATCCTTAGTTTTAGCAGAAGATATCTGGGCTTTAAGATGGGGTTGGAGAACCTCCAGCCTGTGGCTCAGTTTTATCTATTCTGCAAGAGATCTGAAACAGCTTTTTTGCAACAGGAGCTCTTTCTCTGATCTTGCTGTCTCTTGCTTCTCTTCCCCTTCTCCTCTGGGGTCAGCTGCTCAGGAGCTGATCAGCTCTCTCGTTTGTCCTGATGGACTCCTAAACTGCCAGAAAAGCACTAGATTTAAAACTAGGAAGAGCTGGAAATAGCAGGAAAGTGGAACTTGGAGGGAGGGGGAGGTGAGTCTTCCCAAGAAGGTTTTGATGAACTGGTTCACTTTGGCTCCTATCTAGTCCATTTTATGAGTTGAAACCAGTAGGCAGAGCTTCTAAGCAGTAGGCGGAGCTTGATGTCATTTTGGTTCACCCAAAACAATAGCCAAAGATCAGAAATAAGGGACAACCTATACATGGTCCATCTGTGTTAAAAAAAAAAATAAATAAAGTGCCTTTAAAGGGTTTAAAAAAAAAACTTGAAAGCTTCCCATATCCAGATATTGATCTATATAAATAAAAATGTAAATGTTTGTTCAAAATCTTAAATCTCCGAAAGTTCTTCACCAATTGCTTTCAAATTTGGACACAACGTTGCATTCGAATACGCACATGTTTTTATATACCAACTATTATATAGATGTCACAGCTGTCATACTCGCAGAGCGGAAGCAGTGCGACGAGTAATTGCAAATCAAACTGAGGAAGAACGGCCATCAGCAAACGAGCGAAACACACAAAGAATGGTTCAAATATGTGCTGAGGAAGCAGCAGAGTAACGTGCAGCCAGACTTGACGATGCACAGTTGCGAGCACGGCGATCACGTTCTGCTGCTTCAGATCTGCTTCATTCTCAACACAATCAACGTGACAGGCTGACAGTGGCTTAAATCTCCGAAAGTTCTTCACTGATTGCTTTGAAATTTTGACACAACGTTGCATTCGAATACACGCGTGTTTTTATATACCTACAATTGCAAATCAAACTGAGGAAGAACGGGCATCAGTGAACGAGCGAAACAGACAAAGAATGGCTCAAATACGTGCCAAGGAAACAGCACAGCGAAAAACATCGCTCAAGGCTCTTGATCGATCATTGCAAGATTTGCGTGGAAACATCAGACCATTTGGGAACACATTAATATTGCTTGCAGTAGATTTCAGGCAAACATTACCTGTAGTTCCTCGATCGACACCAGCGGACGAAATATATGCTTGCCTAAAATACTCTACTTTGTGGCAATGCGTAAAGACGTTAAACTTAACTACAAATATACGTGTCCAGCTGCAAAATGATCAATCAGCTCAGATATTCTCGCATCAATTGCTGAAAATTGGGAACGGAAAGGTGCCGGTTGATCTGACGGGACGAATTTCATTGCCTCATAACTTCTGCAATTTAGTGACCTCAAAAGAACAATTGGTTGAAAAAGTATTTCCCAATATTCAAACCAATTATAAGAATCGCGATTCGCTGAGTGAACGAGCTATTCTTGTGGCCAAGAACAAAGATGTCTACGAACTGAACTGAACAATATTATTCAGTCTAACATTCAAAGCGAGCCACTCACATACAAGTCCGACACTGTTCTGGAAGCAGATGAAGCGCTTAATTATCCAACAGACTTTTTCAATTTACTCAATCTGCCAGGGATGCCACCATACGTACTGCAATTGAAAATCGGTGTGCCAATTATCATGTTGCAAAATATCAACCAGCCAAAGCTTTCCAACCACATGCGGCTTGCAGTAAAAAAAATTAATGATTAATGTCGTACAAGCAACAATCTTGACAGGACCTTTCAAAGGTGAACATGTCCTCATTCCTTGCATTCCTATGATTCCAACAGATGTGCCATTTCAATTTAACAGATTGCAATTCCCAATTCGATTGGCGTTTGGCCCTGAGCTTTGTTGATGGTGATTGCAATCTTTAGAATTCACCCGTTTACATCTACACACGGATTGCTTCTCACATGGACAATTATATGTTGCATGTTCTACAGTCTTCAAACCAGACAATCTCTATCTCTGCACACACAATGGAACAACAAAAAATGTTGTATACCCACAAGCATTGTAAAATTAAACATATTAGAAACGTGCACTTCCTCTTTTCTTTCTTTTCCACTTAACCAGACTGAGCCACAGCAACGCGTGGCCGGGTAGAACTAGTTTCATATTTATATCACTAAGACAACTTAATTATTGTAGCTGGTAGCAAAAGCAGTTATAAACTCTGCATTTTGTTCTCATTTTTCTACACTGTTCTATACAATACAGATGGCCAGATTTCAGTGAGGATATCTTTATCAGAAGTTTACATTTTAGATACACAAATAGATTATTCTGTTTTTAGGCATGTTTAGGGACAAGTGGTTTTATAAGTCCCTAATTCAGTCCATTGGTTTTCTTATTTTTTTCTTGTGATAACTTATACTGGTCCAAAACTGAAAATTCTTCTATCTGGTCTAGGAGCTCATTGTGAACACTTACCACCCTAAAAGGTTGTTTTCTGGCTGTACATGAGGAATTGTTATATTGAATAGATAAGTGTATGTTTGTGTCCCTAGTCGTGCATCCAAAGGTTATATAATCCTTTCAACAAAGCCAGTTAATCGTTTCAACTTATTAGTGGAACATAACCACAAAGGCATGGTATGGTTGCATATTCAATGTGCTAATACTAGGGCTCAGCTAAGGAACAGGTTCTTGAGTTGGTCTTCACCGGATGAAACTTTCTTTCATTGTGCCATCACCATCCAGCTGGATAGGCAGTGTCTTAAAGGTGGAGGACAAAGCACTTTTTTTTTTTTTTAACATCCCACATTGATAATGTGGCTTACATCTACCCTGCTCTGCTCAGCTGATGGGCAGCATTTTTCTCCTATCTTACACCCATGTGTGCCCCCCCCCCCCCCCCAAGGAACTGACATTACTCCCCCCCCCCCCCTTGAGGTCCAGCAACTATTTTTTATGCCTTTTCTCCTCTTCCCAACACTTCCAACCTTCTCTCAGTGCCAGTCAGCAATCAAGGCAGTCTAGTCCCTGAAGCTTTTTTTCTGCAGCTCCCACTTATATGGGGACAGGAAGTTGCGTCAGAGGAAGTGAGCGCTGCAGAAAGAAAGCTTCCAGGATTGGCCTGCTTTGATCGCTGCTATTGCAGTGCTGGCACTGAATTTTTGAAGGTTAGAAGAGCAGAGGGGGGGAGGAGGAAAGGAATAAAAACAGTTGGCAGACCTCCGGGAGGTGTGGGTGGAGGATGCAGTTTCATATCTCTTAGAGGCGATCCCTGTGGGATTCCTACAGTACCCCACGGCACACCTAGGGGGGCAGCCAAGGCATACCAGTTGAAAAACGCTGAGCTAGAGGATAAGCCACAAGGGAGAGGGGGCTGGAGCAAGCTGGAGTATAAACCATAGGGGTCAGAGATGAAACCAGCTAGGTGTGGGGCTGGGGGAAATGAGAGGTGAGGATGTGCACTGTAGATATGGGCAGGGCTACCAAGACACACAGGTGGGCCCTAGGCAGTACCGGACCGCAATGTGCATGCCTGGGCAGCCCTCGCACCTTTCTGTCTCTGAATCACTGCTGCTCTGCTCCCTCACTCTGTCCTCTCCTGCTGCTGTGTGCTGAGAATCGGGACATGGATGATTGCATTAATGTGACGTTGCATTAATGGAAACATCTGGGTCCTGGGAGGCACGCAGTAGCAGAAGAGGACAAACCCAGAAGCAGGCAGGAAGATGCTTGCTGGGCCTGAGCCTGGGGCTCCCACTTGGAGCCTGTGCCTGGGGAATTTAGCTCTCCCCCTCTCGCCGGGTATGGGGCAGAACAGGATGTAGGGTGTGTGGTGGTGGTGGGGGGGGGGAACCTGTGACTTACTGAGGTCTTGTTGGGAGTTGCACAGAGGCAGAGAACACTGGAAGGTAGGAGAGCATGCTTCCCTTAAAGGGTGTGTAAATCGTGATAGACTGCTAAAACAGCATTTGTTGTCACAGGCACTCTGGATTGTGATTGCAATGACTGATGCATTGCAGCTTGATTTAACTTTTTTGTTATGCGTTTTTTTTTTTTTTGTAATGTATATATTCTCCGAGGACAAGCAGGCTGCTTGTTCTCACGACTGGGGTGACGTCCGCGGCAGCCCCCACCAACCGGAAAAAAGCTTCGCGGGACGGTCGGCACGCAGGGCACGCCCACCGCGCATGCGCGGCCGTCTTCCCGCCCGTGCGCGACCGCTCCCGCCAGTTCCTTTTTTTCCGCGCCTGGAGAGAGTCGTGCCTGTGCCGCTCTCTCTGTTTCAGCCCCGGAAAAACCGTCGCGTTTACGCGAATTTCTTTTATTTCTTCTTTTTTATTGAATTGCCGCGCGCTCCACTTTTTCTTTCTTAAAAAAAAAAAAAAAGCACGCGCTCCCATTTTCCCTCGCTTCCAGCGGGGACGTTGCATTGCGGCCTGGTGGCCGCACGGTCGTTTTTCTTTTTCGAGGTGTGATTTCCGCCACCATCGACGACTTTAATTTCGCCGACGCGATTTTTCCGTCGATGTCCTCGAAGGTCCCGAGTGGATTTAAAAAGTGTGGTCGGTGCGGCCGGCCCATCTCGCAGACCGACACCCACGCTTGGTGCCTCCAGTGCCTCGGGCCGGAGCACAATTTCAAGTCGTGTCCCCTGTGTCTCGGTCTCCGGAAACGGACTCAGGTTGCGAGGCAAGTTCAACGGGACCGTATTTTTGGAACTTGCCCCGGCCCCTCGACGTCGACCTCGACGGCATCGGTATCGACGCCCGGTCCTTTGGTACCGGTATCGATGCCCGAGACATCGGCACCGATGGCATCGACCCCAGGAGAACAGGTCCCGTCGGCCCACCGGTCCGCCGGTGAGGGTAGAGGTGAGAGGCCGCGTGGGCAGTCGGCCCCGGTCACTCCCTCAGCCCATGGCCCACGGGACCGAACCCTGTCTGACCCGGCTCCTCGAGACCGAGGGGGATCGTCATCCTCCTCCTCCATGCCTCCCGGCGCCGGTGACGGGCATCGGAAGAAGGATAAGAAGCGCCGTCACCGGTCGCCCTCGATGCACATCGGAGAGGAGTCGACGCCGAAGCGTCTCCATCGAGAGGAGAGATCCCCGTCGGTGATAGAGGTGCCGACACAACAGGGTCCCGGCACCTCGGTGTCGTCTCCTGGCTCCCACCAGATTCTGGCACCGACACCCCTACCGGCCCCACCGCCTTTCCCGGCAGCGGGCCTGGACGAGTGCCTCAGAGCCATCCTTCCGGGGATCCTGGAAGGGCTGATGCGCCAGGCTGTGCCGGCGCCGGGGGTGCTTGCGCCCTCGGCGCCGATGACTGTGGCGCCGGCGAGCTCTAGCCCGGCGCCGGGGCAGTCAACACCGCCGCCGCTTGCGGTGCCGGTCTCGACCGCCACGCAGGTGGAGTCCCCGTCGACGTCGATGGAGGGAGCTCCGTCCCCGCCGACGCGGGAGCCCACCGCTCGACGACACCGAGACCCTGGTGCCTCGACGTCGAGCCGGGCCCGGTTCAGGACTCAGCTACATGAGCTTATGTCCGATACCGAGGATGAGGACTCGTGGGGGGAAGAGGAGGACCCTAGATATTTCTCTTCAGAGGAGTCTACGGGCCTTCCCTCGGACCCCACGCCTTCACCGGAGAGGAAGCTCTCACCTCCTGAGAGTCTCTCCTTTGCCTCCTTTGTGCGGGATATGTCTATCAGCATTCCCTTTCCCGTGGTCTCTGTGGAAGAGCCGAGGGCCGAGATGCTCGAGGTCCTCGACTATCCATCACCACCTAGAGAGTCCTCCACGGTACCGCTGCACAATGTCCTCAAGGAGACACTGCTTCGGAACTGGGTGCGACCATTAACTAACCCCACCATTCCCAAGAAAGCAGAGTCCCAGTACAGGATCCACTCTGACCCAGAGTTAATGCGGCCACAATTGCCCCATGACTCAGCGGTCGTGGATTCTGCTCTCAAGAGGGCACGGAGTTCGAGGGATACCGCCTCGGCGCCCCCAGGGCGGGAGTCTCGCACTCTGGACTCGTTTGGGAGGAAGGCCTACCAATCCTCCATGCTCGTGACCCGCATCCAATCATACCTGCTCTATATGAGCATTCACATGCGGACCTATGTGCAACAACTGGCGGACCTGGTCGAGAAGCTCCCGCCGGAGCAGTCCAGGCCTTATCAGGAGGTGGTCAGGCAGCTGAAGGCGTGCAGAAAGTTCCTGTCCAGGGGTATCTATGACACCTGTGACGTGGCATCTCGTGCTGCGGCCCAAGGTATAGTGATGCGCAGGCTCTCATGGCTGCGGGCCTCTGACCTGGACAACCGCACCCAGCAGAGACTGGCCGACGTCCCTTGCCGGGGGGATAACATTTTTGGTGAGAAGGTCGAGCAGATGGTGGACCAACTGCATCAGCGGGAAACCGCTCTCGACAAGCTCTCCCACCGGGCGCCTTCAGCATCCACCTCCACAGGTGGACGTTTTTCCCGGGCCCGGCAGGCTGCACCCTATTCTTTTGCGAAGCGTAGGTACAACCAGCCGGCCCGAAGGCCTCGTCAGGCACAGGGACAGCCCCAGCACGCTCGTTCTCGTCAACAGCGTGCGCCTAAGCAGCCCCCTGCGCCTCTACAGCAAAAGCCGGGGACGGGCTTTTGACTGGATCCACGGGAACATAGCCGCCCTACAAGTGTCCGTACCGGACGATCTGCCGGTCGGAGGGAGGTTAAAATTTTTTCACCAAAGGTGGCCTCTCATAACCTCCGACCAGTGGGTTCTCCAAATAGTGCGGTGCGGATACGCCCTGAATTTGGCCTCCCTGCCTCCAAATTGTCCTCCGGGAGCTCAGTCTTTCAGCTCCCATCACAAGCAGGTACTTGCAGAGGAACTCTCCGCCCTTCTCAGCGCCAATGCGGTCGAGCCCGTACCACCCGGGCAGGAAGGGCAGGGATTCTATTCCAGGTACTTCCTTGTGGAAAAGAAAACAGGGGGGATGCGTCCCATCCTAGACCTGAGAGGCCTGAACAAATTCCTGGTCAAAGAAAAGTTCAGGATGCTTTCCTTGGGCACCCTTCTGCCAATGATTCAGAAACACGATTGGCTATGTTCCCTGGATTTAAAGGACGCATATACTCACGTCCCGATACTGCTAGCTCACAGACAGTATCTCAGATTCCGCCTGGGCGCACGGCATTTTCAGTATTGTGTGCTGCCTTTTGGGCTCACCTCTGCCCCACGAGTGTTTACCAAGTGCCTCGTGGTGGTAGCGGCCTACCTACGCAAGCTGGGAGTGCACGTGTTCCCATATCTCGACGATTGGCTGGTCAAGAACACCTCGGAGGCAGGAGCCCTCCGGTCCATGCAGTGCACTATTCAACTTCTGGAGCTGCTGGGGTTTGTGATAAATTACCCAAAGTCCCATCTCCAGCCAACCCAGTCTCTGGAATTCATAGGAGCGCTGCTGAATACCCAGACGGCTCAGGCCTACCTTCCCGAAGCGAGGGCCGCCAATCTCCTAGCCCTGGCTTCGCAGACCAGAGCGTCTCAGCAGATCACAGCTCGGCAGATGTTGAGACTTCTGGGTCATATGGCCTCCACAGTCCATGTGACTCCCATGGCTCGTCTTCACATGAGATCTGCTCAATGGACCCTAGCTTCCCAGTGGTTCCAAGCCACCGGGAATCTAGAAGATGTCATCCGCCTCTCCACCAGTTGCCGCACTTCACTGCTCTGGTGGACCATCCGGACCAATTTGACCCTGGGACGTCCATTCCAAATTCCGCAGCCCACGAAAGTGCTGACGACGGATGCATCTCGCCTGGGGTGGGGAGCTCATGTCGATGGGCTTCACACCCAGGGTCTGTGGTCCCTCCAGGAAAAGGATCTGCAGATCAACCTCCTGGAGCTCCGAGCGATCTGGAACGCACTGAAGGCTTTCAGAGATCGGCTGTCCTACCAAATTATCCAAATTCGGACAGACAATCAGGTTGCAATGTATTACGTCAACAAGCAGGGGGGCACCGGATCTCGCCCCCTGTGTCAGGAAGCCGTGGGGATGTGGCGTTGGGCGTGCCGGTTCGGCATGCTTCTCCAAGCCACGTACCTGGCAGGCGTAAACAACAGTCTGGCCGACAGACTGAGCAGAGTCATGCAACCGCACGAGTGGTCGCTCCATTCCAGAGTGGTACGCAAGATCTTCCGAGAGTGGGGCACCCCCTCGGTGGATCTTTTCGCCTCTCAGACCAACCACAAGCTGCCTCTGTTCTGTTCCAGACTTCAGACACACGGCAGGCTAGCGTCAGATGCCTTTCTCCTTCATTGGGGGACCGGCCTCCTGTATGCTTATCCTCCCATACCTTTGGTGGGGAAGACCTTACTGAAGCTCAAGCAAGACCGCGGCACCATGATTCTGATTGCGCCCTTTTGGCCCCGTCAGATCTGGTTCCCTCTTCTTCTGGAGTTGTCCTCCGAAGAACCGTGGAGATTGGAGTGTTTTCCGACTCTCATTTCGCAGAACGACGGAGCGTTGCTGCACCCCAACCTTCAATCCCTGGCTCTCACGGCCTGGATGTTGAAGGCATAGACTTCGCTACGTTGGGTCTGCCTGAGGGTGTCTCCCGGGTCTTGCTTGCCTCTAGGAAGGATTCCACTAAGAAGAGTTACTTTTTCAAGTGGAGGAGGTTTGTCGTTTGGTGTGAGAGCAAGGCCCTAGAACCTCGTTCTTGCCCTGCACAGAACCTGCTTGAATACCTTCTGCACTTATCAGAGTCTGGCCTCAAGACCAACTCAGTAAGGAATCACCTTAGTGCGATTAGTGCTTACCATTATCGTGTGGAAGGTAAAGCCATCTCTGGAGAGCCTTTAGTCGTTCGATTCATGAGAGGCTTGCTTTTGTCAAAGCCCCCTATCAAGCCTCCTACAGTGTCATGGGATCTCAATGTCGTTCTCACCCAGCTGATGAAACCTCCTTTTGAGCCACTGAATTCATGCCATCTGAAGTACTTGACCTGGAAGGTCATTTTCTTGGTGGCAGTTACTTCAGCTCGTAGGGTCAGTGAGCTTCAAGCCCTGGTAGCTCATGCTCCGTATACCAAATTTCATCACAACAGAGTAGTGCTCCGCACCCACCCAAAGTTCCTGCCGAAGGTGGTGTCGGAGTTCCATCTTAACCAGTCAATTGTCTTGCCAACATTCTTCCCCAGGCCGCATACCCGCCCTGCTGAACGTCAGTTGCACACATTGGACTGCAAGAGAGCATTGGCCTTCTACTTGGAGCGGACACAGCCCCACAGACAGTCCGCCCAATTGTTTATTTCTTTCGACCCTAACAGGCTAGGGGTCGCTGTCGGGAAACGCACCATCTCCAATTGGCTAGCAGATTGCATTTCCTTCACTTACGCCCAGGCTGGGCTGACTCTTGAGGGTCATGTCACGGCTCATAGTGTCAGAGCCATGGCAGCGTCGGTGGCCCACTTGAAGTCAGCCACTATTGAAGAGATCTGCAAGGCTGCGACGTGGTCATCTGTCCACACATTCACATCACATTACTGCCTCCAGCAGGATACCCGACGCGACAGTCGGTTCGGGCAGTCGGTGCTGCAGAATCTGTTTGGGGTGTAAATCCAACTCCACCCTCCAGGACCCGAATTTATTCTGGTCAGGCTGCACTCTCAGTTGTTCTTCGTAGGTCAATTTTCTGTTGTACCCTCGCCGTTGCGAGGTCCGATTGACCTGGGTTCTTGTTTTGAGTGAGCCTGAGAGCTAGGGATACCCCAGTCGTGAGAACAAGCAGCCTGCTTGTCCTCGGACAAAGTGAATGATACATACCTGTAGCAGGTGTTCTCCGAGGACAGCAGGCTGATTGTTCTCACCTACCCTCCCTCCTCCCCTTTGGAGTTGTGTGTTTCATCTTTTGCTAGTCATTCAACTGGCGGGAGCGGTCGCGCACGGGCGGGAAGACGGCCGCGCATGCGCGGTGGGCGTGCCCTGCGTGCCGACCGTCCCGCGAAGCTTTTTTCCGGTTGGTGGGGGCTGCCGCGGACGTCACCCCAGTCGTGAGAACAATCAGCCTGCTGTCCTCGGAGAACACCTGCTACAGGTATGTATCATTCACTTTTTATTATATATGTTTATTTTCTACTCTGCTTGGATATAAACAGATTATAAACTGAAATAATGAGATGTTAAATTTAAATAGGGAACAGAAAGAGGGGTGGGGGCAGAAGGTAGAACTAGGGGGCTGGGAGGTGCCTAACCTTGAGAAAAGGCAGAGAAAGCTGGGGGCTGAACCTACCAAGGTAAGGACAGTAGAAAGGAAGAAGGTAAAGTTGGGGCAAGAGTTAGTGATAATTGAGGGGGAGGATCCAGCCCAAGGAGGTAAAAAGCTGGGAGAACTCTGCACCAAAAAAATGAGATGCAGAATTTTAAAGCATTGTACAAAAAGGCACCTGAAAACTCTGCACGGAATAAATTTCCGCCTAAGCATATTCTATGTGCAGCACCTGTATATAGAATATGCTTAGTTGATATCGGGCTAGAGCACTTAACTCTTGATATCCATTTACATCAAGGGATACGTGGCATAAATGCTGGTGTATAGATCTAGGAGTACCGGGGCATATTCTATAACTGTGCAACTTTTGGATCACTACTACTACTTAGCATTTCTATAGCGCTGCCCGTTTCCCTTCCCATAGCCATGCCCCTTTTTGGCTGCAGACATTAGAATTTAGGTGCTCTGCGTTTATGATTTTGTGCACGTAAGTTAGTGCTCATCATTGCTCGTTAAGACCTATTGTCAGTGCTGATTAGATTGTTAAGCCAATTAAGTTATACATGTTGTTTCGGTGCAGAACACTAGACGCAATATATATAAACTGGGGGAAAATTAAAAAAAAAATTTTTTTTTGCAGAGTTTAAAATTTTGTGTGCACAGTTTCCCCAGGAGTAAAAGATTTAGCAACATCCTATTAAAAAAACAATCCCCCCCCCCCCCCCCCAAACAAAAAAAAACTGCACTGCTTTTTTTTTTTTTTTTTGGTGCAACAAATTTTATGCCTATTGCACAAGGAGGTGGGAGATTGATAGTGAAGCATTATTTGCAAGGCAGGAGTGTTTCACGTTTCTGAACAGAGACAGTGCAGGAAAGACCTGTACTTAGTTTTTTTTCCTTTCCTTTTTTCTTCTGCTTTAGTATTTTATATATTTTCTAGGAATTGATCTTTTGGATTTTGTGAAACTGGATTTCAGTGGTTGGATTTTGGTTGCAGGTTTGTGTGTTAGTTTGAAATGGCAAGCAGGTAAACAGTGATCATTGTATTTCTAACTCAATGGAAGTTGGAAATAATTATACAGAAGGGGCTGAGAATATCTGCCTATCTGTCAGGTGGCAAAATAACTCTCCAAAAATGTAATGGAATAAGATGAAACTTGGCTTGTGGGAAAATTGAGTAAAAAGTGTAAGTGTGTTAACATGTAAGCATAAGTTATAGAATATTATAAGTTATGTGCACCCTCGCTGTGTGATCAGTTACACCAGATCTAGGCTGGTGTAAGTGCACACATCTTAAATGTAAGGTGTGCCAATGCCAGGTTCAGCTAGTATTCTATAAAGGAGTCTGGGTGCCCAGATGCTGTTATAGAATAGGCTCTGACCGTACAGCATTGGGTCACCTGAAAATAAATAATTGCCACCATTGTGCTTGACCAGAGTTCCAGAGAAATAAGCTCCCTTCTCCCCCTCTTCCCCCCCCCCCCCCCCCAAAAAAAAATGCACAATTATATTTGTAATGGGAGAGTTCAGCATTCAAACATGCGTGGGATATGCATAAAGGAATCCTGTGCAGTAGGAATGGATCCTCAGAAGCGTAGCCGAAATTGGGTGGCAGAGCAGATGGGGGAAGAGGGGTTGGTGGTTGGGAGGCGAGGATAGTGGAGGGCAGACTTATATGGTCTGAGCCAGTGATGGGAGGCGGGAAATACTGCTGGGCAGACTTGTACGGTCTGTGCCCTGAAAAAGGCAGGTACAAATCAAGGTAAGGTATACACATATGAGTTTATCTTGTTGGGCAGACTGGATGGACCATGCAGGTCTTTTTCTGCCGTCATCTACTATGTTACTATCAGAACTTCCTCGAAGTGAGACATAGAGGTTACGTGATGCCTCCTTTCAAGCTGCCTTTTTTTTCTTTATCTACAACCCCCCCCCCCCCCCCCAATCCCTCCTCATGCATGCACATACGTGCAGAAGTGTTGGGAAAGAATTCCATGAGCCATACTTTCCATGCTTTGCCCGCTTATCGCCGAGTGCTTGGTAGTTGTGGCAGGTGTGATATCTCTCTCTCTAACCATCCTAACCCATACTTTCTAGTAATGGTGCTGTCTGGGATATGCCTTTATCATTTATCTCTGACTTGCTCTTCTGGTGCAGTGAGCTATTCCATTTACTGTTTCCAGCATTTGACACGTTAAAATTTCCATTCTGTATACTGCAACCATCTTTTTGAATAAAGTCCTCCCAAGCTAGATCTTGTGTAACAGTCTTACCTGGTTTCCTTTTTTCAGTTTGAAGAACGGTTTTTTACTACCAGAGAGCAATATGAAAAAATACTTTGTGGTAAGTATTACTGTCTTTGTGGGTTTTTTCCTCTTATTAGATTTGTGTACTGTAAAATATTTGAGTTTTATAATAGGCAGCTTACTTTTTTATTTGGAAAGCTTGATATATCACCAATCACACAGGATAGATACTGCTAAGATGTTTACAATGAATAAAATAGAGGAGAAAAAGGAAGGGGGGGAGACAGTTCACATGGCAGAAGGGGCGGGGGCAGATGTATCGAACAGTAGGAAGGGTGTAGGTGTTCAGAAATAACCAGGTCTTAACTAGTAGCTTAAACTGGAGACCGGTGTTCTTTGGATTGTGTGCAGATGTTGTGCCTATAACTTTTTATAGGTTTATATAATAGTGCCTCAACTTAGGCTGACAGCACCTGGGACCTGAGGTTGGTTGGGATCCCTCCCCCCATTCCTCTTTCTACATTGTAACCTAGTGGTGAACAGCAGGTTGAGAACCAGAGGAAGCCAGGGTTCAAATCCTGCTTCACCCACTGACACTTATAATCTTGGTCAAGTCTCTCTAGCCTCCGTTGTCTCAGGTAGACAGATGAAGGGTAGATAGTGGGTTTCCCCAGAGGTCTGTGCTAGGACCGCTGCTTTTTAACATATTTATAAGTGATCTAGAGATGGGAGTAACTAGTGAGGTAATTAAATTTGCTGACGACACAAAACTTATTCAGTTGTTAAATCGCAAGAGGGATTGTGAAAAATTACAAGAGGACCGTACGAGACTGGGAGATGGGGCATCCAAATGGCAGATGATTGTTTAATGTAAGCAAGTGCAAAGTGATGCACGTGGGAAAGAGGAACCTGAACTATAGCTATGTGATGCAAGGGTCCATATTAGGAGTCACTGCCAAGGAAAGGGATCTAGGTGTCATTGATAATACATTGAAACCCTCTGCTCAGTGTGTGGTGCCAGCAGCAGCTAAGAAAGCCAATAGATATTATGGAAAGGAATGTAAAACAAATGAGGACGTTATAATGCCTTTGTATCGCTCCATAGTGCAACTGCATCTCAAATGTTGTGTGCAGTTCTGGTCATAGCATCTCAAAGAAGATATAGTGGAATTAGAAAAGGTACAGTGAAGGGAGACGATAAAGGGGATGGGACGACTTTCCTATGAGGAAAGGCTAAAGTGGCTGGGGCTCTTCAGCTTGCAGAAAAGGCGGCTGAGGGGAGATAATGATAGAGGTCTATAAAATGAGTGGAGTGGAACTGGTAAACGTGAATCGCTTGTTTACTCTTTCCAAAAATACTAGAACTAGGGGGCACACCATGAAGCTACAAAGTAGTACGTTTTAAAATGAATCAGAGAAAATATTTCTTCACTCAGTGTGTAATTAAACTCGGGAATTCATTGCCAGAGAATGTAGTAAAACATAGTAACATAGTAGATGACGGCAGAAAAAGACCTGCACTAAAAGCAGTTAGCGGGGTTTAAAAAAAGGTTTGGATAACTTCCTGAAAAAAGTCCATAAGTCATTATTAAAATGGACTTGGGGAAAGGCCACTGCTTTATTTCTAGGATAATAAGCATAAATGTATTTTACTGTTGGGATCTTGCCACTGTTGGAAACAGGATGCTGGGCTTGATGGACCTTCGGTCTGTCCCAGTATGGCAACGCTTATGTTCTGACTTGGTGCCTGTGATTAAGCACCCTAGTGCGTGTGTGTGTGCGTGCACTAAGCAGTAGTACTTATATGCATTAGTGCTCTTGGTGCTATTCTGTAATTTTCATGTAAGTGTTGGAGTGTGAATGCAAGGTAAGGTGTACACATGGAGTATGGACAGAACATAGTAACGCTTCCTGGTTCTGTATAACTTAAGAGGATACTGTAAGGCATTCCTTTGCTGCATTTAGGCACCCCCAGTTTCTCCAGCTCTATAACTGGTGTAATTATGAATATGTAAATATTTAGACATGCTGATATCGGGTTATGCTAGTTTTAACCGAATCTGGGCACCCAGATGCCACTATAGAAAGGCTGTTATACAGGATGCCAATAAGGAGGGACTCGTGTAGAATTGTCTCCGTGGTGTGCCCTCACCTTGAGTATTGCCTTCAATTCTGGTCACAGTATCTCAAAAAAAGATATAGCAGAATTAGAAAAAGTTCAAAGAGCAACCAACATGATAGAGGATGGAACTCCTCTCATATAAGGAAAGGCTACAGAGGTTAGGGTTCTTCAGCTTGAAAAAGAGACGGCTGAGGAGGGATATGATTGAGGTCTTTAAAATCCTGAGTGGTGTAGAACAGGTAGACGTGAATTTATTTTTTTTTTTTTTTTCTCTCAGATCCAGAGGGCACTCAGTTAAATTACATGTAAATAAGAATAATTAAGCTCTGGAACTCGCTGCCGGAGGATGTGATATCAGCAGTTAGAGTACCTGGGCTTAAAAAAGGTTTGGACAAGTTCTAGTCTGTTGTTGAGATGGACGTGGGAGAAGCCACTGCTTGCCGTGGGATTAGTAGCATGGAATTTTATTGCATTTGTATCCCACATTTTCCCACCTATTTGCAGGCTCAGTTTGGCTTACAATACATTGTGAATAATCGAGATACAGTTGGTCACAGTACATTTATGGGTACGTTGTGAAGAGTTATAGGAAGACAAATCAAAGTCAGATATCTGGGAGTAGAACAATAGAATGTAGCATAGGGGACATGATAGGGCGGTAGAACAGTGGCAAGAGAACATTAGGGTATAACAATTTTATCTATGGTGGAGTTTTAGTGTAATGAAAGTGAGGGGGTGGGTGATTCTACTAATTGGGTTTCTGCCAGGTACTTGTGACCAGGACTGGTCACTGTTGGAAGCAGAACACTGGGCTAGATGGACCATTGGTCTGGCCCAGTATGGTTATTCTTATTATCTTAGATTGTAAGCCCTCTAGGGACTAGAAACAACTACTGTACCTCAGTGTAACACCCTATGGGTGTCCAATGAAAAGGCGGGAGCTAAATCTAAAATCTCTTCCCACTTGCCATCTATTTTTTTTTTTCTCACACCTTCCACACACTCCTCCATTTTTCTTTCCTTTTATGTCTCTCATCCCCTCTACCTCCAGCCATGTCTCATTCCTAAAATTCCTCCTCTCCCATTCTTATCTCTGCTCTTGTCTACTTTCTCTCTCATAAGCCCGTCCCTTCCTCCTATCCAAAATCCAATCCCCACTGCATTAGGCAAATGAATGGTAGAGTGTAGAGTCTGCCAACTGCAAGGGAAGTATGACAAGTACCTTCAAGTAGAGAAGTAGTTCCCACCAGTGGTTCTAGCTATCTTGAAGAACACAAGAGTTCACTCCAGTGTGGGAGCATGGTATACATACCAGCTAATAGGACTGATGGAAGGGCTTCATTGCATACTCCCTAAATATACTACAGACTTGGAATTACTTGTGTTGCCTGATTCTCTGTGTGATACTTTGCCTTCTGACCATTTCTTTGTGGGTGATCCCATTACTTTCTAAGATGACATCTGGGAATGGGAAATACGGTGTAACTTTGGCCCTTTTGTAGTATGTAAATGGTAAGACAAGTCCTATCCTTTTAATGCATAGGCAGCAGAACAAGCTAGGCCACTGGGGCCATGGCCCTACCAGGATTTTGCCCTATGCAGCATCAGGGAGATAGAGAGGGTAGGATCACAGCTTGGTTTGTTTGGCCCTCCTAAGCAAAAAGATATTCCACTACCCCTGCTTTATTTCCACTTTTATTCAACATTTCCTCTAAAGCAGGTACTCTTTCTGGAACATTACCATGTCAACAGTCAGGTGTTATGCATTCAGAACTGGTTCTATTATTTTCTGTGCTGTAATGTACTAAATGTAAGTAAGCATTTGTTTTCATTTCATCTATAATAATATCTATGTACCTGTTGAGTTATGGCAGCTTTATAGGTATTGATGCATATTCACTAATTTTTACTTGTGTTGGGAAGTAGGGCTCCTTTTACAAAGCTGCGCTACAGCAGTGTGCTAAGTGTGAAGAAGCCCATTCTGTTCCCATGGACTTCTTTGTATTCAGCATGCTGCTAATGGTAACGCAGCTTTGGAACGGGAGCACTTAGTTTTTTCTTTTTTTACTTTGTGCAATTTGCTACTGCCTATGGCGGTGGAGGAAAAATTCCAGAAAATCTTTATTTAAATAGTCAGCAAGGCTTAGCAACCGTTTTGTTTCTGCTTGTCATTTAAATTTGATATTAAAACTTTTGCAGTAGTTAATTGCTGAGTTTAACTTGAAGCTTACCATCTATTTCTCTCTTAGTACAGGATTTGATAGCAAATCTTTCTGAAAGTAAATTCTGAGTTCCATATCATCATGCTGATCAATCCATAGACTGGTGGGTTGTGTCCATCTACCAGCAGGTGGAGATAGAGAGCAATCCTTTTGCCTCCCTATCAGGGGCGTATCTGGACTCTGGCAGTAGGGGGGCCAGGGCCAGAGGGAGAGGGCACATTTAGCCCCTCCCCCAGCACCACCGACCCGCCCCCCCCCCGCCACCAATGACTCTCTCCACCTCCTCTCCCGCCAGCCGAGGTCCGCTTCCGCCTGTTTTTAAAAATAATTCTTCAGCTGGCGGGGGACCCCAACCCCCGCCAGCCGCCGAGGTCTTCAAAGTTCTTGTTCGTCGTCCTCCTCCGTGGCCATGCTGTACGCTGCTGATTCGGAGTCTGTCTGACGTCGCACCACGTTGTATGTTAACCACGTTAATTCCCCTCCCCCGTTTCGGTGGTGGTGAGCTGGGCAGAGTGTCCCTTTGTGGGTGTAATTCTCTAAGTGCTGAGTCCTGCGGATGGTGCTTTGATATCGACATACTGAGGAGTTTCCGGCAGCACATGACCACATATAGGGAGGCAAAAGGATTGCTCTCTATCTCCACCTGCTGGTAGATGGACACAACCCACCAGTCTATGGATTGATCAGCTATGATTAATGGAAAGAAAATTATCAGGCATGATACATAATTTTACCTTTCTCATGTTTAATAAAGATATTATTGTCCACATTGGACTAATTTTCAAAATGAGATGGAAGAAACATTGCATTCCTTAGAGGTTGTGGTTATGAGAACATTGTTTGCATGGAACAAAAGACTTTAAGATCAAGTTTCTTGTTAGTATTGTCCTCACAAAAAAGGAATACCAGCAACAAATCCCTCCATAACACATGGATAAAATCTGCAATTCAGAGTCTTAAAAACTATTTTTTTCCCACACAATCAACCCCCACAAGATATTAAATCCCATTCAGCTATCAGGTTCCGCAGCTGTAATCCTTTTTTGTTTTTTGCAGGGCACTACCTGTAAAAACTCTCCCGAAACTGCAGTGGCTGGAATACAGATTCTGGGATGAGGAACACAGCCCTATGATTGGGCCCTAAGGGGACTCGCTCAAGGGTCCTTTTACAAAGGCACACTAGCGTTTTTAGCATGTGTTAATATACATGTGCTTCCTATGGGCATCTCTAGCGTTTAGTGTGCGCTAATGAACGCTGCTAATGCTAGCGCGCCTTTGTAAAAGGGCCCTTCAGTCTCTCCAGAAAAATACTTTACACACTAGGGTTGGCATTTCAAGTAGCAAGATTATGAACTATGATTTCACCTATACTTAAATCTTCAGTCCTATATTCTCTTTAGGAAAAATGTAAAAAACCCTTCTGTTTCAGAAATATGTATCCCAAGCTAACCATTGACTTACTATTTTTTTTTTTATTTCTAAATGTATTATGCCTGTTCTTCCCAGTTAAATGAAACTGGCTTCTTAAAAAGTTGTAACCTGCATAGAACTGCAAAGTAACAGCGGGATAGAAAACAAATTTACCATTTTCCAATTGAACCCTGCCCAAGTATTTATCAGTTTTGAGTGCTCACTTCCTCTTCAGGTGTATACTGGGTCTCGTAAAATTCAACAAACCGTACTCTTTCTTTCTCAGATCCCACTTCCACCCCCTTGGCATTCTTAACCCACAGAACATTATTCCTTGTTTCAAAAACTTTGAGCCTATGAGCTAATAGCCTACTAGTTTTATTGTTAAATTCAAAGGCACACTGATTTAACAGCTCTAGATGGTACTACAGATCTTCCACCTCCCTAACCTTTAGTTGCCTTCTTGCTTCCTCAAACTTTGACCATATATTTCTTTTTGTTTTGGGCTGCCGCGGGCTTTTTTTTTTTTTTTTTTTTATTGAATCCAGATATTCAGTGCTGGTTGCCAGATATGGCCTAGCATTGAATATCTGGGTCTAGGGCAGTTAGAATTTAGAGTACCACCAGTATTCAGGGGCAGTACCCTGAAAGCTACTCTATATTTTAATTTACAGCAGCTTTTTTTTTTTTTTGCTCCTAATTTCAATGGTAGTGCCTGGATGTTAACTGGGTAACTCCCAGCTCTGTCCCCACTCCTTCTCCACCCCATCTTGGCACTAACTAGTAATGCTGTGTCAGTCTGCTTGACATTTTCAACAGCACTGTCCAGATAAGTGCTCCTTATATTCTGGGTTACACTGGGTGAGCAGGAGTTACAGGGGAGGATCTGGTACTATTTAGGTACCTCCTTTCAAATATAACCTCCTAGAACAGTGGTTCTCAAACCTGGCCTGGAGGTCCATCAGCCAGTCGAGTGTTCAGAATATCCCTAATGAATATGCATGAGTGATTTGTATATAATGGGGGTGACAGGCATGCAAATCTGTATCATGCATTTTCTTTAGGGATATCTTAAACTCGAATGGCTGGTGGACCTCCAGGACAGGTTTGAGGACCACTGCCCTAGAATATTAGAATGAAGACTGAAAAAAAAAAAAAACCCCTCTAATCTTACAGCTGCAACTTTACATTTAAATGTTTGAAAGAGAAGGAACCCTTAATGAATTTTAAATCCTGCAGATACTGTATTTGCGAGGTATTTGGGTAATAATGGAAGGATGCAGTTAAAATCTTAGTGTATACATCTGGCAAGCTGTGAAATAATGTATCAGTGCAGATCGTAAGTCGAACTGCAGCTTAAAAGTTGAGAGAGTATGATTTACCAATAAAGTGGTTGGGAAGGATTGGTACTGATTTAAGGGTAACCAAATGCTTGTATGCAGTGGTGTGCTGGTAAATGTTTAACAGGCTCTCCCTGGACCCCCTCTGTGCCCCCCCCCCCCCCAAATTGCAAAGCTGGCTATAGCCGGGGAGAGAGCCTGGGGGGGGGGTGGCAATGCATTACTCCAGGAAAAAAAAAATTAAATGATCCCAGGTTCCAATCTAATTCATGTTTAATGTGCGATAAAATGCCATAAATATTTAAATATAAACTTTTAATGTTGAGCACCTGATTCTGCAGCCCCCCATTACCCCTCCTCTTTCCCTACATTCCTCCCCGTAATCTCCACTCACTGGACAAATCTCTCTTGTCGTCCCCCTTCTCCACTGCTAATTCCAGGCTTCGTTCCTTTTCCCTCGCGGCACCTTATGCCTGGAATGAACTTCCTGAGCCTGTACGCCTAGCTCCATCTCTACCTGTTTTCAAATCTATGCTGAAAACCCACCTTTTCACCACTGCTTTTGGCTCATAACCACTACTCAGTTCCCCTATCCTTGTTCCTTCTCACCCAGTACTTTCCTCGCCCTTAATTGTCTGTCTTGTTTGTCTGTATTTTTAGATTGTAAGCTCTATTGAGCAGGGACTGTCTGTCAGGTGTTCAGCGCTGCGTGCGTCTGGTAGCGCTATACAAATGTTAATAACATATTCCAAACACTATAATGAAAATAAAATGATTTTTTTTCTTCCTTTGTTTTCTGGTGACTGTTTTTCTGATTCTGCTGCTATCTGTCCTCTTAACTCTGTTTCCAGGGCTTCATTTCTGGTCCTCAGCTTTTGCCTATTTTCTTCATCCATGTGCAGTTTTTCTCCTCTTCCTTTTCCCTCATCTCCTTCCTCACACTTCCCTCCCCTCCATCCATGCCCTGCATGCACCCATGTCCAGCAGTGACTCTCCCCTGCTGGTTCACGCTTCAAAATGGCCGCCAAGACTTCAGCAGAAGTCTTGGCGGCCATTTTTAAAGCGCAAACCGGCAGCAGGGGAGAGGTAGCGCTGGCAGCAGGCAGGCAAGACTGCCTGCCCCGAAGAATTCGAAGGACAGGTCGGTGAGGGACGGATCCGGAGGGAGGGAGGAGAGCCGGCTCGTGGGTTTTAACAATCGGCTCGCAAGTCGGAAGAAAAGTTAACTGGTTCTTGCGAGCCGGCTCCAGCACACCACTGCTTGTATGGGTAGTTGGCCAACATAATCATCTTGGTTCTCTAACATTTAGAAGTTTTATAGTAGTATCAGCTGTACCAAATTTGTAGTATGGGAGCCCACCAAAAACACAACTACCAAAATTACATATTCTCTTTCTACTCATTTGGAGCATAAGAGCCAGCTCTGTAAGTGCTTGAGCACCCCCAATATTGAACAAACTCCTTGACTATGTCAAGGGAAAGGTAATTTCCTCTGGATTTAGCACCACTGAAAAATGTGAGAAGTTGGTTCGTATGGTTGAAGAAAAGATTGAGGGCAAAATTTGCTGTTAACCATCAGGTGTTTGTCTTGAGTATATAACATTAATTCATTGGTGGTTTACCTCTGTTCTTTTCTTTTCAAAAGATGGTGTTCTACTTTTTCAACAAGTGCCCATGGTAGAAATTGATGGGATGAAGTTGGTGCAGACCAAAGCCATCCTAAACTACATCGCTGAAAAATACAACCTGCATGGGAAGACTCTAAAGGAGAAAGCCTTGTATGACACCTTCCATATTTCCCTTTGCATTGTTACATCTTGTTATAAAATTTGTAGCTTTGACATTTGAGATGCAGTTTTATCATCTTGCATACATGTTCTTTTTTAACTAGTTGAACCTCCATCTCTAGTCAAAATATCAAACTTCAATATAAGCATCACTTCTAAAGCGTATACACAGTGTATTAAGTCCCAGGATGCATATACTGAGGAAAGAAATTGTTCTCTTGAGTGTATGAGAGAGATACATATTTAAACTGCATGATGGTGAGCAAAGTTCTGTTTCCCTCCCTTTCCTCCTCTTTATCTTTCTCAGTGATTGGGCCCAGCTGAAGATAAGCAGCTTGGTATCTTCATGCTGAACCCTGCTGTCAGTTGATAAACCCATGCATACACACACACGGGATCAGCTGATGAGGCATTTTTTAATAAGAGCTTGTGAGATGCAGTAGTGCCCTTCTGATAGCTGCTAGTATTTACTGTGAGAGCCACATACAGCTTCACTTGTCATCTTGAAACTTTTTTTAAGTTTCAAAAAGTCTTAGGGAATGTGGATATTTCCATGCAGTGCAGCATTTTTACAAAACCGTTCAGCGCCTGTTGGTAGAGACTGAAACCCTCCACCTGGAACCTACCTGATGGTTTTAGCCTCAGTTCAGTTCTTTCAGTGAAGATGATACCCAGGGGTATCTGATTGTTGGAGATATCAAGGATTGATTGGATACATAAAATGAATTGCCATCTTCCCTATTGCAGAACAGGACTTGAGTAGATTTGCAGGTCAGCGTGCTGATGGATGGTCCACTACCCCTTGCATTTCTGTGGACAGCTGGAGGACATTAGATTTTGAATGTTTTGGATTCACTGGGAAACTGTAAATTGTACGTATGTACAGTGAATGCATATGTGATAACCCTGAGATAGTCTTTGAAATTCCTTGAAATAAAAGGAACTGATCAGTCTGCATTGTTAGCTCCCATGGAGAAGATTTCAGAGTACTGTATTCCATCAGTTTGGAGAGCAGTATTCTTAGTAAGCTGTATTCATCTGAGAGAACTAGGGCCTGATACTCAAAAGGGTTTAACCGGGCAAGAGGCTATCGGGCAGTGTTCAGCAACATTTAGACATAAGACTTAAAGTCAGTCTTGTCTCTGACTGCTAACAAATTATGTGCCAGCTCCACCCCTGTGTGTGCCAATGATACTCTTTCCGCTAGCTGGTTAAGTAAGGGCCTCTTATCAAGTCACGCTAGCAGTAATGCTGACAAAGCCCATTCACTTTGATTTGGTTCCATCGGCATTGCCACACAAGAACCGCTAGTGTGGCTTGATAAGAGGCCCTAAGTGAATAAAGTTAGGTCAGCAAAAAGGCTGTGCTACCCTTGTTTGCTGACCTAAATATTGGTTGGTATCTGGTTAACTTCAGGTGATCACATTTACCTAGATATTCAATGGTGGAGCCTGGCCATGGCCTGACATTGAATATCTGGGCTTAATTCAGCCCTCACCTGTCATCTTTAGAAAAAAAAAAACAAAATCCCACTGACTGCTACATGGTAAATATTATCCCCTAGATCAGTGGTTCCCAAACCTGTGATATCCCCAATGAATGTTCATGAGTAGATTTGCATGTAGCTCCTCCACTGCATGCAAATCTCATGAATATTCATTGTGGATATCCTGAAAACCTGACTGGCTGAGGTGCCTCCAGGACCAGGTTTGAGAACCACTGCCCTAGATGCTTTGCAGAGTGGATCTAAGAATTATCCAGAGGTGAAGATGGTATAGGAACTTTCAAGAGCTCCAGAGCCCTTCTTCAGATGCAACCAGTGACAGCTATAATCGTGAGATATTCTTAACCCCTTCTATTCAAAGGTATTTCAATTGAGTGTGGGCTATAAGGAGAATTTGCTTATTGACAATCATCGCTCTTTAAGGTTACGCTTGCTTTTCTTTCAGTATCGATATGTATTCGGAAGGAGCATACGACCTGATGGTGCTTATCATGGCCTATCCTTTTCTATCACCTGCTGAGAAGGAAAAGCAGCTTGACTTGATCTCCAAAAGAGCCACTGATCGATACTTCCCAGTCTTTGAAAAGGTCTGAAATATCAGTTCAACATTTAGGTGTTAATTTTATAAAACTCTGCATAAAGCATGTTATGCAGACGGTATTGAGCTCTAATAAAATTACTCAAGGGTATGCACATATACCAAAAGACTATGCCTACGTTTACACAATATGGATAGGCGTTCCTAGGAGCATAGTTTTGGCTGGGGCAGGGTTGCAATGTAAATGAGTATTTTATAATGCATACTAGTAAAAAAGGCCCGTTTCTGACACAAATGAAACGGGCGCTAGCAAGGTTTTGAGAGTGTGTGTGAGAGAGAGAGTGTGTGCAAGTGCGTGTGTGAGACCCAGTGTGCGGGTTTCACACAGATACAGTGTGTGCGAGAGAGAGTGTGTGTGTGAGACACTCTCTGTGAGACTTGTGTATGAGACCAAGAGTGTGTGAGTGACTGTGTGACACAGAGAGAGTGAATGTGATACAGTGTGAGACATAGTGTGTGAGTGACAGTGTCTGAGAGAGAGAGAGACATTGTGAGAGAGAGACTGTGTGTGACAGATACCACCCCCCCCCCCCTCTCTCTGGTGTCTGAGCGTTACTGTGCAGGACGCTGAGCTTTGGCTGTGCTTCAAGGAACTGACCAATCCTATTAGAATGCACCTCCAACATTCTGAAGCCGAGAAACCTCGTGTGGTTGGTCACTTCTGCTTGTGACGAACCCGGAAGTACGTGATGTCAATTCAGGAGATGGATACAGAGAGCAGGAATGCCTCAGCCATGCAGTCAGCTTCAGAATGTTGGAGGTGCGTTTTATTATATAGGATTTACACCACCTTTATTGCACTAGATTTGTGTATTTGTGTGCTGCTGAAGCCTTTTTTTTGTTTGTTTTAATAAACATACATTGGTCTTTCTTTGGACTTTCCACAAAATTTCCCCATTATAAAATTACTCCCTTTAAGCAAATTTTATTCCAGGTGTAAGCTTCTAAGCACAACATTCAAAAAAACATAGAATGCTTAGTTCCTCATAAATGCATCAGTAACATAAAACAGACTGTTGATGTCACTTCCTCTCACTGGGTTGTTTTCATCGCCAGCAATGGTTGCTTGAGATCTCAGCTTCCTCATTCCCCATTACAAATCTGCTATGAATCTAAGCCATCAACCGAGCAATTCAACCCTCTGTTAGCAACCAAAGACTCTTATCTTCTCAGTGTGGGAGTATGTCCTCTAAGGTGAAAGAAGTAGATCTTACCAAATACTCTTATTTCTCAGTATTGCAGGCCCTTTGGCTCTGGTCTGGTGGTGGGCTTCTGGGGGGGGGGGGGGGGGGGCTCTTCACTGCCTAGGGAAAAAAGATATATTTAATCATTAAATATCTCTCTTACCCTAGGCAATGAAGAAGCCCATCCCCACCCAGAAATTCACCAACAATAAATTTTAATAATGCCCAGTTTAACTTAAAAATAAAATTCTTTCTCTCATTTTGGTGGGTTTTTGGGTGGGGATGGACTCTGCAGTACCTAGGTTAAAAAATTTTTTAAAAAATGTGTGGGCAGCTTTCTCTGTGTGGACCAGTGCGGTAGTAGGCTCTGCATTGCCCAAGACATTAAAGTCTTTTATATTTAATGCCATGGGGGGTGTGAGGGAGTAGGACAGGGCTGACAAGGAG
The DNA here is from genome assembly GCF_901765095.1 of Microcaecilia unicolor. Lineage (NCBI taxonomy): Eukaryota > Metazoa > Chordata > Amphibia > Gymnophiona > Siphonopidae > Microcaecilia > Microcaecilia unicolor. The sequence continues at coordinate 457,684,305 of NC_044033.1, read as the reverse complement.
GGGCGGTAGTAGGATAGGGCTGATGCATAGCTATAGGATGGATTGTGGGGAAGGGAAGAATTGATACTGGGCTGCAGGGATGGATGGGGGGGGGGGGAGGTAAGGTAGGGAAGGGCTGACGCCGAGGTATGGGGATGATGGATAGGGAATAGGGAAGGGAAAAGCTGATGCCAGGCTGCTGGCATGGGTGGGGGAAGGGAAGGTCTTTGTTTTATTTTTTTGTAATAGGTTTTAAAATTGTGTATTGAATTGTGATCTGCTTAGAATTGCAGCGATAGTGTGGCATAGAAATTTAGACATCAATACATTTTGTAATTTTTGGTCCTTTATTCTGTAATTGATGAGGATTGGTCTGTGATCTGCATGTGACTAAAAAGGCAGCAGTGAATATACACAACAGCAATACGCATCCCATTGGAAAAGCCGGACAAGTCAGACTCATAGATCCCCATACAAACCACATGCCAGCAGAAACTCTCATCTGCTCAAAGGTACCGTTATTGGAACTGGTGTTACGGTTTGCAATATAGGCTCTAAGAAGCCTTTGTGCAGGATTTAGTGTTACTTCACAAAGTACCTGGCAGTGACGGGTACTACCAGAATTTGAATACATTGTTATATGTCACTGCTGTAATGTTTGCCATTATAGTAGACTTTTATGTCTGGTCAGGTTTGATATGGCATAATGTAACTGTATTTATAAAAATCAGGTTTTTTTTAAAGTATGTATGTGGTTTATATTGATGTTGGGCACCATTCTAAGGCATTATTTTGTAGTATCCCAAGAAACACTATTCATACCTGTATACATAGTGCCCACCCAAAAGGTCAGGTCTGGCTACACCACTGAAGTACTTAAGGATTTATCTTTGCGCTGATGTGTAAGTGCTTATGAGTTAAATGTTCTTGATCAGTTGGATAAGATTAAGATCCTCTGTGACGTCCCTCTTAAGTCTGTATTTAAGATGGTGGCATTGCCTAAGCTCCTTTACCTGCTTCAGATGGTTCCTTTCTGGTTTACCTGCAAGGATGAGGGCTGAGTGTATTGCAACAGTTTCTGTGGTGGGGTAAAGCAGCTCGGATTAGTCTTGCTAAATTAGCACTTCCTCAGGATAAGAGGGGCTTGGGCACCCCTGACATTCACTTATATAATGCAGCCACACTCATGCGCTGGGTCCATGAATTATATAGTGGTAATCGGAAGTTTTTCCCATCTAATATTCAGTGTCCCGACTAATGGCTGTGACCCCCTGCCCTTGCTTCATGGCAGTGGGGGGGGGGGCAGGTGGCGCCCAGAAGTTTTGTTTTCATTCCTCTTTGTACGGCATGGAACTGGTAGTGGCATTTTCGGTGTCACTTCTCCAAATTGTCCCCCTTTTTGGTCCTTACTGGGAACCCCTAGTTGTGAACTGGGTCTTGGTCCGGGGGGGGGGGGGGGGGTTCAAATTTTGTTACATGGGTGTGCTTGGCTAGGCGACCGTCTCCAGTTAGATTTGGAGACTTCCCCTCATGATCAAATTAGTAAAAAAAAAAAAACTTCCTAGATGCATTTTTTTCTTATTTGCAGGTGCATAACTATATATTTTTTAACCTTGTGAGGTAAGTTGTTACTCTCTGTATATCACAAAGGATATCAATTTACCTTCTCTTTCCCTTGAACTTGTTCATCAAGGTTCTGGCACTGTTAGAATAATCAAGGAATCATTGTCAATTAGGTTCTACCCATTGATTAAGATCAGTTTTATTCTGGGTCTCTACTTTGCAAGACTAATCCATTGAATTAGGTCTACAACCAACCAGTGCATCAGGGAAAGAAAGCGTGTATGTGTATGCGGGGGGGGGGGGGAATCCTATAACCTGAAGGAAAAAGCTAAATCACTGAATTCCAAATAGGTAAGGAAGTACATTGAATTCCACCCACAGAGAATCAATAGAAATAAAACATAGAAAAGAAAATGATACCTTTTTTTATTGCAGATAACTTAAATACATTTCTTGATTAGCTTTCAAAGGATGCCCTTCTTCGTCAGATCGGAAATAAGTAAATGTTGGTAGATGACAGTATATATAAGTGAAACATCAAAGCATTTCAGTGACAGTCTAACAGGATGGGGATGGATAGGTGAGAGACAGGAAGATATGCATGGAGATAGGAAGGTGACACCAGACTGAAACCAACTTTCTGGATTTCTTCTGCTTGGTTTGTTTTTGCCAAAATATTTAATCATTCTGACTTCAAAGGTCTTGCGTTCCTGTATTGTCTTAAAGTTCACTTTCAGGATTCTTACATGAAATCACTGGTAGCGTTCTGGTTTTGTAAAGTGCTGCCCCACAGAGGTGACATCCTGATTGCTACTAGCATTTTTCATATGGTGTCTATGTAAAATAAATCTCCTCTTTAGCATCTAGCTTGTTTCTCCAATGTAGCAGCCTTCGTTGCATTTTTTACAATGAATATCTTCCAGTGTGGTATATGAGCACGTGAAAGATTACTTAATGTTGAATATTTTTCCTTTGTGAATTTCCATATAAAAAATGCTAGTAGCAATCAGGATGTCACCTCTGTGGGGCAGCATCAATTGTATCGGATGGCCCAGTTTGAACTCTGGTATCTTTCTCATCATAGCAGGCCATCTGTGGCATCCAAGAGATGGTTGTGGAACAAACTATTGTCCCTTACATCTGGTGTACAGGATCCTGTTGACAGTGATTCCTGAAGTGTTTTTTAGTCATGGTGTATAAGGCCTTGTGTGGCATATTGCTCTTACTTTGTGTACCCTTTCTTTATCTTTTTATTTTTTCTTCCCTTGGGTTTCGCTGACCTGAGGAGGAGGGGTTGATGTTGGAGTGTGTTTGGTTTCTTGGGGATTAAAATTGGGCAAAACTAGATGGCAAGAGGCCTAGGCCCAGTCTCTCAGATAAGAACCAACCGAGTGATCCAGGTTTTGAGCCGTTACTTTGTGCTCTTGAGTATTGCCGTTTTGCTTGTGATCGTTATTTCTTAACTTCTAACTTTTTTTTCTGTGTGCTGTTTGGCCTTTTTGCTGTTGGTATAAATTTTTTAAAAAATGGCCATTCAAGATCTGGCACTAAAGTTGGAAGACCTGGAAAACAGGTCATGCAGATGCAACATCAGAATAAGGAGGGGGTACCTGAAGTCCTGGATTACCTAGACTGAGTGGGTCATCCAATGAATTTTCATTCAGCTGTTATCTGAAGATGGTGACCCTACCCTACTAGAACAGATGGAGATTGTAAATGCACTCAAACTCAATTAAAAATGTCATTGCTTGTTTCTAGAGCTATAAATCAAGGAAGCAATCCTGAAAAAGGCACGTGCAAAATCGCAAATTGTCTGGGACACTTATGATGACCAACCTTATTCCAGGATAGGACTGCAGCTACACTACGTCAGCAGGGTGAACTTTGTTTCCTTACCTCTCAGCTGCAAACGGAGGAGATTAAGTATCACTGGCAATTCCCCTTTGTGTTTTTCTTTTACCAAGGATGGCCAATTGCATCCTGTTTGCTCGAAGTAGGAGGTGATTTAAATTTTGTCTAAGAGAACCTCGGAGCATGGCGCTGGAGCAGCAGCGATATTGGAGTGCAAAACGGAAACATTGTCCTAAGTGGCAACACACCAGCAATGGCAGACAGGCATCCACCCCAGACCTGCCCAGTGTATCTCCGTTTTGAACTTAGCCTACACATATCTGGTTTTATATTTACTTGGGGTTCCTGAGAATTGATGATGGAGCCTGGAAAGTTTCCTAGTGTGGACCTGTTCTCCTGCTCCATCAACTCGTGCTCCCTGTTTTGGAGGGGAGGAGTCCCCTGATTTTCCTAGGCTTTGAGCATTTGGACATGTTTGTCTTCTATTCGTTCAGTGCTGGTCTGGCTTTTACTAGCTACCTGAGCTGTATGGTTTAGCATTTAAGCTTGAAGTTTTTTTAAGTTGTATCTTGAATCGGGTTATGAGTGCTTCTCTTCCTCTTTAGTTTCCTACCTCATGCATCATTGCCAATAGATTTGAGGGTGATCATGGGAGGTTCCTACTATGGGGGGAGTAGTGGTTTGGGGCAGGGGTTTCTCCTGGGACACGGTCACAGGAAGAGGTATTTTTAAAAATGGGTTTGGAGCATTGGGCCTTCTGGCAAAATGGGTGATTCCTGTTTCCCTGTCTTATCAGCTGAGCTGATATGAGAGACCTTGGTATTCTACTGAGGTTGTCTGCTTCAGTCCATTTTGTGCAGGAAATGTACTTATAGGTCTGAGAAACTGGTACATCATGAACACTTATAGAAGTTTTTTGCCTCTTTACCTTTGCAAAAAAAAAAAAAAAGAGGGGTGGGAATTTGGATCTCCCACACACTTTCACCAACACTGTTGGATGTTTTCAGGACCCAAGTGGTCACTACTTAGTTGTGCAGGTGGATATGGGCACTTTGTACAACATAATCTCTATTTATACTCCTAATGATAGGCAGACCCATTTCGGTAGGGACTTCAGAACTGGAGCTGCTTAAATGGGCAATGGGCATTTGGGTACTTATTGGGGGATTTCAATATGACACCGATACCTCATTTAGATTCCACAACCCAGCAGGCGTACAGACATGCAGATTGGAGGACTCTGCTTAGTCTTATATCGCATATGGGGGTGGAGGACATCTGGCGTCATTGGCATGAGGGTGTTGAGCAATATACTTTCCACTTGCTGCCTCACTCCTCTAGAATCCACTAATTTAGTTTATAGATAGAGCTTTCTGAGTGGGGTCAAAGCTTCTGACATAGAGGTCGCTGCGTATGCCTTGTAGTGCTATAGAAATGAGTAGTAGTAGTAGGTCATTGTGTGGTTAGATCATGCTCCCTTGTGGATACTTTTCAAAGAGTATTTATATGATTGGAAGCTCCAGTTTTGGAGACATAATGAGAGTTTGCTAGAGAAGGAGGTGGTTTGTGATCTCCAGGCTATTTCTGAATATTTTCAATTAAATGTTACTCATGATGTGACACTGTGCAACATTTGAGATGGCTTTGAAGGTTTTATTCAGGGCCATTTAAAAAAAAATTGGGTAAGTAAACTACAGAAAGGAGTGGGAGCGCAGGGATGGAGAGCATTGGAGGGGGGGGGGGGGGGGGGGGGTCGCTCAAGACTGCAGAGCTTCTGTGTGCTCAGTCCTAGCCAAGAGTTAGCTGCTAAGTTGGTTCTCTCAGCTCTGGACTGAAAGACCTGTTTCATACAAGCTACAAAGAGTAGTCCAAGTCTTTGAGGAGGGTTATCATGCCAGTTAATTGTTGGCTCACTCAAGGCTCAAACATTAGTCCTACATAACTTCTATCAAAGATGAGTGACACTGAAATTCATGACCCCTCTAAGATGCATGAGTGTTAAGTTCTGTTAGACCTTATACACATCCGAGTAAAATACAACACCACCTGACATGCAAAAATAGTTAGTGCTTCTCTTCCCACTCTGAGTCCCAACGGGCCTACTTGGGACAGGACATTTAAACTCAGAATATTAAGAATAGCCATATTGGGTCAGACCAGTATCCTGTTTCCACCAGTGGCCAATTCAAGTTACAAGTACCTGGCAGAAACCCAATTAGTAGCAACATTCCATGCTATCAATTCTGGGGCAAGCAGTGGCTTCTTCCATGTCCATCTCAAGAATAGACTATGGACTTTTCCTCCAGGAACTTATCCAAACCTTTTTTTTTAAACCCAGATACTCTAACCACAGTTACCACATTCTCCAGCAACGAGTTCCAGAGTTGATTGAAAACATTTCCTCCTATTTGTGTGGCTTATGATGTTGGCTGGCTATTGCTACAGAGGTGTTTGACCATGTCGAGTGGTCTTTCATGATGGAAGTTTTATTCATGAGATTTGGCCCCAATTTTTGAACCTGGCAAGCTGTGCTGTATTCTGTGCCTTGTGTGAGTATTGGGGTCAGTTGGGGGTATTCATATTCCTTTCCACTTGCCCAGGGTACTAGGCAGCAATGTCTTTCCTCTGCTATTTGCTCTTACGGTGGAGCCATTGGCCGCACATATTACACTATTTACATTTACATATTTAACATAAATGTAGAAAGATATTTGCAATTATACATAATAAAATAGAAAGCCATATATTGTGGAAATTATCTCTTCTAACTTTGCCCACAAAAGATGGATCCAGATTCTAAGCAAAAAAGAAAAATCCTGATAAAACAGGAAGAAAACTGATTTTCATTGGAGCAGTGGGCGATAGCAAGGCTCGCAGCCGATTTAAACAGCATATTTAACTAGGGGGTGTAGACAAGGGAACTTTAGCCTTTTCTTTTGCAATAATAAATTCCTGCAGTTTCTTTGGGCTAAAGAAAACATAATTTATCAAATCTAGAGACACATGACATCTACAGGGAAATTTTAAATCAAACAAACCACCTAAGTTAAGGATTCTTGGTTTAAACACCAAGAATTCTTTCCTTCTTTTCTGTGTCTCGTGCCAGATCTGGAAAAATCTGAATTTTATGTCCCAAAAAAAAGAGCATTTATAAATCAAAAATAGGAACGAAAAATATTATTTCTGTTCAGTTCTAGCGCGAAAGTCACTAACAAAGTAGTTTGTTCCGTAACAGCCTCCAAGGAACTTTCCAGAAACTGTCAAATTTAAATTCAAATCAGGTTGAGGTTGTTCTTTAGTACATCTTGTGTTTCCCGTTATATATTGGGCTCTAACTATGGGCGAATAGCCCTCAGCTGGAATTCCCAATATCTCTCCAAAGTATTTCTTAAGCATATCCAAAGCTGGTATTAATGGTGATTTTGGAAAATTAAAAAACCTCAAATTTTTTTGCCCTTGGTTTTCTAAGAGGCTTATTTTCAAAGCACTTAGCCTCCCAAAGTTCCATAGAAACATATGGAACTTAGCCTCCCAAAGTGCTTTGAAAATATGCCTCTATGTATTCTAACTTATGAGCTTGAATATCTCTCTTTAATAAGCGATAGGGAAACGTTTTTTAACTTAGCAACTTCCTCTTCTAATTCAACAGTTTTCTTACTTTGATCTTGTAAATTGTCGTACAATTTTTGATTGGATTGTTTTTCTTAATATCTTCTTTAACAGAACTAGACATCAAAAGTAAGGTAGAATTCAAAACCTGTATAGCATCCCATAGTAACTCCATCGTCACTTCAGCCGGTCTCACCAATTCTCCGTTCCCCTTAGAAGCAGGACTCTGAGCAGTAAAAGGAGAGAGCTGAACTCTTTGCATCTCCTCTGTTGTTGTTCTGCCTGAGGTTGAAGCGCTGACAGGCCCTCCCTTCTCCGCAGTTGAAGGTTGAGCCATTCCAGTCACCTCCTTCTGCTGAGATCCTGCTGGCAAAGAACTGCTTCCTGGTCGTGGAGGGGCTGTATTAGAGGGAGGACTCAATGATACTCCCTCTATGCTGCGGTCAGCGTCACAGGACGCTGAACCCATCGAAGTGGGTGTTTGCTCTCCCAGCGTCCTGATCCCGAAAATCTGCATGGTTGTCTGGTTCGAAGACGGGACCGATGCCAGGTTCACGGAGGCAGGAGCCACTATTAAGGGTATGGTGGTGGGTGGGAAGTTCAAGATTTCATTTTCTGCAGATGATATTTTGACAGCTGACAGAACCAGAATACTCTGCCCCATATTGTACAGGCCGTTAGTATGGGTCCTTGAGTTTCAAACTGAATCTCACTGAGATAGAGGTATTATTTCACTGGACCTGGCATGGGTGCACCTTTTGAAGAAACAGCTTCCCTTTAGCTGGGGTAAGGGTCATATTAGATATTTTGGGGGTTAATATATATCCTCAATATGAAGATCTGTATAAATTTAATGTTGGTAGGGTGCTCCATGGATTGTCCCTTGATCTAGACAAGATAGCACAAGCTTATACATACTTGGTTGTGCAAAATGATGGCACTACCTAGGTTAACATAAGAATAGCCATCATGGGTCAGACCAATGGTTTCCTGCTTGTAACACTGGCCAATCCAGGTCACAAATACTTGGCAGAAACCCAAACAGTAGCAAAATTCCATACTTAACAATTACAGGGCAAGCAGTGGCTTCCCTATGTCTGTCTCAATAGCAGACTATTGACACTTCCAAGAACTTATCCAAAAAATTTTTTTTTTAATTTAACACAGATATGCTAACCGCTGTTATCACATCCTCCGGCAATGAGTTCGAACTGTCAAAAAATGCTAGGTTTAAATACCTGACTTATGACGCGTTGATGTGACCTGAAAGTGGGACATCCCAAACTGTCAGTCATAGACATTCAGCTTTCCTGTTTAAACCATTGGTATCTACAGTCTTCCAATAAAAAAAATAAATTGCTGTTCTTTATGCAAAAGCAATTCTGCTGCCCTTTGATAAAGAAACTTGCAGCAAAACCACGTATCGTAAATCACCTATTGAATGATGTTGCTGCCAGTGTTACCAATGGAACTTCCGCTCTATTGCACTTTAAATTGCTTAAATATTCACCAATACAAATCTTTTACATTGGACAAACAAAAAGTATTAAGTCCACAAGGGCAAATTATACAATATACTACACATTCACTTGTGCAATCCATTGATGCATATAAAAAATCCGATTTGATTCTTGGATATTGATATGATCAGCTTCTAAGGTGTACTGGCAGTATTTATTGTATTTGTACCCCACATTTTCCCACCTTTTTGCAGGCTCAATGTGGCTTAGAGTATAGATATAACGTTACATGATTTAAAAACATCTGCCACTCTTAAAATAACCGAATGGACCACCTGATCGCACTGTTGAACTTGTCAGAATTTCACCCATGTTGCAACCACTTAATTGCAAACTTAGGCACTTCTTGCAATTGAGAATGAACCTTCAAAACATACCAATACTTTTGTATTATAACCTGTGTCAGGATTGCAGCTGTGTGGATTGCGTATTCTTTGGGAACCCACTGCCTCTGTGAAGTGGACCCCGGGACCAACCCTAGACAACGATAGCTGGCAACCTGTACTAAATTAGCTTGGGATGAATATGGTAATACACATACCAGTGGTGCAGACTCTTGTTTCAGAATGTTCAGAAAATAACCAGTCCCTGTTAGCATTCAGTGCTAGCTTATTCGCTAGTTTCACCACTGATGCCGGGTATCCCCTTCCAAGGAACCTTTGGTACATGTCTGCTGCATGTATTGCATGGTTGAACAAAGCCGTATTAACCCTTAGAAATTGGCCCACAAGTATGTTATATAATCCCTTAGGATGAAAACTAGAATAATGTAGTGATGTGTTTCCATCAGTTTTCCTTCTAAACAAAGTAGTGGCAAACAAACCATTATCAGTAACAGAAACAATATTAAGAAATGTTACGCGTTTGTAATCATAGGGGCCCTTTTACTAAGCTGCGTAAGCATCTACACGCGCCAAAATGGAGTTACCGCCCGGCTACCTAGTGGCTCTTGTGGTAATTTCATTTTTGACACGCATCTGGAAAATAATTTTTATTTTCAGCTGTGCTTATTGGACAAGTGGCATTTGGCATGCATAGGTCATTACCACCCGGTTACTGTGTGAGACTTTACCTTTAGGTCAATGGCTGGCGGTAAGGTCTCGGACCCAAAATGGACGCGCGGCAATTTTCATTTTGCTGCATGTCCATTTTCGGCAAAAATTTTAAAAAATATTTTTTGTAGGTGCGCTGAAAAATGATTCTGCGCATGCCCAAAACACGCGCCTACACTACTGCAGGCCATTCTTCAGCGCACCTTAGTAAAAGGACACCATAATGAGTAGTAAATGTGGTGTGAGGGTCTGATTCACGTATTCCAAAAAGTCAAAAAAAGATCAGCCTCAGTGCAGTTCCATACCATAATAACATTGTCTATGTAACGTTTGCACAGTATAATATTGGTCCAGTACTGACAACCGTAAATGTTCTTCAAATAAAGTAATGAACAAGCAATTGAAGGTGCTACTGTGGCACCCATAACTGTTCCTTGTATTTCTAAGAACTATTGTTCGCGTTGGAAATAGTTATTCTTTACCACTAATTCGGTCATTTTTATTCAGCAAATCCAATTTTTGTATCCTGAAATATGCACTTGAGATAAATGATTTACTGTACTTAAAGCCCTGTCTTGAGGGATGTTCATATACAGGGCATACGTCCATCGTCACCAGATTGTCATTGGGATTAGGAACCTGCACTGGTTGAAGACTCTGTATCAAATGAGTTGAATCCCTCACAAAAGACCTGGCTAAAGAAACAGAAGGTTTAAGGTAAAAATCCACATATTGTGACAGATGTTCCATCAAAGCTCCCCCCGCCCTGTCTCTATTTACCGTCCCGGAGGATTAACCAATGATTTGTGGATTTTGGGCACAAAATAAATGTGAGGGATCCTAGGAAATTCTTCATTCAAAAATGTGTATTCTTTAATAGATATTATACCCTCAGCATTGGTGTGAGACAGCAAATCCTTCACCACAATGCCCAAAGACATAGTGGGATCACAATCTGGTCTTCAATAAAATTGAACATTATCCAATTGTCTGTACACTTTTTGTGTGTAAAGCCTTTGATCCATTACTACACTTACACCACCCTTGTCAGCTCTTTTAATGACCAGAGAAGAATCCTGTTGAAGGTACCTAAGAGCAATCCATTGATTATGGAAAATAAGTCTCAGTATATGTATCTTAATGTCCAAATTCTGTAACTCTAAATGCTCAAACACTACTATAGAGGAATCTGAAAGCCCCGGAGGAAGCCATGTGGACGGAAGGTTACCTTGTGTTGGAAAAGAGTTAGTATCCATCTGTACTCGTTCCTCTAGAGAAAAAAAAGTCTGTAATTTTCACTTCTGAAAAAACGTATATAAATATTGATGAGTATTGAAAGCGCCGTAACTCACTGAGGGTAAAAATGACATCCCTCGCTATAATACGGACATTTCTCCATCTGATAAAGAACGAGAAGATGTTTCATTATTTCCTTCATCGGGTTCTCATTTTGAGTTTCATACCCTTGGTGACCACAGTTCCCGAAGGATTGATTGCCACCTGTGTAGTCTGAGGTAATCTTAAAGATTCAGACGTTTTTTTTTTTTTTTATATTCATCTGCCCCACTATGACCTCCTGTTGTAATCCTCACTTTGTCTTACTGCCACAACCTGTTGATCCCCTAATAAATCACTTGATGAAAGTTTAAATGCCACTTGTTTACCTCCCCTTGTTTTCATCTCACTTTATCCATCCATCCATCCATCCAGGGGTATACATAACTCCTGGTGTAATCCATTTCATCTCCATAAAATTTATTATCCTTCAGCTTTCTTTGATCCTTTCTATATTGCTCCATAGCCACTATGTTCGTTAAGCTGTTTTTCATATTCAGAGGGACCTCTTGAGGACTTCCATCAATGCCCATTTTTACCCGAAGCTCCATATTTTGTTCTGTTATAATACCCTGTAGAACATCAATTGTTAGGAGCATTCAATCAAGGGAACATTGTGAGATTACTTTATTCCATTTTTGAACATACTCTGTGTTCCTCAAAAATTGTGGTTCTTTAGATATGCTTAACCCACGGGGTACCTTCTGACCGTGACAATACTCAACTAAAGTTGCTGAATGCAGCTCAGATCGAATCAAAGCTTTATTAATTTTTTATTTTGGTATCTCAGCCCAATCTAGAGTAATATCCTGCTCTGAACCATCCATAAGTCCTGGTACTGGACATCAAATCAGGTCTGATGAGTGTACTTTTGTTTTGATAGCAGCCATATTTCCCAAAATTATAACCACTACATCAAATATATGAGAATCAACCAACGTCCTACTACATCTCACGTTATACACTAAACATTAAGGTATATAAATAATACAATAATCTTGTAATCATATACTTCTACTCTTATACATTCACATGTATCCAAAATTAATAAATATTGATTTTTGGAAGCTATGTTAGAATTATTGGTAGAAATTTAGAAAAAAATAACCTCAGTTGGAGTTGTTTCAAGATAAGTACAGTGACTTGCTTTAAAAGATATTACAATATAGCATTTTGGGTTTGCATGAACATATGAAGTATTTCCTACTACTACTACTTAACATTTCTAAAGTGCCACTAGGGTTACGCAGCGCTGTACAATTTAACATGGAAGGACAGTCCCTGCTCAAGGAGCTTACAATCTAAAAGACAGGTGTAAAATCCACATATTGTGACAGATGTTCCATCAAAGCTCCCCCCGCCCTGTCTCTATTTACCGTCCCGGAGGATTAACCAATGATTTGTGGATTTTGGGCAATTATAGCAATGTTAAGGCATCTAGTTGTAGAGGGGTTTATGTGCAGACGTATTTGATGGTCTGTATGCAGGATAAAAAAACATGAGCGGTGGGTGCAATGGTTCTTGACTCAGCCAGTCGTAATAATATTATTTGGCTGTTGTGTGAACTGAGCCCCCATTAAAATTTTTTCTAAATGATTCCTACCAATAATTCTAACAATTTCCAAAAAACAATATTTATTAATTTTGGATGCATGTGAATATTAGTACTACTATACTATCTTAATGTTTTTTGTATAATGTGAGAGGTAGGAGGATGTTGGTTGATTCCCTTATATATTTGATATGTAGGTCAGTAATGATAGAAGCTATTGGCTTAACTGTGCTTTTCTCCTATTGCTGTGTCTGGTGGGGTATTTTTTTTTTTTGGGTGGGGGGGGGGTATTTTCCAAATGGCAGACTTTTTTCCATTTTTGACTTTGTACACTTTTCTCCTTGTGCTTTGTGTTTCCCAGGTGTGTGTGAGGGGGGGGGGGGGTTGTTACTTAGTACATTTCTTATGTTGTACAGGTGATTCATCACCTTGTTTTTGTTTTATGCATTGATGACACAGATAAGTTACATTTTGTATGCCTTTATTTTGCTGTAATGTGTGGCATTTTCAATAAAAGCTAAGGGGTCCTTTTTACAAAGGTGCACTAGCGGCATGCTAAAAATAAGCGCGCACTAGATGCCTATATATTGCTATGGGCATCTCTAGTGTTTGGCGCACGCTAATCAGCATGTGCTAAAATGCTATCGTGCCTTTGTAAGACCCCCTAAGTTCCAAAAAAAAACCCCACTGTCCATTCTTGAAATATGCTTGGTATCTAAATGTAAGATTCTCAGCTGAATTTTAAATATTCAGCATAAAGTTTACCTAGTTTTAGGCCTAAAACTTCATTTTTAGATCTTAAATTTTGCTTAGATTTTAAGAATCCATGTTAGGTGCCTACTGCTGAAAATCATTGTTAAAGCACCTAACCTTTATTTTTCCCTTCACGTGTGTGCATATGTAAAATGGTAGACCAAATTGCCCATCTGTCTGCCCAGTTCTGTCCACAATGCCAAGGATATATTCCAGCTGCCAGTCACCATGTGTCACCCTGAAATATTTCTCTATATTAGGACAGTCTTATTTTCTTCTTCCCTTATAGTCTACCATCTTAGGTATAAGAGCACAAGACCTTGTGCTGTACCTGACCACAAGACTCAATCATAGTGTGGCTGTAGCCAAAACATTTGGCATGTATGTCCCCTGTGTAGTCTGCCAAACAGACCCAGCTACATGAGATGTCTAGCCTGCCCGACAAAGCTGACTTCTAGTTAGGCATCCACATGGCTGTGACAATACTATGTTACTGCTAGGATTTTATACCATTTCTTATTAATCACTTAGGGTTCAAAAAGTTTGAATAATTTCATAAAAGGGAAGTCCATAAGCCATCATTACGATGAACTCGGGGAAAATCCACTACTTATTACTAGGATAAGCAGCATAAAATCTGTTTTACTCTTTTGGGATCTTGCCAGGTACTTTGACCTGGATGGGCCACTGTTGGAAACAGGATACTGGGATTGATGGGCCTTCGGTCTGTCCAAAGTATGGCAACACTTATATCATGTTCTTATGATGTGGGACGAAGTAATTTATATGTACGTAGTCCTAAACCAGTTTCTAATCCAGTCCACTGATTTGGGCCTTCCCCAGGATGATCATTTTGTGTGTGAGCCTGCTATGTAGGGCAGTATGAAAAGCCTTGCTGAAATCAAATATGAGAGAATTACAGTGATGAACAATGGGGAAGGGAGAGGAAGGTTCATAGATCTTGGAAGGGAGCAGTGTTCCCTCTAAGCTGTGTGCATGCACACATGTCAGAAATGGGAGTGCACAAAATTTTTGCAGGCTTTCTTTGTGAACATGAAATCGAGGCTGAACACTTGTACACAAAATGTTTTTCATGTACACATGGGCCAGCAAAAATTAAAGAGAACTGGAAAGGAGGAGGATCCAGGATCAGGGAGAAGAGTGTAGAGGACATATGATCGAGATTTTAAACCTTGTAGAGAAGGCTTTGGGGTTGGGAGAAGCTGAATTCAGAGTGTTGAGTGGAAAGTCCTCTCCACCCACATTCCTCAGTCTAACTTCTGTTGCTGCTGCTCATTGCTGTAACTAACTCAAATCATGCCCAGGGCAGACAACCCCACCCCAAACTGCTCATTCTTGGTCCTCTCAATACTCCCCACCCCTCTGTCCTCCCAACTCCAATCATGGCTGTGTGATGCATCTACCTGTTGTCCCGCAGATCTCCCCTCCTTTCCTCCATGGCTTGGGCAGCATCTTCCTTTTCCAATTTACATATATTGCAGTTCACAGGGCCCTGCAGCAATAACTGTGAATGTGACAAAGGAGGAGGATATTTCCTGAGAATCTGCGCACTCCCTACTGCTGACTGAGTTGTGAGGAGGGGACTGGGTGGTTTGGGAAGAGGACTTCAATGGGGGGGGGGGGGGGGGGGAGGATGTAGAAAGCATGTCAATGTGATAACATTAGAAAATGTATTGGGAGTTGAGCCTGATTCTGTTCTCAAACTGAAGAATATAAATGTGTTCATTTTGGTATTTTATAGGTTTTGAAAGATCATGGTCAGAATTTTCTGGTTGGGAACCAGCTCAGTATGGCTGATGTACAGCTGCTAGAAGCCATTTTAATGGTGGAGGAGAAAAAGGCTGATATTCTGTCAGGCTTCCCTGTGCTACAGGTATAGTAATTCTCACCACCACCCCTCCCCCCTCAAATTAAGCAGGTTTCCAGAAAGCTTTGAGGCAAGCATAAACATTTTTTTTTTTGAGCATTAGTACAGAGCACCTCTTGGGATGGGAATCTTGTTTAGTTCTACACTATTTCCCTTCTCAACAGTAGGTGTGGATAAGTGAGTTTTTTTTCAAAGAATGGGGAGAAAATGCCATTTCTAGTGCCCTGTTCAGACAGTTCTTTACCAGTGTTCAGAAGAACATATATCTGGGTAAAATTAAAACTTTTTTTTTTTTTTAATTTAGTAGCAACAGGTAAACCTGTATACAATGACTCGAGAAACAGTAACAAGATCAATAACACTTAAAAAAAAAAATTTCCCCCCAGATCTGAGTGTTCAATATACTGCCTAGCAGGTATGCCTAAGTGTCTTACGGGCGCAAAATCAGACACGTAGTAACATCAGAAAACATAACTCCAAAATCTAAATGTAGAGTCCTCGAGGATGTGGAGCAGCCGATGAGAGAAGGGAAAATTCTAGACCTAGTCCTCAGTTGAGCACAGGATCTGGTGCGGGAGGGGAAAATTCTAGACCTAGTCCTCAGTTGAGCACAGGATCTGGTGCGGGAGGTAATGGTTCTGGGGCTGCTTGATAACAGTGATCATATGATCAGATTTGATATTAGCTTTCAATTAAGTATACACAGGAAGTCAATACGTTAGCGTTTAACTTTAAAAAAGGAGACTATGATAAAATGAGAATAGTGGAAAAAAAAAACTTTGGCTTTGAGGGTCAAAAATTTACATCAGGCGTGGATGCTGTTCAAAAACACCATCCTGCAAGCCCAGGCACATATATTCCGCATATTATAAAAGGAGGACTGAGGCCCAAATGACGGCATGGTTAAAAAGTGAAATGAAGGAAGCTATTAGAGCTAAAAGAAAATCCTTCAGAGAATGGAAGAAGGAACCGACTGAAAATAATAAACAGCACAAGGAATGCCAAGTAAAATGCAAAGTGCTGATAAGGAAGGCAAAGAGGAACTTTGGAAAAAAAGATTGCATTGGGAGGCAAGAACACATAGTGCTTGCACTAACTGATGGTATCATATTTAATAGTAGTTCATAAGTAGATGTTCCTCTGTGCAAGGCACAGGTAGAGTGAGTGTGTTTTATACTAAGTGTGGGTGACCTGAAGGACGAGGGAAAAATAATGGGCATATGTAAACAAACAAAAAAAAAATAATAATTTTTGCAGTGATTTTAGGACAGCTGGAGCTCATCATTGCAGGAGTATAATGCAAAGATGGTGGTAGGCAGAAGAAAACACAAGGTTTGGGGGAGAGGGTTGTCCCTTCCCAGTGGTTAAATTGTTGGGTTGTTTTTTTTGACACTCACATTCTCGGATGTCTTTGTTTTTGTTTAGGATTTCAAAGTCAGGATCAGCAATATTCCAACAATTAAGAAATTCCTGCAACCTGGCAGCCCGAGGAAACCTGTCCCTGATGAGAACTATGTAAAAACAGCGAAGCTGGTTCTCCAGTTTTAGTTAATGTTGAGTAAATTTGTCAAAATACAAGAAGTACGCTTGGCTGTTTCTAAAATATTTCTACACTTCAAACCATGAGCTTTAAAAGCAAATACAAAATATAGGGGACATAAATAGAAATATTTAAAATTTCCCGTTCTGTGTGTGTAGGGGAGAAAAATGTTCAGCAAATCAGGCCCACAGTGTGAAACTGTAGAAAAACATCACTGAAATGTTTGTGGTTTCTTAGCTCTGTTCTGTTTTGTTTTGTTCTTGCCTTATAGATGTTGGAGGCATGCTAATACATGATCTCTGGAATTCTCTTAACGTATTGAATAAGCTGACACAATTGTACTATGTCTTCCGCCCAGTGGTTTCTGAAATATTTGTCCATAATCCCTTGATTGGTTGAACAAAACCAAGCAACCTCTTGAACAAAAGTTTATGCTGTGCTTTTGGGAAAAGGGATGAAAACTGATCTGTCTTAAGCATACTATTTGGAATGCATAAGACATGACCTTAGCTTCCGGAAATCACTAAAGACCAACCTGTTTGAAAAGGCATACCCTACTGATCCAACTTAGGTGCCTGAACCCAGCAACACAACAAAACCAAAGCCATAATGAACACTTTAGGAGAATCGTAGAGAAAAGGGTCATAATGTGTTTGTAACACATGAACCTCTTTGATAATTACATCACTTTGTATTTGTTTCATCACTGGAGGTGACTAACGCCTCATGGTACTATGCAAGCCACATTGAGCCTGCACTTAAGTGGGAAAATGTGGGGTATAAATGTAACAAATAAATATGCATGTCCATTTTACTCATACTATATGGTCAAATATGCACATTTTTACTATCTCTGTGTTGGCAGATGCATTGTGATTTTTATTTTTTAATTGTGGGCATAAGTCTACCAACATGATTATAAATGTATTCAAAGCCAGCTGAATTCAAATGGTCCTTGAGGGTACCAAATGATCCAAAAACAGGTGATTAGCATTGGGTGTGTTTATGATACATGTATGAATGACCCCCCACTACTGAAGTTGGACTGGTGTATTTGATTCATATAGTAAATGATGGCACACAAAACCAAAATGGCCAGCCTGGTCTCCCTAGCGTTCAGTTTTGTCCTCTTTGGGTAGATACGCGTACATATTTCCATATGGACCCTAACACTTACTCCACCTTCCCTGTGTGTTCTTCACCAAACTTTTCAGTGTTATACCACTTCCTTTTAGCATTATAAACTGCCCTTCTGTGCAGGTTACCCCTGTGCTTTCTTGTGGATCCCATCATACCACTGCAATTGGCACCTGGATAAGAGACTTAAAGGCTAAGCCTTCCCACTACCCAGCCTGGATAGCATATTTTGTTGGCTGTAACTGACCAGCAGTGAGAGGATGGGAAACTTTTTCTGGCACAGAGAGCAAGAGACTGTACCCAGGTGTGATGGGTAAGAAGTTTGTTTTATGGTGGTGGGTTTTTTTTTTTAAAGGGGGTACATACAGCAGAGTGCTAGAGATTGTGTGGGAGATTATTTGTGGTGCCATGTAGAGAGATGATAGTGTTGTGGAGTAGGGGTGGGGGGAGTGGCAGTAAGGCAAGAGACTGGGTGAAGACAGGGCAAGAGGAATGAGAGTGAGCATTGTGGGGTGACAGAACAAGAATGAGTGACAGTGGGGAATAGAGGTGGAAGCAAGAGACTAATAGGGTGATGGAGAATAGGAGTACACAGAGAAAGCAAGCAAGCAAGCGAGCGATTGTGTGCAGAGACAAGGAGTTGGAACATAGGTGAGAGGGAGGGTACAGAGAAGAGAGCAAGAGACTGTATGTAAGGGGGATATCAAAAGTGGAGAAGAGCATATGTCTGCTGGAAATAGAGCATGTGTGCAAGTTGGACAGTGAAAGGAAGAGCATGAGTGTGAGGAAATGGGGGGGGGGGAGTGGAGGTTAACAGAAGGAGATTGATTTGATTGAGAGGAGAGCAAGAATTGGGAGGGGAGAAGGAAAAACAAGGTTCGGGATAGAGGAGACAGCAACTATGAGCAGTGTGGTGAGGAAGAGATGCAATAGGGAGATGGAGGAACCAGGAATGGTAAAATACGGAGAATGACGAGATTGTTGGAGGGGATGGAAGGGTGAATGAAGAAGAGATTTGAAATAAGATGAAAATAGGGAGAGAAAAGGAAGAGAAAAATAGTATCTGATCTTTGAAAGAGCTGAAGGAGAGAGAGAAGAAAAATAGAAATGAAAGGGGACAGTGGCTCCTTTCTTGCCACTTCTAGTACAAGCAGTTTGTGGACTGATCTTCCAAATGTTGATCTGTCAGCATTTTTTCCTGCCTCAGCCAGATGCCTCCAGCATTCTTTTTAAAGTCTTAGGCCTCACCACTGAGAAAAGGGAAAGAGGGGTTGCAATATTGTTGTGCAAGGGCAGGGGAACCCAAATAAGAGGGTCCTGGAGGATACCGAGGGATGATCTTTCAACTTCTTTTATGCTCCCCCAAGAGGGTAACATGATGGAGTTTGAGGATTTTTCAATAATGTATAGAAGTGAGGTATGGGGCATCAATTTGCCTTTTGCTATCTTAAACATTATATTCAAATCCCTTGACCTTGCAACTAATGAGAGAAATTTAAGATGTCTTTTTTGACTTGGTTGCAGAGGAAAGATTAACTATTTCAGATCTTGTTAAAGCTATTCAGAACTTTTTTTTTTTTTTTTTTGGGGGGGGGGGGGGGGGGGGGAGAGAATTTGCAACAGTGAGTTTGCTCTGGTGCAATCATCATCAGAATGGAATGTAGCTTTCTTTTTGAAAAGAATACACCAGCTGATCACAGTGTGGTGCTATGAATGTGTTAGTTTTTTGTCATTTGTCATCCATAGAGCATACTTCACACAGGCACAAATGTTCAAGGCAAGGAGGAAACCCCATGCATCTTTGTGTCAGGTGTACCAGAGGAGAAAAAAAATTTCAATGTGCACTATGGGACTACATTTATACAACATTTTTGGTCTGAGATAGCACTATACCTGGGTAGCCTTCTAAGACTAAAAGTCCAACTATCTCAAACTCATCTTATTTGATCTAACTTCTGGAGTGGTAGTGGTGGGGAAAGAACAGAAATTAATAGCGATTGGGGGGAAATGTATATTGTGCTCTTGCCTGGACCCTGAACCTCCATTGTTTTGGACATGGAGAGCTTGTGTTCATAAACTGGCCTATTGGGAAGCAAGGGGGGGCAGGTACTTCTGAAAAAAGGATTATCTTTCTGTTTGGGATCTGTACAGTCCATATCACTGATAGCAAGATGCTGGATATTAAAAATTTGTGATCATGGTGCTGATGCTATAGAGATGGAAGAAGAGTATGGTGGGGGAGGGGTAGGTATGGTTCAGTAGGCACAGCTATGTGAAATGTGGCCATGTTGACACAGATCCTGAGTAAATTTGTTGAAAATGTTGAAGAAAAGTTTCATGAATATTTTAAAAGAAAGGTGGTTGTTAAAAGATCACACTTACAAGGAAGTAAATTTATTTCTACACTGTGCAAGTGCTGGGTTTGTGAAGATTCTTGCTTAATAGTTCCTGCCTTTTGCAAATTGAACATAAAATCTTCTTAGGCCTCAGTTACCTTCCTTAACAGTTTCTTAACCTACAGTTACTGCCTTTGGAAGGTTAGCCTGATTGAGGTAGAGTCTTGGTACTTATACTTTGTGTTGTTGTGATGGACCTGACGGTACCCAACGGGCTGACATTTAATAGTCTTCCCTTAATCTATACCAGTGATTTTCAGCCTTTTCGTCTCATGGCACACTTACAAGGTGTAAAAACTGTCAAGGTGCACACAACTGGAATCTAACCCATACCTGCCTGTTCCTGCTAAGATCTGTTCCATCCCTGCAAGTGATCTCTAGCCCCACCCATACCTGTAACCTTCAGATTTCATTCTATTATACCACTGAAATATATTAAGAGCACGAGTATACCAGATACTGGGAAACTGGAACAAGAGGAACTGTGACAGATTCCTGACTCATCTGATACAATATAGGGAACTGCCAAAAACATGCAGACAAAAACTGAAAGCAAAGATACGAACACCTGAGAACTAGAAAGCTGATGGATATAAATTCTCAAAACTGACATAATTCAATCACTAAAATAAATTTCCTACCTGTTGTAGTCTGGTGCTTTTATTATACTAATCATCTTGTTCCTAATCTTTGGATCTGCTTTCCTCTGTATGTGCTTCCAGGACCTCCTTTTCATTTGCTGTTTCTTGTCTCACCTATGTCTGTACAAACAAAAGAGGCAGTGATCTGCTTACAGATAAACCCATAAAAACAAATGAAAGCTGACCAGCTGGTATGCAGATAAAAATGTATTTCCAAGTACATGCTGTGGCCATGTTTCACCAATAAGGCTGCGTCAGGGATTTATAATCCACTGTTAATAAGAACAAAATTAAAATCCACAATAAGTTAACATATAGCTTAAAACAATCAGTCATACATCATATGGTAAAACAAAACCATGCAGATACTTAATAAAGTTGTGAACATAACAGAAATACATGCAGGCTGTACAGCTGATAGCCATGCATAATTGAAATGTATAGAAAATGAATAAAACATGCATAGAACCAATACAATTATATCAAAGGTGAATATATTTCAGGCATAACAATGGTGATTTTATATATACAGTGGTGGAAATAAGTATTTGATCCCTTGCTGATTTTGTAAGTTTGCCCACTGACAAAGACATGAGCAGCCCATAATTGAAGGGTAGGTTATTGGTAACAGTGAGAGATAGCACATCACAAATTAAATCCGGAAAATCACATTGTGGAAAGTATATGAATTTATTTGCATTCTGCAGAGGGAAATAAGTATTTAATCCCTCTGGCAAACAAGACCTAATACTTGGTGGCAAAACCCTTGTTGGCAAGCACAGCGGTCAGACGTCTTCTGTAGTTGATGATGAGGTTTGCACACATGTCAGGAGGAATTTTGGTCCACTCCTCTTTGCAGATCATCTCTAAATCATTAAGAGTTCTTGGCTGTCGCTTGGCAACTCGCAGCTTCAGCTCCCTCCATAAGTTTTCAATGGGATTAAGGTCTGGAGACTGGCTAGGCCACTCCATGACCCTAATGTGCTTCTTCCTGAGCCACTCCTTTGTTGCCTTGGCTGTATGTTTTGGGTCATTGTCGTGCTGGAAGACCCAGCCACGACCCATTTTTAAGGCCCTGGCGGAGGAAAGGAGGTTGTCACTCAGAATTGTACGGTACATGGCCCCATCCATTCTCCCATTGATGCGGTGAAGTAGTCCTGTGCCCTTAGCAGAGAAACACCCCCAAAACATAACATTTCCACCTCCATGCTTGACAGTGGGGACGGTGTTCTTTGGGTCATAGGCAGCATTTCTCTTCCTCCAAACACGGCGAGTTGAGTTCATGCCAAAGAGCTCAATTTTTGTCTCATCTGACCACAGCACCTTCTCCCAATCACTCTCGGCATCATCCAGGTGTTCACTGGCAAACTTCAGACGGGCCGTCACATGTGCCTTCCGGAGCAGGGGGACCTTGCGGGCACTGCAGGATTGCAATCCGTTATGTCGTAATGTGTTACCAATGGTTTTCGTGGTGACAGTGGTCCTAGCTGCCTTGAGATCATTGACAAGTTCCCCCCTTGTAGTTGTAGGCTGATTTCTAACCTTCCTCATGATCAAGGATACCCCACGAGGTGAGATTTTGCGTGGAGCCCCAGATCTTTGTCGATTGACAGTCATTTTGTACTTCTTCCATTTTCTTACTATGGCACCAACAGTTGTCTCCTTCTCGCCCAGCGTCTTACTGATGGTTTTGTAGCCCATTCCAGCCTTTTGCAGGTGTATGATCTTGTCCCTGACAACCTTAGACAGCTCCTTGCTCTTGGCCATTTTGTAGAGGTTAGAGTCTGACTGATTCACTGAGTCTGTGGACAGGTGTCTTTCATACAGGTGACCATTGCCGACAGCTGTCTGTCATGCAGGTAACGAATTGATTTGGAGCATCTACCTGGTCTGTAGGGGCCAGATCTCTTACTGGTTGGTGGGGGATCAAATACTTATTTCCCTCTGCAGAATGCAAATAAATTCATATACTTTCCACAATGTGATTTTCCGGATTTAATTTGTGATGTGCTATCTCTCACTGTTACCAATAACCTACCCTTCAATTATGGGCTGCTCATGTCTTTGTCAGTGGGCAAACTTACAAAATCAGCAAGGGATCAAATACTTATTTCCACCACTGTATATATATATATCCTATATAATAATTTGCACCGCCGTCTGGATGCCTGGGTTCGTAACACAGTTCCCATTGGTCTGCCCTGGGGATGATGTCACAGGGCGGACCAATGGGAAGTGAGAGGGAAGGGAACTCAGCACCAGCCATCGGAGGTGAGTAAGGAATTGCCTCCCCCCCCCCCCGAGTTCCATGACCCCCTACCTCCCTCCCTCCTTCCACTCCTATCCATCCGAGTTCCACGGGCCCACTCCCGTCCGATGGCCCCAACCCGTCCGAGTTCCACGCCTCCCTCCTCTGATTTCCACTGCCCAGTGCCTCCCTCTCTCTGTGGCCTCCGAGTGCAAGCAGGATGTGTGCGGCTGCCCCTGCCCTTCGTAAATGCCGGCTGTTCTTTAAAACTTTTTACCTCCTGCTCCGCCGGCAACAGTGAAGTCCAGCACCCACGCAGGCCACTTCAGACTGCCTTCTCTTCTGTTTCAGCTGTGCCTCTGGTCCCGCCCTCATTTCCTGTGTGCGGTTGGGGGGGGTGAGATGGAGGGAGCCTTTGCTAGCGCCCGCTTCATTTCACATAGAAACGGGCCTCTTTTACTAGTATGTGTGTATATATATATATATATATGTATGTATATATATAATATATATATATATAAAGTAGCACATACAATGAGTTTATCTTTGTCTACTATGTTATATATGGGTTTTGGTTCTATGCATGTAGTGGTCATTTTCTGTGTATTTCCAATTATGCCTGGTTATCAGTTGTACAGCCTACAAATATATATGTATGTATGTATTTCTGTTCACAACTTTATTAAGGATCTGTATGGTTTTGTTTTACCATATTATGTAGGTTGCACTGATTGTTTTAAGCTATATTTTTAACTTTTAATTGTGGATTTTAATTCTTCTTATTAACAGTGGATTATAAACCCCTGACACAGCCTTATTGGCGAAACGTGGTCATGCTGGGTACTTGGATATACATTTTTAAATGCATACGAGCTGGTCTTTCTTCCGTTTGATGTGGTCTGTTTGGTACTGATCGTTCATGTCCTTTCCCTTGGGTGTAATCTTTCCTCTCTCTCTCCCCCCCACCCCCACCCCCACCTTACTCCACCTACTCCTTGGGCCTTTCTCTCCTCTTCTTGGACCCCTTCTTTTTTCAATCTACACCTCTTCCCTGGGCTCGCTGATCTCATCTCATGGTTTCCAATATCATCTTTATGCTGACGACACCCAGCTTTATCTCTCCACACCAGACATCACTACGGAAACCCAGGCCAAAGTATCGGCCTGCTTATCCGACATTACTGCCTGGATGTCCAACCGCCACCTGAAACTGAACATGGCCAAGACCGAGCTCATTGTCTTTTCACCTAAATGCACTTCTCCTCTCCCTCCACTCTATTTCAGTCGATAACACCCTCATCCTCCCCATCTCATCTGCCCACAACCTCGGAGTCATCTTCGACTCCTCCCTCTCCTCTGCCCATATCCAGCAGACAGCCAAGACCTGTCGCTTCTTTCTCTATAACATCAGCAAAATTCGCCCTTTCCTCTCTGAGCACACCACCCGAACTCTCATTACCTCTCGCCTTGACTACTGCAACCTACTCCTCACTGGCCTCCCACTTAACCATCTATCCCCCCCATCAATCCGTTCAGAACTCTGCTGCATGTCTTATCTTCCGCCTAGACCGATATGCTCATATCACCCCTCTCCTCAAAGTAACTTCACTGGCTTCCGATCAGGTACCGCATACAGTTCAAGCTTCTCCTACTAACCTACAAATGCACTCAATCTGCAGCCCCTCTCTACCTCTCTACCCTCATCTCCCCTTACGCTCCTACCCGTAACCTCCGCTCACAGGACAAATCCCTCCTCTCAGTACCCTTCTCCACCACCACCAACTCCAGACTCCGCCCTTTCTGACTCACCTCACCCTATGCTTGGAATAAACTCCCTGCGTCCAAATGCCAAGCCCCCTCCCTACCCTGCTTCAAATCCTTGCTCAAAGCCCACCTATTCAATGTCGCTTTTGGCACCTAACCATTGTACCTCTATCCAGGAAATCTACTGCCTCAATCTTGATTGACTGCACTTTTTGTCCTTTAGATTGTAAGCTCCTTTGAGCAGGGACTTTCCTTCTTTGTTAATTGTATAGCGCTGCGCAACCCTGGTAGTGCTTTAGAAATGTTAAATAGTAGTAGTAGTAGTTCTTCAAACTTTGAATTGCCAGCAGCTATTAGAACAGGCCTTCCTTTGCCATGTCCCTCCTGTGTGGCAAAAGGAAAGAGCTGGGGGCTGGCCCAAGGAAGGCCTGTTCTAATACCTGCCAGCAACTACAAAGTTTGAAGAAATGGGGCAGAGACAAGAGAGACCTAAGGGGTGGGAGGAGGAAGATAGGTGTTGTGCGATTTGCCTCCTTATCTGGAGGAGATTCCTGGAGTGTCTGCAGCACACCAGTTGAAAAACAGTGACCTATACCTTTGACTGACTTTATCCCAGACTTATTTTGACAGTGCTATTGTGATTTCACAAGGGGGAATTGAGTATGTTTGTATTGTATGAGTACTTGGTATGGGGTTATGCTGATATGATTCATACCTGAAGGCTGTCAGACTGCAAATTTCAGAAGACCTCCATTATCATTGGTTAATGCTTCTCCTTGTTGGTAGGAGCTGTACCTGAAGAACAGATTTCACCTATAAGAATCTGAATTCCTGACAAGTGTAATCTGCTGCCATACAGTCATGTTGGGTTATCATAATTATCTGTTGTGATATTTCTTCAATACAAAGTTGTAATTTCCCATTCTTTCCAGGCTGGTTCTGCTCTTGGTACTGCCTGGTTATGAAGGGAGTCAGGCTATGTGGCCCTTGGGCCAGGCTCTTTGCTGCAGTAACCTAACTGAGTATGTTTGGTATTGCTGTACCTGAATTTAACTCACTTTGAGCTGCCAATAAAAAGATGTGATCTAAATTCATATTAATGACGTTTCCTGGCAATTGTAACCAGAAAAGGTTGATTCTAACTGAACTGTGGAAGAACCAAGGAGTGCGAGCAAGCTGCTAATCCATGATCAAAAAACAAACAAAACAACCCCACTGACAATATCACATATAATCTGAGAAAATGTTCAGCATAATGATATGAAATGAAAAATAGATGGTTGTAAAAAGTTGCAGAAATGGTGCTGGATATAAGGGATCATCTTTCAGAAGTGGTGGAGACAAACTACAATAAGAGAGTTAAAGAAAGCATAAGATAGGCCTAGATGATCCTCAGTTTTGGCAGAAGATAGATCTGGGCTTTAAGATGGGGGGAGAACCTTTAGCCTGTGGCTCTGTCTTATGTACTGTGCCATAAGAGCTCTGGAACAGCCATTTGCAATGGGAGCTTTTACTCTGATCCTGCTGTCTTGCTTATCTTCTCCTGCTCCAATGGGATCAACTGCTCAGGAGCTGATAGCTCTCTCTTATTTGTCCTGGTGGGCTCCTGAAGTGCCAGAAAAGCACTAGGTTTAAAACTAGGAATGGAAGGGCTGGCAAGTGGAACTCAGAAGGAAGAGGAAAAAGCTGAGGTTGAGGGCAGGGGAGGTGGGACGGTGGATCTTCCTTATGTTGCTAATACATTCACACAACTTTATTGGCCTGACACTTTTACATGACAATCATGAAACCAAACAAATGGGAGTGTGACTCGCATTTTAATTCTGTTCATCTTTAAAGCAAATCTATCAAACTTGCAGCCATCTCATGTGGGGGAAGCCAAACATTCCCCTCTGACTCAGTTACCTGAGGGTGGGGGTTGGGGATAAGAGGTTAAAAAAAGGAAAGAAGCACATATAAAAGTACTCATATTAAACTCTGCCTCAAACGTATAAACCTCATGGTCATTTTTTTTAAACACTGGCAGTGGTGTGTATATTATGGGGTTGATAGTTGAAGTTAGCTGTTTTAGTAACAGCACTTGCTACCTGGATAATTTAGCATTCACTGGTCCCAGGCAGTGATATTCAGCGTGATTATTTGTTTATTTATAAAATCTTATATCCCACTCTACAGATCTGAGGGCCAGATGCACTAAACCTAATGAGCCAGCAATGTGGTTTTTAAACTAGCTCTAGCCAGTTTAGCGAGCAAGTAGTAAAACAAGACATACACAAAAGGGTTCTCCGAGCCATTTTCCTGTCATGGTAGCAACTAATGAAAATGGAATGCAAAGCTATTATAATGAGATAATTACTATTATAATGTGCATGCAAGGAGATGCACAGCCGTTTCCGACCCCATGCACAAAAGCAGTCCCAACCTTTACCATGGAAATTTTAATGGGAGGTCTGGAGCTCTCGTTCTTCATTGTCGCAAGTAGAAGAAAGGGAGAAACAAGGCAGGGAAGATGGAGCACAAAAAAAAAGTACACTGGCTTACGCGCAGCTTCTTCGCGTGTCTGAAAGCCGTGCCATGCTTCTTTTTCAAATGGCATTTTACTGGCAAGAAATTGGGGTGGGGGGGGCAGTACTGAAATGTAAAGCATAAAAGTAATGGTGACTTACCAAAAATGCAAGGAAGACAAGGGTCCATCAAACAGCATCTATGGGAAACAGCATCCCCCATGCTAGAAGCACAACAGAGAAGGGCTAAACCAATTAGTGTCAGCCTGGGATGTCCCGCCCACTCACTACTGGAGGGGGACACCAGGATGTTCGGATTCAATCAGTTCACAGCTCTAGAGTGATGTCACCAGGGAAGCCCTCAGGGAGGAGGAGTTGGGACAGCAGCCAGCCAATGAGAGTCCATCTTCAGGGAGATAGGCATTCTAGGATGTCAGCCGGCCAATAGAAAGAAGCAGCAGGAACAGCTTGGGGTGGAACCAAGCCCTGATGCTGATTCCTCACAGAAAATGAGAGCCGAGAGCAGCAGAGAGGCTTTTCCCACTTTTTCCCAGCAGCGAGGAGGGAGGGAGCCCCAACACAGGTCTATTCATCCCAAAAAAATAAAAGGGTATATCTACTGCTTTCATACACGCAGCTTGTCTGTTTAATTGAAAGAGACTCGCCTACAGTGCATTTATGCCACGTAGGTATTTAAATGTATCTACCATATCTCCCCTCTCCTTCCTTTCTTCCAAAGTATACATATTGAGATCTTTAAGTCAGTCCCCATACACTTTATGACAAAGACCACTGACCATTTTGGTAGCCACCTTCTAGACCGACTCCATCCTGTTTATATCTTTTAGAAGGTGCGGTCTCCAGAATTGTACACAATATTCTAAGTGAGGTCTCATTGGGGCATCACCACTTTTTTCCTACTGTCCATTCCTCTCCGTAACAGAGCAAAGGTGCCCGGCACCTCACATACTTTCAATATAACATATTACAGTGCAGTATTTCAAAATAGCATTGTAGCCAACGAGTTTCTTAATCTTTTTTCTTCTTTTTCTTTTTTTACTTTTTATCTAATTTTCTTTTTTACTTTTTAAGGACCTCTTACCGGCCTGTAGTTGCCAACCTCTTCCTTTTGTGGAGAAGGACCACATCTGCCCCTCTCCAATCCTCTGGGACTACTCCCAACTCTAAAGAAGCATTGAAAATGTGGAGCTGCCAGAACTTCTCTAAGTTTTTCACTGCCCTTGGATGTATGCCGTCCGGCACCATCGCTTTGCTCATCTTTGGTTTAGCTAACACAGTCCTCTGAAAATCATTAAGGGACAACCACACCTCCATTCCTATTTGTGTTTGTTTTCTGCAGTCCTGCTCCCAGCCCTTCAGCTGTGAACACAGAACAGAAATATTTGTTAAGCAATTCCGCTTATCTTTATCAGCTTCTGCATATTTAAGTCTCACAATGTCACTTTTGCACTTCCTCCTATCACTAAACTATCTAAAAAAAAAAGTCTTATCCCCCCCCCTTTTACCCTATCGACTCTTTTTTTTTCAATTTGCATCTTCGCTTTTCTAGATGTTGTCACCTGTCTTCCTCTTCCTGCGGTCTTTTGGAGTTTATTATTATTATTATTATTATGTATTGCATTTGTATCCCACATTGTCCCACCTATTTGCAGGCTCAATGTGGCTTACATAGTTTTGTAAACATTGTCATTACAGGATATGAAGGCTAACCCCCTTTTCCTTTTCAGCTACTACTTTTGAGAATCAAAATAGCCTTCTTTTCCTCTTATTTCTATTTACTTTCTTTCCAAAAAGGTTTGTTGCCCTTACAATAACTCCTTTCAGTTTTTACCACTGCTTTCCATCTACTTCCAGATGTTCCCATCCACACAACAATTCCTTGAGATAATCACCCATATGAACAAAGTTAGTTTTTTTGAAGTCTACAACCTTCACTTTTGAATGAATCCGCTCTACACCTGTCTTAATATTAAAACAGACCATCCGTTGATAACTGGATGCCAGATGATCACCCACTATAACATCAGAAACACTATCCCCATTTGTAACCACTCAGTGGCGTTCCTAGGGGGGCTGACACCCGGGGCGGATTGCCAATGCGCCCCGCCTCTCCGGGTGCAGCGCCCCCCCCCCCCCCAGAACAACGCGACACCCCCTCCCGGCAAAAGAACCCCCATATCCCCCGGCGAAAGAACCTCCCCCGGGTGCACGCCGCTGGGGGGGGGGGGGGTGCCGCGCGCCTGCCGGCTCTTCGTTTTCATGCTCCCTCTGCCCCGGAACAGGAAGTAACCACGCCACTGTAACCACTAAGTCCAGTATGGCCCCATCCCACATGGGTTCCTTTACCAACTGCTGGATTAGTTCTATCTGGGTAGAATCCAGGATCACTTTACTTCTAGAAGATTCCACAATAGGGACACCCCAATCAACAACTGGTATATTAAAATCACAATGTTTCTTACTTCCTAACAGGAAGACCCCTTGTAAAAGATTCTCTATGAAGGTACCTTTCTTTTAACAAACAATTTTAAAATAGAGACACACAAGTATGGCTCTACCTTGTTTCTTACTACTACTACAAATCATTTCTATAGGTAGGGTTACCATACGTCCGGATTTACCCGGACATGTCCTCTTTTTGAGGACATGTCCGGGCGTCCAGATGGATTTGGCCAGCCTGCCCGTTTGTCCGGATTTCTGGACAAATGGGCTGGCTGGCGGGTGCGGGACTCCTCTCCCCTACTCTACTAAGGTACCTCTTCGTCTTCGGGGCAGGAAAGAGCCCCCTCTTTCCTGCCTGGAGCGCTGCTGCTAGCTGCCCTACATACTGTGAGTCCGGATCTCGGCGTTTCAAAATGGCCACCAAGAGTTGAAGTCTTGCGAGGCTGCTTCAACTCTCGGCGGCCATTTTGAAACGCCGAGATCCGGACTCACAGTATGTAGGGCAGCTAGCAGCAGCGCTCCAGGCAGGAAAGAGGGGGCTCTTTCCTGCCCCGAAGACGAAGAGGTACCTTAGTAGAGTAGGGGAGAGGAGTCCCGCACCCGCCAGCCAGCCCATTTGTCCAGAAATCCGGACAAACGGGCAGGCTGGCCAAATCCATCTGGACGCCCGGACATGTCCTCAAAAAGAGGACATGTCCGGGTAAATCCGGACGTATGGTAACCCTACCTATAGAAATGATTTGTAGTAGTAGTAAGAAACAAGGTAGAGCCATACTTGTGTGTCTCTATTTTAAAATTGTTTGTTAAAAGAAAGGTACCTTCATAGAGAATCTTTTACAAGGGGTCTTCCTGTTAGGAAGTAAGAAACATTGTGATAGTGTTCAGTTATCTGTCAATCAAGTCACAGGACCTGGTTAAAGAGGGAAGTTGAAAAGGGCCCTGTTGTTACATGTGAGTAATCTAATCAACACAGGAACATAAGAAGCCACACTTTCAGTTCTTCTTTTTCCACAAGCGAGGACTTCCAGAACAGGACAAATCTTCATTGGTAAGTTATTTGCTTGGAAATTTCTTTTAAATTTGGGAAAGGTAGATTTTTAGAGTTAAATGGGTTATCTCAGTGTCTTTATTTTTAAGTTACTCTACTCATTTAGCAAAGGCAGTTTAAGGAATTTAGGGTTTTGTTTGTTTATTTAGCATTTAAATTCTGTATTACATTTTCATTGGCTAGCAATTAAGGGACTATTGTAAAGTTTACTGCAGCATCAGTGTAGAGCAGAACTGATAGTCACAGGAAACCCCAGTATAGAGTTTCAACTTTAGGTTCACAGCACAGCTTAACTAGTTCAACTAAGGAATAAAGAGCTGATAGTCACTGGAAACTCTAGTTTAGAGTTTTAACTTTTGTTTGCAGCACAGCTTGGCCATTAAAAAAAAAAAAGGAATACCTGTCAGGAAACAAGATAGAGTCATACTTGTTTGTCTCTATTTTAAAATTATTTTTAAAAAATAAAGTTACCATCACAGAAAATCTTTTACAAAGGGACTTCTTGTTAGGAAGTAAGAAACACTATGATAGTGTTCACATATTTGTCAATCAAGTCACAGGAGCTGCTCATTTACATCTTCATCTTTATCTTCATTATCATTGTCATGCTGTCCAATTACAAAGAAGGCTTTCACAAAGTTGGAATCACTGTCTGTTGATCTTCTAACAATTTTTCATCTCATGGCAAACTCTGTTTGAATATTTTTGAGAACTGATGCAAGAACTTCAAATGTGTTGGAACCCTTCAATCTTAAGGCCAGACAAGCGGCCTTCCTCCCTAAAGACTCTTATCCATGCAGTAGACAGATAACCTCAATGTAAAGTTTCCCATGGGATGAAATGCAGTCTGTTGAGGTAGAGCCGTAGAGGCATATGTCTGTTCACCAAGAATTGCTATCAGCTTTAGCTTCATCTCCTCTTTAAAGTGACCCAACTCCTCACTGTCCTTTTTGGCTGGAGGCCACTAACCAGTTCAACAAACACAGGCAACTCCACTGTTCTTATAAGTTATATTCACTGAACAGCAAAATTTAAGATGAGATGATCCACTGTTTGCATGACAAGGTTTGCAATAGCAAAATCCTGTTTCCAGTTTTGCTGTTTCATTTTGCTTACTGAGGAATCATCATTTACATCTCCCTTCTGCTTTTACTTTTTACTTTTAACTGCAAGAATCAGATGTAACTGAGTAAAAGTACTAAAAATTGGCAAAATTATTATTTCAGTAAAATCGGAGGCGTTCCTAGGGTGACTGACACCCGGGGCAGATCGCCGATGCGCCACCCCCCCCAGGTGCAGCGCGACCCCACCACCGGCGAAAGGACACTTCCCCCCCAGCGAAAGGACACCCCCCCCCGGGTGAATTTGTACCTGCTGGGGGGGTGCTGCGTGCCTGTCGGCTTCGCTCGTTCTCTACTCCCTCTGCCCCGGAACAGGAAGTAACCTGTTCCGGGGCAGAGGGAGCAGAGAAAGGGCAGAGCCAACAGGTGCGCGGCACCCCCCCAGCAGCGTGCACCCGGGGCGGACCGCCCCCACCGACCCCCCTTGGTACGCCACTGAGTAAAATAAAAGTAACAAAACTTTTACTTAAGTACAGTAACTAGTTACATTTATTTAGTTACTAGACAACACTGCTTTTAAGAGACTTTATACCCATGCACTAGTTGCTTTATGGCAGTGGCACAGCTATGGGGGGCCATGGGGGCCTGGGCCCCCAAAAATTGGCTCTGGGACCCCTGGTTTGGCTGGCGGGGGTCCCCAACCCACGCCAGCTGAGGTGTTTCTCCAGCGCTGGTCTCTGGCACATTGCCTGCCCTGCTGTTCCCCTCACATTGCGTGCATGCTTGTTTTAGTGAAACTGAGTATGCACGAAGTCTGATGCATGCCCAATTTTTAATTCCATTATATCTTTTTCCATATGCGGCGAACAGAATTGAACAGAACATTCGAGGTGCGGTTGCATCATGGAGCGATACAGAGGCATTATAACGTCCTCATTTTTGTTTTCCATTCCTTTCCTAATAATACCTAACATTCTATTTGCTTTCTTAGCTGCTGCGGCTGCACACTGAGCAGAATGTTTCAGCGTATCATCAACGACGACACCTAGATCCCTTTCTTGGCCGGTGACACCTAACGTGGAACCTGGAAATTTCGTAGCTATAATTCGGGTTCCTCAGTCTGATACAGAGTCATTAATTCCTAGCATTCTGCTTGCTTTTTTGGCTGCCACCGCACACTGGGCAGAAGATTTCAGGACAACATGTTTCGTTTTAATGGAATCACCAAAGCTTAGCACCCATTCTTTTGCTGTTTGGCATTTAAATTTGGTATTACATTTTTTCAGTAGTTAATAGCCAAACTAACTTAAAGCTCACCATCTATTTCTCCCTTAGTACAGGGTTTGCAAGACAGTTTTGTTAGCAAAGCTGTCTGAAACTAAATTCTGAGTTTTTCATGTTTAAAAGAGATTGTATTGTCCACATTGGACTAAGTCTCAAAATGAAATGGAAGAAACATTGAGGTCCTTAGAGGTTGACAGCATTATATTTACATGAAACAAAAGTCTATAAGATGAGGTTTCTTAGCTGCAAATCCCTTCATAGCAGATGGATAAAATCTGTAATTTCAGAGGCTTAGAAACTTTGTGGAAAATAATTAATCCCCACAAGATATTAAATCCCATTCTACTAGATCAGGTTGCACAACTGTAATCTCCTTTTTACAGGGCAGGGGGATGGAGAATGCAGGAACGGTGAGAGGATGGTGTTACGAAGTCTGCTTGACTGTGGGGATAAGGTGGGAATGGGAAAAAAATCTTTTGTTGTGGGGAGTGAACAGGGATGAATCTCTGTCTCCTTATCACTCTCTACTTCATATAATCAAAATTGTCACATAACTATACAACTCAAAAGCAGAAAAAAAATCACAAATTCACATGAAATCACTTCTTCAGCTTCTTGAAGGAAAATGGGGACTTCCTGGCCTTCTGTCCTTCTAGAACCTTTCTTGGTGACTCTTGGGACTTCTCCTACCCAAAATGGCTATAAAATAGACAGAGCACTTGATCCATTGCTTCGGGATTAATACCTTTCAGATCACTCCAGACCAGTGGCATAGGAAGGGGGGGTGGGGGGGGGCGGTCTGCCCCGGGTGCATGCCGCTGGGGCG
This sequence comes from Microcaecilia unicolor, assembly GCF_901765095.1. Classification (NCBI taxonomy): domain Eukaryota; kingdom Metazoa; phylum Chordata; class Amphibia; order Gymnophiona; family Siphonopidae; genus Microcaecilia; species Microcaecilia unicolor. The sequence continues at coordinate 457,650,291 of NC_044033.1, read as the reverse complement.
GTGTCGGCTCCGTGCTGGTGCACTGCCCTCTCTGCCCCGGAACAGTTAGCATATCCAGGTTTTAAAATGGGTTTGAACAAGTTCCTGGAGGAAAAGGTCATAGCCTGCTATTTAGACAGGCACGGGGAAGATATTGCTTGCCCTGGGATTTTTAGCATGGAATGTTGCTACTATTTGGGTTTCTGCCAGGTACTTGTGACCTGGATTGGCCACTGTTGGAAACAGGATACTGGTCTAGATGGACCATTGGTATGATCCAGTATTGCTATTCTTTTGTTCTTATGTTCACTTGGACATTTAGACATACTTTCCCCATTTGTGAGTACCAGATCCAGCGTTGCTCTTTCCCTCATGGGTTCTATCACCATTTGTCTGAGCAAAGTACTTTGAAAGGCATCCATGATCTCTCCTTTCAGTTTCACAGATGAAACATTCCAATCTGCATCCGGAAGGTTGAAATCTCCCAGCGACAGTACCTCCTCTTTCCTTCTCAACTTTTGTATATTTACAACCAAATCTTTATCAAACTGTTCCGCTTGTTTTTGAGTTTGTATACAACACCTATGTGGATAGAGGTTCCATTTTCTCTTTTCAAGGTGACCCGCATCACTTCTTCCTTTTTGCAGGCCCCTTGCATTTCAATTGCTTTGATACTGTTTCTCACATATCACGCCAGTAAAAGATAAAATTAGTTTTGGTCAAGAATTACATCATGGGGGTTTATTCAAAGGAATCAGTTTTTTTGACTTTTCTCATATTTACATTCTCAACAGTTAATGTGTTTTTGTTACTCGGGGCAGTTTAGAGAGTAGTCATTATTCCTTTTAACTTAGAGACACTTTACCAAGTCAAGCTAAAAATTCAGCCTTGTATTCCCTAGTGGGGAAATTGTTTTTTCAGTAATTTGGGGTTTTGGCATACCATAGAAAAATAGGCTGTTCATTTTCCTCAAGGTCAACCCTCTGTTCCCTGGGTCCCTCTCTAATAAGATCTACAGGAGTGTGGTAGGTGAACAGCTTCATGACATTTAGGGAAAGTGCCCAAGAAAATGAAAAGAAGAGGGTAGACCAATGGTAGACCAATGGAGTTCCAGCTCGTGGTATTTATTGTAAATGGATCAACTTTGAAAAGTAACAATGACTTGATGCAGTCCTGCATTTTTGTACCACGTGCGCCTGCTTCAGGAGTCAAGTAATTCAGTCAAAGTTGAAGGTTAACACTTGATAAATCAAGATATTGAAATATACAGCAGTACAGCATCAAAGATACAACAAAATGAAATGTAGAGAAGCTGTATATTTCAATATCTTGATCTAACTGAATTCTATTATTCTGTCTCGTTGTATTTTCCAATGTAAGCCATATTGAACCCCATTTTGCTTGGGATAATGTGTGATTTAAATGTAAAAAAAAATCCTTTATCCTCCTCCTTTTAAGACGCTGCCTACCTGCTGGATAGTGATGGCACAAGGAAAGCAAGTTTGGTCCAATGAAGACTAACTCAAAATAACCTGTTTCTTAGCTGGGCCCTAGTATTACCATATTGAAAATGAGACCATACCATGCCTCTTTGGTTATGTTCCACTAATAAGTTAAATGATGAACTGGCTTGCTTCAAAGGATTATATAAACTTTGCATGCATGACTAGGTACAAAAACATACACTTTATTCAATATCACAATTTCTCATGTACAGCCACAAAACAACCTTTTAGGGTGGATAGTGTTCACAATGAGCTCCTTTTATTATTGACTAGATAGAGATAAGCGTTTTCAGTTTTGGCACAGTATAAGTCATCACAAAAACAAAATATAAGAAAACCAATAGACTGCATTAGGGGTGTATAGCCCACTTAGTAATGTTTAAACCAAAGAGATCTGCATGAAACAAAATATTTATTTTTATTTTGACTTATAAAACCACTTGCCCCTGAAACATGTTCAAAACAGAATAATCCATTTGCGTATCTAAAAGTTAAACTTCTACAAAACAGATGAAGATGTGATTTCATGTGCCCAATGAAAGGAGAGTTTAGTTTTATTTCCATTTAATTTCAATATATTCCATCATCTTTATAACACCAGGCTTCCCAAGGCAGATTATAACAACAATTAAGTTGAACCCATCAAGAAACAGGATATCCTCATTGAAGTTTGGCCATCTGTATTGTATACAATGTATTTATTTATTTAGATTTTAGTGTAGAAAAATGAGCATAAAATACAGTTTAAAATTGCTGTTTCTATCAGCTATAATAATTTTTAAGCTGTTTTAGTGATATTCAATTGTTATTTCATGATATTTATATCTACATATGGGAAGCTTTCAAATAAATTAAAAAGCTGTCCAATAAGTAAAAATAATAATAATAAAAAATCTTTTGTCCTCCAAATTTAAGGCACTGCCTATCCAATTGAAACAGCTTTAGACTTGTTACAGATGGACTAACAATAAAGAATGACAGCTCATAAGTTTGCTTGCTTTAAATACATAAGCATAGGAGCCGGCTCTTTGGGTGCTGTGGGTGCTTGAGCACCCCCCAATATTGAGCAAATTCCTTGATTGTGTCCCGGGAGAGGTCATTTCTATTCGGTTTAGCACCCCCAATAATTTTGAAAAGTTGGCTTCCCTAAGTATATAAGTATTGCCATACTGGGACAGACCAAAGGTCCATCAAGCCCAGCATCCTGTTTCCAACAGTGGTCAATCCAGGTCACAAATACCTGACAAGATCCCAAAAAAGTACAATACATTTTATGCTGCTTATCCCAGAAATACTCAAATAGTAGAGATGAACTAGGGAGTTAAATGCAACATGCATTGTCGGGGAAAGTCTCATACAGTCACAGGGGTGATTCTTAACACTAATGTAGGTGAACTCTCATTGAGTGACACTTATAATCATAGACTGACCCCTTCCTTCCAGTGTTTGTGAGTGTTTAAGAGTTAATCTGATTTTGCTTAATTTGCTTATTTTTTGCACATTAATAAACTGGAGGAGTGATCTAATTGTTCTTGATGTTTGCACATTTATAAATACTCCCAGTTGAGTCTAGGTATTAGGTGATGCAACAATACCCCTTAAATTGCTGAGCCACACTTATCTATAATGACGCTGGTCTCCGGTTCACAAGACTTCCAATCAGTGGCGTAGCAAGGGGGGGGAGGGGCAGTCCACCCCGGGTGTCAGCTCAGGGGGGGTGCTCCCTGCCAGCTCCCTCCCTCAGTGAATTGACACCCCCCCCGACCAGCTCCCGCACCCTACCTTTAAAAAGAATATCGGGAGGCGAGGTGCAGCGCCTCACGCCTGCCCTGCACGTAAAAGAAATGTGGACCATCGGGTCTTCCCTCGCTCTATCTGTCCTGCCCTCCGCTGACGCAACTTCCTATTTCCGCAAGGGCGGGACAGACAGAGCGAGAGAAGGCCCGATGGTCCACATTTCTTTTATGTGCAGGGCAGGCGCGAGGCGCTGCGCCTCGCCTCCCGATATTCTTTTTAAAGGTAGGGTGCGGGAGCTGGTCGGGGAGGGTGTCATCGTGCTGCACCCGGGGGGGTGCAACGGTGAACCACCCCGCCCCGGGTGGCAGCCCCCCCTGCTACGCCACTGCTTCCAATGTAGCCTGTAGTCCCGCACGGGTAATCCCGACAGGTGCCTGTTTCACTCCACACCGCTTTTTCAAGGGATACTAGTGCTCAGGATCATATGTCGGCTTCTCTCCGGACAGTCTAACAAGTTCGGCTTCCGATCAGCGTCTTCTTAGGGAGATCCATGGGACAGAGTGACCGGCAGGTCTGACATATCCTGGAATTCTCCATTGCATATGAGCTGTCAGTTCCTTAAATATCATTTTGGCTAACATTATTTCCAATGAGCCTCAAAATTGATAAACATGTTTACGCCTAATTTTCCAGATGGCCATTACTGCACCCTAACCGCAGATTTTCACAAATGTCCCCCCTTTTTTGTACTCCTGGTCTTCTGACATCCATACTGGACTTTTAACCACAACTTCTCGTTTTTGCCCTGCACCTGGTGTTTATTAAATTATTTTCAGTTATTTTCGTCAGAACTCAGTTTCGACATCTGCCAACTGCCACAAACAAGTGTCACTGAATTCTGGTTATCATTTGATACAGACAAGCCCTTTGATTTCTACTTCTAGGCCAATCAAATCTGCTTGACCTATCTTTTCCAAAAGGCCTCAGGCTGCACCATTTTTCTACACTTCCTTGCTTAAACTGGACTAGATAGGCTTACTTCCACTCCTGTCTATTAAACCTCCTTGGATGCAGGTATACTGCCTTTACCCAGCTGCTCCACTCCAGATTTTCTAGCACACCTGGTTGCAGCTGACTTCTCCTTTACTTGGAGAATTGTGCACTCTCTAGTGTGCACTGACTCTAAGAGCTGATCCTCCCATGAAACAGCTCCAGCTGTAGCAAATACTAAATATATGGGTCATAAATGGGGTGGTTTTCTAAGCAAATAGAATTTTTTTTAGAGCCTGATTTGAAAAGGCTTCCTGTTCTGTGTGTGTGTGTGGGGGGGGGGGGGGGGGGGGGGGGGGGGACAATAGTAAATCAGGCCCACAGTGTACAAATCTAAAAAAACACAGATAGAATAAGTGTTTATGGTTGCATAACTCTTCAGTTTTTTTTCTTTCCTTATAGATGTTAGGGGCCTACATGATCTCTGGAATTCTCTTAATATACTGAACAAGTTGACAATTGTACTATATCTTCTACCCAGCGCTTCTAGAATACTTGTCCGTAATTCCTTGATTGGTTGAACAATCCAAGCAGCCTCTTAAACAAGACTTCACCTTGTGCTTTTGGAAAAAAGGGATGAAAGCGGATATCTGTCTTACAGAGTTCCCTTTACGTTTACTAGTTTGATCAAATATGCACATTTTTCATATCTCAGTGTGTGTTTGTCTGTATTGGCAGTTACATTGTGTTTTTTTGGTTGTGTGCACAAATATTTGATTAGAAGATGCTGCTATAATCTAGCAACATTATTGTAAGTCTACTGAAAGCCAGATATCTTCAAAAGCTCCTCATGGGTACCAGAAGATCCAAAAACAGGAGGAAACACCTGCTGGGCAGCTAAGTCATCTCAGGAAGAGAAGATGGTCAAATGCATATAGAGTAAATGATGGTAGATAAAGACTAAAAAGGACACAAATCACTGCTAGGCATACCAGATGGTCCAATTTGGGTAGATATGCATATATATATTCCCATATGAAACTCAACACCTACATCTCCTTCCCTCTGTTCCTCACCATTCAACACGTACCTGTGTAGACTGCAACAGACTGAGCCTGGTCAAATATCCACTGTATTCTGCAACCATAAATGAAAACAAGTTTTGCTCTTATTCTTCAGGGCGAGCTGGCTCTCGTCCCTCCCTCCCCCGAGCTACAGGATCCCAGGCTCCGAGTCCAGTGTACATACCTGAAGAAGGCAACCGCCCTGGTGGTGCAGTGAATTCTTCGGGGCAGGCAGGAAAGATCGCCAGTCTTTCCTGCCCGCTGCTGGCGCTGACTCTCCTGCTGCTGCATCACTCTTCAAAATGGCCACCAACACTTACAAGGGCGGCCTCCAAGACTTCAGCAGAAGTCTCACGAGGCCGCCGTTGGAAGTCTCGGTGGCCATTTTTAAAGCGCAATCTGGCAGTGGGGGAGGGTCATGGAGTGTTGGCTATCACCCTAAACAGCAGTGGTAGAAGCATCTGGGTAATCTACACAGAGTGGACATAGTTAGAACTAAAACATCAGTGAGCATGTGAAGGCTGAATGCTTTTACGACAACAGCACTTTAAGCTGAGTGGGAGTCCTCCAACCAGTGGCATAGCTATGTGGGGCCATGGGGGCCTGGACCCCCCCCCCCCCCCCCAAACAAAATTTCCTCTGGGCCCCTGGTTTTGCTCTCAGTGGTCCCCAGCCCCCGCTAGCTGAAGTGTTATCCAGCACTGGTCTCCGGCGCTGCCACGTTGCCTGCCCTGTTCTGTCTTCCTCTCATGTCCGGCACGCTCCTTTTAGTGAAACTGAGCATGCTCAATTTCACTAAAAGGAGCGTGCAGGACATGAGGGGAAGATGGAGCAGGGTAGGCAACGCGGTGGCACCAGAGACTGGTGCTGGGCAATGCTTAAGCTGAAGGGGGTTGAGGACCCCTGCTAGCCAAGGTATTTGCTGCGGTGGGGGGCAGCGCCAGGGCGGCAGACCAACATATGCCCCCCACCTCAGGCTCTGACTCCTCCCACCGCGAGGTCTGGCTACGCCCCTGCCTCCAACTGCACTGCTGTCAGTGGGAGGCAGTGCTTCAATATTGTGTTTTCAATTACTAGAGACAGGCAAGTTTCTTGGAGTCCTGCAGAGCTCACCTGTCCCTCATTATTAAAAAAGGATAGTGAAAGAGCACCATCCAGTGGCAGGATAGTAGGTGGCAGACTCCCACTCAGCTTAGAGGAAGCAGCGGACAACAGCCTTTCTAATTTTCTTGGCTGTGTGAAGTATTATAAAACTTGGTACTAAGCCATGGAAGAGGACTTGGATATTGGATTAAGTACTGGTCTTGTAAGACTCATATTGGATGTTGCAGGGCCTGAAATGGCCTACCAGTGGAGATAGATGCCAGCACTCTAGCAGATTTTGAACATGCTTAGTACAATGTGGTGGGAGGAGGACTAAAAGGACAACAAGGGTGGAGGTGATGGTGGCAGTTGGTATATGGGGATTTGTATTCTCACTAGCCGGTATGACAGAAACCAGAGAAGAACCTTTAGTGGGCAGACTGGATAGGCCAATTACTATGTAACTTTGACTCATAAAAAAAACCTATAAAGCTGATGTTTTCTGTAATTTAATGAAGTTTCCTGTAAATTTCCTGTAATTTAACAAAGCCCACTGCAATAAAAACAAGCTCTTGCCACCCTGCATTCTGAATTACTTTTAGCACATGCTACAACAGGCTTGATCGCTGTAATGGTGAGACAAATGGCTTATGCAGGGATAAAGTTTGCATTATGATTTGGTACTTTCTCCAGATTCTTATACAGACCTCTTGATCATGAACATATATCATACAGCAAATGCAGGAAACCCTGCTCATGGCAATAAATCATCTTTCTGCTAACCACCTCGAGGTTCCCACTGCAGCTCCTTGTGGCTCTGGGCAAGCCACTTAACCCTCCATTGCCCCAGGTACAAAATAAGTACATGTATATAATTTGTAAACCGCTTTGATTGTAACCACAGAAAGGTGGTATATCAAATCCCATCCCATTTCCCTTATTAGTTTCTGTTCTGACTCTGTCAATGTCTTGATAGGAAAAAAATAACCGATTTAAAGCCAGGCAACGTAGCGGATTCTATGTATTGCCTGTTTTGCATTCCCCACAGTGAGCTTTTGGTCCCTCAGAAAATGCATCCACAGAAATAGCAGATGTATATCTCTGTAAGGGAATTTTTCCATGGCATTTTTGAAAGGGAAGGTATGTGTGTGCTTTGCACCTATATGGATAGTTGTGAAAATTTTAACTCAAACTTTTGTTTGGGATAATGTGGGATATAAATGTCACAAATAAATAAATAAAATTGTTTCCTAAGTCCGTCCTCAAGGTTAAGGAAAGAGAACACAATCCATATGGTCCATACTTCTAAGCATCTTTAATATACTTATATTTATAATGTTATACCTTGTATCAATTAAAAACCTGATTAAAAAACTGTAAAATATTTTTGCAAAAGTTTAAGAATTGATGTAACTTTCAATCCTACTTATTGTATCTGGAAAAAAAAATATTATAATTCATCTCAAAGCTAAACTTGAAACAGCAGTCCAGAAATACAAAATTTTTATTTCAGAAATATAGAATTATATATGACACCAGACAAAGAGATTTGTTAAATCTCTTCCATGTCCTAAAGGACAACGATCTTGCTTGTTTTCTAGAGAAACAGTGTTTCAGTCATCAGTTCCTGCAGACTCTACAGGAGGTTAATGACAAGTCTCACGATCATGAAGATACTGCAAACAACACACAGAAAAAATATATCAGGACTGAGTTCACGCATGATGACTCAATGGCCATCTATGAACAGTATATTTCTCTCAGTAACTATACAGTAAAGCCAGAGCAAGGAAGGTGAGGGAGCCAGGTTACTGTCATAAACAATGACAGAAAGTTAATGAAGACTCTGTTAATGCAGCTTGTGGCATCCAGCCTAAAGCGGTTTGACTTCAAAAGAGTAGCTGGCTCAAGGATCCAATCTGGTAAAGTTTGCATGACAAACAATGGTAATAAGCACTAAACTTAGATTGGATTGACCAAAAAAACCCCAATTAAGATAGGATCCAAGATGGCGCCTGAAGCAGACGTGCGCGAGCTAGCCTCTGACATCCTCTAGACTCTGTCACAGTTTGAGTTTCCTCGGACCCAGAATGGGAAAGCGGAAAGGAAAGTCTATTTTGCCTACCTCCACAGGCAGGGCAGTTCCACCTCTCCTGCGACAGATGGGGAGGAATTGAGGGCAGCGAGGGAGCAGAACATGGAGGCCGGAAGTCGGACCCCTGTGACTGCGTGTGGAGACCCCGCTGCTGCCTCGACGCCGGTAGGAACAACGTTCCAGGCAGGTCTGCTGCCTGAGAGGGAAATCGGCGACTCTGCCATTGAGCGTGGTGTAATGATAAGACCAACGATTGTAACCCTAGACAAACTTTGGGAAGCAATTCAAGAACTGAATTCCAGCCTACAACAGATTTCAGGTATTCTACGGGGAGATGTGGCTGAATTAAAGCAGGCTCAGGAAGTGGCTACTATTAAAATAGCAGAGCAAACAACTAAAATGGAACTTTTTGATAAAGATTTAAAAGCAGTGAATTCCTCAGTTTTATCGTTGATAAAAACTAATAACATCCATCAGCGTAAAATGGAATATTTGGAGAACCAGACTAGGAGAAATAACTTACGTTTCTTGAACTTTCCCAAATCTCCCCTGATTCCAGCACTGGAAATGTTGAAAAAATACCTCAGGGAAATATTGGGTGTCCCTCCTGAGGGTTTTCCACCCATTACTAAAATGCAATATATTCTGGTGCTGGAAAGGGAACCTCTTCTGAAGCTCCTCAATCTGGCTTAAATTTAACAGAATTCCTGGAGAGCTCAATGGAGGTTATAACTGAAAGAACCACGCTGCTGGTCACTTTTGCTCTGGAATTAGACCGTAACAATATATTTAAGCTTTATTTCCGCCACATGAACTCAAATTTCCTTGGATCAAAAGTTCAGATTTTCCCTGATTTTGCCAAGGAAACACAAAGAAGAAGAAAAGAATTTTTGTTGTTGAAGGAGAGAGTTCTCCGAATAGGAGGAACTTTCCTGCTTAGGTTTCCTTGCAAATGTTGTGTTTCTTAAATTCTACTAATTATATGTTTTTTGACCCAGGGAAACTATTAGAATTTATTTCCTCCTAAAGAATAATTTTGTAGTAGTTCTTGATCCCTAAAAGTACAGATATCAAATAACAAAACACTAGTTTAATAACTAAGGGCCTGCTTACTAAGCTGTGCTAAGAGCGTGCTAGTGTTTTTAGCACACGCTAAACACTAAAGACACCCATAGGAATATATGGCTGTCTCTAGGATTTAGTGCATGCTAATTTTAGGTGCGGCTAAAGACACTAGCGCATCTTAATAAACAGAGCCCTAAAAATATTAAACCAAAGTTTGAGAAAATTTGAAGCGTTTTGAAATGTTTTACATAAATGCAATACTACTGTCGAAAGAAAAAAAAAGGTATGTTCATAAACTATTTTATTGTTCTTCATTTACAATTTACAAATTATGGGCCCTGTTTACTAAGATACACTAGCGTTTCTAGCACACACTAAATGCTAGAGACAGCCATATATTCCTATGGGTGTTTTTAGTGTTTAACACGTGCTGTTTAGTGTACCCTTAGCAAAGCTTAGTAAACAGGGCCCTAAAAAACAATCCTATTTATCTCGGGGGAAATCTACAAAAGTTCATAAATGAAGAACCACCAGATGATATAATCATTATACACCACAAAAAGTCATACGAGTGGTTAATTTATGTTGAGCAGTAATGAGCTCAACAAGCAAGCAGCAGCCAAGTAGTGACTTTTTGGAAGTGGGCATGCTATTGTACAGTTTGATGAACCACCATTTCAGCTCATGAACTGGAGTGGATAAAGTAGTGCTGCTCATTGTAATTGGCGTTTCCTGTAGATAGCATGATTGATAAGGCCCACAAAAAAATAAATCCCAATAAATAAGTGTCTAATGTCATCAAATAACTGCTCTCCCAGAGCTCAGAACTTTATGGATTGGGTCGCTTTGACAGTATCTCACCTTTTATGAAAGATCTTCACTGGCTTGATATGCCCTCTTCTGGGAGGAACTTGTGTTTCTATCAAACTCTAAAACTGAGTTATCCTGTTTCAAAAGATGCTTGGTTAAAATCAATTTATGAGGGTTCTTTTCCTTTTCAGGGGACACGGTTTTGGAATACATTGCCCCCAAGACTATGAAGGGTCTACCTTCTTATTTATTTTTCAGGAAGGCTTTGAAAATCTATTTGATATGTAATGAGAAAATTAGAATTTTAGTTGAACAATGTTAATTGTATGACAACAATTACTGTAACTCCCTCTAATATAGAGAACGTCATGGCAGGCTCAATGCGGCTTACATATTGTATACAGGTACTTATTTGTTAACTGCTGTGAATCCTTTTTGGGAATAATGGGCGGCATACAAAACTCAGATAAAATAGAATAGAATAGAGCAAGTGCATCCCTTCCTGCATGTAGCAGTCTCCTCAGCTGGTTCTAAAGCGCAACACATTTAAACAGCTCTTGGGAAGGTGGGAAGGATTGTGTGCCTTATCAATCTTGCTGCCTACAGAAAACAGCTGGTACAGGTGAGCAACACTGCTTTTTCCATCAACCCCAAGAAGGATTGATTCAGGCTTAGGGCTACTCAGTTAATATATGGTCTTAGAGCAGCCTGCACTGTCAAGTGTGAGAGTGGCAAGGACAGCTTGATCAGCACAGTCTTACCAAAGGCACTGTTTTGTGCTGCAGTCTGGTTCAAACAGTGGTGTGAAGTATGAGGAGAGGACCAGGGAACTCCCTTACAGTTTGTGTTCAATAAGGCAGATTTCAAGAGAGCTATTGTAGCTGTAGTTCTAATTTGATGGGATTTGCATTTGGAGCTGAGAGGAATATGTGCTTGTTCATGGTAGAATTGTATGCAAGAGCCATTTGACTTAGGTTCTTTATGCATCTGACCTTTCAGTACGAGTTGGATTAAATGCAATGAACAGTTGAGTTGATTTTCTGAATAAAGCAGTTCTGTTCACGTAACAAGCAACAGCTTGTTTACAATCTAGAGTATGAAGGGCTTTCTCTTGAGCTTTCGAATGAGGCTTCAAAAAGAAAGTGGGAAGCATTATTTCTTCATTCATATGGGGTTACAACCTTCAGTAAAAACCTGGGAGGAGTCTAAAGGATTACTTTGGTCTGATGGAACTGAATATGTGGTTTATTTTATTTACAGTGGGGGAAATAAGTATTTGATCCCTTGCTGATTTTGTAAGTTTGCCCACTGACAAAGACATGAGCAGCCCATAATTGAAGGGTAGGTTATTGGTAACAGTGAGAGATAGCACATCACAAATTAAATCCGGAAAATCACATTGTGGAAAGTATATGAATTTATTTGCATTCTGCAGAGGGAAATAAGTATTTGATCCCCCACCAACCAGTAAGAGATCTGGCCCCTACAGACCAGGTAGATGCTCCAAATCAACTCGTTACCTGCATGACAGACAGCTGTCGGCAATGGTCACCTGTATGAAAGACACCTGTCCACAGACTCAGTGAATCAGTCAGACTCTAACCTCTACAAAATGGCCAAGAGCAAGGAGCTGTCTAAGGATGTCAGGGACAAGATCATACACCTGCACAAGGCTGGAATGGGCTACAAAACCATCAGTAAGACGCTGGGCGAGAAGGAGACAACTGTTGGTGCCATAGTAAGAAAATGGAAGAAGTACAAAATGACTGTCAATCGACAAAGATCTGGGGCTCCACGCAAAATCTCACCTCGTGGGGTATCCTTGATCATGAGGAAGGTTAGAAATCAGCCTACAACTACAAGGGGGGAACTTGTCAATGATCTCAAGGCAGCTGGGACCACTGTCACCACGAAAACCATTGGTAACACATTACGACATAACGGATTGCAATCCTGCAGTGCCCGCAAGGTCCCCCTGCTCCGGAAGGCACATGTGACGGCCCGTCTGAAGTTTGCCAGTGAACACCTGGATGATGCCGAGAGTGATTGGGAGAAGGTGCTGTGGTCAGATGAGACAAAAATTGAGCTCTTTGGCATGAACTCAACTCGCCGTGTTTGGAGGAAGAGAAATGCTGCCTATGACCCAAAGAACACCGTCCCCACTGTCAAGCATGGAGGTGGAAATGTTATGTTTTGGGGGTGTTTCTCTGCTAAGGGCACAGGACTACTTCACCGCATCAATGGGAGAATGGATGGGGCCATGTACCGTACAATTCTGAGTGACAACCTCCTTCCCTCCGCCAGGGCCTTAAAAATGGGTCGTGGCTGGGTCTTCCAGCACGACAATGACCCAAAACATACAGCCAAGGCAACAAAGGAGTGGCTCAGGAAGAAGCACATTAGGGTCATGGAGTGGCCTAGCCAGTCACCAGACCTTAATCCCATTGAAAACTTATGGAGGGAGCTGAAGCTGCGAGTTGCCAAGCGACAGCCCAGAACTCTTAATGATTTAGAGATGATCTGCAAGGAGGAGTGGACCAAAATTCCTCCTGCCATGTGTGCAAACCTCATCATCAACTACAGAAGACGTCTGACCGCTGTGCTTGCCAACAAGGGTTTTGCCACCAAGTATTAGGTCTTGTTTGCCAGAGGGATTAAATACTTATTTCCCTCTGCAGAATGCAAATAAATTCATATACTTTCCACAATGTGATTTTCCGGATTTAATTTGTGATGTGCTATCTCTCACTGTTACCAATAACCTACCCTTCAATTATGGGCTGCTCATGTCTTTGTCAGTGGGCAAACTTACAAAATCAGCAAGGGATCAAATACTTATTTCCCCCACTGTATGTATTTATTCATTCTTGTATCCCACTATTATCCAAAAGCAAGTTTTGGTTCAAAGTGGCTTACTGATTATAATTATTGAAATTACATTGATGTGTGTGGCTTACAATTTTCAATTAGACGGTGATACATTGGTGTGTTATGATTAAAGTGGTGTAGAACATTGGTAACACATGTGGAGGGGCATAATCGAATGCGAACGCCCATCTCCATGGGCGTTTATCTCCAAGGACGGGTCCGCGAAGGGGCGGGCCAGACCATATTTTTGAAAAAGATGAGCGTCCATCTTTTGTTTCAATAATACGGTTTGTGCCGGGCAAATGCATCGCATTTGGGCGGATTTGAGCTGGGCGGTATCGGTTTTCAGCGATAATGGAAACCAAAGGCGCCCAGCTCAAAAACGAACAAATCCAAGGCATTTGGTCATGGGAGGGGCCAGGATTCGTAGTGCACTGGTCCCCCCACATGCCAGGACACCAACCGGGCATCCTAGGGGGCACTTGTAACAATTAAAAAAAAAATTAAAATACCCCCAAGTCCATAGCTCCCTTACCTTGGTTGCTGAGCCCCCCAAATCCCCCCCCCCCCCAAAAAAACTCTACACCATTACCATAGCACTTATGGCTGAAGGGGGGCACCTAGATATGAGTACAGTGGGTTTTGAGGGCGGTTTGGAGCGCTCCCATTTAGCAGCACAAGTGTAACAGGTAGGGGGGGATGGGCCTGGGTCCACCTGCCTGAAGTCCACTACACCCACTAACAACTGCTCCAGGGACCTGCATACTGCTGTGATGGAGCTGGATATGACATTTGAGGCTGGCATACAGGCTGGAAAAAAAGTTTTTAAAGTTCTTTTTTGGTGGGAGGGGGTTACTGACCACTGGGGGAGTCAGGGGAGGTCATCCCCAATTCCCTCCGGTGGTCATCTGGGCAGTTGGGGCATCTTTTGGGGACTTGCTCGTGAAAAAAAAAAAAAAAAAAAAAAAAAAAAAAGTCCAAAAAAGTGACCCAAATTCTCGCTTCTGGCGCCCTTCTTTTTTGCATTATCGGCCGAGCACGCCCATCTCTCCTCGGCTGATAAACACGCCCCAGTCCCGCCTTCACCACTCCTCCGACATGCCCCCGTCAACTTTGTCCGTTCCCACGACAGACTGCAGTTGGAGGCGCCCAAAATCGGCTTTCGATTATACCGATTTGGGCGCCCATGAGAGAAAGGCGCCCATCTCCCTATTTGGGTCGAAATATGGGCATCTTTCTCTTTCGAAAATAAGCTGGGTTGTTACCCATATAATTTCTTGAAAAGGTATGTCTTTAGTTCTTTTCTGAACTGGAGATAGTTTGTGATGCTTCTTGTGATCTTGAGTTCCACTATTTAGAACCCCGATAGCAAAATCCAGCTATGTAGATGAATTTGTATGTTATGTTTCTCCAGTTTGGTAGGTGAAGTAGAAGGTGCTTCTGGTTCCTGGGTTTTCATTTCTTGGGGATAATTCAATCAGGTCTAAAATGTAGTCTGGGGATATGTCAAATAGTATTTTGAAAATAAGAGTGCTTGCTTTGAAGAATAGTCTTGCCTTGATTGGAAGCCAGTGTAGTGCTTTGAGTAGTGGTGTTGCTCTTTCGTATTTTGACTTTTTGAATATCAGTCTTGCTGCTGTGTTTTGAATGGTCTGCAGCAACTTTAGTATGCTGCATTGCAATAGTCTAGTTGGGACAGTATCAGTGATTGTGCTATTAGGCAAAATGTTTGTCTGGGAAAGTAGTCTCGGATCTGTCTCATTTTCCATAGATTTCTGAAGCACTTTGATATGATTGCTGATGCTTGGCTTTCTAGAGTAAGATGTTTATAGAGAATAATTCCTAGTATTTTTAGTTGTTTCGATTTGGTATATTTATTGTTTGATTGTGAAGTTTTGGTAGGAAGTGGGGTTGTGTGGACTGGATAGAACCAGGAATTTGGTTTTGTCTTTATTTAGTTGGAGTTTGAAGGTTGTGGCCCATTATTCCATAAGGCCCAGACCTTTTTTAATCTTACCCTATATTATAGGTGATACTGGAGAACCCTGTAGTACCCCCCAGTCTGGAATCCAGGAGGCTGAGAGTTGGTTAGACATCTTTACAGTGTAGGATCTGGTCCTTAAAAGAAATTAAACCAGGTTGCCACCACTCCGCTAATTCGCATATTGTTGAGTAGGGTCATCAGTGTTGTGTGGTCTACTAGATTGAAGGCACTTGACATATCAAATTGTAGTAATAGGATGTTTTGGCCTTGGCATATTACTCTTCTGAATTTTGTTATCAGAGTGGTTATGACTGTTTCAGTGCTGTATAGTGGTCTGAATCCTGATTGCAAGTTGTGCAAGATTGTGAAGGAGTGAGCAATGTGTTAAGTAGTCCATTAGTTGTTTTGCTACTTTAGCCTCCATTGTTTTGGCCAGTAATGGTATTGAGGCCACTGGTCTATAGTTTGTAAGTTCATTTATCTTACTGGTAGTGTTTTTAGGGACTGGAGTATGATACCTCCCTTGTCAGAAAGGAAGTGGCCTTTTGAGTGCATGTATTTTATGTGCTCTGTAAGGCATTCGATTAACCAGTCTGGTGGATTTTTCATCATGTAGTTGGGCCAGCTGTCTAGTAGGCACTTTGCATATGCGTATTTTGTCAGTAATTTTTTAAATAGTTGGTTGTAGTTGTCTTGAAGGAGGACCAGATTTTTTCTTCTTTGGTATGATCATTGTTGGTTTTATTTTCATGTAAGAAGTCTATGAGGGATATTTGTGTTGCTGAAAGATCTTATTTTTACTATATTTAGTTCAAAGTATTGTATGAGTTTGTCTCCACTTGGTGGTGTTTCATTTGATGTTCACAGAGCTTGGGTGTTCAATAGATTGTTCATGAATTCATACAATTTTTGTGTGTTCTGTTCTGGGTTCACATAGGTGCCATAATCGAACGTCGCCGGCGATCTATTTTGGCGGCAGCGCAACAGCTGGCCGGAACCGTATTATCGAAAAAGATGGCCAGCCATCTTTTTTTTTTTCAATAATACAGTTTAGCCCGGCCAAATGCCAGAGTTCACCAGGTTTCAGATCACCAGTTTTGTTTTTCAGCGATAATGGAAAAAAATGCCGGCCATCTCAAACCCGGCGAAATCCAAGGCATTTGGTCATGGGAGGAGCCAGCATTTGTAGTGTACTGGTCCCCCTGACATGCCAGGACACCAACCGGGCACCCTAGGAGGCACTTCTAAAAATGTTTAAAAAATACACAAATAGCTCCCAGGTGCATAGCTCTTTTACCTTGTGTGCTGAGCCCCCCAAATCCCCCCCCCCAAACCCACTTCCCACAACTCTACACCATTACCATAGCCCTTATGGGTGAAGGGGGGCACAACACAAGTGTAACAGGTAGGGGGGGGGGGATGGACCTGGGTCTGCCTGCCTGAAGTGCACTGCACCCATTAAAAACTGCTCCAGGGAGTTGCATACTGCTGTCAGGGAGCTGGGTATGACATTTGAGGCTGGCATACAGGCTGACAAAAAAAGGTTATTTTTATTTTTTTAGTGTGGGAGGGGGTTGGTGACCACTGGGGGAGTATTTATATATTTATATAATAAATATATAATGCATGTGTGTGAGTTTGCAAGTTCAGGTGTTCTGCAGTTTCTTTTTAGTGGATTTTAGTTCCTGCGCCATGGGTTGTCCCACTGGCTTTAATTTGTATCAGGATGTGATAAAGTTGGGTGAAGGAGGTTGTCTATCTCGGGCTTACTCTCCAAAATGTTGGGGTTCAAGAGTTTGTTGCCTCCGCTGCCTGTACACGCTTCTCTCTGAGTCGATTCCCCTACCTGTCTTCAGTCTCAGTGCTGGGAGTTGTGGTGATCAGCTGCAGTTTGGTCTAGAACCAGCTTCCTGGTCGCGGTTCATCTCATGGCATCTGCCGCTATTGTGGATCTCCTGGAGGGAGTCATGGTTTGTCTCATGGCACCTGCCGCTATGGTGAACCCCTGGAGGGAGAGGTGGCCATGTGGCTGACAGGCAGCTATGATGGAACCCCAGGTGAGAGAGTTGGCTATGGGACCAACAAGGCTGCTGTGGGGCTGATGAGGTCAGCACCCCAGCAAGGTCCCTATCCCATTTGTGGCAGCCAGCAGTATCTCAGCTTCTATCCCACCCAATTGCTCTGGGTCAGCCCTTGGCTGCTCCTCCCAGCTGTCACGATTTGGGCACGGCTGAAATCCCAACTTAGGCCTCATAGCAAGAAGGAAGAAATAGAATAAACTCAATGAAAATCGTTGGGACATCAAAACACATGAGAGCTTTGTTTTATGTTCATTCTGCTGTGTGGAAAACAACAACTGAAGAGCTACTTACACCAATTGACCGCTCATACAAGGTTTGGTGTAATAACATCTGGTGCTTTATCCTTTATATCCCTCCGTGGGATAAATGTTATGAGAACATCTTTTTATTTCCTTGGATAGAATTATTTACACACTCCTCTCCTTAACCCAGTGGAACAGAGCCTGCTATGGCTTGGGGAAGGTCCGAGTCCCACTACTACTCCTTTTGCCCCTCCTTCTCAATGAGACCAGAGGCATCTTGACTTAAATCCATACTAGATGGTTCAGCCCTTCTGTGACCTCTCTCTCAGCAAGAAAACTGGAGAAAAAATATATGCTCACCTTAGGAGAGCTATCATGCCAGCTGGCATTAGCTTCCTTGAGTTTCTATAGCGTATCCCCATAACTGTAGCCAAAATGATAGCTGCATCTATGATTCAGAGAAAAATTAATTATTTGTGTTATACTAAGCAAACCTGGCACTTAGATATAAAGCTTAACTGATTTTTTTTTTTACCCTTTATTCATTTCAAAATATTTTACAAGATTAACTGTTGAACAAGAAATACTTCTACCGACAAATTGTCTGTGCTCCTAACAGGAACCTTTTCAAGATGTATAATGTCATGTAATACCAAGTTTTCAAACACCTGGATATGAGCCTCTGTGGGGCCTGACAATTGTCTGATATGCACTACTAACAGGAACTTGATGATGATCCGAGTCCGGCACTCTTTGAATATATTTAGCATGTGCTTCTGATGGCTTTGGAAAGAAACACCATTACTAAGGCTGAATTTAAATCTGCCCTAAAAAGTGGCCTGCATTATGACTAGCGTGTGGGTTTCCCTTGCGCAGAGGACACTTTTAGTGTGCTGTAAAATGGCCACATTTTCCATTTCTTCAATTAATGGGCACATGCTAATTTCTCAATTAGCGCATTGCCATTAGTGAGGAAGCCCTTACCGACACCTATTTTCTAGGCAGTAAGGGCTCCCACGCTAACCACGGGCTAATCAGTGTGTGGTGATGTAACTGTGCTAACCGATTAGCGCTGGCTGGGCATGCCTACTCTCTGCCCCCAAATATGCCCCCAGCGTTAAAAAAGAAAAAGTATGTTTTAGTGCATGGGGTTCAGTAGAGGCAGCTGCGTTATGCAGGACAGGAAACCCGTCGTCATGGCTCACTTTGCCAGGCCCCAGAGCAGTGCATGAAGGCATGTATAAGTGGCAGCCAACATGCCACGTATAAGAGCATTCTATATATGTACCCCTTTCAGAATAGCCAAATATATATGTAAGACATGGTTAGGGGAAGGGAAAAGGGAATGGGACTATATACCACCTTTCTGTGGTTTTTCCAACTACATTCAAAGCGGTTTACATATTATATACAGGTACTTATTTGTACCTGGGACAATGGAGGGTTAAGTGACTTGCTCAGAGTCACAAGGAGCTGCAGTGGGAATTGAACCCAGTTCCCCAGGATCAGAGTCCGCTGCACTAACCACTAGGCTACTCCTCCACTCACCTGTGCAGGTTGTGGCCATGCCAGAGATACATATGTGTCTCCACCCCCCCCCCAGGTTGCCCCCAATATTCTCCACCCCCCCCCCCCCAACAACACACACACACACACACAATTATACATGGAATCTCCATGTTTTGGGGCCTTTCCATATGTTTCTTTCGCTTTCACACAAGAGTTTTAAAAAAACTGTATATTCTTGAGGGTGTGGATCTGTCGATTTCACATTGAACCTCCATGTCAAGAGTTGCTCTTTTAAAATGATGCTCCTTCTTTACACATTGTTACTTTCACGTTTATTTTCTGGCATCCACAGGTTATCTAAAATGGGCCTGCACACATCAACAACTGTGGTGGTTTACAGATTGCTGGGGAGAGCAGTCCAGCAGGGAATCAGCTACAGTACTGAAATCTGCTCTCATAACAAGGTGAGGCACTGTGTACGCTATCAGTTTTGTCGTTATCTTAATAAGAAAATGGGCATACCTATTTGACATTTTCATATTACACAGCCCCAACTTTCATTGCCTCCATCCATCAACAAGCCACATAGACCAGCAAAGTTTGAGTACAAAATTTGAACATGATACCTGACATCCCTGTTCTTCAGTCAACCATGAAGCCGATAAAAAAAACTAAGGAGCCTACAAGGCTGCACCGCTCAAAGATAAGACTTGATTACAAATGCAGCACTGTTTTTCAGAGGACTCCTTGCTAATTTAAAAGTGTAACTTTGTTAGAGGATTGGTTCAGGACATTTGTTTATGCTTAGGATGGTTTTTTGTATTGCATTTGTAATTTGAGTAAAAAAAAAGTGGTGGCAATGAGCTCCATTGACGTATGAATGGTGGTATGCTTGGTGTTTAGTAAGTATGATGTTATAACATACATATGTAGGTTGATTTGTGTCTATGCAGTAAAAACAGGAAATATTTCCACAAGAAAGTTTTTTGCATAAAATTTTTCAGTAAAGCGGAAAATATACAAGTTTAATGAAATTTGTGATTTTCTGACTGGCAGAAGTAAGATGCAAATTCGGCAAGAGAGATTTTCCTTTTAACACTTCTCTGCAGAGACTCTGGCAGGTGATGTTCAGAAACATATTAATACACTCTAAATCAGCAAATCATTAACTATTTGCAATCTTTTGATTTTAGCTATTTTTTGCATGTTATTCAAAGATCACTACAAAAATTACTTGTTTGAGTAACTTGGCATTCCCAAATAACTTGTCAAAACATGCAACTGTCAATGCACAGTCATTATTATGACAAAATTTAAGTAAACCTTAACAGCTGGAAGTTTTTCCTCCACAAATGGTGGCATTATTCTGAGAAATTTGACTTACTCTAATTTTCCTCCAAACTCATTTGCATGCAGTTAACATGGTCCATTATCATGCATTAAAGTGTGATAGCAGCCCATTTAATTGCAGCTTACTACATCCATCGTCAAATAGATTTGCACCTTAGAATGTGTCCCGTTGTTTCTCTGTTTTCTACCTATAATTCTACTCAATGTCTGGGTTTTGTAACATTTCTTGATAATTTGAGTAGTTTTTCTGAAGTACCTTATGTATAGAGCACCAGGTATGAACTGAAAATTAATGAATGAAAGAAAAAAGAAAGAAAGAAAGTTACTTACATAATGATATCTTTACATCTCTTCGGTCACATGTTACGCAATAAGCACCATAACCAGCCAATGCACCAAAAGATAGTCCAGCAACCAAAGACACTATACTGCCTGCAAAAAGATATCCAGTTACAGAAAGGAAACAAAAGGCTTTAATCACACTTCAGGGCAAATACTTAGAACATTTCTGATCTTGAGACTTCACAAGAAATCCTTACGACCCGGATTTGGAGCAGAAATATCTGGGACTGCAGAGGGTGATTTATGTGTGTGTTAAAACAAGCAAACAGAGAAGGAGACATCGAAGATGATGAAAAACAGCCAACCAATGTCTGTATACTGTTTCTGCATATTCAAGGTGTTTTAGATTTCTGTTTGGTTCACCATACACAGACGTTGCAACACCTTAAGAAGTGTTTGTAAACCACAGGGACTCCTGAGGCAGGCCTCTGTGGCTGAAACATGATTCGTGTCGAGTACAGTACTTTTTATGGAATAAACTCTTTCAGTCTGTTGGTTGTTTTTCATCATCTTTGGTGTCTCCTTTGCTGTTTTGTTTGCTTGTTTTGATCTGAACGAAGGTTTTGGTTTCTTCTCTGCTTGTCGATTATGTGTGTGTTAACCAGTGGCATACCTAGCTTGGTTGCCCCCTGGGGCAGAACACCCCTCCCTCTTCCAGGCACATCACCCCCCCCCCCCCCTCCATCCATCCAAACAAACAGTAAAAGGGTGCACTGAGCAGTTGTGCTGCTGTTGGCTCTGCCGGTCCCACGCCCTAGAACAGGAAGTTGACATCAGAGGGGGCAGGGGACCGGCAGAGCTGACAGCCACTCAACTGCTCAGTGCACCCCCCTTACTGCACCCAGGGTGGACCATACCTACTGCCCCACCTTTGGTATGCCAGTGGTGTTAACCTTGAACAGGTAACCTATTCAGCTGATAGGATTCAGAGATAATGTGTGCTGAAATATTCATATGCAGCCCCAGATTTCTGTCCAGCACGGGCAATTTGGGCAGCAATAATATAAAGTGCCTCAAAATGCAGGCCGCTAAGGTCCAGATTCTATATAAGGCGCCTAAAAAATCCACGCAGTAAACATTTCCACCTAAACATATTCTATAAGCAGCACCTAGATTTAGGATGCAGTATATAGAATATATTTAGTTGAGCTACCAGGTACTTCTTAGCCAGGTACTTCTTAGCCAGGATCAGGTGACCCTCAGGGGGAGGAATGCTGGCTTCGGCCTAACCCCTGGTAAGCCTTTTCTTGGTTGAGAGGTGCCCAGCTCTCCCACCGGTTGCCTTCTCAGGTGCCGTGGAGGACTTGCAGCTCATCTGCATATCCTCGGAGCCTTCGCCAGAGTGACTCCCAGGTCCGTTCCGATCCACTCGGGGCCTCTGCTCAAGGTGCCGCGCGCCGTTGAAAGCTTTCCTTCTAATAAGTTCTGGGAGAAGAGGATATTTCTCTGGTAAGTGAACAAATTTTGCTTGTGCTTTCGGAACTTGAAGATTGGGGTTTAAAGGAGGAACTGTAAGTTAGTGATAGGCTGATATCCTTAATACTTTAGCAAGTTTTAAATTACGGAAAAACTCAAAAAACACTAAGATGGAGTCAGCAGTCCAGCAGCGAGAGGGGTGCTATCCAGTCTTTTGCATTGAGTGTCACATGTATGATTATCTCCCAATTGGTGAGGTGTCATATGTGTGTGCCCGATGCAAAGAGCTCCTAGCTCTCAGAGAACGTGTCCGTTCCCTTGAGGCTAGAGTAGCAGACTTGATGGAGCTGAGGGAGACAGAGAGGTACATAGAGGAGACCTACAGGGATGTTGTAGAGAAGTCCCACCTCCAGTCAGGTAGCCCCTGTGCTACCTTGGAGGAGGGAGGTCTCCTAGAAGGAGAGCATCACCCTGGTGAAGTAGGAAGTACTCCTGTAACCAGGACCTGCCCACCAGGGGATGTATTATCCTTTCGCACCGAGGATATATCTCCAAATGTTGCCCGGGAGGGAAAGGTTAGGACAGCTGTTGTACTTGGTGATTCGATCATTAGGCATATAGATAGCTGGGTGGCTGGTGGACGTGAGGATCGCCTGGTGACTTGCCTGCCTGGTGCGAAGGTGGCGGACCTCACGTGTCACCTAGATAGGATTCTAGATAGTGCTGGGGAGGAGTCCGCTGTCTTGGTACATGTGGGTACCAATGACATAGGAAAATGTGGGAGAGAGGTTCTGGAAGCAAAATTTAGGCTCTTAGGTAGAAAGCTGAAATCCAGATCCTCCAGGGTAGCATTTTCTGAAATGCTACCTGTGCCACGCGCAGGGCCCAAGAGACAGGCAGAGCTCCAGAGTCTCAATGCGTGGATGAGACGATGGTGCAGGGAGGAGGGCTTTAGATTTGTTAGGAACTGGGCAACATTCTGGGGAAGGGGGAGCCTATTCCGAAAGGATGGGCTCCATCTTAACCAGAGTGGGACCAGGCTGCTGGCATCGGCGTTTAAGAAGGAGATAGAGCAGCTTTTAAACTAGAAATGGGGGGAAGGCCGACAGTCGCTCAAAAGAGCATGGTTCAGGATAAGGTATCTATCAAAGATATCACCATAACAGGGAAGATAGAGTATCCTGATAGTGAGGTTGCAAAAGAGATTGTAGTAGATCGGGTATCTTTAAATAACAATAAAAATCAGACAAAAGATTGCCAGTTAATACTGTCAAGTACTAAGCATGATGTACTTAGGAACAACAAACATAGTTTGAAATGTCTATATGCGAATGCCAGGAGCCTAAGAAATAAGATGGGGGAGTTAGAATATATTGCACTAAATGAAAAATTAGATATAATAGGCATCTCTGAGACCTGGTGGAAGGAGGATAACCAGTGGGACACTGTCATACCGGGGTACAAATTATATCGTAGTGATAGGGTGAATCGGATTGGTGGAGGGGTAGCATTGTATATTAATGAGAGCCTTGAATCAAATAGATTGAAAATTCTGCAGGAAGCAAAACACTCCTTGGAATCACTGTGGATTGAAATTCCATGTGCAAAGGGGAAAAGGATAGTGATAGGAGTGTACTACCGTCCGCCTGGCCAGGACGAACAGACGGATGCGGAAATGTTAAAGGAAATCAGGGACGCAAACAAACTGGGCAACACAATAATAATGGGGGATTTCAATTACCCGCATATAGACTGGGTTAATGTAACATCTGTACACGTAAGGGACATAAGATTTCTTGATGAAATCAAGGACAGCTTCATGGAACAGCTAGTTCAGGAGCCGACAAGAGAAGGAAAAATACTAGACTTAGTCCTTAGTGGTGCTCATGATCTAGTGCAGGGGGTAACGATACGAGGGCCGCTTGATAACAGTGATCATAATATGATCGGTTTTGATATTGGCATTGAAGGAAGTGAAACTAGGAAATCAAGTACGCTAGCGTTTAACTATAGAAAAGGTGATTACGACAAAATGAGAAAAATGGTGAAAAAAAGACTGAAAGGAGCAGCTCGCAGAGTAAAAAACTTGCATCAGGCGTGGATGCTGTTTAAAAACACCATCCTGGAAGTTCAGGACAAATATATTCCACGTATTAGAAAAAAGGGAAAAAAGACTAAACGTCAGCCGGCGTGGCTAAACAGTAAGATAAAGGAAATCATTAGAGCCAAAAAACAATCCTTCAGAAAGTGGAGAAGAGAACCAACTGAAAGTAACAGGATAGATCATAAGGAATGCCAAGCCAAATGCAAAGCGGAGATAAGGAGGGCAAAAAAGGACTTTGAGAAGAAATTAGCGTTGGAAGCAAAAATACATAGTAAAAACTTTTTTAGATACATTAAAAGCAGGAAACCGGCCAAAGAGTCGGTTGGGCCGCTGGACGAAAATGGTGTTAAAGGGGCGATCAAGGAGGACAAAGCCGTAGCGGAGAAATTAAATGAATTCTTTGCTTCGGTCTTCACCGAGGAGGATTTGGGGGGGACACCGGTGCCGGAAAGAATATTTGAAGCGGGGGAGTCGGAGAAACTAAACAAATTCTCTGTAACCTTGGAGGACGTAATGGGTCAGTTCAGCAAGCTGAAGAGTAGTAAATCACCGGGACCTGATGGTATTCATCCCAGAGTATTAATAGAACTAAAAAATGAACTTGCGGAGCTACTGTTAGAAATATGCAATCTGTCCCTAAAATCGAGTGTAATACCGGAAGACTGGAGGGTAGCCAATGTTACTCCGATTTTTAAGAAAGGTTCCAGAGGAGATCCGGGAAATTATAGACCGGTGAGTCTGACGTCGGTGCCGGGCAAGATGGTGGAGGCTATTAAGAATAAAATTGCAGAGCATATACAAAAACATGGACTGATGAGACAAAGTCAGCACGGATTTAGTGAAGGGAAGTCTTGCCTCACCAATCAAATGCATTTTTTTGAGGGGGTAAGCAAACATGTGGACAATGGGGAGCCGGTTGATATTGTATATCTGGATTTTCAGAAGGCGTTTGACAAAGTGCCGCACGAAAGACTCCTGAAGAAATTGCAGAGTCATGGAATCGGAGGTAGGGTATTATTATGGATTAAGAACTGGTTGAAAGATAGGAAGCAGAGAGTAGGATTGCGTGGCCAGTATTCTCAGTGGAGGAGGGTAGTTAGTGGGGTCCCGCAGGGGTCTGTGCTGGGTCCGTTGCTTTTTAATGTATTTATAAATGACCTAGAGATGGGAATAACTAGTGAGGTAATTAAATTCGCCGATGACACAAAATTATTCAGGGTCGTCAAGTCGCAGGAGGAATGTGAACGATTACAGGAGGACCTTGCGAGACTGGGAGAATGGGCGTGCAAGTGGCAGATGAAGTTCAATGTTGACAAGTGCAAAGTGATGCATGTGGGTAAGAGGAACCCGAATTATAGCTACGTCTTGCAAGGTTCCGCGTTAGGAGTTACGGATCAAGAAAGGGATCTGGGTGTCGTCGTCGATGATACGCTGAAACCTTCTGCTCAGTGTGCTGCTGCGGCTAGGAAAGCGAATAGAATGTTGGGTGTTATTAGGAAGGGTATGGAGTCCAGGTGTGCGGATGTTATAATGCCGTTGTATCGCTCCATGGTGCGACCGCACCTGGAGTATTGTGTTCAGTACTGGTCTCCGTATCTCAAAAAAGATATAGTAGAATTGGAAAAGGTACAGCGAAGGGCGACGAAAATGATAGTGGGGATGGGACGACTTTCCTATGAAGAGAGGCTGAGAAGGCTAGGGCTTTTCAGCTTGGAGAAGAGACGGCTGAGGGGAGATATGATAGAAGTGTATAAAATAATGAGTGGAATGGATCGGGTGGATGTGAAGCGACTGTTCACGCTATCCAAAAATACTAGGACTAGAGGGCATGAGTTGAAGCTACAGTGTGGTAAATTTAAAACGAATCGGAGAAAATTTTTCTTCACCCAACGTGTAATTAGACTCTGGAATTCATTACCGGAGAACGTGGTACGGGCGGTTAGCTTGATGGAGTTTAAAAAGGGGTTAGATAGATTCCTAAAGGACAAGTCCATAGACCGCTATTAAATGGACTTGGAAAAATTCCGCATTTTTAGGTATAACTTGTCTGGAATGTTTTTACGTTTGGGGAGCGTGCCAGGTGCCCTTGACCTGGATTGGCCACTGTCGGTGACAGGATGCTGGGCTAGATGGACCTTTGGTCTTTCCCAGTATGGCACTACTTATGTACTTATCCCAATGCCTAAAACTACACGACTCCATTTAACCAATGAAAATGTGGCGTAAATCCCTGCAAGTAGATTTACACGCACTGGGTCATATCCTATAGCTATGTGCATAAATTGGGAATGCCCATAGCCATGTCCTTTTAAACTGTACATATCAGAATTTAGGTGCAGGCTCAATGCAGCTTACATAGTAATAGGTAACAGAATTTTGTTATGTAAAGTAGGAAATAAAGTATAACATAATAGAAGAAGGATGGATGGGTAGTAAATGGATGGGTAGGTAGGTATACCTGTATTTCGGCACAGGTCTCTAGGCACACCATATAGAATCCAGCAGTAAGCGTGCCCAGCATTGTTCCCTCTAGGCTCAGCGGGAGTCCTCCACCTACAATCCTGCCAGTGATGGGGGGTGATGTTTCACTAGCACACTTTCAATAGTGAGGGACAGGCAAGCTCTGCAAAACATAGAATCTGCCTGCCTCTAGTGAATGAAAACACAATATTGAAGCACCATCCCCCGCTGGAAGCAATGCAGTTGGAGGACTCCCACTCAGCTTCGAGGGAACAATGGTGCCCAAATTCCATTACAAAATGCTAGCATAAGTCCAAATGGCAGATGAAATTTAATGTGGACAAATGCAAGGTGATGCACATTGGAAAGAATAATCCGAATCATAATTACCAAAAGTACAAAGACTAGGGGACACTCAAGGAAGTTAACATGGAAATACTTTTAAAACAAATATGAGGAAATATATTTTCACTCAACGAATAGTTAAGCTCTGGAACTCTTTGCCGGAGGATGTGGTAACAGCGGTTAGCATATCTGGGTTTAAAAAAAGGTTTGGACATGTTCCTGGAGGAAAAGTCCATAGCCAGCTACTGAGACAGATATGGGGAAGCAACTGCTTGCCCCAGGGTTGGTAGCATGGAATGTTGCTGCTAATTGGGTTTCTTCAGGTGATCTGGATTGGTGGCTACTCTTATGTTCACAAATTTCCAACATAAATTCACAAGTATCCACTTGTTACAGAAAAGCAGAAAAGACTAGTAGAAATCATTAAAGAAAATATCCTATTGTATATAATAATCTGTACCTCCAACGTTCTCTGGCTGGCTGGGTTCATAACATATCCTGACGTCAGCAAGCCTCCAGCGTTCCCTTCCCTCTCACTATCCCGCCCTTGCGTAAACATGTAATGATGTCAGAGGAGGGCGGAACAGTGAGAGGGAAGGGAATGCTAGAGGCGAGCTGACATCAGTTACAAATGGAACGAAAGCCAGCCAGCCAGAGAATGTTTAGGTACAAATCGCTGGACATGGAGGGGAGGAGAGAAAAAAAACGCTTACACAAGCGCCTTCCTAGGGCCCATTTCATTGTTGACGAAATGGGCTAGTAAGTATAAAAACAACATTTTTTCCATCCTTAGACCACAATAAACAGGGAACAGGGTAATTTAGGTTAGGAGAACCAAAAAGGCAAATAGAAAAAAAAAAAAAAAGACATAGCACACAAATTCCACAGCATATCAAACAATAGCAATCTGAAATTATTCAATCTTCTTAAGCTCTATGAATGATTTTAGCCCCCTGTTTACTAAGCTGCTCTAGTGGTTGCTGTGCACTAATGCCGTCACAGCCATGTAGGCATCGTCATGCAGCTTAGTAAACAGAGGGGTAACTGATCAGGTAAGAAAAAAGTCACATATTTAGACCCCTCCCCCCATACATTTGCAAGGATAGGATATAAAAAAGGATTGTTCTGGCCAGTTTCAACAGATACAAAAGACACTTCAAGAATTTTAAAATGCTGTTAATAAGCCTAATGGTTTTTTCATCATAAGAAAAAGACTTCTTGATTAGAGAATTCATGTGAGACTCCAACGTTAGTGACCCAGTTAAGAGGACCCTTAAGATCTTAATGGTATTCTCAAATATGACATGCTGACCACATGATTTCAACAAACTATCAAACATATAAATGGCAAGTGACCGACTCACCTGCAAATGCGCAGTAGAGACTGCCCTCTCTGTCCCGCCCTTGCGTCAAGACGTGATGATGTCAGAGGGCAGAACAGAGAGGGAAATGGAGTCGGACTGTTGGACGCTGCCGCTGCAGCCTGGAAACAAAACATCGCGTGCACCAACCTTCACCCTCCCCCCCCCATCCCCGCCACCGCTCCCCTCCGTATCGGGCCCCCTGCACTGACCTGACAGCGCCTCTCACCTCCGTGTGAAAGCGCTGCAGGCAGCGCTTCCACACGGAGGTGAGAGGCGCTGTCAGGTCAGTGCAGGGGGCCCGGCATGGAGGGGGGAGGGAGCGGGGGCGAGGAGGGTAGCTGGAAATCTCGCCCGCTTTAACGGGCTTAACGGCTAGTCATTCCATATATATTGTTTGATGACCTAGGAGTAGGAACTTAGCTTTCAATTAACAGCCATTCTTTAAAGCTTAACAGGGATAAAACTAAGTAACATTAATAATATTATTGCTAGAAGAATTAAATATCACGATTTAGTATTTCACATATATAATAGTGGAGTTTTTTTTGAGACCAGTGATTATAATGGAATCCAAGGAATGCTGGCGTTTGAGCACATTGAGCACAGTATTGCCATGCAGAGACTGCTGAGGTCTTTTTCTCCACTTTGAATTGAAAATAAGAAAAAAAAAGAATTGATACCACACACTATTTAAGTGTTTAAGTAAGTTCAGCTTATTATTGATAATTCAAGTTTCCAGAAGTGTCATACATTTTTATTCTGATTAGTCCTGGTGTCTGAGAAGCTGGGAGCAAAATCCTTATATCATCAGCATAACTTTAAAACCAGCCAAATTCATTATCCTGCTTACAATTGAACGAGAAAAATGCCCAAGTTCCGACCTAAATCGGGAGATGGACGTTTATCTCACAAAAACGAATAACGCGGTATAATCGAAAGCCAAACTTGGACGTTTTCAACCGCACTTCATCGCGGAAGTGTACAAACTTGACGGGGGCGTGTCGGAGGCGTGGTGAAGGCGGGACTGGGGCATATTTATCACCCGAACAGAGATGGGCGCCTTTCGCCGATAATGGAAAAAAAAGTATGCGTTTGTAGCTAGAATTTAGGGCACTTTTCCTGGACCCTGTTTTTTCACGAATAAGGCCCCAAAAAGTGCCCTAAATGACCAGATTACCCCCAGAGGGAATCGGGGATGACCTCCCTTGACTCCCCCAGTGGTCACTAACCCCCTCCCACCACAAAAAAAAATGATGTTTCACAACTTTTTATTTTCACCATCAAAATGTCATACCCACCTCCCTGGCAGCAGTATGCAGGTCCCTGGAGCAGTTGTTAGGGGGTGCAGTGGACTTCAGGCAGGTGGACACAGGCCCATCCCCCCCCTACAATTGTGCTGCTTAATGCTTATTAGTCGTCCAACCCCCCAAACCCACATGTAGGTGCCCCCCTTCACCCCTTAGGGCTATAGTAATGGTGTAGACTTGTGGGCAGTGGGTATATTCATAGCACCTCAAAATTTATTTAAGTAAAACCACATAATAAAGAGGAAAAAGCCTCAATGAGCCAAACTGCCAGTACTTTGCTGCGGTCACACAATGGCTACAAAATTATCACTGGCATAAAAAAACCTCATGTGCTTTTATACTCTTACTTTTCTTCACTCAATTTTTTAAGAGCATGCCTCATTTATAAGTACTACGCATTAGAACTGTATACTTAGCTTTTAGAAAAAAAAATAGCCATTCTGTACGTAGCTGCCGCAACTGCCCTACGATGGCCAGCGTTTTGTCCACCTGCATCAGGGACATGCAGTATTCTAAAAAAGCATTCGGAAAAGGCATAAGCTCAAGTAAACTATTTAGAATACATTCATACTCTCAAAAACATACTATAGTGCTAGAACGCTGCTTCCACCGCTACTGGCTATAAAACACCCAAAATGGTGTCTCTACCTAGGTCAGACGCCATCGCGGGAAAGCCAATCAGGAAGAGACAAAAACTTCAAACGTCAGAATGAGATGAATAACCACATCAAAGCAATATGGATACTTTCTTTAAAAAAGTGATGCCATTCAACTTTGCCATTAAGCCCCTGCGGTTCCAATAACTGTAACTTAAATATCTACAAAATGAAGAAGAAAACTTTATTAAAAACAATACCTGATGTGGACACATTTTGCCCTCAGGCTGCATGGTAAAACTATAAATTCAAACACACAAACATAAAATCAGCATACTGAAATCATTAACATGTATATAGGGATAAAATAAATCCATATATCAACATAAACAAGTCATCTTCAAAAATTCAAACAGACATAAAATCAGCATATCTGAATCATTAACATGTATATTCGAATAAAATAAATTCATGTATCAACAACAAATAAATACTAACATAGTTAAGTCATCCTTAAAAAATATATATTAACATATATTATATTGTTTTAAATAAATATAAAAACATATGAAAAATATACATAAACAAACTTTTAATCATGACAGAATGTGAACTAAAAATTAATTCAATATGATTAAAATATTTGATAATACAGCAGTATCAAAACGTATGTGAGGAGAGGTGGAGAACAAGACATATCGTGTTGCATGCAGTCATTTACTGTGACTACCTTAAATAACTGAGAGCATGCTTTTAAATCTAGTGAATACATACCTAAAAACAGGGGAATCAAAATACACCCCTTTAAATAAAGCTAAAATTCATCCTATAATGCAAAAAATATAAAATACATATTACAATCATTAAAACACTTAATAAAAATTGTATTAGAAAACTCAAAACTAAAAACTAAAAAACGCAATCAATTCCACCTGTTTCTGGCTAGATCCCAAACACATCAAAGGCGGATGTTTTCCTAAGTTGTTGGAAATCATTATACAGCAGAACGAAACAAATCCTTCTACTATATTTGAAATATCAGTTCATAATAGTCCAGGTTCCATAAGTTGTTGGAAATCATTATACTCTTTTTCCAACAACTCAGGAAAACATCCGCCTTTGATGTGTTTGGGATCTAGCCACAAGGAGGGAAGGAGGGCTGAAGGGAGGCATTCTGCTGTCTGCAGCGCTGCTTTCATGGAGGTGAGACTGCGATTTCAATGCAGGGGGCCCAGCCCGGTGGCGGATGAAGGGGGAGTGGCCTTGCCCTGGGCAGGAACAGGATTCTCAAACAGGCTTAGCTGGAACAGGATTCAGGATTCTCAAACAGGCTTGGCTGGAACAGGAGTCTGAAAGGGACTTGGCTTGACAGGGAACAGGGAACTCTGGAATTCGTTGCCGGAGAATGTGGTAAAGGCGGTTAGCTTAGCGGAGTGTAAAAAAGGTTTGGACGGCTTCCTAAGGGGAAAAGTCCATAGACCATTATTAAATGGACTTGGGGAAAATCCACTATTTCTGGGATAAGCAGTATAAAATGTTTTGTACTTTTTTGGGATCTTACCAGGTATTTGTGACCTGGATTGGCCACTTTTGGAAACAGGATGCTGGGCTTGATGGACCTTTGGTCTTTCCCAGTATGGCAATACTTATGTAGGATACTGAAAGGGACATGGCTTGATAGAGAGCAGGGACAGAACTAGCTCAAACACACAACGGGCAGAACCTGGCAGAAACAGAGCTCAAGAGCCAGGAAGCAAACATAGCAGGCAAAGGATTAAGCAGACTAAGGGAAGACAAACAAACAAAGAAGCAATGTGCTTACCAGCCTCCACAGCTGGAAAGGGAGAGGCCAGGCAGATTGAGAGGCATCAGACCCAGCTGCATAGCAGTGAGGTAATTAGGGACAATACTGGCTTCTACAGACTCTCAGAATTAACAGACAAGAAATACACAGGGGAAACAGGAACAGAGCTTGGCTAAACACAGAGCTTAACTATAGCAAGAGTCAAAAGCAGGGCTAGACTAAAAGCAGGAGCCATGGGTAGAATTAAACAGATACAGACACCAAGGGCAGGGTGTGGCTCTAGAGCCAGACTTTCAGGAGCAAGGTACAAAAGAAAAGCATTGAAACATAGGACTCAGAGAAACACAGAACAGACTTTCAGGAGCAAGCCTCTCAGGAACAAAGACAAGCAGAGATATGACCTATACAGGTAACACAGAGGCAAATTAAGAGACCTCTTGCAAAGGCAACGTAGGAAAGCTCCCTAGATCCTTATAAAGGAGTAGGCTGATGATGTCATAAGTAGGAAATGAAGCAGAAGCAGGGAGACCGAAGCGAGGCTTGGCTTACAGGAAGAACAACAATAGGGAAAAAGGCAGACTGGAGAGGTCACAGAGCTAGATACAGAGAAACAGTAGGTCTGAACATAAGGGCACAGCCATAACCGTGACACAGTTGGGAGTAGTGGGTTTTGGGGGGCTCAGCACACAAGGGAGCTATATACCCGGGAGCATTTTATTAAGTCCACTGCAGTGCCCCCTAGGGTGCCCTATTGCTGCCTGGCATGTCAGGGGGACCAGTGTACTACAAATGCTGGCTCCTCCCACGTCCAAATGGCTTGCATTTGGACATTTTAGACTTGGACGTCTTTGGTTTCAAAAATCGCCGAAAATCAGAAGTCCAAATCAAAGGACGTCCTTGGTATTTTCGAAACAAAAGATGGACATCCATCTTTTTTCGAAAATGGCCTTCTCCCCACCTCCAAATTTGGATGTCTTTGTAAAACGTCCAAATTCCGACTTAGATGTTTCTTTCGAAAATGCCCCTCTATGTAAATTTGTAAGTCTATGTGCTTTCAAAATACACCTCTATCACGTGTCCTTATAAAATAGAGCCTAAGGAGGCCCCTACTTTCTCTCTTAAACCAGATGCTCTGTAACAGAGCATTTGTAATAGAGCCTCTGTTAAAAAAAATTACCACCTTAGGAGGTAATTCTGTAAAGTGGGGACTAACATTTATGCGCTGATTACATTAGTAGAAGTTTTTAATGCCAACATATACATGTGGCTGTGTGTGCACATACATAAATGCTGAAAATTAGGTGTGGCAGCCATGCTGTATGCTGTGGGTGAACGAGCTCCATAGGAGCCCCCCCTCCTGGTTTTAAGAGGCTCAATGGTCACAGGATCGAAAGTGCATTGCTTTGTGGGGTGAGTGGGAGGAATGCGAAAACAAGTGAGGCCCCTCGCCAGCGCTTGATGGTGGAAAGGCCGGGATTTCAAGTACCCCACCAGGAAAACCTGTTGCAAGCCCCGTCAGCAGCCTTTCTGAGCAGCCTGCGGTGGAGGGTGGACGATTAGGGCAGATTATCCAGGAGCTTCGGGAGGCCAAGAATGTTACAGAAGATCAGGCGGAGGCGAAACTACAAGAACAGTTTGTGGCCTTTGTGGAGTGCCTGGATGCAGTGGAGGTGAAGCTCATGGACTTGGAAGAGGGGGGAAAAAAAAAAGACACTGGAAAATTTTCAGCGGCTTGAGGAGCTGTATGACCATATAGAAGGTGTGGTCCTTTCTTTTTCAGGTGTTAGAGGTCATGGGATTGGGAAGTAGGTCTGGGAGCTGGGTACAGAGACTTTATTAGATGCCCAGCAATCAGATCCTGGTTAATGGGGTGCAGTCTGAAGCTTTCTTCCTGCATAGGGGTTTATGGCAGGGCTGCCCCATGTCCCCACTTCTGTTTGCCCTAGTGGTGGAACCCTTATACCCATTTCGGTGAGGGGGTCGAGCTTATAAAATCCTGGAAGGTGCAAGACTGCTCTGAAACAACAACATATTGAAGACTTACAGTTTGTGCTGTTGGAAGTATTTGTGTAATATTTACATAATACCACCAATACGAGTTATTGTTAAAGAAATTAGATATGAAGGAAAAGCAGTAGGAAAGTGAATGTGCTCTCATAGTCAGGATGATAATAAAGAGTGATGTTGGTATGTATGAATATGAGTGTGGGATTAATGTTAAGTGAACCTGGTGTTTTTATAAATAGTTTTATGCTTTGTAATTTTCAATAAAGGAGATATCGAGGGGCATAATTGAACGCGAACGCCCATCTCCATAGGCGCCTATCTCCGAGGACGGATACGCGAAGGGGTGGGACAGACCGTATTTTCAAAAAAAAAAAAAAAAAAATGAGTGTTCATCTTTTGTTTCGATAATACTGTTTGTGCTGGGCAAATGCATCGCATTTGGGCGGATTTGAGCTGGGCGGTATCGGTTTTCAGCGATAATGGAAACCTGAAGGCGCCCAGCTCAAAAACGAACAAATCCAAGGCATTTGGTCGTGGGAGGGGCCAGGATTCATAGTGCCCTGGTCCTCCTCACATGCCAGAATAGCAACAGAGCACCCTAGGGGGCACTTGTAAAAAGTAAAAAAAAAATTAATACACCTCCCAGGTGCATAACTCCCTTCCCTTGGGTGCTGGGCCCCCAAATCCCCCCCAAACCCACTGCCCACAACTCTACACCATTACCATAGCACTTATGGCTGAAAGGGGGCACCTAGATGTGGTCACAGTGGGTTTTGGGGGCGGTTTGGAGCGCTCCCATTTAGCAGCACAAGTGTAACAGGTAGGGGGGGATGGGCCTGGGTCCACCTGCCTGAAGTTCACTGCACCCACTAACAACTGCTCCAGAGACCTGCATACTGCTGTGATGGAGCTGGGTATGACATCTGAGGCTGGCATACAGGCTGGGAAAAAAAGTTTTTAAAGTTCTTTTTTTTTGGTGGGAGGGGTTAGTGACCACTGGGGGAGTCAGGGGAGGTCATCCCCCAATTCCCTCTGGTGGTCATCTGGGCAGTTGGGGCACTTTTTCGTGACAAAAAAGGGTCCAAAAAAGTGACCCAAATTCTCATTTCTGGCGCCCTTTTTTTCCATTATCGGCCAAGCGCGCCCATATCTCCTCAGCTGATAAACACGCCTCTGTCCTGCCTTCACCACGCCCCTGTCAACTTTGTTCATTCCTGCGACAGAGTGCAGTTGGAGGCGCTCAAAATCAGCTTTCCATTATACCGATTTGGGCGCCCATGAGAGAAAGGCGCCCATCTCCCGATTTGGATCGAAATATGGGCGTCTCTCTCTTTCGAAAATAAGCTGGATAGTTTAATAGGTAATAATTTCTTATAAATAGTAGTAATGAACAATATTAAGTGCATTTTTATAATATATCACTGCATTCCACAAAACAAAAGGAGCAAGTTCCCACAAACCATATTTCTTATTTTATCTAGGCACAGGAATAAAATATTTTAAATGCTTCTAGGATTCAACCTAATTCATGTTTAATGTGGGATATAAATGGCATAAATATGTAAAATACATAAATAGATAGAAACTCTGAATGTTGAGCACCTGATTCTCATATCATGATGTCTGTTTTCGTGGCCCTTTACAAGGAATAAAAAAATCTCTGCACGATACGAAAAGTTATTCCATTATTATACTTCTTCTGTGTACATCCGTATGCTGCACAAGCCAGCATGTTTGAAAATATAAGTGGAATCAAATAAAAATGGTACCAACAATAAAGAACGAGAACGTGGATGAAGTAGCTTTGTTTTGAGGGTATGGGGAATCGATATGGCGGCTACGAGGGGGAGCAGAGAGATTAACCTCCGTGGCTTCAGCTTTTTGATGTCATGCTCCTGTTCTCAATCAAACCTCCTTGAGCAGCTAGTGAGCCGCGCAGGCAGCACTGAAGACAGATACTTCTGGCTACTCCGGTCCATCTCGCTGCTTCATCCCACTCACAGGAAGTTGAAAAGGCGGGATGAAGCAGCAAATGAACTGGGGCAGCCAGAATCAGCTGCCTTCAGCGCTGCCCGCTCTGCCGCACCTTAAGGAAGGGAGGGAGAGCTCAGCTGCCTGACCGTGGGGACAGGGAGCAGGGAACCTGAGGAAGCAAAAAACCGCCTGGCTGGCCATTATTGTTGGAGGCGCCTGAAACAGAAATGGGGGGGGGGCCTGGGCCCCCTGTAGTTATGCCACTGCTTCAGATTAATTTATACTGATCACATTTCAATCCTGACAGTCCCCACACAGTTATCACAGCTAATCAGCAAGTAATCTTCCACAAACTGACTGATTTCTATAGCAATTAGCTCTCACTGAAGCCAATCTGAATACTGCTGACACAATCCTGGTTCTGTGTCGCTAAGGCTTTTTCAGTGCATTTTGTCTAGCAAAAAAGGTGCCGGTACTCAAATGCCAGGCAACCCTTCAGGGGTGGAGTGATCATTGAGGGACTCACCCCACAATAGCCAGGACCCCTGCAACCAGTCATAGAATCTATAACAAGGCAGAATTTGTATGTAGATCCTGAGCTCTTTCATTAAAATACGAGAACCATGGGTCAAGTTTAGCAGACAGTGGAAAAGGTGCCGGTACTCAGTACCCCCCAAGTACCCCCTCAAAAAAAGCCCTGGGCTTTTTGATGAAGAATCCTCTGAAACACTATAATAAAGTGAATTTTTACTCGACTGGCCTCTACAAGGCATTAACGGCCCTGTATATACTACTACTACTACTAACTAGCATTTCTAAAGCGCTACTAGGGTTACGCAGCGCTGTACAATTTAAACATAGAAGGACGGTCCCTGCTCAAAGAGCTTACAATCTAAAAGACAAGAGAACAATCTAGAGGACGAGTGAACAGTTAATCTGATAGGGTGGATAGATTGGGGCAGTCTATCTATCTCGAGCGGTTAGGCGCCGAAGGCAGCATTGAAGAGATGAGTTTTAAGCAGAGATTTGAAGATGGGTAGGGAGGGGGCATGGCTTATGGGTGAAGGAAGATTGTTCCAGGCATAGGGTGAAGCAAGGCAGAATGAGCGGAGCCTGGAGTTTGCAGTGGTGGAGAAGGGCTTTGTCCTGTGAGCGGAGGTTACGGGTGGGAACATAGGGGGAGATGAGGGTGGAGAGGTAGTGAGGAGCCGCAGACTGAGTGCACTTGTACGTAAGGAGGAGGAGCTTGAATTGTATGCGATATCTGATCGGAAGCCAATGAAGTGATTTGAGGAGAGGGGTGTTATGAGTATATCAGTTTTGGCGGAATATAAGACGTGCCGCAGCGTTCTGAACTGATTGAAGGGGGGATAGATGGCTGAGTGGGAGGCCGGTGAGGAGTAAGTTGCAGTAATCAAGGCGAGAAGTAATGAGAGCGTGGACGAGAGTTCTGGTGGTGTGCTCAGAGAGGAAAGGGCGAACTTTGCTGATGTTGAAGAGGAAGAAGCGACAGGTCTTGGCAGTCTGTTGGATATGCACAGAGAAGGAGAGGGAGGAGTCGAAGATGACTCCGAGGTTGCGGGCAGATGGGACGGGGAGGATGAGGGTGTTATCAACAGAGATAGAGAGTGGAGGAAGAGGAGAAGTGGGTTTGGGAGGAAAGTCGAGGAGCTCGGTCTTGGACATGTTCAGCTTCAGGTGGCGGTTGGACATCCATGCCGCGATGTCGGATAAACAGGCCGATACCTTGGCCTGGGTCACCGCGGTGATGTCAGGTGTGGAGAGGTACAGCTGGGCGTCATCAGCATAAAGATGATACTGAAAACCATGAGACGAGATCAGCGAGCCCAAGGAAGATGTGTAGATTGAGAAGAGAAGGGGTCCAAGGACAGATCCCTGGGGAACTCCAACAGATAGTGGGATGGGAGTGGAGGCTTAACCTGGAGTTGCTTGTTACCAATATTTGATTTTCATCTTTGATCCCATTCTTTATTTAATTCATTTGATGACAAGAGAAGCAACTCAATTACTTACAATTGCACTGATATGGATTAGGATTCTGTACATACAGACTGAGTCTGAATCTGTGATTAGCCCCTCTCCAGGTGCGAGAACTGTCAGTGACTGGTGCTTGAAATACTGAAACACAGCAGTAACAGTACCACCGCACAGCCAGTCAACGGTAATGGCACAGCTTCCATCTCTCTTTCTCCCGAGAAAGCAATCAGAGGGAGGGGGAATTCTGCTCCTCCCAGCATGCTCTCGGCAAGCAGTAATTATAAAGCTCCAAAAGGCACAGAGGCCCCGATGCTCAAAACTCTGGTGCTGTATAAATAACATTGGAAAAATACAGAACAACTAGGGTTACCATATGTCCGGATTTACCCGGACATGTCCTCTTTTTGAGGACATGTTCGGGCATCCGGACTGGTTTTGCCAGTCCGCCCGTTTGTCTGGATTTCTGGACAAACGGACGGGCGGGCCTATCCTAGCCTCCCCTTCTCATCTACTGCCCTGGTGGTCTAGTGACCTCTTCGGGGCAGGAAAGAGCCCCCTCTTTCCTGCCCGGAGCGCTGCCCTTGCTCTGCATCCTGTTGCTGTGACGGTCTTGAAATTCAAAATAGCTGCCGAGAGTTGAAGCAGCCTCGCGAGATTTCAACTCTCGGCGGCAGTCAGCATTTTTAAAATGCCAGTTGTAATTTTTAAATATATTATGTATATTCAGTGCTACTGTCTACATAGCAAGCAGTACTGAATATTCATGGAGATCGGCGACTGCTATTGGCTGTACAGATAGTTGGAGATTAAACCGGATAGCAGCTGAATGTTGTACTGTGGGACAAATAATGTGCATAGGAAAGTCCCTCAATTCCGCTAATGGTAATTACTGTGGAGAGTGTGATGACATCACTGGTTACCAAGGAAGAGTGTGTTCTGGTGATCTCAAAAAGGAAATGGGAGTATCTAATTGGCAGATACACTAAACCAAGCAGGAGTTAAATTCTGGAGGGAATTCTGAGAAATGTAAAAGGGGGAGCACAGATTTAAATTTTGTCTGTTGGCCCTGACCTTCTGTGCAAGGGAGAGCTCTCCATAGTAACATAGTCGATGACGGCAGAAAAAGACCTGCACGGTCCATCCAGTCTGCAGATAACTCATATGTGCATACCCTACTTTGATTTGTACCTGTGTTCTTCAGGGCCCAGACTGTATAAGTCTGCCCAGCACTATCCCCGCCTCCCAACCACCAGCCCCGGCACAGACCGTATAAGTCTGCCCAGCACTATCCCCGCCTCCCGATCTTGACTAAGCTCCTGAGGATC
Organism: Microcaecilia unicolor; assembly: GCF_901765095.1. NCBI lineage: Eukaryota > Metazoa > Chordata > Amphibia > Gymnophiona > Siphonopidae > Microcaecilia > Microcaecilia unicolor. Next base: position 457,610,887 of record NC_044033.1, on the reverse strand, counting down.
CATTCCTCCTGCACAGGATCCATGGCATCATACTGGGAGAGCTCTCCAGTATGATGCCATGAATTTATACTAAGCCAGTGAACACAATAATTTGTATAATTTAAAAGATAGGCACCAGAAGTGTCATCCAGGCCTCTGACCTGTACTGTGTGGAAGCAGGGTATACATTTCACCCTTTTCTAAGGACTGAAAGAGAAAGGGAAACTGTATCTACTCTGTAACCTACCAAATTAGCATCATTTGTATGATTTACGGCAGTGGCGTAGCCAAGGGTGGGCTCGAGTGGGCCCAGGCCCACCCAGTAGCAGCACATCTATAATGTGGCTGACAGGGATTCCCAAGCTCCACCAGCCGAAAACTCCCAACTGTCCCTCCTGCATACCTTTTAAATAGCAGATCTTTGCCTGCAGCAAGCAGCGACTGATACATACTGTTCGCACTGGCCCTGCAGCCTTCCCTCTGATGTATTCTCGCCTTTGCGGAAACAGGAAGTTATGTGAGAGGAAAGGCTGTGGGGCCAACATGAGCAGTGTGTATTAGTTGCTGCCGGTGAAAATCTGCTATTTAAAAGGTATTCAGGGAAGGGTGGATGTTTGAGAGACCATATGGATGCAGGCAAGAGAGGGAGGGACGAAATCACTTGTGGGACAAGGCGGAGTACTTCTGCCCACCCATCTTGGGCCCAGGCCCACCCAAATTTGGGTGTCTGGCTACTCCCCTGATTTACGGTTTCATGCTTTGCCCGTGCCATCTTTTTAGGCTTGGAGAAGAACTACCGACAGCATCTATATTTACAAGTATTGACTTCTGAACAACTTCCCACTTCCTAAGGAGTTTGCAGGAACTGGGCAATTGCCTGCCCCTTGCCACTAAGAGTATCTATAGCCATTGCTACTAAGTACAGCTGACAGCTTTATTGTATGCTGACTGAAAAGAACTTTACAATTCACAAGAAGGAAATGATCAATATGAATTTGTACATAGTTGGAGAAACTCCGCATTTATACTGCCTCTGCCAATGCTGTCCCTGAATTTAAGTTACTAAGCTGCAGGAAAAGTTGGCCTTAGCACACCCTTAAGTGGGTTTTTCCCCATTAGTGCACAGCCATTTAATAAATTAGCATGTGAGCCCTTACCAACATTAATTAGTCAGTGCATGGTAATGTAGATGCACTAACTGATTAATGCAGCAATGCCCACTGTCTGCCCCCTGATGTGCCCCCTCTGTGGAAAAGACTAAAAACATTTTCCAGAGTGTGGTTTGCGCGTACAGATGTCAAACTTAATGCTAGTGCTTACCCCAACTTAGTAAAAGAACCCCTAAAAGACTATTTAAGTATAAGATCCCTTTTGGTTTGGAACATAGCCAACCGTGTGGTCTGCATTTGTTGAGAGAAAGAGCAAGCAGTGAGTGAGCGGAATCCAGCCTCTTCGGTCTCCTGGATTCTTTTCCAGTCCCAGCCCATGCCCAGAGATAAATGTAATTTAAGACTCTAGACTCATTTGCAGCCACCTAGGCCCAATCTGACTGCCCAATCCCCAGCTCCTGTTATACCACCATTCATAGATTTAGGCGGACTGCTTGCACTGTATAAAAAGTTTCAGTGGCAATATCCATATAGAAGGCAATTCTATAACAGGGCGCTTGGTAGGAACTTACTGTATAAAGGAATGCAGGCACCTACATTCCTTTATAGAATACTAGCCTAGCCAGATATTTATGCATCTAACATTTAGGCACAAGGACAACCAGCTATAGGTCTGGTGTAAGTATTAGTGCCCAAATGCTCAGTTATGAGCGTAACTTACAGTATTCTATAAGCTTCGCACATAAGTTTGAGCCTCACTCATGCTCTAAGAAAATAGGAGCCCAAGCTCCACCCATGAATATACCCCCCATGCAAATACATTCTATCCCCTGGATTCTATATATCACTCCTAGTGTTCTGCACCGAAATCTGGAACTCGTTGCTGGAGGATGTGGTATTGGTGGTTAGCATATCTGGGTTTTAAAAAGGTTTGGATAAGTTCCTGGAGGAAAAGTCCATAGTCTTCTATTGAGATAGACATGGGGGAAGCCATTGCTTGCTCTGGGATTGGTAGCATGGAATTTTGCTACTATTTGGCCACTGTTGGAAACAGGATACTGAGCTAGATGGACCATTGGTCTGACCCAGTATGGCTATTCTTATGTTTTATTTATTTATTTTGATCACACCTTTTTCAGTAGTAGCTCAAGGTGAGTTACATTCAGGTACACTGGATATTTCTATGTCCCAGTAGGGCTCACAATCTAAGTTTGTACCTGAGGCAATGGAGGGTTAAGTGACTTGCCCAAGATCACAAGCAGCAGCAGTGAGATTTGAACTGGGTACCTCTGGATTGCAAGACAGGTGCTCTAACCACCAGGCCATTCTTCCACTCTTCTTGTTATAATACAGGTATATCAGTGTGTGTACATAAGTAAGAATGCAGACAGAGCCTTTGCTAAGTATTGCCTTTAAATACATACAACTTTTATGATTATCACACAGAATTACCTTTACGAGTATATCCCAGAACACCTCCCAAAGCCAGGACAACAGCATAACTAAAACCAATCCAGTCAATTGCCATGGTTATTTCTAGGGGAAAAAGAAGAACAGAACAACTTAGAAAAAATATGCTAATGAGACAAGGGATGCGACAGTGAGAAATAGGGCACAACAGTATTTGGGAGTAAGTGATAAGGGGAAAATTGGTGCATGTTATGGAGCAGTAGGGTAAAAGTGCTTGTGGATTAGAGATGCAGCATTGGGTGGGAGTGGTGAAATATGATGCATTGGAGTGGGGATCTGATGCATGGGGAGAGTAAGAGGAATAGTGCATTGGGTAGGTGAAGAATAAGAAGTGTGTTCTTGAATGACAAGATAGGAGGAACACCGATACAATAAGGGGAAAATAAGGAAAGATGCATAATGAGTAGGGGAAGCAGACAGTGCACAGGAAAGACGGGTATGAATGGTAAAATTTAAAGCCAATGTATGGATTTGACTTACAGAAGGCAATAGTGCATGGAAATAGAAACAGAAGACATTAAATCAGATAAAATTACAACATAAAAAATTCAACACAAAAATAATGTAATTTTGAAAACCAGTAGTACTGGCTGGGAATCTCAAATACAAATGCACGCTTTACACAAGATTTAAAAAAAAAAAAAAAAAACCACCACCACCACCAAGCCTGGAGCAGACAAATGCTCCAAAACATCCCTGAGTGATGAATCTCTCTCTCTCTTTCCTGCAGAGGGCAGGAGGAGTCTTGGTGCCTCAGGGGATACTCCTTGGCTATCACAATGAGTGGGCAACACGCATGACTGCCCCGAGCACCAAACTGGAGAGCAGGAGGTGCCACCACTCTGCAAGTCAACAAGTATACAAGCCGAAAAAGTGAATGGAGGTGCTGAAAGTAGCCCTAGCAAAAGGGCACTGTTTGGTCCAGCAACTGCCCTGTTCTTATGAACCTAGAACAGTGGACTTAGTAACCTTGAAAGGGAAGCACCAGCACTATGCCATAAAGATCTCTAGCTCACAGAAGTCAGGAAAGCCACAAACAGAATGGTCCACACCCTAAGACCTGCCTGTTACTAATCATATAACCTCCCTCCCTGCTGGTCTGCTTATTCATATTATCCTTCTCCTCCACACTTATCTGCAAGATTCTCCTTCCCCGGTTCTTACTCCTTACATTCTCACCCTCCCCTATGGTTATGCATTGCCTCTCCTCATATAACATACAGTTGCTGGCTGGGTTCAGGGTCCAGGCCTGAGCTCACTCAGAAGCAGAAATTCTTCCTCTTTTCCCTCTCAGCCAGCTTCCTGCCTTGAGCCTTTGGTGCCTGCCTCCAGTGACTAACCCTTGAACTTTATCCTCTGATGCTGCCTGCCTTTTCTTGCTGGGATTTCCGTATAATAACTCTTCAGGAATGCTATATTACAGTTTGCAGCCGAGCCGCTTTCTTCTATACTTGAAAATAAAAAAGCAGCCACTTTAGTGAGGCCGAAACTTCAGATAGTCATTCCTCCTGTCACTCTTCCTGTTGCTCAGAACATGTTTTCGTTTCTTTTTCTTCCTCAAATGCTGTGGTTTTGCACGTCTGTCTCTCTCTCTCTCTCTGACACTTATGTTTGCCTGCCATCTGCTGTACAGTTTAAACTTTTCTTTTTGTTTAACAGGCGAGTGGGAAGATGGCCACTCTTGAGAGTTAACCTTGAATCTGTTATTTATTTTTTTAGGGGTAAATTCAGAAAAAGGCACCTAAAGATTGGTGCTGAAAAAAAATAGCGCTTAGAGCTATTCTATAGACAGCGCTCAAAGTTAGGTGCTGTTTACAGAATAGCGCTAAGCACCAGGAACCACCACTAACTACATTTAGGAGCAACCATAACACCAATGAAACCTTGGCGTAAATCCCCATGCCTAAATTAGGCGCAGATCCTCCTTATTCTATAACAGCGCGCATAAAAAGTTCAAATAAAAAAAACATACACAAATATCATGTGATGAATCATTACAAAAACTATTTTTTTCTATTTCAACAATTTTTATTGATGATACAACCACTAATACAACCGACAAGCTCAGTTTACATCAAATTAAAACACATTTCAACTTAATGTGTGCCATATATTGGGCTCACCATCAACATTTTTAACATTTTCCTCCCCACTCCCTTACCCCCCTATCTTATCCCACCCCATCCCCTTCTACTGCTTCATTCCCAACGCTTATAATAGAGCTCCAACCAATTAAACAGGTAAACAATTTTCAACAGCCTAAACCCTCTACCTCTCTCCACCCTTCCATCCTCCTATCCTTCTCTACTATCCCACCCACCCTCCCAAGTCCTGCTTGCATAAACCAATCATTAGGATTCTATTCACTCCGGGGACCCCCATGGCAAACTGTTCAGAACTTGGCTACGTGCCCTAGGAGATATTTTGTTTAAATATTGCTGCCATATGCCCAAAAATCTCAACTGCCTTTTTGGCAATAGTTTTGCCCCTCGGGATTCCCATAACATTAGTTGATGAAGCTTATTTCTCCATTACCAATAGGAGGGAGGTATGTCCGATATCCAATGATTAAGAATACATTTTTTCCCTACTATACAAGACTTCCTTAGTACAAAAACTATTTGAATGCATGCATATCCATCTTTAAGCTCAGGATGTATATATCCCTTCAATCATAATTTAATCATAACAAAATTGACAAATCTAGTTCAGTATTAAGGCCCTTTGGTGACATTGTTTCATATTTGAAAAGAAACCTTTGTTCTTCCTGTATAATGTAACCCAGTGGGATTTTTTTTTCCTTTTGTTTTTTTATTACCTGGAGTCTGATGATGTTTGGGGGTCCTCCGGGGCTTCCAGACATCATTGGTGGCCAGTTTCAGGGCTCCGGTGCCCATCGGGGTCTCCTAGGTGGTGGGGGGGGAGTCCTGCTGTTTGCAACCACCCCTGATACTACCCGGTCAAGAAGTGCTATTTCCCAGCTGGATACACTTATCAGAATGGCTGGTGTCAGCCTTTGGAGGAAGCACTGGGTATGCGCGCTTTTTCGCACATGCGTGGTAGCACTCCGAGATCAGCAATAAGCCTGAAGTAAAGCCAGGGCCTTGATTTTTGAGGTGCTCCGGTGGGGAGCTCCGCAGCTACAGAGCTAATCCGTGGTGGTCTGCCGCAGCTGCAGAGGGACCTCCGGGACTCTGACCGGTGGTGGAGGTTGAGTGAGGACCCTTCTGGGGACCAGGTAAGGGGTGTGGTGGCGCAAGAAATTGTTTATTTTATTTTTTTAATGTATTCTTTTTGGTGGCACTTAAGGGGTTAATTTTTGAGGTATTCTAATGGTAGTTTTGGGTCCCTGAGACCCTCTTTAGGTGGCCTAGTATTTTGAAAAAATTATTTTTGGGTTTATTTGAGAAGATTTTAGTTTTGGACAGTTCTGAGCTTGTTTTTTTTTTTTTTTTTTTTTTTTTTTTTTTTGAGCGACCACTCAGGCATGGGATGATGCACAATTTTATTAGAGTGAATGTCTCCAGTTTCACAGAAGTTTTGATAGAGATTTATGACAAAATCTGTAAGCGCCTTTAAATGTGTGTTTACATTTATTTAAAAATGCACTGTATGTGTAGTTCGACAGCACTAATGGTTACAGGATATTTTGATCAAATTGTATAGAAATTTTATGATATTTTTTCTAAAAATGTAACGTTTCTATTATTTTCCAAACTGGAGACTGTGAAAAATGCTAATTAGGGTTCATGCTGCAAACATTCTGTGTTCTGAGACCTGGCTAGCAAAGGACTCAGAGTCACTGACTCCCTTAGCAACAGTTTGCCTGGGAGTGGGAAGAGGGGCTAAAGACATTGAAGAGTGAGGATGTGTGTGTGTGAGGGAGCTCTGACTGTATGATAGGATTCCTGAGACAAAGTATTGGAAAGTGAGTTTTTCTGCAAGTGTTTGAGCACTGAGTGAAGGTGAAGTGAGCTGGAAGTGAAAGGTGCTGGATTTGAGCAGAGAAAAAAAAATCTAACTGATTTTTTTTTGTTTGTTTTTTCATGTGCTGTTTTGAAAGTTTTGCAGTTACGACTGAGGTACTGAGAACAAGTGCATGATTGTGTAAAACAAATTTGTGTAAGTGGATTAATCCTAGTTAAGTCACTAGTAATATTGGTCTCCAAAGCTTAAGGTTGGGCCTGGGATATTGCAGCATGTGTGTGCTGCATGATCTGCTGGTACAGTAGTGTGGAAGACATGAAAAATTATTTTTTTATTTTGTTAGAAAGCCACAGTTATCGCTGAATCCCAGATAGGGTTGTTCTTGGTGTTATGAGCCCTTTTACTAAGCCGCGTTGGCACCTATGCGTGCCCTTTGTGCGTCAATTTGGAGTTACCACCTGGCTACTGTGAAGCCCTGCGATAATTTCATTTTTTATGAGTCTGCTACGCGCGCCAGAAAATAATTTTATTTTCCTGCACACAGGAGAAACCGGGCAGTAATCGTCATCCAATGCGCTGTAAACGGGCCCGCTGTTCCAGAATGTGGGGGGGGGAGGAAGCAGCCTCCCCCAAATAGATCTCCACAAATTGCCACCAGTGGATACTTTAAAATATTCTTTTATTTTCCAAGTTAATGACAAACACTTCAGTCCAGAGCCTTGGGCTAGGGCTTTCCCAGCAGGGCTGTTCTGCCTCTCTTAGGGTACAAGCCAGCAAACACAGAGTCTCTGCCCCTTTCTTGAAGGACTGCAATAGTCCTTTGAAACTCCCTCCTTTTCAAAGTCAGTAGCAAAATCAATACTTGCCTCCAAGCAGGGTTTCCCCCTCCTGCCTAAGTCTTTCAGATTCCACATATTCCTTCCAAAATAATCAGGGTGCAGCTTGGGGGGAACCAGGCTTGTAACTCTTCCAGCAACCTCCCTCAACAGTCAGGGTTTCTCCACAGCAAACAGGTCTAACCCAAAAGAAAACAGGCTTCTCTAATAAGGTTTCAATCAAAATAACTTTCAAAACAATATGGATTTTCAAACCTTCAGGTACTGCTCTCCCCAGGCTCTCAAGCTCCCATTCCAGTCTGGTTTCTTCTCCCTGCTCAGCCTGATTAATCCCCTCTTCCATCCAATCCTCCTTCTGCTTCTCACCCCACCCCTCCCTATTACAGGTGGGCAGCATGATATACTGATTTCTGGTCCAGGGGAACTGGGCTCCTTCATTCTCCCTCCCTCTTGTGGTCAGAGATGGTATATGGCCAGCTTGCCTATCCCCTGGGCTCTCACTGCTGGGACTGGAACTGCATTCTGGGAGATGTAGTTTAGGGTTTTGCTGCTTCATTCTATACATCTGGGATGTAGCCTCGTCACAGTGCGTAGACGATTACCACACAGTTACCGCATGATCCATTACCACTAAGCCAATGGCTGGCGGTAAGGTCTCAGACCCAAAATGGATGTGCGCTAATTTTTATTTTGCCGCACATCCATTTTTGGCAAACATTTTAAAAAAGCCTTTTTTACAGGCACACTGAAAAATGGATCTGTGCATGCCCAAAACACGCACCTATACTGGCACAGCCCATTTTTCGGTGCACCTTAGTAAAAGGACACCTTAGTCCAGTGGCGTAGCCAGACAGCTAGTTTTGGGTGGGCCTGATCCCAAAGTGGGTGGGCACAAAATTTTCTCTGCTCTGCCCTCCCTCCACCACTATACCCACCATTTCTCCCTCCTCTCCACCCCTATGCCTACCATTTCTCCCCCTCCCCACCTATCCCCTCTGTATGCAGCATGTGTCCCTCCCCTCCACCTCATACACAGCCAAGACTTCTCCCTTCCTCACCCCTCCACCCCTTTGCTGCATCTCCCTCACCCACTAACCAAGCCTCATCTTTCCATCTTCCTGTGGCCTGTGGCCGACTCGAGTCTTCTGTCGCATTCCACACATGTGGAAACAGGAAGTTGTAGCAAAAGGAAGGGTCCAGGGTTGACTGCAGGCAGCATCTGTAAATCACAACTGTTGCCACTGCTGGCAATCCCTATAACAGGAGACATGTGTTTTAACAGACACAGAGGAGGGTCAGAGTTGAGGGAGGATGCTGGACTGCAGAGGGGAGTAGAGGGAGAGAGACATACTGGACAACAGGGGGGAGGGATGGAACAGGAAGATGTTAGGCTATGAGGGCTAGTGGAAGGAGTGGATTGTGGAACCATATGGGAGAGGCTAAAAGGTAGGGGCATGGCAGCGAAATAAGTGCGAGGAGGCTGGTGAGTTCAGAGGGTAGAAATGTGGTAATGGGAAGTAGGAGCCTGGGGAAGGAGTGAGGTGGGAAATGGCCATAGATCACAGTTGATCTCTTCCCTTCACTCCTGTGTGTCCTGGTATCCTCTATGTTTATCCCAAGCTTTCTTGAACTCCAGTTACAGTTTGTCTCCATCACGTTTTTGGGAGATAATTCCACACCCCTACCGCTCTTTTCATGAAGAAATATTTTATGATGTTCCTCCTGACCCTTCCCCCCATGTACAGACCTCTTAAACTAGACCATTTTTAGCATATATGATAAGCTTTAGTAGTCAGACACTGTATGACAGAAAAGGATACAAGTTGTTCAGTAGATTCTTTTTGAATTTGCTTTTGAGCTGTTTTTGTTTATACACAAATTTGTGTTTTATCTATTGATAATGTTCTGTAGGGATGAAACGCTGGCCAGTACTCTTTTGGACTTATATACACTGCAGTGCCTGACAGCATCATCTCAACTCCAGGATCTCTCTCATTAAGTCAGTCCACTTGGGGTACATTTTGTTCTTGTGCGACCTGATGTTTGATTAGTGGGATTTATTTATCACCTTTACATGTTGAAACAAGTTTGACACCCTTGCTGTAGAGCAGTGGTTCCCAAAGCAGTGAGGTCAAAGACATTGACGGTATTTAAAAATGTGTGAGAAACAGAGGTTCACTATATGGCATGAAGATGAAATAAATTTATATAACAGTTCCACTCACTGTAAAAGCTAGCTTTCACACAAAGGGCCCTGCTTACTAAGGTGTGTTAGTGTTTTTAGAGCGCCTAAACTTAGCACACACGATAACCATATAGGCGCCTATAAGGATATTGTAGGCACATACATGGTTAACGCGCCTATAATGCTGCTTAGTAAACTGAATTTCGATTTTAGTAACGGCGCCGAAACTAGCCCAAAATCTGTTTTCTTTTTTTGTTTTGTTACACCAGTACAGGAGAAGAATAACTTGGGGTTTTTTTTTTCATTATAAATAATTTCTTTAAGCTGTTATAGCTCCAGTATACCCAAAATGACACAAACCAAATTAGCATACAGATTCTGCATGCAGCACAATACCAGAAAAACAGAACATTGCTATACATTGCAAAATAAGTTATTTTTCTTCTCCTGTACTGGTGTAATATTTTCAATGATTACTGTTTATATGCGCCGTGGCTAGTAAACAGGTGTGGCTAAATGTGCCAACATTGTCCAGTTCAGCACACTATTAGCAGCCAAGTTCATACAAAGTTAATTATGTTCAGTGGAAAATAAGTCTGTTGGCTCATACTGCTTGCTATCTGAATATTCAATCACTGTTTCATTATTGCTACCAAGTATTACTATCAGATAGTTTGTATCCAGCATATTCTGTTTGGTGCTACGTGATCAGTGAGTTGACAACACATATACAAGTAGGACTCTTCGTTTTGCATCCACTACTTGGTGTATTTATTGACCCCTGATGCAGATGCTTTTCAGCGTCGAAACACGGCCTGTGTCGGGTCGTTATCTCTGATAAAATAAAGACTGTTGGACTCACGTCTCCAGTGGTGAATCGTCTATTAGTCTCTACTTTTGCCTTCTGTGGTATCTCACTAAGGACATCAAAAGACTTGATGCAGTTCAAAGGAAGACAACAAAAATCCCCTGAACCAAACAAGGACTCTGAAAACACCATTAGCTGTTTAGCGGGAACTGCGTCTGAGTTAGAAGATAAAATGGTGCGTGTGCTCGCATCAGCCCAGGAAATGAACGCCTTCGCCAAAGTGAATTGATTTGCACTTTTCTGACCACTGACAAGTCAGTTATGACCTATGAACTGCATAGCTAAAAGGATCAAACTTAAAATGCCTGAAAGCTGCATCTTTACTTTCTGCTGAGAGCTGTAAACTCGTGGTCATACTGATTCAGCAAGGAGCACTCTTCACCCTCCCTGACAGAGTTGGTGCCACTGACTTAGACATCACAAGGACACTGAGAATACACACAGTTTGAAAGTGAAGAATGTGTTGAGGTTACTAGACAAAATAATGATAAAGACCTGGGTCCAGGAGAAATTCCTGTAGCAAAATAGCACTACAATCTTCTGTAAAAGAAACCATGTACTTGTTACAAGATGTGTTCTGTATTCCATAACATTCAGATAGTGTTTTCCATTTTATGTAAACAATGAAGTAAGACAGAAATTAGCTGAAATAAGACAGAAATTAGCTGAAGTTGCAAGGTTGTATGGTTTGGGGGGGGGGGGGGGGAGATGATGCCCAATCCACTGTATATAAGGCACTGTTGTATTGTACTAGACAGAGGCTGAGATGATCAACAGTGAGTAGGTCTTTACCGCGTTGGTCTCTCTCTCCCTCTCATAACAAATTGCAATTTGTTATTGCCTTATCGCTCTGCTATCTAAACTGGTAAGGAATAAACACGTTCTCTTTGGAAGAAACATAGCCTCTGTCTTTTCTGTCACCCCATATCTTATGGGGTGGCTGGTCCACTGTATCTTGAGGGGGGGGGGTGTAAGGAGGCAGGAAACCCTATTGGTATATTTATTATGGTAAATAGAAAGACCAGAAAAAGAATTACCACATATTAAAGCCTGAGACTGGGTGGTTAGCAGAGGGGACCATACAACCCCAGACTCCACTATAAACAAAAGTAACTCTGTCCCCCTGAGCCAAGGCCTCTGAGCAGCCCGCAATACAAAGGCCCGCTGGGGATTTCCTTTTCCCATAGCGGAAACACCGCTTTACCGCCTCTGCTGCCATAATACCAGCGCACACCCTGTGGGACAGGGGAAAATGAAGATAGAAGCACTCACAGCAGGGAAGATGTCCTGGACAGATACGGCGCCTCCCAGACACCGGTCCACTGCCAAATAGGCACCGCAGGCTCAAAGGAGGGACCCCACAGCAGAAAGGCCCAGCAAGCTGCACCAAAAAAAAAAAAGACTACACTTCTGGTGGAAGGGGGTGTGGCACTCGAGTTTCCGAGTTGGAACGCCAGGCCTCGAATTGTAGCTCTTATGCGGCCAGGGTGAGCCTCAGTTGGCTTCAGCAGGCTCTGAAGCAGGACTCTGATGTGGGTCCGGTGTTGGGGTCCATTGTACCCCACATGGAATTGAGCTTAGCTTATCTAGCTGATTCTCTTTACGACCTGGTCTGGACTTCAGCTAAACAGATGGTGCTGGCTTCCAAGCAGCGACTCACTTGGTTGCCTTTTCGGGGCAAGCTTCTCTTTGGAGAAGTTTGTGAAGGATTTAGTGGACTACAAGGATCAATGTCTCATGGAGGACAAGCCCAGAGCAGCCCTGCAGACCGGGCCTGCATGGCCTCATCTCAGAGAGGCTTGCCGTTATCGCCCAGGTCGTCCTGTGACTACTTTTCAGCACCCCTGCTTTCAGCAGCATCCTTCCTTTCGAGGGAATAAACTGTCTGCAGCCAACTCCACACATCCAGGAGTTACAGGCCGCTCTTCCCAACGATGGGGCACCGGTCCACTTCGGTTCTCAAGATAGAAGAGAGTCAGATGACCCCCTATGAAGAGTGAGCCAAGATCACCTCATATCAATGGGTTCTGGATATTATCAGAGACAGCTACAAGCTAGAGTTCGCTTCGCATGTCTTAGATGCATTTTTAGAGTCCCACTGCGTTACTGCCTCCAAGACGGCAGCAGTTGAGACCACACTCCATTCCCTGCTGGAGCTGGGAGCAGTGGTGCCTGTCCTACCTTGCGAGGCATGTGCGGGGCGGTATTCCTTTTATTTCATGGTGCCTTGAAAAGGGGGCTCCTTTTATGTTATCCTCGATCTTCTCAGGAAGAACCAGTTTTTGAGAGTCCAGCACTTTTCTATGGAGATGTTATAGTCCGTTGTGGTGGCAGTTCAGCTGAGAGAGTTTCTGATGGCGTTGGATCTCAAGAAGGCTTATCTCCATATTCTTATTTGGCCTCCACATCAGCTCTTTCTGTGCTTTGCCGTTCTGGGGCACAATTTCCAGTTTCAGGTGCTGCCTTTTGGCCTGTCTATTGCTCCATGGACCTTCTTCAAGGTTATGGTGGTTGTGGCAGCATTTCTATGAAAGGAAGGGATCAGAGTCCATCCCTGCCTGGACGGTTGGTTGGTTGATTGAAGCAGACTCGGTACAGGAGAGTTGCATGGCCACCGACTGGGTCATGGTGCTGCTGCAGTCTTTGGGCTGGGTACTGAACCTTCCTAAAAGCCATCTGATCCCTTCTCAGACTTTGGACTACCTGGGAGCTTACTTCGACATGGCTCTGGGCCATGTATTCTTGCTGGAGAAGTGGAGGTTCAAGCTCCATTCTCAGATTTCCAATATTCTGTGGTTGTCGATCCCCAGGCCTGGGACTATGTTCAGGTGTTGGGCTCCATGGCGGCGACCCTGAAGATAATACCATGTGTGAGGGCGCTGTTAATATATGGCCTGGTTTTAGATCTGCCACAGGAATTGTGACGGACAAAGCCACAGAGCCAAAAACATCTGAAAAAGTACTGATTAGGCCAAACAAGTAACAAATGAATTAATATTTGAGAATCTGCAGAAAGCAGGTCTGAACAATGAGTCTTGACACAAACAGGTACAGGTACAATATCCAAATAATATATAGCACCTGAAATGAAAGAATGATGGATAAAATGAATAAAATGTGGTTCTCAAAATGGGGCCTATTTTAGTATATTATTGTATAAAATGATACTGATACAGAGATCAGAAGGTGTTGTGAAAGATGTTGATGAAATATGTGAAACTGGTATCTCAACAGAAAAAATGTTAGTAACCGCAAAAACAGTTTGTTCCAAAAAAACATGTTGATATTACCGGAAAATGTTGCAACCTTGTGAAATACATGGAACGGAAGAGCTGGGTACAAAAAGCACAGATGGCAGTACGCGACAGTTTAACCGCAGAAATTGAGAAATATTTGAAAAAAACAGGTCCCAAAATAGGTGCTGCCATAGACTTCAATAGAGAGATGAGAGTATAAAAGAAGGGTGATTTTGGCTTAGGTTCGGAGTCGTCCCCAACGCATCTCAGACGGCAGAGCGCTGTGCCATTGAACCCAGAATCTGTCCGATGTCTGTACTACTTTGAACCTTTGGTAAGAATAAATGCCTTCTATCTGAAACCTATCTCTGTCTTCATTTTCAAGTATTCCTTACCGGTTACTTATTTTACAAACTAAACTAAACCCACACCAGACACTCATTTTGTGCACAAAATACTGATAGATTCAAATAGACTATATGTGGGAACATAAATGGCCCGGAATACACCTAGATCCAGAAAGGCAGAAAGCAGAGGTCATGGGGATCAGTTTTGAATTACGCCTTCTGATGCCTCCCCAGAACCAACCACCCTGGGATTGGAGGGAAACTATAAAGAATCTTCTGGATGAACTTAAGAGGTTCCCCTCCCCATTTGGAAAAGTCCAGAAGGGGTCTAAACGAGGTCCATTTAAAACAGTGGTGAGCCCCGGTCGCTGAGCGTACTCGCTGACCTTCCTCCCCCCCATTTGAACGCAAGAGGGGATGTTTAATCTGTGCGTTCAATGTCCTATTTTTTCTTTCTCCCCGTGGCCATTATCTCTTTCGTGCCCCCCCTCTGTCATTCCTTCGTTTTCTCCCTCTTTCTCTCTCTCCTTCTGCCTCCTACGGACATTGCCCTATTGCGGGGTAATGGGCACTCATGTTCTGTCCGTTTCTTTTTCTCACCCCTGCATTAAATACTCTCCTATGTTTCTGCCTTCTTCCTTTGTCTCCTGCATGTCTTTATCTCCTGCATTCTTTTATTTCCCTCTTACGGACATTGCCCACTTGAGGGGTATTGGGCACTATTATTCTGTCCATTCTTTTCTTACCTCTCACCTTTCTCCCCATTTTCTCCTATTTTGCTGGCTTCCTATACTGAACCAATACATCTGTATCTTGGTCCTTCTTTCTGACTGTCCGTATACTTTATCTTGTATTCATCACCTATATACTGTTCCTTTTGAGTGTTTGCTGTATGAAAGAATATGTAAGCCATCTCGATTCTGAGTTTTGGGAGACCATACTTAGCAGATGGTGACTGTATTTTCCTTTTCAGCACGATTGTCAGTGAGCGGTCTTATGCGGGCTATTCTTTGCCTAACGCCTTGACATTTCGTGTCTTAAGTCTCAGTCCAACATTTGTTTTCCTCCTTCTTTTTCCCTGAACCCCTGTGTATTTTATGTCCTATTTTCCGCCACTTCTGACAGCCCATGGCCCCCCCTTCCTGCCCAAACACTTCTGTTTCTTTACTTTTTGTTGTCCTTGCCTGTCATCTAAAAATACTTCGGCTTCGCTGAAACCTGTGATTTGGGTTTTCCCCTTCTTTCAAACTGTATGATTGTTTGCTATCTTTTCTGCTTTTACGCCCATTCCCTGGTCTTTACCTTCTGTTCTCATCTTCTCGTCTGTGGGCGTGCGCCCTCCCGTTGGTTTTTTTATGTTCCACGTCCCTGATGTCCGTCTAATCTACCTTTTTTCCCTATTCGGTGAGCCTACGGGTTCACCTCTGTTTTTCTTATTTCTTACAGCATCCTTACATTGCTTGTTTTCTCACTATAAAGCACATTTCCTGTTCCTTCTTTAAGACGTTGTCCTACTGACCTCTTTTTCAAAACTGCTTTGTTCCTTTGCAAGCTTAAAAGACATTAGTATCACCTTTCAATTTTGATGCCCTGCAAAGCTATTCTTTTTGCAGCCCCATGTTACACAGTTTTTGTGCTTCCGGTACTTCGCTTAATACATTGCTAGTTGCAGTCATAATTGATATATAGTTATTTCCTGTTGAACTAACTCTTTGCTTGCCTCATCTGAATGTTAGGTACTTTTTCTCTGCAAGTATCAAAGTAGTAAAATTACTTATCTTTCGATGGCTCATGTTGCCGAGTTCAGTATGTGTGCACTTCTGTGCATGTAGCAATGTACGGAAGTATTTTCTTGCTTTCACTTTTAGGATTACGGCACAGCCTTTTAGGGTTTTAAAATCATAATATAACACTAATCTATAGCCTATTTCCTTTCTTCTTCTCTGTATTTCTTATGTCTCATCTCAGTACGCCATAACTGTATGACTGTAGGAAACACCTGCTTCCTCTTAAGCTATTATAGCCTGTATTGTATAGTGAACGTATCTGATCCGAAGAGCTTACATATGCTTACTTTACTTTAAAATTTTTGTTTCCCTCTCTCTCTGTCTAACATGGGACATTTCTACATATTGTTCATTCTTTCCGGATGGAACCTGGTCCTCATAAGTCCTTATAAGTCCCGTCTTTCTGTTTTTCTCTCCTTTTTCCTTTCATATTAAAAGTGCGTAGATGCTCCACTTCTCCTTTTTGGGCGGTGGCCACTTCCTCCTTCTTCTCTCCCTCTTGACTCTGTTAATCTTTAGCTTGGGCATCTCTTGTAACATTTTGTTTAAAAATAATTTCGTACGTTGTAGAGATGGTGTGTCATCACTTTTGACAGACTGCTACCGTCTTCCGTGCTGTTAATTATTTTTATCTTTTCTGCTAAAACTCCCGTTTGGAGTATTGCCTGCCACCTGGCAATTATTGTATTGGAGATGGACAATGCTATTCTCTAGTTGCTATCGTACGCCACAGTTTGCATACTAAGAATTTTAGACCTGCATCTGTTTGACCTTGGAGCCTAACTTAAACATATTTAGTAGTCAACCTTTTTCTACGGTCCTTTTCAAACACTTGCTTTGTTTTTATTGGCCACTGCTGCATGAGCTTTGGGGACTTAGCTTCTGCCATGATTTCTGCTTGGCATGATTAATATGCACGCATTTCCTGTAAAACTGCTTGCCCGTAACTTTCCGGCATACAAGTGGTTTAAGCTTACGATACTGTGCCTACGTTCTATTAATAGATAGTGTACGGCAATGTTCTTAGTCCAATCATATATTCACTTCTCTGCAAATTTAACTCTGTTTACCGTCGGCTGTCCTATTTTAATGCTTTTGAGTCCCTTTTTATGAATTAATTAATAAGCAAATCTAATGTCTTGTTACTCTTTTATGGTACCTTCCCCTAAGAGCTTACATGTGTTTAGTGTTAAATATACCAGTGTCACGCTATAACCATTGACGATACTGATGCCTGGGGCTTACACCTATTGGAGGGTCACAAATCCTTCAATGGATGACAGTATCTTAATTAGTAGATTTTGAACAGACTTCCATTCCATTTTCGGAGTGGCCTGTGGATTCGGCGTTATTGCCCACCTAGGGGTTACTTGTATAGATGACCGCGGGGTTAATAAAGAGACGTCTAACGACTTTCGTTGCGATTGTGTACAGGTGGACTCGGGCATTCAATATTCTTGGAGGGTTAGTTTTACACGGGAAGTTTTCCTAACTTTTCAACGTTCTAGACTGGTTAGTCATATACGAGATGTTTCCTAACCATAAATTTCTGAGTGGATTGTTGTACACGAGAAGTTCTCAAGCTACAGGTCCTTTGGGGTGATTAGTCGTATACGAGAAGTTCAATCGTATACGAGAAGTTCAATGGTCAGCGGAAACCGAGGGGACCGCTACTCTTCGATTCATGACACCGTATTCGCTGGTTTTTTGAGTCCTTTTCGGGAGTGTTTGCAATGTCCCTTTTTGGGGGCTCTATCATGGGCTGGAACTCATGGCCACTTATCTGGGAAAGGTTTTGGCAGGCAGTGGAATTCAGTTTCTTTATGTCTTTAGAAGCACACTCTGGGGAGTAGTTTTTTATTAATTAGGGGTAGAGTAGTATGCACACTGACACTATATTCTTAAATACTCTGTCCACCTTTTGTGACTTTCATGCGTCTGTTCATTTAACTTGCGGCTAAAGCATTGAGCTTTCCGCCAATTAGTAATTTCTGTTCTAGGTTCCGTCACCGGGACGCTCTTGAAGACGCGTGAGTATAAAGGTGTTTCCTATACGCATGATGCATGTTTTTGTTTAAATAATTTTCCTTTGCATGGTTTTGTTTAGTTGCCCCTGTTATAGACCTCAGAATTCTGACTTGAACCGTCTTACTTAAAGATATTGCATTATATAGAATACACTCTTCTATGAGTTCCTATGTGGATTGTCTTCCCCCTATTTCAGATCCCACTATGTCCTCCTCCTCATCCCCTAGTCCCCTGGACAGAGTCCTTAATTTCTTTCCCGCTGATAGAAAAGAACTTACCCGCTTATGTCAAACCTGGCATACCGGTTGGTCCGCAAAGGATCAAGGACTGGAATGGCCATCAAAGGGCTCATTTGATCAGGGCAAACTCCAAGCTTTGGTCTGCTACAATGAGTCCCACAAAACCGGAAAATCTAGGGACAAACATTTAGCTGCCATTAATAAATTCATACTTATTGCACAAAACCAGAACGATAGGAGTTTAGGTAAGTCCGATTGCGACCAAGCCCCCTACCAGGAGGCAGTAATACCTACTGCCCCACCACCTTATGATGCTGCTACCGCTGCAGGTACAACAAAGCTTCTACCATGTGCAGTGGGATATACCCCGATACCCCCAGGATATTGTGATAAACCGGTCACAAGTCCTCTGCTGCAGAATTCTCAAGGATCCCAGACAGTAACACCCCCGCTACCTGCGGTATCTCCCGCTCCTATGGTATTTGACCCACCCACTACCGTGCACATTGCCGGTGTTGTTGATCTATCTCTTCCCTCAACACAACAAAACTCAATCTCAATATCTCAGGGGTCAGCCCAAACTCAGACGCCCTTAACCCCTTCAACAGTGCCAAGTGCAATGCCAGTGGCTCTGACTGTTGCTCAGTCGCCCACGGTCACGACTGCCCCAACGATGCAAGCAACTACCCAAACGCTAACTCCACAACCTCATGTCTATCGTACTATTGGAGGTTATGAGATTGACACATCCCCCCCCATTATTGAACATTACCCTTGTGTCCAGGACCCTTTGGTTCCGGTCTCCATTCACCACCCAACTATCATTCAGACTGATGCGGCTGCCCAGACCTCCACCTGTCCTGTGCCAGGATCAGGATTGACCTCACACATGACTACTCAAACGGCTGCCTACCCATACATGGGACATTCAACTCAGACATCACCTCCACCGCCACCTTTGGACTCCACTGTCCAAACTGGTTCCTTGCCTCCCGTATCCCTACATTACCCTATCTTGTCTCAGTTACGACAGATGGGCTTCATCCCATGTAGTCCTGCTACACAGACACGGGCTATTTGTCAGGAACTCTATGATCGGGGTTTTATTAAAGCGCCCCATGTTCCAGTGAATCCTTCCATGCCGACTCTAGAACCTGAGTGTTCTACTCCTCCTAGATGGGAGCAATTGGGTGCACGCCCCAAGGGTAAAATTCCCCAATTAGCAGAGGAACTGGCTCGTCTCCGCCGTCCTCTCATACTTCCAGCCAAACCAGGTACTGGGGATCTACCAAAAATAATATCCTCCCCATTAGACGCAGCATGGGAAGTTTTACAACAACAACTCCCAGCTAAATCTGACCTGGAGGATATTCGAAATGAACCTCCCCCAGTGCTAAATTTCTCCTCCTCGGTGGAAGGAGATTCATCGCACCTGGAACTACCCAAGACCCGTCCCCCTGACACTCACATTCCTTCAGGGGCAGGTTGTTTGCCACAACATGGCACCACATTGGCCAGTATGGGAAATGACCTCGCATTCGTTTCAGAAGGACTTCGTTCCTTACGTAAGTCCATTTCAGAACTCCCGGATACTATTGCATCTGCTGCATCAAAATCCAAAATGCCCCAACAACATGATGTTATTTCACATCATACCAGACAACGCCACCCTCAAAGTTATCTTACTGACGAGGGATCTAGTCGCTGCCTTGCAGTCATTGACGGTCCCCGTCACCCTACAGGTCTGAACATTGATACAGAACCTGGCTTATCTGGTCCACCTAGCACACCCGCCCAATATGTGGCATTACATGAAAATTCATGGTATTATGTTCAACCATGGATTGATAATCTTGCAGGATGGTCTGAAGCGCTTCAGCCTCAGTCCGCCCTCTTCCCACGAGAAGGATCCTTGCGGTCTGATAAGCTCTCACTAGTGAGAGATCTTATTTATGACCACCCTGACCCCCATTGGGATCAGAAAACGACCCTCTACCTAATCCAAGGTCTTCAGGTTTGGAAAAAGTACGAGAACCAATTTCCCCCAACCGCATCAATTGATCTCCTTACATCTTCATTGATTAAACCCTTTGAAAAAGTAAAACTTTTTCCCTTGTTAAATAAGATGTCAGGTGGTGTTCCTCATACGGAGTACACTCCACTTTCAGCAGTTGAATTAAATAGCCTCATACTGCAACTCCCGGATATTACATTAGGAGGTAACCGATGGTTAAAGAAATTTCAGGACATTACACTAGGGACCACCCTGTCAGTTGGAGACATGAAAGCGCTTTTGGGCAGAACCCCACACGCCAGTGTCACTGACATATTCACTCAATCGGGCTATGCCAAATTTGTAACAGATACCGAGTATGATGGCAATCCTTTAACAGAGATCCAGACCAAAGTATTCCAGGAAATCCGGACCATGTATCCGGCTCTAAAAGACTTTTCAGTTATCACTTCTCAGAGATGGGAAATGGATTCAGAGCCTATTGAGGCTTACTTACTCAGACTCCAAGATCTCTATAAAGAAGAGACGGAGGAAAAATTTGACTCCGATAATGCTCTTCCGGTGTTCTATCATTTACTTAAGGGAACCCTACCTTCACAGATTAAAACCAAACTAGAGGACACAGTTGGTCTCCAACTTGAAAAATGGCCAAAGATTCGTGAGCACATCCTTCATCATTGTAGAAAGCTTATTAAAAGCAAGCAAGATGAAGCCCAACATCGTAAGACAGTACACACTAACCTGGAAGTGCTACAAACTGAAGATCTCAAAGAAAAGAGAGCCTCTAAGAGCTCTGACGCAGATCCCAATGCCCCGGAGACCTCTCCCCCTGTTATTGTTATGTATGCTGACCAACGCTATGACAATAACTCCCGAAATCAGGGCCCATGGCCCTACCGCCCCAACCGTAGAGCAGATTATCCTGAAGACCGAGGCCGTCGCTCCCAACCTCAGAGAGGTCCTCCACGGGGGTCCCCTGATGATAATACACAACCCAGAGACTATCGTTCCCGACCAAGCCCAGATCGTTATATAGATGTTCAGTGTTATCGTTGCCAGCAATACGGCCATTATGCACGGGAATGTTCCCTACCACCACAAAATACACTAATGAATCAAATCCGCCGTCAAAACCGTCAAACCCGTCCTCCAGAGCGCCAATCTTTCCCTTTGTGGAACCCTGATCAACGCCGCCCACAGTGACTAGGCGTGGTCCACACTGCTGCAGGATTGGATGATCCCATGATCACCTTGTTAATCTGTGATGTCCCTGTTCCCTTTTTAATAGACACAGGCGCCTCTCGCTCTGTGCTAGCCCATGTCCCGCACAAATTGCAGAAACTTCTTAAAGTTTCCCCTAACAATATTACCACCACAGGATTTGATGGTGTCCCTACAGACACACCCCTGCTTGAGCCTTTGCCAATTACCTATGCGGATCAACAGCTATCTGCTCCCTTTTTGTATGCTCCGTTGTGCCCTGTCAACTTGCTTGGGAGAGACCTGTTGACATTGTTTCACTTTGAAATTCATTTTGATCCTTCCCCTAATGAAACCACTTCACTCATTATGGCTGTCACCTCTATGGTTGAGAAACAAATAGAGGTCGCTCTGAATGACCTACCAAGTTTTCTTTGGGCCACACCTGAGGAACCCTATGGTGAGGTTAAAGGCCCTCCCCATCGTATTCAGCTGCTACCGGGTTGTAAAGGCCCTAAAATTGCCCAGTATCCGCTAAAACCTGAAGTTATTGCTGGAGCTCAGGAACAAATTGATTCCTTATTACAGCAAGGCATCATTGAAAAGTGCAATTCACCATACAATACCCCTTTATTCCCTGTTCCAAAGAAGGAACCTGGCGCCTTCCGTATAGTACAGGACTTACGCGCGTTAAATGACCTCACTTACGCGGTATTTCCAAATGTTGAAAATCCGACTACACTCCTCAATAGCATTACTTTGCAGACATATCACTCCACTATTGATTTGTCTAATGCCTTCTTTTCCATCACCCTTGACCCTGTAAGCCGCCCGCTAACGGCTTTCCAATTCAACAATACAACCTACCAATGGACCCGTCTTCCCCAGGGATTTACAGATAGTCCTACAGTCTTTTCCCAAACTTTAGCAGCACACATACAGGAATTCAAACAGTACAGATACGATCTCCCAACACAAACCTCTATTGTACAATATGTAGATGACATGCTCATTACCTGCCCTGACTTTGACACATGCGTCCAGGTCACTTGTGACTTCCTTGGCTTCCTTGCTACGAAAGGCTATAAAGTCAACAGAAAGAAATTAAAAGTAGCTCAGACACATGTTACCTTCCTTGGACACCACATAGGCCCCCGTCAGAAGGGCCTAGGTCCCGATACTCTCCAACATGTATCCTCCTTGCGGATGCCCACTACTGTTTCTGATCTCAGAGGTGTCCTTGGCATGTTGAATTTTTGTCGCCTTTGGATACCCAATTATTCAGCTCGAACACAGCCATTTTATATGAAACTACAGGGTAAACAGAAAATTAAACGAGAACCCATTAACTTCACAGCTCAGGAAACATCAGATCTTATGGCCCTTGTAAAAGATGTTATGCTTTCCTCCCCATTGGCAACTATTGATGTTTCTCAGGATGTACACCTTTGGGTTGTGCATACTGAGACTACTTGGTCTTGCTTAATCACTCAAGAACATGATGATCTTGCCTGTGGTTACCTTTCAGGTACTTTTTCCCCTGTTGAAAGAGCCTTTGCCACTTGTGAGAAAGGCCTTGTTGCCGCCAGCACAGCTGTCACGAAATTATACAGCTACATTCCTCACCTTCCGGTGATTCTTCACACGTCCCATGATGTAAAATATCTGTTGGACAAACAGATTAGTCACATGACTGTCTGCCGACTGCAAAAGTATCAGGTACTTTTGTTCAGTGTAGTGCACTCTATTCACCCATTAACTTTAACTGACCTTCAACGCCTAGATCCATTACTCACGGTAACAGAGACAGCACAGAATGCCATCTTTCCCCATGAGTGCACTACCCAATTGTCTGTTCCCGAATCCCTCCATCTGCATTCAGAAATCTTGCAGAGTGGTGAGGTTTGGTTTACAGATGGTTCTCAGCAAAACGGAGTTGCTGGTTTTGCCGCCCTCCATTATACACCGGAAGAACACATTCTGGATCCTATACAATTCCGGTTACCAGATGCATTTACAGCCCAAACCGCAGAACTAGCAGCGGTTTTGTACGTTCTACTGTATAAAGCACTACACTCTGATTTGAGCATTGTCACCGACTCAGACTATGTTTTTGCTTCCTTGCATTCCCATGTTCGCAAATGGAACCAGAGGGGTATGATTTCCTCTACGGGACAACCTCTCAGTCACTTACCTTTGTGGACTGCACTTTTTGATGCGTTGGAGAAGCGCCATCAAAAAGGCCTCCGCACCAGTATCTCCTGGATTAAAGCTCATCAGGAGACAGTTTTTTCTTTCGCCATTAATGGGAACCATGCTGCTGATGAGCTAGCCCGTGAGGTCACTTCCTTTTCCAGCCTTCCTTCCGAGTCCCCTACTGATGTGGCGCTTCCGGTAATTGCAACCGAAGTGCCTCCCCTTGACACACCTCCTTCTACTCCTTCAGACTCCACCCATTCTGAATCCTCCTCTCCAAACACCCCACCTATTTTCCCTGTACCTCCCGTCATAACCTCCTTACTATCTCCTGAGTCAGAGCCCCCTGTTACGTCCCCTCCCCCTGTATCCCTAACCTCTGACTTCTCTACTACCCTCACTTCCTCACTTTCACAAGCAGAACTCACTTTGTGGAAGCAAGCTGGATGTTTTCTTAACCCAATTGGTCTTTGGACCCATCCTAATGGTCAATTATGTGTTTCACAGCATGTTTTATCCCTTCTTTTGCATGCCCTCCATTATCCTTTACATTTAAATGCTAATACACTGTATGATCAATTGTCTTCCAAGCTATGGGCTCCCCAAATGATGCCCATGTGTCACACCGTAGTTCATAATTGCTACAAATGTTTTCTGTATACACCTAAACGAGGACCTGTCATCCCTTCCGGTCATTTGCCTGTTGTCCAGGGACCTGGCCAACATTGGTATATTGATTTCACAGATATGCAGACACCCGTTCGTGGTAAACGGTATCTGCTTGTCTGCGTGGACAGTTTCTCTAAGTGGGTGGAAGCTTTCCCTTGCACTAGAGAAACCGCACAAACCATGGCACAGTCACTGTGTAATGAAATTATTCCTCGATTTGGTATTCCTGGCAAAATTACCACAGATAATGGTACACATTTTGTGAATGAACTGTTGCAAAACCTCCTTCCAGCACTTGGCATTACACATAGAACTGTCTGTGTTTACAAACCCACCAGTAATGGTTTGGTTGAAAGATACAATGGGTTGCTCAAAACAAAAATGCGTCAGCTTATGGCAAATGGGATAAAGAATTGGCTTGATGCCCTCCCTTTGGCACTGTTATCTCTCCGTGCCACTCCATCCTCTTCCCTTAAACTGACGCCGTTCCAATTATGTACAGGTCGCCAGATGCGACTCCTACCTGGCAATCCAGACACTCAAGTACCCGATCAATACTCAGTATATTGGGATATCTTGCAGACTATTGTAAGTTCTCTGTCCTCAATTCCACAGGCCATCTCGGACAGAAGAGGGGATTGTGATGCCAATAGATCCCCCCCTTATAAAGTGGGCGATCTAGTGCACCGGCGTTATTACACGCACAAGACCTGGCGAGATCCCATCTACGTTGGGCCCTTCAAGATAGAAGCTCTGTCAGCCACAGCTGCCAAGCTTGAGGACCACACATCCTGGGTCCATCTGAAAGATATCCGCGCCTATCCAAATACCCAATCAGGCCTCCTGGATGTTTCCATTGATGTTTCCAGCACAACAGTCACTGGAGAGACCAGTCCCACCACAAACTCCATCTCCACCACCACTGAGCCCAAGACCACCGACCCCACATCCAACACTCTTGAACCACCTTGACCAACTCGACCAAAGACTTAACCACTTAATCAACTTAGACCATCCATCTCCTGAATCCCACCTCCTTGATCTGGCTGACATTGTCATCCAAACCTTCGCTGATTCTCCAGAGTCACCATCTGAACAACCACCTGTATTGCAACCTGCTTTTGAGTTGCCGTCCTCACCTCTTCCTCCAACTGTTCCAGCACTCCCACTTCCATACGTAGATCTTCACATCCGTCTCATCCGAATCCGTAACCTTGCAGAAGATCTCACCCAAATCCGCAACTTAGCAGAACAATTGAATCCGGAAGAACGAGAGTCTGTTGCGGTTTCCACAGTACAGAATCTGCACAGCAACATCTGTGAGCTGCTTGACATTCTACATTTGTACTTCCCGAATCAAGCCAGATAAATGCCACAGCAATTTCCGCCGATTTTCACTCCAGAAGAACTCATTCCCTTACAGACTATTTCTCTACATAAAGTTCCTATTCCAATACCACCTTTCCCAACCACTCCTGTGAAAGTGTTGATACCACCACCCTCCCCCGCTGGCAAGAGTCTCCGCAGGGAACCAACTGCTGAGAACCTTGCTGCCCTCGACAATATCAAGGAACCTGATCCACCTGACCCACTGGACATTGGACTTTACCCTGTTGATAAGTGTCACTCTGAGCAGGTATCTGAAACCAATTCCCATTGGTCGAACGACTTCGACGACACTTATTTGGAAGGCGACACCAATCCTGACGACACGGACGGAACCAGCACCCGTCCGAGCGTTGTCTCAGCAGCTGTGACGGTGTTACATCAGTACACCCTCTTCTTCTGCTTTCCATCTGCTCGATTGTTTGCTGTTGGACTCGTGTGCATCATCCTACTTTGTATAGGTCTGGTTTTGTTTTTCACTACCCTGTTTACCTATACTGCTGACAGTAACCTCCTGGATCTTTGGATCACACTTACTGCCTTTCCCACTGGCAACGTTACCTTGCCAGCCGGAAACGCCACGGTACTTGTAACTACCCCAGCAGTACTTGCAACTACTTCTGTACTTGCAACTACTCCAGCAGTACTTGTAACTACTTCGGTACTTACATCTACTCCTGCTCCATCACCTACTACAGCAGCCTACACAGAGCCCCAACAACACACCGCATTTACCCGCCTGTTTGGATACAGATCCCCCCAGACGACCTCAAAGATAGGTCCCATTGCCACCAGTCATCCCACCCCCTGGGCAGATACATCTGCCACGACAGACTTTTCAACTGGCTATCCTCCAGAGCCTATTGAAACCTCTGCGACTACTCCTGTCCACACTGATTCTCCTGTTTTGCATTCTACAACTGTTCCCAATAATATCAGTAGCTCGGTCCATATTGTCCCCAATCTTACAACTACTTTTGAGGATAATATTACCTTGCTTGAATTACGACCCACCCCTCCTCCTTATTCTCTGGTTCCTCCTAGTGACGCTCCTCCTCCCACGAATACTACTTTAGCCACTCCAAACATCACCGTCCCAGCCACTCGACCTCCCAGATAGCTCATCATCCTTAAGTAACCATCAATATATGTCCCAGAATTTACCAGATAACCCGCCCTCTCCACCTGATTCTCCCCCACCATCGCCTTTTAGTATAGGTGTACACTTAATCCCTGAACCCCCAGAGTACCTTTTTGATTTAAGAGAGTTAATACATCCTCATTGGGACCCAGCTCCAGAAGACGATCCCAATTGGGACCCCTTCACCCGATATCTGACATTGTGTGAACCCTTGTTTGAGAATTGGACACTAGGTCCTAGCCGAACGGTTACAGACACTGTGATACTGTTTGGAGGAACTTTAGGGTTACAAATAGAACAAACCGACGACCTCCTAATAAGGCCAGCAACTGGTGACGTTGTAGATTTTTGGATTATCACATACGCCGTACTGGGCACTGATTGGATACCCTTTGTGTTCATTAGAGAGGTTGGATTGGGACCTTTGGAAGTATACAGTCTTTTTGTTATCCCCGACACTCCTGAAAGAGGAGCTGTTAGAATTTACCCACCCTACCCAGTCGTTAGAATTTACCAACCCAACCCAAATTCTTCCTGATGATATATCAATCTTTGGTATACCTAGGAATATTAATTATAGCAATTACAGTTCTGGTTAGGACCCTAGGATTTATTGTGTTACTCATTTTTATTAACCGCCAATTACCTTTGGTACAATCCAGATCTTACATTTAACCATGAAAACTACCAACATGAAGTCCTTAGTCTTCCTCCTGTTGTGTGTGCACACCATACCCATGATACAAGGAACACGGCAACTAGAAAGTTTTCTAAAACAATTCATTACCACTTACGAAATAGCATTACCCACCACCGCGGACACAACCACAATAACCCTGGATGTCTGTGCTTACACAATGTGTGGGGCACATCCTGTACAGCAATATTTGTCAGCTTTTGAGGTATACCTGTGTCCCTTCTCCAATTGCGGAAGTTGGGCACAAGTATGGTGGTACACAGGTTCATGGGTTCCCTACTCCGGTAGTGAGATTCCAGATCTCAAAAAGAGCATTTCCATCATGAAATTGCGATGGACTGGCCTTTGTCCAATGACTAAATGTAATCAAGTGGCTATCACTTTCAGAGGAGTAACGGCTGTTACATACAGAACTTATTCCTTAGGAATTGATGCCACAGGTAGAGATCCAGTTGGAACGTTCAAGATTATTCCACCTCCAGCCCAAACTGAAGTGAATCCTTTGATGCCAACAAAAATCCCAGAAGTAAAGATTCCTTACCAGATTGTGCCAATTAACAATTCTAAAGATTTGATAGCATTAGAAACAGGATTTGGAGAAACAAACCTATGGCTCGAATGGGCGCATTATACTACAAAGAGTTTGAATGTCTCTAATTGTTATTTTTGTGCCCATGCAAGAGCAGAACCAACTGTAGTTCCTTTCCCTTTAGATCTCTACAATGATCCAGATGGTTTTTGGTGTATGTTAGAATTATTGCAGGTAAAAGACAAAGTCAATCAATCTTGTCAGCATCTTGACAAGCACCACCCCTACTTACCCCCTCGGCTGAGGGTCCCACCCGCATTCAGGATTCCAGATCCTGCTACCAGATATCATACATGTCTGGAACGATATGGGGTGAGAAACACACGGTTTCTTGGTAATTTGACCGGTTGTAATACAACCCTAGGACAAGGGACTTTACAAAATCTAAATCTCACAAACTTTTCGCAGGCTAGAGCAGACATATGGTGGTATTGTGGAACCTATACTATCCACCATACCCTCCACAGAAGTTGGACAGGCAGATGTGCCCTAGTAAAATTGGTAATTCCAATCATCATAGCATCTTTGCTCCCTCCTCATAGCAGCTCTTCCTCACGAGTGAAGAGAAATGCAATGCCTGGATCTTTTGATGATCGGGTCTATATAGATGCTATTGGTGTTCCAAGAGGGGTCCCTGATGAGTTCAAAGCCAGAAACCAAATAGCTGCAGGATTTGAATCTGCCTTCTTTTGGTGGGCGACGATAAATAAAAATGTAGACTGGATCAACTATATATATTACAACCAGCAGAGATTTGTCAATTATACCAGGGATGCAGTTCAAGGAATTGCAGCGCAATTAGACGCCACTAGCCGGATGACGTTGGAAAACAGATTAGTACTTGACCAACTTCTGGCAGCAGAGGGCGGAGTGTGCCATAAAATAGGTACACAGTGTTGCACCTTTATCCCCAACAATACAGCTCCAGATGGATCAATCACCAGAGCTTTGGAAGGCTTGACCTCACTGTCACAAGAATTGGCAGAGAACTCTGGGGTTGATACATCCTGGACTGGTTGGATGGATAAAGCTTTTGGTAAATGGAAGACATTTATCATTTCAGCAGCCACAACGATAATCATAGTGGTAGCAATTTTTGTATTAGTAGGATGTTGCATAATCCCTTGTGCTAGAGGCTTAGTAGAACGCTTAATTGAAACCGCAATCACGAAAAAGACAACAGCAGGACAATATGTCCTGTACGAAAATCTCCTTCCCAACACCACAGGAGATGACACATTGGACTATCTCCCTCTGAGAAGGACCAATCGCTATGCAACTGCTAGAGACACTAGAGAAATGTCTGCATCTGTATAATCAGGTAATAGCACACACAGGGATACAATATAACCATATAAAGCTTTATAAGATAAGATATAATCAGTATATAACCAAAGAATTAATGATTAAATAGGTAAGAATAAGATAGAATTTGCATGTTAAAGGGTAGAAGTATAGTAGTTTTTGTATAACCATAGATATTGATAAGTAGAAATGATTGAAATAATTGAAGTGGTGCCAGAATGGTAATCAGAAACCAAATAACTCAGACTGTGCCAGTTTGCACTGAGACTCAGAAAATTTTATGGCCTTGTAGGATACCTTCTGGAATGGATGGTACCATGGTATATTTACCCTGGTGTCACCCTATGGGATAGGGTGAAGAGGGGAATGTTAATATATGGCCTGGTTTTAGATCTGCCACAGGAATTGTGACGGACAAAGCCACAGAGCCAAAAACATCTGAAAAAGTACTGATTAGGCCAAACAAGTAACAAATGAATTAATATTTGAGAATCTGCAGAAAGCAGGTCTGAACAATGAGTCTTGACACAAACAGGTACAGGTACAATATCCAAATAATATATAGCACCTGAAATGAAAGAATGATGGATAAAATGAATAAAATGTGGTTCTCAAAATGGGGCCTATTTTAGTATATTATTGTATAAAATGATACTGATACAGAGATCAGAAGGTGTTGTGAAAGATGTTGATGAAATATGTGAAACTGGTATCTCAACAGAAAAAATGTTAGTAACCGCAAAAACAGTTTGTTCCAAAAAACATGTTGATATTACCGGAAAATGTTGCAACCTTGTGAAATACATGGAACGGAAGAGCTGGGTACAAAAAGCACAGATGGCAGTACGCGACAGTTTAACCGCAGAAATTGAGAAATATTTGAAAAAAACAGGTCCCAAAATAGGTGCTGCCATAGACTTCAATAGAGAGATGAGAGTATAAAAGAAGGGTGATTTTGGCTTAGGTTCGGAGTCGTCCCCAACGCATCTCAGACGGCAGAGCGCTGTGCCATTGAACCCAGAATCTGTCCGATGTCTGTACTACTTTGAACCTTTGGTAAGAATAAATGCCTTCTATCTGAAACCTATCTCTGTCTTCATTTTCAAGTATTCCTTACCGGTTACTTATTTTACAAACTAAACTAAACCCACACCAGACACTCATTTTGTGCACAAAATACTGATAGATTCAAATAGACTATATGTGGGAACATAAATGGCCCGGAATACACCTAGATCCAGAAAGGCAGAAAGCAGAGGTCATGGGGATCAGTTTTGAATTACGCCTTCTGATGCCTCCCCAGAACCAACCACCCTGGGATTGGAGGGAAACTATAAAGAATCTTCTGGATGAACTTAAGAGGTTCCCCTCCCCATTTGGAAAAGTCCAGAAGGGGTCTAAACGAGGTCCATTTAAAACAGCGCATGTGCATCATCTTCAGTCCTCGCTGCTAAGCAGATGGTCAGCAGTCTCTCAGGATTATTGGCACCGGCTTCTGAGGCTTCCACCGGCCAGGAGCAGTATGGCCTGGTGGCTTCACGACCCCCACATGCTGAAGGGCATCTCTTGCGTCTCCTCAGTGAGTAGTTGTGGTTATGGATGTCAGCCTGACAGGTTGGGGGGGCTCATTGCCTCCATTGTTATGATCAGGGGACTTAGTCGGCAATGGAATCATGTGGGCAGAAGTCCACCTTCATTGCCTGTCAGTGGTACACATTGTGGGTCAGAACAACACGTGAATGGATTTTCTCAGCCGGCATACCCTGGATCCAGCAGAATGGGAACTGTCCGCAGAGGCGTTTCATCTGATTTGTCACAAGTGGGGCATACCTAAGATGGATCTGATGGTGACCCAGTCCAGTGCCAAGGTACCCGTCTTCTTCAGCAGAAGGATAGAATCCGGGTCTGCCGGGCTGGGCACACTTCTTTTGCTCTGGCCCAAGTCAACGCTTCTGTACGTATTTCCTTTGTGGCCCTTGATCGGCTAGGCTCTGCTCAGGATTGGGCAGTACAGGGGGGTGGGTTGTTTTAATAGCTACGGATGTGTGTATTTTGTCCCTTTCAGGTTCATTAAAAAAAAAAAGACACAAAAAAGGGAGGAACAATGGAATCGGGGTTCGCAGATTTGACAGTCTGCCATTCATTACAGCTGTATTATGACTGCTGTAGTTCATAGTGGTGAGGAAGATTTTCCAGTTTGTTCCTGGGCTCTGCTTGGTGATGAGACATATACTGGCTGATGGAGGGGCTGGTCGTCCAGTATCACTCACTACAGTTTAGTAAGCTCTATCTCCACCTGCTGGTAGACGGACACAACCCACCAGTTACTGGATTCATCTGCCGTGGCTAAAGGAAAGAAAATTATCAGGTAAGACATAATTTTACCTTGAGGGCACACTTAGCAGTTGAAAGGAGTCTCTATTTAGTTTTAACATTAATTTAGATCACATCTTAGTCTCTAAAAAAATAAATAGAAATCTCTATTAATAAAAACTAGAAAGCAAGGTAGGGTCACATTTGTGTAAATCCATTTGGAATTATTTGTAAGACAAAAAGGCGTATTTTCAAAGCACTTAGACTTAAGTAGTTACGTGAGTAACCTATAGAACTTTATACGTCTAAGAGGTCCTTTTACTAAGCAGCAGGAAAAAGGGCCCTGTGCACCCATTTTAACACAGCGGACAAAAAGCTGGCCATGAAGCGGGGCGCACTTACCACCGCCTATTGAGATGGCGGTAAGGGTTCCCGCAGTAACCTGGTGGTATCCGGGCAGCACACGGCAATGCTTGATTACTGTCGGGTTACTGCTGCACTAGAAAAAAATAAAAAATTTCTGGAGCACCAGAAATGGCATGTGCTAGATCCAGAACTACCGCCGGTGGCTGCATTGGGCCAGCGGTAACTCATGGGCTTACCATCGCTTTGTAAAAGACCTTCTCAGTGCTTTGAAAATGAGCCCCATAGTAACCTATGGAACTTTGTAAGTCTAGAGCCCAGATGCTCAAAAGTAAACACGAGCACTAGAAGCCATTAGCACTGATCTAGCGCCCGTGTTTACCGGTGCAGGATTTTCAGAGGCCTGGAGTGTGGGATTAATTGAGATTGGGAAGGAATAGCACAATGAGCATGCAAATACATTTCACTATTCCTCCCAAATGCTCAGCAGGCAGTGTACCAAAAAAGGTACTCCTCCCACTGCAAACCCTATGTCAGCTCAGACCCACCAATACTCCCAAACACCAAACTCTGGTGGTCCAGTGGACCCCAGACCCCCACCCCCCCAAGGATGTAAGTGTCTGGTGATCCTGTGGGCCCCCATCCACCTGGCTAAGCTGATTCAGTCCATGTTTGCTCAGTTCTACTTCTGTAAGGATGATTTGCTCATAACCGTTGAACCAGACTTACCTATAGCCCTGAATAGACTGACTAACTGTTTAACAGGAACACAAAAATGGGCTATAAATAGCAAACTTTGCCTAAACTCAAGTAAAACTGAGCTCCTGTGGGTCTCTCACACATAGCTGACACCAAAATCCTTTCTTGGAATTATAAACTCCCCCTTAAATCACAGGTCTGGAACCATAGGGTACAGCCAGGCTCAACACCTACACTGATCCCCCAAACCCACGCATCCTTCAGGAGCTGTGACAATTACACAGACAATCAGGATACATTGAGAAGGCAAGTCTTGCCACAGTGATTCATGCCATGATAACATCAAGGCTAGATTACTGTAATGTGCTCCACATTGTTGTGAA
Source organism: Microcaecilia unicolor (assembly GCF_901765095.1). Lineage (NCBI taxonomy): Eukaryota > Metazoa > Chordata > Amphibia > Gymnophiona > Siphonopidae > Microcaecilia > Microcaecilia unicolor. The sequence continues at coordinate 457,577,921 of NC_044033.1, read as the reverse complement.
TATAAAGCCTTTGCATTGGTTCCAGTTGATTCAGAATTCTAGAGCACAACTGATAGAAGGTTGTAAGCAACATCACACCATTCCTGCAAAACTTCACTGATAGCCAGTTCAATACAGGGCTGAATTTAAAACTCTGTCTGATCTTAACACTGCTAAAGTACATGGGCCAGAATACTTGAAGAACAGGGTCTCCCCCTACACCCATCCAAGATTGCTAAGGTCCTCCCAATGAATATCCATAACCACACCCGTCTTCCAAGTAGTCCTCACACTCTGGAATGTACTCCTAGAAAGGCTTCACTTTCAGGAAGCAGGTGAAAGCTGGGTTCTTCTCCCAAGCCTTTAACAGAAGAAGCTTAACAAGCTAGACACACACACAATGACTAACACCAGCTGCAAATACTGTAGCAGAATTTGCTTATCCACTCCTACTTTAGCTGAAATAATTTTCCTGCACTTCATATGCAGTTTTCCTTAACTTAGTCACCCTTATTTCTGTCTAATTCCTGCCACTTTATCTTATCTGTTTATGTGCTCCACCTTCGGTTACACCCTATGCTATCTACAAAGTCAACACAATTCACAATAAAAGTGCTGATGTTGTAAATATCATACTATAACTTTCTCAAATCGTAATAGCTTAAAGCTTGTAATTAGTGAACTCACCAAGCTTCTCTAGTGCACAAGAAAATCTATCAGCTTAACTGATGATAAATGTAACTTATCAACTCTGAACATAACCAAATATCTCTTTTGTTGCTGGGTTGCCAAAGTGACCCAACAACAAAAGAAATATTTGGTTGTGTTCAGAGTCGAAGCTAATAAGCTCCTGAAGTCTTTTCCTCCAAGAAATAAGTGAATTTAGTAGAAGTTTAACTAGTTGATAGATTTTCTTGTGCACTAGAGAAGATTGATAAGTATCATAATGAGCCGGATTCTATAAACAGTGCTCAAAAATGGATGCTGGAAAAGATTGGCACTAAGCATGAGTTTATAAAGAGCGCATGTTTTTAAAAAATAGAATCACACTTAGCCCTGATTCCTGCATCCTAACTTTGGGTGCCAGAATTATGCCTGCTGAAACCTGGAATAAATGCTGTTGCCCAAGTTAGGTGCACTGACCCATTATTCTGTAACATGACATGCAACTTTTTGGGACACTTCTGACATGCCAATGCCTGTCCCATAGCCACTGAGAGGCTGGGCCCAGGGCAGGGCCGCTGGCACTGCCCCCCCCCCCCCCCCGGATCACCACAACTGCTGGCGGGGATCCCGAGGCCCCGCCAGCAGAAGAGGTCTTCCTCCAGAGCTGCTCTTGCCTGCCCCTGCATCTGCTTGTTTTCTCATCACATGCTTGGTTTCAAAAACCAGCATGCGCAGCCTGAGAGGAAAAGCAGCCACTCAAGCAATGGACAGAGGAAGACTTGCAGTGTCTGCTTCTCCGGGTCCTCCCCAACCTCCAAGGGGGACCCGGCGCCAGAGTTGTCTCTCTCCTGCTCCTGTCGGAACGCGATCACCTTGGAGGCCCGGGCCAGGGAATTTTGCCCCCTCCTCGATAGCCCTGCCATGGCCAAATTCCCTTTTGAATTGCGTACTATGGGGTTTGGGCACCTGGCATTATAGAATGGCCAAATGCATGTGTAGATCTCAGTTGGTGTTAGTTAACATCAATAATTGGCTGTTAGTGTCCAATTATTGCTTGTTAATGGCTCATTAGCCAATTAAGATGTGTGTGCATGTTGGCAGCATGTTCAATTTCGGCCACCCATATCCGGGCCTCACATATAGAATCTGGGGGAATATGTATTGTTCGTTGAATATGTTTACTGCTGTAATTGTCTATTGTCTATGTTCAGCTTATTCTTGCTGTACACTGCCTTGAGTGAATTTCTTCAAAAAAGGCAAGAAGTCCTAATAAATAAATTATCTGGATAAATGCTTTTGATAAATATTAACCACTCAGTTTTTCTGGATTGGGACACATAGGAAGTATGTTTAAACTAACCTGAGCTTTTTTTCTAGGCATGTAGGAAGGCTGCATGAGATATGTATGGCATGTTTTCTCTATTGATTTCAATTATTGGTTGCATATTAATGGGACAAATTGGAAACTGAAATAAAAATGCAGATGATATTTTAAAATACCTCACTAGATGGTGCCAGACACATAGTTCTAAAAGAGTAATTTAGAACTGCCAAAGCCTCAACCTACATAACTCCTGCCTGTTATATGCAGATTTTTTCCCCAGAATATTTTCAAATTCTTGAAACTAAACAAGAACTCAGAAAGGGAGTTTCCTTCCTTTTAGAATTCACCAGTAGAGCATTGCACTGTGATATTTCCTAGTTAAATTACTACTACTACTACTTATCAGGATGTTCGGCAACACCTCTGAAATAGAGTATTCTGTGCAGAATTCCAGTAACTAAAGTGTGAACATTTTGTTTAATGACAAGATTTTGGATGGTGCATTTACCACATCGATGTGTGTTCCAAAAAGTATTGGCGCCTGAAAATTCCGTACAGAAAAAATATACGCCTGGGTGTATTCTCTAAAGTACACCTACATTTTATAGAATAGGCTTACATTTCTGTACAGTATATAGAATTACACTGAGCGCCTCTCCACTTGACCAGTCTTGGCCATTTACACCATGTTTTACTTGGCATAAATCCCGATGCCTAAATTAGGCACAGAGTGGGTGTATTCTATAACAACGCACATAGATTTTAGAAATGCCAATGCCCCACCCATGGCTATGCCCCCTTTTCAACTAGGCAACTTAGAATTTATGTGCACCACATTACAGAATATGCTTAGCAAGCTGTATGTGTAAATCTTAATCACTACAAATCAACCAATAAGGTGTGGAAAAATTGCTTAGAATAAATAATACCACTATACTACATTTTCCACTCAACAAAATGATATAGAAAATCAGTATATTATTTGTATAATATGGAGGAAAAAAGAGCCTCACAGAGCTCCTAGACAATATAACCGTCTATTGGAGCTAAAACGGATCTTAATCTGATCCTCTGTTCATCATTGGCTCTAAAAAAAACCTCCAAAAAAAGCATATTATTCATTCCTCACTAACAGATATGAATAATTTGAAAAACAGCTGTAGTGATGAAATTAATAGTTCTATAGAATTGTTGCTTCGCAATATATTAGAACTTAATGCAAAATTAGTACTTATCTTTTACGCTAGAAGACTTCAAACACAATTCTTCAGGCTTGGAGCGTCTGAAGAATTGTGTTTGAAGTCCCACCTTTGCTATGTCTCTGACACGCTCCCTTGAAATTTGGACGTCCTTGTGATGGACTGCAGTTGGTGACGTCCAAAATTGGGTTTTGATTATACCGATTTGGACGTCTCTGGGAGAAAGACGTCCATCTTCTGATTTATGTCGAAAGATGGATGTCCTTCTCTTTCGAAAATGAGCCCGATAGACAAACATAGTTTATTGGGACACAGTCTATTTGGATTCAGCCAAGGTAAATCTTGCCTTACTAATCCATATATATAAAACTCACCCTCAACGTTCTGAAGACAGTGACATCAGTGAAGCCAAGCCCTGACTTCCCTCAAAAAGGTTCGAAGGTTCGTGGTGGTGAAGCCACCAAAATCACTCCGGGCCCTGCCCTCGAAGGCGGAGCAATGGCAGAACAACGAAGGGGTTGGCAAGGAGGGAGGCAGGGAGGCGGGGGTGAGTGGGAAATCACTACGGGCCCCACCCTCGAGGGCGGAGCAAGGGCAGAACCACGAAGGGGTTGGCAGGGAGGGAGGGAGGCAGGGGTGGGGGGTGGGGTGGGAAATCGCTACGGGCCCCACCCTTGCATCAAACGTCATGATGTTGAGGGCGCAGCAATGCCACAACAATGAAGGGGTTGGCAAGGGGGGTGTTGCCAACGAAAAACTTGCTAGCACCCGTTTCATTTGCTCAGAAATGGGCCTCTTTTACTAGTTTGCTATATTTTTTAAAAGCATAAACATGTAGCTAAAGGTGAGCCAGTTGATGTAGTGTATCTAGATTTTCAGAAAGCTTTTGACAAAGTCCCTTGTGAGATATTCCTGAGAAAATTAAAAAGTCATGGGATAGGAATCAATGTTCTGTTGTGAACTAGGAACTGGTTAAAAGATAGAAAACAGAGAGTAGGGTTAAATAGCCAGTTCTCTCAATGGAGGAAGGTGAATAGTGGTGTGCCCCAGGGATCTGTACTGGAAACAGTGCTATTTAACATATTTATAAAAAATCTGGAAGATCACGTGATGTGTTGAATGAGAAGGCAGTGTTTTCACGGAGCTCCCGGGTCCTCCAAAAATCCCTCCCAACTGGGTGATTTTCGGCTACTTATTTTTGCTTATCTGAACCTATTCTGCATGCTGCAGTTCTTTGGATGAATACAAGCATAAATCTTCTGACCATGATTTTGTCTAAACTTGAGAAAAAAAGACAAAGATATAACAAAGACAACTAGCACAGAGGGGCCAAGGATAGCAGAAGGGGTGGAGAACTCAGAGACAGTAACTCCTGCACTAGTGCAAAAGATCACAGAAGTGGTGGTCAGAGCATTGAAAAGTCAATTTGAAGTACTTACAGAACAATTTACTACCTAATAGCAAACAGTAGTGGAGTTTGGCGATTGCATGTCAGTGTCATGGATGATAAATCTGATATAACCCTGGTGGCTCTGGTGACCTTTAAAGCAGCAGTTGCAAAATGTTGAGCAGAAGCTGGCGGATTTAGAAAATTATTACAGAAGGAACAATCTTTGCTTTTTAGGCTTCTCGGAGACACTGAAAGAGGCTGAGCTGGTGGGCTTTCTAGAAGTCTGGCTTGTGGCAAAATTGTTGCCAGACAACCGTTTGGGCCCTCTGCGCATTGAATGCACACATAGACTAGGCCTTGTGGTGGACAGTGACACATGACTGCATGCTGTCATTGCTTGCTTCTGGGTTCTTGAAGCCTGGATTGGCTGCTGTCGGAGACAGGATGCTGGGCTTGATGGACCCTTGGTCTTTTCCCAGTATGGTGGTGCTTATGTACTAACTTTGGTCTAAAGACCTGGTGCGCCAAAATTATCACCAACAGAAGAAGCTGAGGTAACAGGGTAAAAGAATATTGACATTTCAAGATTATTCAGCTGGAGTAGCAGCGAGGCACCACAGTTTTGGTCCCATCTGCAAAGCACTGGCTGAGAAAACATGTTCTTTACTCTTCAATACCCTATGCACCTTCAAATGCTACATAATATCATTATGCATTTCTTCATGGCTCCTACATACCTTGTTTCCAGACTTCAATAATGTTTCATTGGAGGCCAGAGGGACCTAGTTCCTTTTATTATGCAGGACCTATTTGCTATAATGCTTATTTACAGTTCTTCAGTTAATGCTATATTACTATGTATTGTGGCTCAGATGTCAACATATTGGGGGTGGGTGGGAGAATATAGCATTAGTGATCCATGATAACTAAGATATTACTGTGGAGAGAAATTATGGGGGGTGGGGGTGAGTTGATTTTATTTGGGTAAGAGGGCTGTTTGGTGCCATTGTTTTCAATAAGGGTGGGTGTGAAAAACAGTGTGCATGACTGAGAGTAAGCTGGTTAATTATGCTTAGGTTCACTAGTGGCATGCCACATGAAGGCTGGGCATCTGGTGTCCTGATACAAGTACTGGGTTTTCTAATGGGCAATGTTCACTGATATTAATTGGTAATGTCTAATGTACATATGGCCACATGGATAGTCTCCCCGATTAAACACTACAAGATTTTAACAGCACTAAAATGAAAAGATTCAATTTGCCTGCTTGCAGGTAACATGGCTAACTGATCTTCAGTATCAGAAGCTGCAATGTGATTGGGTCCGTGAGGTACTGTCAGCTTCTTCTGGTGACTGGCGGGCAGGGATGGCCATTTTTATAGGCAAATTCTTTCCATGTGTGGTGAAGATAACAGATCCAAACAAAAAAACACCACGGGCCTTTAAAAATGGAACACAGTTCTTTAATGAATAAGCCTTGACAAAAAGACCCGACAAGGGCCGTGTTTCAGTGACTAGCACCTGTGTCAGGGGTCACAGTGATGACGTGGAAAACTCGGGGAATAACTCGAAAATATTCCTCTACAATATATTATTCCTTACCCTACGTCTCATATAGTAAAGGCTACAATGCAACAAGGCACTTTCACTTTCTGTATCCTAACGGACGAAAAAGGATATGTTCCCAGTTTATACAGAGGAGACGTTCCTTGACACAGCGATTTGTGCAAAACATGATTTCATGTCGGATTAAAGATGTCTCCGAGATGAATGATTACTTGTGAAAACAAGAATTCATAAAAGAAAATAGAAAAAGAAAAAAGAACAGTGAAAGCTCTTTTAAGCTAAGTACATAAGATGTTATAAGATTGAATATTGAAGATTGCAGTTGAAAGTTAAAATGTTGAAAAACATGGATCAATGACGAATACATGCCCACTATAAAGAAATACCTGGCTTAAGTATATAGCCTGAATGGTGGAGACATGATTATCTGATGGATCCAATACTCAGGACCCTTAATGTGTTATATAAAAGACACTGATAGGATTGATTGGAGTTGGGTATTGATAGGGATTAGTTAATGATAACCCCCTCCATTAAGGCTGAAGCAATACTGATTAAATTGGACATAGAAATACATTGGCATCTTTAGCATTTAGCGCGCACTAAAAACACCAGAGTGCCTTATTAAAATACCCCCTTGGGCTATCTGGGATATCATGAGGTAAGGAGGCCATCCAGTTGGGAATGTCGTAGGATGGGGAATGGAAGACTTGGGCTGTTTGGGATGTTGAAGGATGAGGATTATGCATATGCAACTGTCAGAGGAGGTGGGAGGATACGCAGTTGAGGCTGGCTTTTGGGTGTGGGGGTTATGCAATTGGAGCTGTGTGTGGGAAGAGGATTATATAATTGTAGATATCAGGGTTGGGGGGGGAGATTTATTCCACCACTGGTCCCTTTGAAAGATAATGGGTCCTATGTTGGTCCTGCTATTTTTGAGTTGCTGCAGGTAGGAACAGGTGATGTTCTTGGTTGGCTACTGCACACAAAAAGAAATTTACCATGCAAGTCACTAGGGGGTCCTTTTTCTAAGCTGTGATACATGCTAGCATGTGCTTACCATAGCTTAAAATAGCTTACCACAGGACAAGCTCAGACATTCCACGGTAAGTTCCAAATCAGCATGTGCTACCTGTGCACTACAAAATATTTTAAAATTTTTGTTGGAGTGGTGTGTCAGGGAGCGGAGAGTGGGCATTCTTGCGCTAATCAGTTAGCACATCCAGATTACCACAGGCTAACTGGTTAGCACAGGATTACTGCATGAGCCCTTACCGCTTACAAAATAGGTGTAAGTGCTCACATGATAAATTTTATTAATGGCTGTGCACAAGTGACAACACTAGCATATGGCCATTAACAGAAAAAATGGAAAAATCATCCATTTTCCTACAATGATAAAAATGGCCTTAGCATGAGGGAAACCCCATGTAAGGATGCACTAAGGCTTTTTTTTTTTTTTTTTTTTTTTTTAAATCACAGCTTAGTAAAAGGACCTCTAGGTTAGTGATTTGTGTGGTAAAGTTTGCTGTGATAAAATGAATTTTTTTTTTTACCAAAGAGTAATAATTACCCCTGTGAATAGCAAGTTTTTTTTTCTGCTTTCTTAATTGCACTGGCTGTCCAACTGTTTTAGATTCCTTATTTTGATGACTGTTCAAAGGCAAGTTAAATACTATTAATTCACAGATACAAGAACAGAAACTGTCCTTGGTTCAAATATTACATTCCACAATAATAAAATGCTTGTTTGTTGTCATTTTCTTCTTCTACTGGAATTTATGTCCATCAAGGACCTAGCATAATCTCTCAGTTTCCATTCTTGAAACTGCAGAGACCTTTCCATAAGAACAGATTGTGACCCCTTGATGAAAGGCTCAAAGTGTCAAGCACAAGCAGAAACCAGATCAACATTTACAGAAGAAAACATAAAAGGTTCAGTTATACTAATGCAGATATTTTAATGAATTATTTTGATATTTGGCATTTGTTTTCACTCGCTGAGTTTATGTTTTTGGTTGAAACTGTATCATTAACTAGAGCTGTGCAAACCAATGATAATATTGATGTTTGTTTTATGTTCAGCAACACCAGGAAACCTGCCAGTCTTATTGATCTTGCCAGGAACTGGTCCAAAAGACTGGTTAATCATAAGGTGCTTACTAATGCTTTGTAAGAACTCATCTGTCATCTGGTTATAGAAGCACTGTTCACAGATTCTGGTAGTGACAACTATATGCAGATTTAAGGTGCAAATATACTAGGTACAATACAGCACAGGGAACATCTTACCCAAAAGGTTTAGTGCTGTCCTTGGCCAAAGATTGATTGCTGTTGTAACGGATGGAGGAGGAGAGAGAAGAGGGAGCAAAAAAATTGTGTGGCTCCAAATGAAAACTCAGGGCAATCCAGCCATACTAGGAACCAGTTTTGTTTGAGCTGAAAACCCAAAAAAGAGTAGAGGAAGTTGATGAGCCAAAAAAAAAAAAAAGATAAATCTATTGTCTCGCCCTTAATGACTGTACATTTTCTTTTATTTATAGTATATCATTGTTAGCTGCTCTGGTTTACACAAGCAGGCTGGGTATCAAAGTATTGTTAAATTCATAGGCATAGTTTGGGGTAGGCATAGGGGGATGGTGTCCCCATCTCCCCAAAATTGTTGCATATGCTAATTGTGAACCAGAGCTAAGTTGCTTTCAATCTTGAAGAGATTCTGAGGGGAAGAGAACTGAGCATGCTTGCAGTGGCAACTCAACATGCTTGCTGCTACTGACTGTATTGGATACAGTGTTGCCAAGTAATTGTGGAAAGACAAGCCTGTTTTCCCTAAAAAATAAGCCAAAAACAAGTGATATCAGTTCAAAAACAAACCCCAAAATAAGCCTTTTTTTTTTTTTACATACAATGAAGTTTAATCATACACTAAAACACCCACACAGCTACTTCCCTTCCAACTACTGGGTATTAGAGGAACTGGTGCTTACCCTGACCCTCTTCTGCATGCCGGCTCTGCACTGTTAGTGCCTGGTGTCCCACCCTGGGAGACTGCAGTTCAGCCAATCGCAAAACATCAGAGCTGTGGCTTGGGACTCTGGCACTGTATATGAGTCTTTCTGCTCACATATGTCACCAGTGCCAACAAGCCCAAAAACATGCTACTTGCAAATTCAGAAAAAAACCCACCAGTTCTTAAAAAAAAAAAAAAAAAAGCCCAAACTCACAGGAAAAAAAGCAAGGTTGGCAATGCTGATTAGATGTTTCAAATTATAGTCTGGATATCCTACTGACAATTGACCCCTAACTCAAAATGGGCTTTCTTTTCTACATCAATATCAAAAGCTTAAGTGTTAGGTGCTTCAGTTTTAAAATGCTCTAAATTTGTGCATTTTATATCTCATTTATTGTTGTTGAATCATGATTTGATAATGTATGTGACTGTTGGGCAGACTGGATGGACCATTCTAGTCATCTGCCATCATTTACTAATTTAGAATGTGGTGCTGCATTAACTGCTAATGCCTGCTAATTGCCATGTCAAACACCTAACAGAACAATTCATACTAAGGGTTGTAGAATGAGCACAGGTTGTACTGCACCTTAACTGCTAATAAGGCAGACTAATTGCATTCTGCCTTACCAGTCTTGCTGTTTACATCAATGAAGACCTTTGCTCCACATTAGCAGAATGACTGCCTTCTCCTAAGCATTGGGAACACCCTCAAAAGTTAACTAAGAGCTTCTGCACCTATAGTGGGTTACCTTTTGCAACTAACCTGCACTAACTGCAAAAACGTAACACAATTTAGTAAATAGTGGCCTAAGGTTAACTAACGGAAATTCAAACCATGCAACATATATAAGACATTGTCTGGTGGATAATTCTTAGGAAGAAAACACATCCAAGTTATTTAATAAAGCACATGATAAACATAACTGTTAGATGACATTAACTTGGCAAATCATTCTGAAAATCCTTAATGTATGGAATGTAAGTATCTTGGGGCTGCAGTATTTTCATGTATGCTAAGTGGCTTATATTAACATTTGTTCACACCAAGAAAGCAGTGGACAGCAAGACACCTTAATGTCAGATCTCTTCTGAGCATTTGCGACCACTTTGCTTGCAAATATGATTGCCATTGTTGTCAAGGAGGAATGGTGAGCTCTCTGTTGGACCCTCCTCTCCAGTTCAGAACTGCTTCCCTTATTACCTCCCAGTGTTCTTCCAAATCACCACTTGAAATCTCCATATTCAAGTGGTGCATGGTGCTAGTTTCTTTGAAGCCAATTCTTATGTTCAGTCAGTTTTATTTAGAAAAAAAATCCTTTTGAGTTCTCCCAACATATATCTGGAACCATGGATGTGTGAAGGTTGATTTTTTAAAAACCTCCTAGATAGGAGCTTTTTGTAAAATATAAAGACAAAAGGAAATAGAGGGAAAATTAGGTTCTTACCGTGATAATTTTCTTTCCTTTAGTCATAGCAGATGCAGCCATTACAGAAGGGTTGTGTCCATCAACCAGCAGAGGGAGATAGAGAGCACACTTTTTTCAGTGCCTCATACCAGCTTGCTCCACTGCCTCTCCTTCAGTAATTGAAGCTTCCAAAGCAGTATGGCAAACCGCAATGGGAATAACATGAGCTTTCCTCACAGCGAACGATGGCCCTACAACAAAGGGCATTAACTCAGAATGGAGGGAATGAAACATCCTCCTGGAGGGCATAAACTCATCCTCCACTGAGACATAACTGGAGGGAATAAACTCATCCTCCCGGAGGGAATAAACTCATCCTCCAAAACATGAAACTGGAGGGAATTAAGTCATCCTCCTTTAATTGAACAAGAATCCTGAAGACTGTTTTCCGACTTTCTCCCAAGGACGGAATCTCCAGGAAACATGAACAGAACCTGAAATAGATTTACAGCAGATAGCAATCAGACAGGGAGGGATCATGGCTGCATCTGCTATGACTAAAGGAAAGAAAATTATCACGGTAAGAACCTAATTTTCCCTTCCTTATCATCAAGCAGATGCAGCCATTACAGATGGGATGTATCAAAGCAATCCCTAGATAGGGCGGGAACAAGCCACACCATGCACCAGCACTTGCGCTCCAAAATATGCGTCCCTCCTGGCAGCCACATCCAGCCTGTAATGTCGGGCAAAAGAGAGCTTAGAAGCCCATGTTGCTGCACTACAAATCTCTTGAAGAGAGAGTGCTCCAGTTTCAGCCAAAGAAGAGGAAATTCCTCTAGTGGAATGCGCCTTAAAGGCATCAGGCGGAGGCCGGCCGGCAAGCAAATAAGCTGAAAAGATAGATTCTTTAAGCCAGCGGGCAATAGTGGCTTTAGACGCTGGAGACCCTCTGCGACGCCCTGATAGCAAAACAAACAGATGATCAGAGGTCCTGAAAGAGTTAGTAACTCGCAGATACTGCAGCAGAGTCCTGCGCACGTCCAACAGGTGCAATTGCCCAAGAGAGTCTGGAAACTCCTCCTCTACAAAGGAGGGCAAGAAAATAGGTTGGTTTAGGTGAAACGCTGAAACCACCTTAGGCAAGAAGGAAGGCACGGTCCGAACCGTGACCCCGGACTCCGAAAACTGTAGAAAAGGGTCTCTACAGGACAGCGCCTGGAGCTCTGACACCCGTCTCGCCGAAGTAATGGCCACTAAAAAGACGGCCTTCAGTGTCAAATCTTTCTCTGAAGCATGCCGAAGCGGTTCAAAGGGAGCACCCTGAAGGGCTTTCAGCACTAGCCCCAGGTTCCACGCTGGACACGGTGCACGCACAGGAGGACGGAGCCGAAGCACCCCTCTAAGAAACCGTGCCACATCTGGATGAGCAGCTAAAGACATGCCTTCAACCTTGCCACGCAGGGAGGCCAACGCTGCCACTTGCACCCGCAGGGAATTATAGGCCAAGCCTTTTTGTACACCATCCTGCAAAAAGTTCAGAATTGGCGAGACAGGAGCCCGCAGGGGTGCGTTCTCTTTAGATGCACACCAGACTTCAAACTGGCGCCAAATCCTGGCATAAGCCACGGAAGTGGAACGCTTGCGGGCTTGCAGGAGAGTGGTAATTACTTTATTGGAATAGCCTTTGTCTCTCAATTGCGCCCTCTCAATTGCCAGGCCATAAGACCAAATCGGCCGGCGTCCTCCATGGTCACCGGACACTGTGACAACAGGTTGGGAACCAGAGGTAACTGAAGGGGATCCTCTACGAGCATCTGTCGGGGGTCCGCATACCAAGGCCTCCTGGGCCAATCCGGGGTGACGAGAACCACTTCTCCTGGATGCAGCCGAATCTGCAGGAGCACTCGCCCTATCAAGGGCCACGGAGGGAACACATACAGTAGGCCCGGAGGCCAGGGTTGAGCCAAGGCATCCCCGCCGAGCGAGGATCTCTCCGTCTGCTGAAGAAGCACGGGACTTTGGCATTGGTGCTTGTCGCCATTAGATCCATCATGGGCTTGCCCCACTTGGCACATATCTGCAGGAATACTTCGTCTGCAAGTTCCCACTCCACTGGATCGATCTGATGCCTGCTTAGATAATCGGCTTGCACGTTGCTCTGACCTGCAATGTGAGTTGCCAACAGAAACTGTAGATGCAGCTCGGCCCAGTGGCAAATTGTTCGGCCTGCGCGGCTAGGGCTCTGCACTGAGTGCCGCCTTGTCGATTTATGTAGGCCACTGCTGTCGTGTTGTCCGACATCATTCTGACAGCCAATCCTTCCAGGGTCACTTGAAAGGCCAGAAGCGCCTGAAACACCGCTTTCAACTCTAGGCGGTTGATGGACCACTCCGACTCCTCGGGTGTCCATAGACCCTGGGCATGCTTCCCCTTGCAATGTGCGCCCCAGCCTTTCAGGCTGGCATCTGTCACCACTAGGCACCAATCGGGGAGCGCCAGCGGCATTCCTCGCCGCAGCATGCTGTCTGAGAGCCACCAGAACCGCATCGGGACTCCACAAACACATCTCTTACAGGGGCGTGGAATTCTATTCTGTAACCGTCTCTGATCAGGTCCAAGACCCACTGATCTGAGGAAATGTTGGCCCACTCCTCGGCAAAGAGGGAAAGACATCCTCTGATGACAGGACTCGAGGAGAGGGCCAGCGCACCATCACTGAGAGGGTCGCCCCTGAACTCCAGGCCTTGAGCCAGCGGCTGCGGAACATTTGTACGAGCGAAAAGAGTTCCTCTGCTGAAAACGGGCACGAGAAGTGAACCCAGCAGAATGCCCCGGGCGGTACCTTCGAGCTTCACGGAAGCGAGGTCTGTAAGAGGAGTGGACCGCCGCACCCTTAGAGGAAGGTCGAGGCCTATCTTCGGGCAAGTGCTGGGGTTTAGCCTCACCCAGGCCCTTCACAATTTTCTCCAACTCCTCACCAAACAGGAGAAGGCCGTGAAAGGGCAACTTCACCAACCTTTGCTTAGAGGCCATGTCTGCCGCCCAATGCCGTAGCCAAAGAAGACGGCGAGCCGCCACTGCTACTGCCATGTGTTTAGCCGAAGCTCTGTCAATATCATAAAGGGCATCAGCAAGAAAGGACAAGGCCGACTCCATCCACGGAGCCACATCTGAAAAGGGCTCCGCTCCATCACCGGGCTGTTCCACTGCCTGTTGCAACCAAGCCAGGCAGGCTCTAGCAGCATAACAACTGCATGCAGACGCCCGAATAGTGAGACCTGCAAGTTCAAATGACCGTTTAAGTGCTGATTCCAGTCTACGGTCTTGAATATCCTTCAGGGCAACACCTCCTTCAACAGGGAGGGTAGTTCTCTTTGTCACAGCTGTGACTAGGGCATCCACTTTAGGCATAGCAAAGTGAGCCATATGCTCTTCACTCAGAGGGTATAATTGCCCCACAGCCCTGGAAACTTTCAACGGTCCCTCGGGGTCAGCCCATTGAGCCGAAATAAGCTCTTGGATGGAGTCATGCAAAGGTAAGGCTCGAGCAGACTTTTTGGTACTAGCCATCCTAGGATTCACAGAGGAGGCTGAGCTACTGTCAGGGTCCTCAATAGAGAGAGCCTGCAGGGTATCAGAAATAAGCGCTGGTAGCTCATTACGGTGGAAAATCCTCACAGCGGAGAGATAGTCTAGATCCTGAGTCACTTCTGCACCAGACTCTGGCTCCTCAGACCATGAAGGCCTGCCAGAGTCCTCCGAATCCTCACAGCCCGACCACAGGGGGGAAAATGGAGGTGCAGCACTCTCTGAAGGGGAATGAGCCCTTCTGCGCTTCATATTCTGCCAATTATCAGGGAATAACGCCTCAGAGGGCATACCCAGGCTAGAATCCACTGGAGGGGCATTAGAAGAGGCCCCTGCAGGGCTTTGTGGGAGAGCTCTTTTAAGCATGTATGCTTTATGCATTAATAAGACAAAATCAGGGGAGAAAAACTCACCCTGGGCACCCGGATCTCTGCCGAGGTTAGTAGCTCTCATATCAGCCTCACTCCGAGGCCTCCCCCCGGGCTCTGGACTCTCAGTCTCAGCGGAGGTCGTGCCATGTGGTAAATTCAAAATGGCGTCCGCTGTCAGCTCAGAGCGCGAAGAATCGTTGCTCGCCATGCTTGGGCCGGCTCTAACGTCTGTATAGCACGATTTACAGAGCCCCGCTGCTGATCTGCGCTTGCCACACTTGGAACAGCGCTTTACATTCTCTGCAACCATCGCCGAAAACGGCGGTAAAATTCAAAATGGCGGTTCGCGCCAAAATCGCCCCGATCGCGGGCCCACCCCGGAGGAGTCAGAAAACACTCTTACCTCACTGGACCAAGTATCACAGCTCTGGTCCCACAGAAAAAGGCAAGGAAAAACCTCTGTTCCTTTTTTTTTCTTTTTTAACGCTGTGAGGAAAGCAGAGGTAAATAGAACTCCGGAGGCTCAGGTGAGTGGGAAAGGCAGGGAAAGGGCGAACCTATGTGCCTGCATCCACTGTTGGTGGGGAAGGACAGGGAAAGCTAAGCAATGTGTCCACATCCACGGAGGTATGGGTAAGGCAGGGAAAGGGCGAACCTATGTGCGTTTAAAGTGAAGCTGCTATAGCCTCCAACACCCCGGCTAACAACTGGCAAGCCAGGAGCCACCTCCAGGTAGATTTTTGATGGAGCTCGAAGATGCTACAACCACTGTGCTAGGGGAGATAGAGATTACTGAAGGAGAGGCAGTGGAGCAAGCTGGTATGAGGCACTGAAAAAAAGTGTGCTCTCTATCACCCTCTGCTGGTTGATGGACACAACCCATCTGTAATGGCTGCATCTGCTTGATGATAAGGAAATATAGTTTGAAGCACATATAGTACAGTGGGCATAACCATTTTTTCAAAGGAACACATTAAAAAAAAAAGAGTGTATCACTTGGGCTTTAGAACATGTCTACACTGGCAAGTAACAAAAAGCAAAACAGCAAGTTGAACCAATAAATCTGATGTTCCCTATTGTGAACAACAAAAATTACTTAAATTCTTACATACCGCTTATACCAGTACATAAGAACATAAGAGTAGTCATACTGGGTCAGACCAATGGTCCATCTAGCCCAGTATCCTGTTTCCAACAGCGGCCAAGCCAGATAACAATTACCTGGCAGAAACCCAAATTGTGGCAACCTTCCATACTACACATCCCAGGGCAAGCAGTTGCTTCCCCATGTCTGTCTCAATAACAGACTATGGACTTTTCCTCCATGAATTTGTCCAAACCTTTTTTAAGCCCAGATATGCTAACCACTGTTACCACATCCTCCAGCACAGAGTTCCGGAGCTTAACTAGTCGTTGAGTGAAAAAATATTTCCTGCTATTTGTTTTAAAAGTATTTTGATGTAACTTTCTTCAGTGTCCCTTAGTCTTTGTACTTTTGGAACGAGTAAAAAAAATCGATTTACTTCTACTCATTCTACACCACTTAGAGGGTCTATCCCCAGCACAGCTCAGGCCCGCCTGCACCTGCGCTCTACACTAGCAGCCTCCTCTCACCGACTGGGTCACACCTGCCTCTGGGCGAGTCTTCCGCACTCAAATTATCCCCAGTGATTTCTAGGTTACTGGAGCCACACTCTCAGTGGTCCCACAGTTCCCAGAAAGCACTCAGAGACCCAACACACAAACCACCAGGATTCTTTATCAGTCCAGACAGAGAGGAAATAAAATAATTATTATTTATTGTCTTTCAAAAATCGAACAGTGGAACAAAATGGTGTAATTAGCAAACAATGACACATAACTGAAATATGGATCAATTATAACACTAAACATTTGCTTACTTCCTAGAAAGTACCCGGGGAGATCAGGGCATATAATCTGTTCACCAGTTACCAAGTATAACTGTTTTTTACAGGGTTTCAACAAAGAGCTTTCTCTCTCTCTTCTCCTGGGATGAAACTGAACTTAAAACCAGTAAAGTCCAAATGAGATGAGCTCCTGGGCCAATCAGAGCCCAGTCAACAAGATTTAAAAGTATACTGCTGCATGCTTCCTGCTTGTGTTAAAGAAAAAGAACATTGAGCTTTACAGCAAAGAAACACCACCTGCTGGCCAAATAGGAGAAATACACTTCAGGACATAAGGCAGGAAAATATCCAATACATTTTACAGGCTTAAAACACACTGTTTCATCATACCAGCACTAATCAATTGGTGCAGCTACATTGCCACACAACCAATTAGTGTATAGATAGCATATGAGCCCTTTCGGCCTACTAAATAGGTGTTGGTAAAGGCTCTCACACTAATAGCTATGCGCTAATTTGGAAATTAGTGCCTGTTCATTAATAGGAAAAATGGTCTGGCCATTTTGCAACTGTGCTAAAAGTGGCCTCAGTGTGTGGGGAAAACCATGCACAACATAGTGCATGGCCCCTTTTAGCACAGCTTAGTAAATGGGCCCCCATGTGTGTTATGTTTTAATTATGTATGCTTTATTGTGCTTTGCTTAGAATTTTATAGATACCTGAAATAAATAAATGGACAGGAGAGAGAACAGAAAATTAAAAGAAGCCTCTGAAAAAAAGATTTAGAAAATTCTCTACTTTCCTCAAAGTTAAAATGACATATTGATTTGCCGACACCTGCTATTCTTTCCTATGCTGTGAACAGCACATTTTTAACCAATGGCCCTATGATTTTCAATTTCTAAAGGGCATTAATCATTAGGTGTAGGAACTTCCAAAAAATCAACAACAATAATAATGTTCCAGCAATAGTTCCACATTCAATGTACAATATAAAGTAATTAATTTTTATTTGGACCATCAGTGTCATGTGCTTCACTTCTTGAGTAGATAAGCTCTTTAAAGTACCATCAAATCGTCATCGGTTCAGCATTTTTTAATTATATTGAAAATGATACTTAGCTTCTTTAACATGAATATTCAAACAATGGATCCACTGCCAACATGGCCAAGTTTTGCATGCTTTATCAGGAAAGCAGTCTGTTGCAATAAAGCAAAAGATTATTTAAAAATCATGCAATCAACCAAAAAGCTTCTTGGCACTGCCAGCACTAACTTTCAGAGTTCAAACGTTTTCAAATTCCTTTCTTTCAAACATGGTGGTAGCGTCCTTCGCCTGCTTTTAAATAGAACACATGGTACACACACCACCCATGACTGGTCAACACTCATATCAAAGACAACCATTCCAATTCTGCATTTAAACCATTTGGATTAAGTGTATTCAAAAATATATTCATCGCTGTTCCTTGTAGTTCAAAAGTTCTTTGATGTTGCCACCCTCCCATCCTAACTGTATATGATCCTCTTACTAATCTAAGGTTTGCATTAAGATCTAGGACATCATGTAACTCTTGTAATGTTATTTATCTCATCTTATGCACATGAAATCTAATGTACATAGGTTGGACCTCAAGGGCTGTCAAGGTACAACTCACAGAGCATAAATCACAAACTATTATCTGCACCACTGGTTCAACACTGGATAGACTGCGATCACTCTGTAGATGATATCAGATGGCGGGTGACTGATCATATACAGTTAGGGTGGGAGGAATCTGAAAACGTCTGAACAATTAAAGTAAGTACTAGCCCTGCGAAGAAGCTTTTTTGGATAAGTGATTTTTAAATAATCTTTTGCTTTTTTTGCAGCGGACTGCTTCCCTGATGAAGCTTGCAAAATCTGGCCATGTTGGTGGTGGGTCTGTTGTTAGTGAAATCTCATGTTAAAGAAGCTAAGGTAAAATTATGTATCATACCTGATAATTTTCTTTCCATTAATCATAGCTGATCAATCCATAGACTGGTGGGTTGTGTCCATCTACCAGCAGGTGGAGATAGAGAGCAAACTTTGCCTCCCTATATGTGGTCATGTGCTGCCGGAAACTCCTCAGTATGTCGATATCAAAGCTCCATCCGCAGGACTCAGCACTTAGAGAATTACACCCACAAAGGGACACTCTGCCCAGCTCACCACCGCCGAAACGGGGGAGGGGAATTAACCCAGCTCATCCCCACACAAGTGGGGGAGGGGAATCCGTCCAGCTCATCCCCGCGGAGCGGGGGAGGGACACCACCCCGCCGATGCGGGGGGATCTGGCTTATCCTGCAACCGCAACCGCGGGAGGAGCTGACTGACCCTAACACCGCCGAAGCGGGAGGGGTACAAAGCTGCCCTACAGCCGCACGAAGCGGGAGGGAGTGCCGGCAGAATTTAAGTCTCAATCCAGCCCCGTAAAACGGAGGGGAGAGGAATGCAGCAGCTCACTGTAACACAAACTCGTCTCAACTCTTGAAGAATCCAAGTGAAAAAACTTGAACACGAAGTCCTCCTGAAGTAACTGAAGACTAAACTTGAACCTAAAATTCAACCAGAATATAAACAGTACAGATATCTGGGAGGGGCTATGGATTGATCAGCTATGATTAATGGAAAGAAAATTATCAGGTATGATACATAATTTTACCTTCCATATCATCATGCTGATCAATCCATAGACTGGTGGGATGTACCGAAGCAGTACTCACCCAGGGCGGGACATTGAAATCCCTGAACTCAACACTGAAGCGCCAAACCGGGCCTCCGCCCGAGCAGCCACAGTCAAGCGGTAATGTCTGGAGAAGGTATGGGCCGACGCCCAAGTTGCCGCCTTGCAAATCTCTTCCAGGGAGACGGACCCGGCCTCTGCCATCGAGGCCGCCTGAGCTCTAGTGGAGTGGCCTTCAACTGAATAGGCGGCACCTTCCCCGCGGCCACATAAGCCGCTGCAATGGCTTCCTTGACCCATATTGCCACTGTAGGCTTAGCAGCCTGCAGACCCTTACGAGGACCTGCAAACAGGACAAACAGATGATCCGACTTCCGGAAATCATTGGTCACTTCCAAGTATCTGATGATGACCCGTCTCACATCCAGATATTTGAGAGCAGAATACTCTTCTGGGTAGTCCTCCCTACGAAAGGAAGGGAGACAGAGCTGCTGACTCACATGGAAGCGAGAAACAATCTTGGGTAGGAAGGAAGGCACTGTGCGAATAGTCACTCCTGCCTCAGTGAACTGCAGAAAAAGCTCTCGACAAGAGAATGCCTGGAGCTCGGAAACTCTTCTGGCTGAAGTGATAGCCACCAAAAGACTGCTTTCAACGTCAGGTCTTTCAGAGATGCCCTCAACAAGGGTTCAAAAGGCGGCTTTGTAAGGCTCTTAGCACCAGGTTGAGATTCCACGCAGGCACCACTGAGTGCAGAGGAGGGCGCAGGTGATTAACTCCCTTGAGGAAACGCACCACATCTGGCTGCAAAGCCAGGGAAGCACCCTTCAGGCGGCCCCTGAAGCAAGCCAGGGCCGCTACCTGGACTTTCAGGGAACTGAGCGACAGGCCTTTCTCCAGACCTTCTTGCAGGAACGCCAGCACTGAAGAAATTGGAGCAGTAAATGGAGAAAGTGAACCTGCTTCACACCACGCTGCAAAGGTACGCCAAACCCTGGCGTAAGCAGTAGAAGTAGAGCACTTCCTCGCTCTCAGCAGAGTGGCGATGACCTTGTCTGAGAAGCCCTTCTTCCTCAGACTCTGCCGCTCAATAGCCAGGCCGTAAGACCAAAGGGGGAGGAATCCTCCATCACCACGGGACCCTGATGTAACAGGCCCTGCTCCACTGGCAGTCGCAGAGGTTCGTCCACTGAGAGCCTGATCAAGTCCGCATACCAGGGACGTCTGGGCCAAACCGGACCCACCAGGATTATCCGGCCCGGATGCTTTGCCACCCGGTCTAGCACCCTGCCCAACATGGGCCAGGGCGGGAACACATAGAGAAGCTCTTGTGTCGGCCACTGTTGGAGAAGAGCATCTACTCCCAGGGATCGAGGGTCCCGTCCTCTGCTGAAAAAGCGCGGCACTTGGCAATTGGCCGATGACGCCATCAGATCTAGGCTCGGCTGGCCCCAGCGCTTCGTGATGTCCAAGAACGCCTGAACAGATAGCTGCCACTCTCCGGGCTCCAAGGTATGGCGACTGAGAAAGTCCGCCTTGACATTCATGACTCCGGCAATGTGGGCCGCTGACAGCTGTTCCAGGTTTGCTTCCGCCCACTGGCATAGATTCATGGCCTCCTTGGCTAGAGGGGCGCTCTTGGTACCTCCCTGGCAGTTGACATAGGCCACAGCCGTGGCATTGTCCGACAGGACCCGTACAGGCTTCAACGCCAGTACCGGGATGAACTCCAAAAGCGCCAACCGAATGGCTCTGAGTTCCAGGAGGTTGATAGACCACTTTACCTCTGCAGGAGACCAGAGCCCCTGCGCTGTCCTTCCCAAGCAGTGGGCTCCCCAGCCCGACAAAGAGGCGTCCGTCGTGACGACAATCCACTCCGGGGTCACCAGAGGCATTCCTGCAGACAACTTGTTTGTCTGCGTCCACCAGCTCAGCGCCTTGCGCACTGCTGGGTCCAAGGGAAGGCGCACAGCATAATCCTCCGACATCGGAGTCCAGCGCTGCAGCAGAGAGTGTTGTAGTGGTCTCATATGAGCCCTGGCCCAGGGCACTACTTCCATCGTGGCCGTCATAGAGCCCAACAGCTGCACATAGTCCCAAGCCCGAAGAGGAGAGGCTACTAGGAACTGGTCCATCTGAGCCTGAAGCTTGACAATCCGATTCTCTGGCAGGAACACTCTCTGCCCACTTGGGTGTCGAATCGAACTCCCAGATACTCCAGGGACTGAGTTGGGCGCAGCTGGCTTTCCTCCCAGTTGATGATCCACCCCAGGGAGCTCAAAAGAGCAACCACCCGGTTCACAGCTTTGCCGCACTCTGCATAAGAGGGGGCTCGGATCAACCAGTCGTCCAGATAAGGATGGACTTGTACTCCTTCCTTCCTCAGGAAGGCTGCGATGACCACCATTACTTTGGAGAAGGTCCGCGGAGCAGTAGCCAACCCGAACGGGAGGGCTCTGAACTGGAAGTGTCGGCCCAGTACTGCAAAACGCATAAAGCGTTGATGAGGAGGCCAGATGGGAATATGCAAGTACGCTTCCTTGATGTCCAAGGATGCCGGGAACTCTCCTGCCTGCACTGCCGCTATAACAGAGCGGAGGGTCTCCATGCGAAAGAGCCTGATTGACCCCTTGAGGTCGAGGATAGGCCGTACAGAACCTCCTTTCTTTGGTACCACAAAGTAAATGGAGTAACGTCCCTTGCCAAGCTGATTTTCTGGCACCGGAACGACCGCACCCAGGCGGATCAGATTGTTCAAGGTCTGCTGCACTGCCACAGCTTTGACCGGAGACTTGCAGGGAGAGAGTACAAACCCGTCTCTTAAGGGTCGGCAGAACTCTAGCTTGTAGCCGTCTCTGATGACTTCCAGCACTGAAGCGTCTGAAGTTATTGTGATCCACTCGCCCAGAAACGAGGACAGCCGTCCTCCAATCTGCACTGGGGCGTGGACCAAGGCCCCGTCCTTGGGTACGAGACCCTAGGGGAGGACCGGAGGGAGCACCTCCGGGACGGCGGTCTCTGCGAAAGGAATGCTGCTTGGGGGAGAAGTTCCTCTTGAAGGAAGAGGGGGCAGAGGAGCCCGACCTGCCCGGGCGGTACCGACGGGCTTCTTGAAACCGTCCTCTGGAGGTACCGGGGCGAGCACTAGCCCGAGCCCTGACCTCTGGTAACCTCTTGCCCTTAGACGTGCCGAGATCGGTCACGATTTTGTCCAGCTCGACCCCAAAGAGCAGCTTGCCTTTAAAAGGCAATCTAGCCAGGCGGGATTTAGAGGCGTGGTCAGCAGACCTATGCTTCAGCCAAAGCCACCGCCGCGCAGAGATTGTCTGAGCCATGCCTTTAGCTGAGGCCCTCAAGACATCATACAGCAAGTCTGCCAAATAGGCTAAGCCCGATTCCAGGGCCGGCCAATCAGCCCTCAAGGAATGATCCGAGGGGGAAGCCCGCTGCACCATAGTCAGGCACGCCCTGGCCACATAGGAGCCGCAAACTGAGGCCTGCAAACTTAAAGCAGCCGCCTCAAAGGACGACCTTAAGGCCGCCTCCAATCTTCTGTCTTGGGCGTCCTATAGGGCCGTGCCACCTTCCACCGGCAACGCCGTTTTCTTAGTCACTGCAGTGATTAAAGAAACCACGGTAGGCCACAGATAGGCCTCACGTTCACTTTCAGGCAAAAGATAGAGGCGGGACATAGCCCTAACCACTTTAAGGCTCACTTCCGGGACATCCCACTGAGCCGAAATTAAAGTGTGCATGGCATCATGCACGTGGAAGGTTCTATGCGGGCGCTTCGTCCCCAGCATAATGGCAGAGCCAACAGGGGCTGAGGGAGAGACGTCCTCCGGAGAGGAAATCTTCAAAATGCCCATGGCCTGCATTAACAGGTTAGGCAAATCCTCTGAGCTAAAGAGCCGCGCTGCAGAGGGGTCATCCGCTCCATCCGAGCGGGGATCCGTCTCCTCCAAGGAATCCGCAAAGGACCGTTGGGAGAACTCAGATACGCTGCCCTCATCAACATCGGAGGAGACAAAGTCCTCCAAGGCCTGGGAATCAACCCGAGGGCGTTTACCTCCGGGGGCCTCAATCTCTTTACCAGACGAGGGAGCAGGGGCAGCGTTTCGCATAAGGAAGGCCTGATGCAGCAGCAAAACAAACTCGGGGGAGAAACCCCGCTACTGTGCACTTCCGCAGCCTGGGCTACAGCCCAAGACGCACCCTCAACCGGCGCTCGCAAGAGCGGGGGAGAGACATGCTGCGCATCCAAGATGGCGTCCGGCGCGACACTCCGCGAAGGAGCCGCGCGGGAAGAACGGCGCTTAACTTTAGCTGCTTTTGTGCCGTCGCCCAAATTAAGGGCGTTCATGGCATCAATGTCTCCCACCTCAAGGGCGGCCCAAGAAGAAGCCGTCCGAGCCGCGTGGCCGGCCAATATGGCGGAGGCGAGCCGCAGGGGATGGGCATTTATGGCGGGAAAAACCGCCACACCGGAGGAAGGACCGGGACACTCATCGGTCACGAAACTGTCTCCCAACAAGGGCGAATCAGACTTTAAGACCCCCGCATCCCCTCTAGAAGCGCACACGCGATCCGGGGAGCGACTCTTTGCGCCCTCGCCCTCCGACGCCATAGGCCACGTGGAGACCAATCGGGGAACCCCCTGCCCGCTATAAAAGGTAAAAATTACCTGCTGTCCGCTCCGAGCTGTAACGACCTGGTGTCCCAGTGAGTAGCTGCAATAAACGTTTAAATAAACGTCGAAATAAATGCCTTTAAGGACGTTCAAAATTTTTTTTTTTTTTTTTTAAACGGAGCCAGCGGGAGGGGGGAGAAAAGGAGGGACCTGGCGCCACCAGGTTTGCACTTGCTCAAGAAGAGCCCTCAACCCCAGGCACTCAACAAAACCTAAAAATTAGGTTTGGAGGCCTAGCCAGAGCTGCTGCTGTGTGTGACCACCACCTGCTGAGATAGAGAACATACTGAGGAGTTTCCGGCAGCACATGACCACATATAGGGAGGCAAAGTTTGCTCTCTATCTCCACCTGCTGGTAGATGGACACAACCCACCAGTCTATGGATTGATCAGCATGATGATATGGAAGTATCTTTTTTCAATATCATTTAAAATTGCAGGACTGATGACGATTTGATGCTACTTTAAAGAGCTTATCTACTCGAGAAGAAAATGACACTGATGGCCTAAATAAAAATTAATTACTGTGTATTGTAGATTGAATGTGGAAACTGTGTGCTTTAAATGCTCTGCCAGATGTAGATTGAGGACTATAAGTTATAAATGAAGTGACTGATTCAACTGTTGCTGGAATATTATTGTTGTCTGCGATTTTCAAAGCATGCTCTTTTAATTGGCCTGTAAACCAGAGGGCCACATAACACAAAAATTTTGAAACTTCATACTCTCACTGAAGACTACCTAGATCAACTGAGTCCCTGATATCCTGTGGGACTCTCTCACTAAAGTGTCTATCTAAATCCCTTAGCCACTTCTTCCACCTCCTACGTACAGCAAAAATCTAGGGATCAGAGATGACCAAAAGACTCCAGCACTCAAATTCTCTAATAAAAAATGATTACTAGACTAAATAATTTTTGTAAGTAAACAGTGGTAAGAAGACAAATGAAATGGAAGAGATGGTATGTTGGCTGTTATTTACAACTGATTTCCAAAACATCTTCAAATAAACGGAAACATTGGAGGATCTTGAATGTGCATAAATGTTTCAAGACAAAAGTCTGACTTCTGCCTATAGCAGAAATCTCAGTTTGAAAAAAATGTATTCTTCTGAGTTGAAGAAAAATTTGCCTCTAGTAGAAAAAACACTAGAAGGAACAAAGAACATTTCAAGTATAGACATTATGTGGAATGCTAAATTACAGTATATTTGAAGCAATTTACTAATCCTTCTGATCAATGAATTGAGACATTTCAGTGTGCTCTATTCTCTATCTTGTGCCCCTGTAATAGGATTTATATAAGAAAGACAACTAACTAGACAATCCAAAGTGGAATCTTTCATTGTTTGAAAAAAATAACTTAGGAACTGATGGGCAATCAATGCTTGGAATTTAACCATTAATTTTCCACACTTTTTTTCATCATAGATCAAGTTCACATAAATAACCGAGGGGGGAGGGTCATGACACAATCCTTTTACAGTTAGATCAGAAGTGGAGCTTTATCTCAGCACTACTGAACCACATGGTTTATAAAGATATATTAACTAGAAAGCACTTTTGTAACTAGACCCAGTTAGAGATCTAGTGTTGTCTTGAAAAATGACTCAGGGAGAGTTCTAATTATCAACAAAGGGATTTTATTTCTTGACATCAAAGAAGCTTGTTTTAAAAGAAGTTTTGTTGTTCACATTGTGAATTATTTTTCAAGGAGAACATGAGGATCTATTTTATCAGGTATTTAAAATGTTTCTCAGTAACAGGGCCAGCTTGGCCTAGCCATTAGGCTTGATTAGGTGGCTTCCTATGGCAGCAGCTTCTTAGGTACAGTAAAAACAACTGTAGTCAAGGCAAAACAATAGGTCTTGACAGCCACACAAACTGAAAGAAGCATCAGCATATAGTTTAATCTGCATTGTTCTAGGATGTTTGTGTTAAGATCATGATTGTTGAGTTTAATTACCAAAATCTTTTTTTTTGGCGGGGGGGGGGGGGGGGGGGGTGGGGAGGAGAGAGCTGCAGGCTTGAAACCTAAAAGTTAATTGGGGGGAGTG
The DNA here is from genome assembly GCF_901765095.1 of Microcaecilia unicolor. Classification (NCBI taxonomy): domain Eukaryota; kingdom Metazoa; phylum Chordata; class Amphibia; order Gymnophiona; family Siphonopidae; genus Microcaecilia; species Microcaecilia unicolor. Next base: position 457,552,094 of record NC_044033.1, on the reverse strand, counting down.
CAAGGCGAAGGCAGCAGGTGCTTTTGACAGTAGGTTACAAGTTCTTACATACCTGCCCTTCTCCTGAGTTGTATTCCACTCTAAGCTTTAGAAAACACCAAGGCAACCCCTGTACAACAGCAGCAGGAGGAAAGCAATGCACATGTGCAATAGAAGAAAAATGGTCAGAGCTGGCAAGAATTTGAGTATCATCTGCATATGAATAAGAATGAACTCAAACTCTGTAAAGCTAATTAACAACACTATGAAATTTGACCACATCACCCCACTGCTCCATGCTGAACACTGGCTGCTGATTGCAGCTAGAATCCATTTCAAACTTCTTACCTTGTTTCATGAGCTCTATTATTCAGGACTGCCCCTTTTGCTATCAAGGCTCCTAATAACATATTAATTTTAAGGACACTTCTATTGTCTTAATAAAATCTACTCACTATTCCCTCTTTTAGGCTTGACACCAGTCGTCATGCCATATTTAGCAAGATGGGCCCTTGACTCCAGAGCAACCTTCCTCTTTAACTTAGACTCAACATCACTTTTCCCCATTTCCAAAGTAGTTTAAAAACACACATTCCAAGATGTTTGAGGATTGACAGCCATATACATGGGTAAGGTGACTGGGGACGAAACTGCTCTCAGACCTGGACTCTGCATACTTTACTCATAACTCTTTTCACTTATGTAACTTCTTTTTCTTATGCCTCCCCATCTTATCAAACCATTAGACTGTCCAGCATTTCTCCTACATTTTAAGAAGGAGCTGTGCAAGGACTTGGAACTAATTAGGTGAAGCCGGAGGACATCTACACCTTGTTGTGTTTACCTAGAATGCACATCACCTTTGCACAGGCTCTTCTCAACAGTGAGGTATTTTCAGACTGAGCTACATAAAAGCTGGTTAAGTTTTGAAGAACAGAATAACTTAATAATGGAAAAGTATAAAGTCAACGTCTAAGTGTAGCATCAACTTAGTATTATTATTGAACTGAAGTGTAAAACAAAGAGAAGATTTGTTACCTATAGCATGAGAAAGAAATAAGAGCTATGGGGCTGGCTGACTGGCTGGCAGCTGGAATGAAAGCTTGGTTATTTGTGTAATAGAGCAGATTAAACTGTTTACTGAATTGGTCACAGACCAATAATTATTTATCGTTTATTAAGGACTTGCTAAGCTGCCTTTTCTGGAATCAGGTCAAGGTGACACAGAGAGTAAAAGAGGAGGTGAAAACAATTCCAAAATAATTGACAGGAAAGTTGAGTACACTTACAACTGCATTCACACCATAAAATAATAGCAGCAAAAATAAAAAAAAATAATAATCAAGAAAAAGAAAAATAAGGCTATGTAACTTTGTGAATAGAAAGGTGCACCTACACTTAACCACTCACTGTCTCCAGAAAAGCTAGAGTGGAGAGGTGGGTTTTTAATAGTGATCTAAATTTTTTAATAGAAGAGTTCCAAATAGACAGGCAATAGAAGACAGTTCCATACTGACAGAGCTAAGAAATAAAAAGTGCTTTGTTGGGTTGATTCTAGCCAAGCAGCTGAGAGATCAGGTAACACTAAGTGATGATCGTTTAAGGAATGCAGTATATGAGCAGGAACATAAGGACTAGTTAAATTTGCTAGGTAAGAAGGAGTGCCAAGCTTTAAAAGTAAGAGTAGCAATTTTAAATTGGATACGGTAAACTAGTGATAACCAATGTAAGCAAATTAACGGTGGACTGACACAATCAGGTCTTTTGGCATTACATAAGAGACAGGCTGATGTGTTTCGTAAACTCTGTAGTTTGAGCACTATCCACATAAACAATGTTGCAATAATGCAAATGTGACATTAATAGGGCAAGTAGAGGTGTATGCAGGGTAGAGAAATTCAGGTATTTTATTTAATGGACTTTAGTTGATGAAGGACAAAAACAAACCCCCCAAAAAACGGATCTAACTACATTTGAGACATGCTGGGTAAAAGAGAGATGAGAGTTAATTATAACTTCAAGATATCAAAATGAGTCAACTAATGGTAAAAGGACATTTGAGAGATTAGGAACAGCAGCAGGGTAAAAATTATGACCTGTAATCTAATAAACCACAGATTTAGATGGATTAAGTGCCAGTTGATTTTTTTGAAAGCCAAGTTGAGATGGCGTCTAGACAATCCAGTAGTGGCAAACGATCAGGGGTGTCCATCAGTGTGTAATAAACTAAAAGAATTGTGTCAGCTTGCATTAAAACTTTGAATCAGTGAAGCTAGAGCAGAGATTTTCAACTTTTTTCATCTCATGGCACACTTACAAGGCGCTAAAATTGTCAAGGCACACCCCCACATATGGTCCAGCATTTTACCCCCCCACCCCCACCTATGGTCCAGCATTTAACCTTCTTCCCCTTCCACTCAAAGTCCAGTAATTTACCTTCTCTCCCTCACATAGTCCAGCATTTACCTTCTCTTCCCCCCACAACCACAATTAGTCCAGAAGAACGTTGAAAAAAAATTTACATCAGGTGTGGATGCTGTTCAAAAACACCATCCTGCAAGCCCAGGCCAAATATATTCCACATATTAAAAAAGGAGGATGGAAGACCAAATGACAGCAGGCAAGGTTAAAAAGTGAGATGAAGGAAGCTATTAGAGCTAAAAGAAAATCCTTCAGAAAATGGAAGAAGGAACCGACTGAAAATAATAAGAAACAGCATAAGGAATGTCAAGTCAAATGCAAAGCAATGATAAGGAAGGCTAAGAGGGACTTCGAAAAAAAGATTGCGTTGGAGGCCAAAACACATAGCAAAATTTTTTTTAGGTATATTAAAAGCAGGAAGCTGGCAAAAAAAATCGGTTGGACCGCTAGATGACCGAGGAGTAAAAGGGGCGATCAGGGAAGACAAAGCCGTACCACAGAGATTAAATGAATTCTTTGCTTCAGTCTTCACCGAGGAAGATTTGGGTGGGATACCGGTGCCTGAAATGGTATTCGAAGCTGACGAGTCGGAGAAACTTAATGAATTCTCTGTAAACCTGAAGGATGTAATGGGGCAGTTCTACAAACTGAAGAGTAGCAAATCTCCAGGACCAGATGGTACTCATCCCAGAGTACTGATAGAACTGAAAAATGAACTTGTGGAGCTATTGTTAGTAATATGTAATTTATCTTTAAAATTGAGCGTGGTACCGGAAGATTGAAGGGTGGCCAATGTAACGCTGATTTTTAAAAAAGGTTCCAGAGGAGATCCGGGAAATTATAGACTGGTGAGCCTGACGCTGGTGCCGGGCAAAATGGTACAGAGACTATTATAAAGAACAAAATTACAGAGCAAATTCAAAAGCATGGATTAATGAGACAAAGTCAACATAGATTTAGTGAAGGGAAATCTTGCCTCTCCAATCTACTACATTTCTTTGAAGGGGTGAACAAACATGTGGATAAAGGTGAGCCGGTTGATATTGTGTATCTGGATTTTCAGAAGGCGTTTGACAAAGTACCTCATGAAAGACTCCAGAGGAAATTGGAGAGTCATGGAATAGGAAGTAGTGTTCTATTGTGGATTAAAAACTGGAGAAGGGTAGTTAGTGTGGTTTCCCAGGGGTCTGTGCTGGGACAGTTGCTTTTTAACATATTTATAAATGACCTAGAGATGGGTGTAACTAGTGAGGTAATTAAATTTGCTGATGACACAAAGTTATTCAAAGTCGTTAAATCGAGGGAGGATTGTGAAAAATTACAAGAGGACCTTATGAGACTGGGCGTCTAAATGGCAGATGATGTTTAATGTGAGCAAGTGCAGTGATGCATGTGGGAAAGAGGAACCCGAATTATAGCTACGTCATGTAAGGTTCCACGTTAGGATTCACAGACCAAGAAAGGGATCTAGGTGTCGTCGTTGATGATACGTTGAAACTTTCTACTCAGTGTGCTGCTGCGGCTAAGAATGCAAATAGAATGTTAAGTATTATTAGGAAAGGAATGGAAAACAAAATGAGGACATTATAATGCCTTTGTATCGTTCCATGGTGCGACCACACCTCGAATATAGAGTTGAATTCCGGTCGCCGTATCTCAAAAAAGATATAGTGGAATTAGAAAAGGTCCAGAGAAGGGCAACGAAAATGATAAAGGGGATGGGACGACTTCCCTATGAGGAAAGGCTAAAGCGGCTAGGGCTCTTCAGCTTGGAGAAAAGGTGGCTGAGGGGAGGTATGATAGAGGTCTATAATATAATGAGTGAAGTGGAACGGGTAGATGTGAAGCGTCTGTTTACGCTTTCCAAAAATACTAGGATTAGGGGGCATGCAATGAAGCTACAATGTAGTAAATTTAAAACAAATCAGAGAAAATGTTTCTTCATTCAACGTGTAATTAAACTCTGGAATTCGTTGCCAGAGAATGTGGTAAAGGCAGTTAGCTTAGCGGAGTTTAAAAAAGGTTTGGATGGCTTCCTAAAGAAAAAGTCCATAGACCATTATTAAATGGACTTGGGGGAAATCCACTATTTCTGGAATAAGCAGTATAGAATATTTTGTACTTTTTTTGGGATCTTGCCAGGTATTTGTGACCGGGATTGGCCACTGTTGGAAACAGGATGCTGGGCTTGATGGACCTTTGGTCTTTCCCAGTATGGAAATACTTATTTATCATCTCTTTCTCCCCCACCCTCACAAATAGTCCAGCATTTACCTTTTCTTCCATCCACAATCACAAAAATAGTCCAGCATATCTCCCTCCTGTTCCCCCCCCCCCGCTCCAGTTGGCAACCAGGCATCTCCCTTTGTCTCTATTAATCCTCCCTCCCCAAGTTTTCTTGTCTCTAGCAATTGACGGCAGCGGGCAGCGATTTCATACAGCATGCTCGTGCCAACCCCAGAACCTTCTCTCTGACGCTTTCCACTTTTGTGGAAACCTGAAGTTATGTCAGAGAGAAGGCTCCAGGGTTGATGCGAGCAAGCTGAATGAATCACTGCTCCCTGCCACTACAGACACAAACCTTAGTCCATTCTGGCACAAATTAAGTGGCCCAACTCCTGCGGCACACCTGAGGAGCAGCTACAGCACACTGGTTGAAAAACACTGAGGGCTTAAGAGAATGATGAAATGGAGTGGTGACAAAATGAAACCTTGCGGGATGCCACTAGACAGAGCAAATGAGGAACTAGAGTTGAAGGATGTTTTTACAATAAAGGAACAGTCATTCAAAAATGATGAAAACCAGTTATACACTGTGTTAGAGATTCCAATATCAGCTGGCCAACATACTAACAGAATATGGTTGTATCAAAAGCAGCACTTAAGTCAAGAGAAATCAGTAAGGCATTGTTACTTTGTTCCAATTCTGAACATATTTCACTGCGTAAGGATGTCAGGATAGTTTCTGTATTATGACCACATCAAAAGCTAGATTGGCAGGGGTGAAGAGCAGATATTTGTTCTACATAGACAGATAACTGTTTAAAGACAATTTTTAAAAGAAGTTTAGATAGAAAACAAAGATTCAATATCAGACGGTACTTGGCTAGGTAAGCTAGATCAAGCGAGGGCTTTTTTCAAAATCCAACTAGGTGGCGTCTGACATCACCTTATATTTTTGAGCGCCATCTTGGTGCAGTACCGTATGCAAAGGCAAGCCTCGGAAGTGAGGTATTTAATTTGGATTTGTGTTTATATAACGATATATGTTCACGAGAAGTTACAATGTATCTTTTGATTGACAGTTGCACAGACTATGGACCCTGATGAAGTGGATGAAACTTTGGCCATTGTCAGCCGCGGAGAGAGTGAAGACGCTGTGCACTTACAAAAGATAAGTTTTTTTTGTTTGGTGAACTTTAAAACTTTGAAAATTTTTTTAAAAATTAAACAATTTGAACAACTGGAGGAGGGTTTTTGAGCCAATGATGACAGCAAGTACTCTGTGATTTATGGACTTGTGAGCCTACTGTAGAGGAATCTGTTGAGACTTTTTCCTCCACTAGGACGACATATGTAGGACCTGTAATGCATTAAGCTACATTTTCACTTCAGTTAATCCAATATTAGAGAGGATTTTTGGGTATAGTAGGCCTTTATATTTTACACAGTACAGGGTGAAATGAATCTCTCTAGTTTCCTTTTATGGTCACATATTTTTTATTTGCTGAGGGTCTATCTATAGTCTGTTTCTATTTAAGAATGTGTAGTAATTTGACTTTTTTAGTTTTCCTAATAGGTGTACTGATGTTCTAGGGAACACTGCAATATTAACGGTGCTGCTTTTTCCTAGTTAGGGTCCTTGTTCTGTGAGTTGTAGAAGTTAGTGCTATATTGGTAAATTTGCTATAGGTAATGTGACTTTTCTTTTGTATTATTTCACAATACGCTTACGTAGCTGTTATTCAGACACTAGAATCAGACTATTGTTTATGTATAATAAACTGATGTTTTTAACAGTTCCTTATCCATGTAACTGAGCATTCTAAAACCTGCTCCATAGAAAGCAGATTTGTTGGGTAATAGAAAAAAACAACAACAACTTTGCCCTCCCCCTCAGAGAAATTCCCTTTTAAACCCATGGTTGTGAGTATAACACACACAAAGGAAATTAAAATATTTCATTAATTTCAATCCTTATGAAAGAAAGGTGCAACAAAGTTAAAATATTGCAGGAACAAGGGACATAAGGGAAGCAAGCACAAAAGATTAACAACTGTTTTATGACTAAACTTCATTAAGAGGAAAAGAAAGTGAGAAATATTTATTATTTAAAATTTATATACCACAGGTAAACCATATCCAGCTATCAGTTTATTGAACAATGAAGACATATTTCAAATTATCAGTGCTTTTTAAGAAATATGGGATACATTTCCAAGTGGATGAAATCAGAAACACATTTGTCATAAATCAGTATGAGATCTGAAGAACAGAAAATTTCAAAGTAATTATTGTGTGATCTCTAAGTTAGCACTCATATAAAAGAATAAAATGACAGCAATTAAAGCAACAATACTCCATATTTGTATAAAATATATCAACTGTCCTATTTTGAGACAAGATTCTCATGTGGGTCTAACTCTTCATGCTTAGATTTTCTATAACATTTTATTTTCCTGCATTTTCACTTTTTATGTGCCAGAGATTGTTCACCCTGAAAAGGACTCACTCTACATAGGATTCTTATCTCATTCTTTTTATACAGTGAATTTTCTCCCAAGACAAGACATCAATCAAGGAAATCACTGTTTAGGGATGACAACTGAGGGCAAACATGAAAAAAAAAATGTAAGGGTGGGTAGTCTGAACATAATGGAGGGCAGGTGATAACAAAATTAAAGTTCAAAACCAAACTTTCATCACAGAAAACTGGTACAGTATTTCTTCAAGGCAACAGACTACAAACAATACAAAAGTAAACAAATAAAACATAGTACTACTGTTCTAACTCCTTTACATTGAGCACTGTAAGGCAATGTTTCTCAAGCCAGTTCTGGAATATCCCCAAGTCAGGTTTTCAGGCTATCCACAATGAATATGCATGAGATAGATTTGTATGCTATGAAGGCTGTACATGCAAACCTCCCTCATGCATATACATCAAATAAATATGCACTTTTACTTCCCATACAAATAAAATGATATGCTGAACACCAAACTGGTTGAATGAAAAATGGCTGGCCAGGCTAAAAATTCTCAGCTTTCAGATTCTGACTGATGTAAGATTGGCAGCATGACAGTTCATTGATAATATGCATACAAGTTCATTCCTGAGATGACGACATGCTGCAAGAACCAACATGAAAAACAAAGCTTATTTAGGAGGCTCATGTTTAAAGTGAACTCTTAAGTCTTTTTTTGGCAGTTAGATTTCAATACTGATATTAAACACGATTCCTTGAAACTGCTTTTGAAGAATTGCCAAGACTTAGAGGACATCCTCTAGCAGTTGACACTTCCTCCCTTACCCAACTGGTGTGGAAGAACAAAGCTGTGAAGGAGAGTACTAATAATTTTTTTTTTCAAAATGAAATCAACTACTGCAACCCATTTATTTTTCTTTAAAAGAACATATTTTTTTAAGCACAACTGAAACACTGCTGGTGCTCCATGGCTTGACAGCTGATATGTTTTCTCATTATGTTCCTTATATTTTCTATGTAAACTCTTGATTCTGTAAATCAGGATCTCCTGATATTGTATGCTGAGAGATGCAGTAATGTGAAATGTGTCTGCAAAAGCAAAAGCTCCAACTTGGTGGCACTAAGGAATTAAACTGGGTACATCACGAAGCAGGTAGGATTTTTCACTTTAAAATATAATCATACAGCATAATTTTGAATTTAATTGATAAAAACATAAAATTATAAGTTTTCATTCTAAAATGAACATTAAAGGCCCAATTCATAAAAGCCTATTCCCAAGGGTACAACATAAGAAAAAAGCCTAAGTGACTCGGTCCCTTGATGTTAAGACTAAAATTTGAAAAAAAAACCCCAGGAAAAGGCACAAGTACAGACGCTACATTTAGCAGCATTTTAAATGTTTCTTCTTACTGCAAAATAATGTAATAATTCTGCACAAGTATTAAAGGTATATGGGTTTCAGGTAACCAGAAACACTTGAATAAGTGCTGATGTATAGCGAAGATACTTACCTGTAGAGGGTATTCTCCAAGGACAGAAGGCTTCATATTCTCACAAGTGGGTAGACGCATCCTGAGTTGCCAGGGCCGGCAAAATGCCAAAGAAAAAAAGAACGAGAGCTTTCATGAAGTGCAAGCAGTGCTCCAACGCGCAACACTGACTGCCCACACCAACTGTCACGTCAGGTATCCTGCTCAAGGCAGTAGTGTGATGTGAATGTGTGGACTGAAAACCACGTCGCAGCCTTGCAAATCTCTTCAATAGAGGTTGACCAAATAGGCTACCAATGCAGCCATGGCTCTGACATTATGAACCGTGACATTACCCTCCAAAGTCAGCCCAGTTTGGGTATAAGCAAAAGGAAATGCGATCTGCTAGCCAACTGGATATGGTGCATTTTCCGATGGCGACTCGCATCCTGTTGGGATCAAAAGAAACAAACAACTGGGCGGACTGTCTTAAGGGCTTCGTCCACTCCATGTAAAAGGTCAATGCTCTCTTGCAGTCCAAGGTGTGCAAGCTGTTTTCACCAGGATGGGCATGAGGTCTGGGAAAGATGTTGGCAAGACATTCGACTGGTTCAGATGGAATTCCGACACCACCTTTGGCAGGAACTTGGGATGCATGCAGAGGACTACTCTGTTGTGATGAAACTTAGTATAAGGTGCATCCACTACTAAGGCCTGAAGCTCACTGACCCTATGAGCTGAAGTAACAGCCACCAAGAAAACGACCTTCCAGGTCAAGTATTTCAGATGGCAGGAATTCAGTGGCTTAAAAGGAGCTTTCATCAGCTGGGTGAGAACGACATTGAGATCCCATGACACTGGTGGAGATCTGAGAGGGAGTATTGACAAAAGCAAACCTCTCATGAAGCGAACAACTAAAGGCTGTCCAGAGATAGGCTTACTTTCTACACGCTGATAAGCACTAATTGCACTAAGGTGAACCTTTACGGAGTTGGTCTTGAGACCAGACTGATAAGTGAAGAAGGTATTCAAGCAGAGTCTGTGTAGGACAAGAAAGGGGATCTATGGCCTTGCTGTCACACCAGACATCAAACCTCCTCCATTTGAAATAACACCTCTTAGTGGAATTTTTCCTGGAAGCCAGCAAGACCCGGGAGACACCCTCTCAAAGACCCAAGGAAGAGCCAGAGACTGGAGGATGGGATGTAGAAGCAACCCCTCCTTCTGGATGATGAGGGTCAGAAAACACTCCAATCTCCACGGTTCTTCGGAGGACAATTCCAGAAGAAGAGGGAACCAAATCTGTCACGGCCAGTAGGGTGCAATCAGAATCATGGTTCCATGGTCTTGCTTGAGTTTCAACAAAGTCTTTCCTACTACAGATATCGGAGGTTACGCATACAAAAGATCTGTCCCCCAATGTAGAAGGAAGGCATCTGACGCTAGTCTGTCCTGGGCCTGAAGCCTGGAACAGAACTGAGGGACCTTGTGGTTGACCTGAGTGGCAAAAAGATCCACCAAGGAGTGCCCCACCCTCAGAAGATCTTGCAGGTTATGCCCTTATTTAGGGAGCACTCAGGAGGTTGCATTATCCTGTTCAGCCTGTTGGCCAGGTCGCTTTTTACGCCTGCCAGAGCTTGGAGAAACATGTTGTGTTGGTGAGTCCAATGCCATATTTGGACGGCTTCCTGACACAGAGTGCGAGATCCGGTGCCCCCTTGCTTGTTGGTGTAATACACTGCAACTTGATTGTCTGTTTGAATGAGAATAATTTGATGAGACAGTCGATCTCTGAAAGCCTTTAGAGCATTCCAGATCACTCAGAGCTCCAGGAGATTGATCTGAAGATTTGTTTTCTGGAGGAACCAAGCTCCTTAAGTGTGAAACCCATCTACATGAGCTCCCCAACCCAGGAGACATGCATACATTGTCAGCACTTTTTGTGGCTGAGGAATCTGAAATGGAAGTCCCAAGGTCAAATGTTGTCTACCACTGAAGAGAGAGCACAAGCTCTGGGGACAGTTGGATGACATCTTCTAGACTTCCTGAGGTTTGATACCACCGAGAAGCCAGGGGCCACTGAGCAGATCTCATGTTTAGACGTGCCATGGATGTAACGTACACTGTAGAAGTCATGTGGCCAAACAATCTCAACATCTGCCAAGCTGTGACCTGCTGTGATGTCTGAACCTTGGACGCTAGTGAAAGAAGATTGTTTGCACGCGCCCCCGAGAGGTAAGCTTGGGCGTTCATCGTATTGAGCAGGGCTCCTATGAACTCCAATTGTTGAACAGGACGGAGATGGGACTTGGGGTAGTTGATCATAAACCCTAGTAGTTCCAGCACACAAATAGTCATCCACATGCACTCCCAAGCACCGTCCTCAGAGGTGCTCGTCACCAGCTAATCGTCGAAATAAGGGAACACAGGAACTTCCAGTCTGCGTAGCAATGCTGCGACTACCACTAGACACATGGTAAAGACCCTGGGAGCTGACGCAAGGACAAAAGGCAACACGTGGTACTGAATGTGGTGTGTTCCCAGCTGAAACCGAAGATACTTCCTGTGGGCTGGAAGTATCAGGATGTGTGTGTATATGCATCGTTCAAGTCCAGAGAGCATGGCCAATCGTTTTCCTCAATCATGAGGAAGAAGGGACTTGGGGAAACCATTCTGAACTATTCTCGGACTAGGAAATTGTTCAGGGCTCTTCGGTCTAGGATGGGACACACCCCCCTCTGTCTTTTGCTGCACAAGGAAGTACCTGGAATAGAATCCCTGCTCTTCTTCCCCTGGTTGAACGGGTTCGATCGCATTGGGCCTTTAGAAGGATAGAGAGTTCCTCAGCAAGTACCTGCCTGTGCTGAGAGCTGAAAGAATGGGCTCTCGGTGGACAATTTGGAGGTTTGGAAAGCAAATTGAGGGTGTATCCGAGCCAAACTATTTGAAGAACCCAGCGGTTGTAGGTTACGAGACGCCTCAAAAGCTCGTCCTTTGCTTTTGCTGGGGAGCAGCAGGGCCCTCAGGCACACGCTGTTGACAAGAATGAGTGTGCTGGGGCTGAGCCTGAGCAGGCTAGCGAGCTGCAGGATTGTACCTAAGCCTGGAATAGGAGCCATCACTGCCTCCTTAGGAGGGGAGGTGTAGTCCAGGACCTCGAGTATCTATGGTTGGACCAGACGCATAAGTGTCTTTTTCCGAAATGGTCCAGTTGTACGGGTACAATGTCTGAAGACACTGGGCGTCTTCAATGACATGGAAGGAAAAATGGGTTCGGTGAAATTAAAAGGTGCGATGGTGCCTAAAAAAGGGGGAAGAAGGTACAAAAAAGAGACCCGACCAAGAAGGCCTAGAACTGGACAGCACCGAATAAGAAAAGAAACTTAAAACGTGGGCAAAAAAGCTAGGAACCCAAAGGGATTTTTTTGTTGTTGTTTTTGACAAATCGAAAGAATAAAGGGGAAAAAATAAAAGTGGGTAGCAAACACCGTCGAAAGGCACAAAAATAGCTCTCTCCCAGACATGTGAGGAGCAAGCGAAAAGAGCCGCTGCTTCTCACATGGAAAAAATGCAACTGAAAGATGCAGCTGCACTGTGGGCGGGAAGGCACTCGCACATGCGTGTTGGAGCACTGCTTGTACTGCTCGCGCTTCAGAAAACTCTCATTTCTTTCTTTTATGGCATTTTGCCAGCCCAGGTGATGCAGGATGCATCTACCCACTTGTGAGAATTGTCCTCGGAGAAATGGTACATACATCTAAACTAGGTGAAACTTTCAGCAGTCTACAATTTAGACCCATCATGTGAGGTGACAGTCTGAAGTTAACTTACAATGAATTATACTATAGAAAATTTCCTAAGCAGGAAATGAGGTGTACAAGGCAAGCGTAGGCTAATTTTAAAAGGATATTAGCATAAAATAATTTATGTATACAGGTTATTCATATGTTATTAACAAAGCAATTAAAAGATCATGCATTTAAAACAAAGATCCTCTTCCCCATAATCACTTACTTATCTTGTATCTTACCACTGTAGCTGGTAACTTATTGCAGGAATACATGCATGAAAAATGTGCTTCTTAGCATTTAGGTGTAGCTAGAAAATAACAGTATGGGAACACAAGCACTACTCTCCATTGCAATATTACCAAGTTACAGTGACAAAGTGTTTATAATGTAATAATGGGAGCAATAATGAAAGACGACATATATATTCATATTATTTTCACTGGATAGTCTCCGGTCCACATAACTGAGCCGTTTCTTCTCTATGACACACAAATCACCTACAGTTGACCCCCAAACCAGCTATTAATCTGTGGAGAGGGCAATGCTGTTTACCCATATCATCATTTATTGTACAATAAAACAGTAACAAATTTGTGACCTGCATACATTTCTCCATCATTAATCTTGTCTATGTAGATGTCATAGGTTCTGCTTCATCCAACATTCATTCAATATGAAGATCTTTATATTTCTTCACAAATTCAGGATTTGGTGTACTGCACAGCTGGTTGAAGACAGGGTTAGTATATGGTACTAATTAGAAACAATGTCTGATTATGCTTTAATACTAACCCACAAGCAGCCAATTAAAGTTCCATACATCCATGTCTTCACATAAAGTTTCCTTCCAGACTCTGTCATAAGCATGCAAGCAGTCAAGCCACTTAGGAACAGTAAAGAAGGTAATGTTTTTGTCAGGCTTAACCTGGAATTAAAACCTTTTACAGAAAACTTGTTTCTTTTTTCAGGATCCTTGGCTTCATAAAATTCTATTAGTAACCTAAAAACAAAACAAAAAAAATAATACATTTAGTGTTGTTAACTAGCCCCACAGCATTTATAACCAAACCCAGTAGCTGCAATAAAATCTCAAAAAGCAGGTGCATATAACTATTTATAGAGCTTCTGAGCCTAGGTATTTATAATTATAAATGAAGGTGCTTATTTTGTCAGGCAATTAGTGGTTGTTGGAGGGTACAGAAAATATATCTGTATTTGGATTTTTCCATCACTATCAATTACACTTAGTACGTGCATTGTTTGGTTAATTCATTTTTGAACAAATAATTCCATTTTTTAAAAACTGAACAAGGCCAATGAATTTCACATTAGGACAGAAGGCTAAGCTTCAGAAAAACAAGGGTGGGTGGTGGAGGAGGGACTTTTGAATGGTGTCTACATAGCTAAGGGCTATGGTGATGCATGTATGGGAATGGCTCCGTTTAGAACTGAGTAGCTAGGGATTTATTTTATTTATAAAATTATATAATCTGCCCATCCAAAAATCTGGGCGGAGTACACTAAAACATACATAATCAAATCATATAAAACACCATCAATAATATCAACAACAGAGAACCCTGATCCTGAAGCCCAAAGCACTCCCCAACTATGCTTAAAAAAAAATGCTATCTGAAACATCAAAGCCTTTATCTGTTTCTTAAACACTGCCAAGGAGGTCAATTGCCATAGAGAAAGTGGTAAAGCATTCCACAATTGAGGTCTGACAACGGAAAAAAGTTGCGAATGAACAGTCTGTATTCAAACACGGCGGACTGAAGGAACAGTCAGCAATTCCTGATCCTGTGATCTCAGGAATCTTGTGGGTTGATACTTCTGCAACTTTTGAACCACAACTTGGGGAGCATCATCATGCAATGCCTTAAAAACCAATACCAGCTGTTTAAATTGTATACACTAAACAATGGGCAACCAATGCAATTTTTTAATATAGGGAGTAATATGTTCAAACTTGCTCTAGTAAGCAATTGGGCTGCAGCATTCTATGCCACCTGTAGAGCTTGCAACACTCCACACAGTAATCCACACAGCAAGGCATTACAATAATCAAAGTGTGGTAACACATAATTTTGCAAAACCATAAGAAAATTCTGCTCCGGAAGAAAACTGCGTAACTGTGTCACCATGTGCAATTTCAAAAACACTGCTCAAATCACTAACCCAACAAATACCTTCATCGATACAAGGCCACGCCTAAACCCTGAATAGAAGCAGATACTAGCACAAAAACAGAATCCAAATAAAAACACGAGAAAGGACAAATCTTACCCAAGCGTGACAACCACAAAATTTTAGTCTTTGCCACATTCAAACTTAATCCATTCCTCCTTAACAAGGACTGAATCTTACAAAAATTAGTAACCAAACACTATCAACTACCATATCGGACACCAGAAAATAAAATTGTATGTCATCAGAATATAAGCAATAACACACACTCATATCCACCAAAAGTTTACAAACTGGTAGCAGAAACAAATTAAACAACAAGGAAGACAAGCAAGAACCTTGCGGTACTCCTGAAGTCATAGTCATCCATTTTGACTTAGTAGAGCCTTGGAGTATTTGAAACGTCCAGGCTTTCAAAAAAGACCAAAACCAGGTCAACACCTTCCCACCAATTCCAAACGATGCAACAAAAATCAAAAGCAGCCACAACATCCAAGGAAATTAAAAAAAAAACAATCACCATGATCAAAGCCTGCGTGAATGTCATCCAACATAGTAAGCAATAATGTTTCAGTACTATGCTGCGTACACTCATCACACCCTTCTCTTGCTCCCTTTGCTCCCCTCATTCTCACAGTCACCCCACTATGCTAACTAGAACATCTTTCCTCACATCCTCTCTCTCAAAACCCAGAACCCTCCCTCCAATCCTCTCATTCACACACACACCCCCCCTTTCCTAATCACTTCTAGCATCCTGTTTGCTTTTTTGGCAGCCGCCGCACACTGGACAGAAGATTTCAGCATATTGCCTACAATGACACTTAGATCTTTTTCTTGAGTACTGACTCCTGAGGTGGACCCTAGCATCAGGTAACTATAATTTGGATTATTCTTCCCAATGTGCATCACTTTGCATTTGTCCACACTAAATTTCATCTGCCATTTGGATGCCCAGTCTTCCAGCTTCCTAAATTTTTCCTGCAATTTTTCACAATCTGCATGCGTTTTGACAACTTTAAATAGTTTTGCATCATCTGCAAATTTAATCACCTCACTCATCGTACCAATTTTGAGAAAATTTATAAATGCTAAATAGCACTGGTCCCAGTACAGATCCCTGCGGCACTCCACTATTTATCTTCCTCCATTGAGAAAAATGGCCATTTAACCCTACCCTCTGTTTTCTGTCCAATAACCAATTCCTAATCAACAGAAGGATATTGCCTCCAATCCCATGACTTTTTAATTTTCTCAGGAGTTTCTCATGAGGAACTTTATCTTTCTGAAAATCCAGATACACTACATCAACCAGCTCACCATTATTCACATGTTTATTCATGCTTTCAAAGAAATGAAGCAAATTGGTGAGGCAAGACTTTTCTTGGCTGAACCCATGCTGATTCTGTTCTATTAAAGCATGTTTGTCTACGTGTTCCGTAATTTTATTATTTATAACAGTTTCCAGTATTTTACCAGGCACTGACGTCAGGCTTACCAGTCTGTAATTTCCAAGATCATCCCTAGAACCCATTTTAAAAATCTGCGTCACATTGTCCACCCTCCAATCTTCAGGTACTACAGAGGGTTTTAATGACAGGTTACCGATCACTAATAGCAGATCAGCAATTTAATGTTTGAGTTATTTCAGTACCCTGGGATGTATGCCATCCAGTCCAGGTGATTTATCACTCTGACTTGTAGATTTAACTCAATATGTCTTCCAGGGTCACTGAGATCTGTTTCAGTTCCTCTGCATCATCACCCTTGTAAACCATTACCTGTACAGGTAGATCTTACATCATCTTCCTTGAAAACCAAAGCAAAGAATTCATTCAATCTCTCCTGCCATAGATCTCCTCCTCTCCTTTCAATCTTCAGCCATTATGGCAGCTATGCTTCTCTTCCTTCCGTACCAGCTGACCTTAATATGGCAATTTATAAACATAAAGGTTGCCCTACTAGATCAACAAAGGGTCCATCTAACCCAGTATCCTGTTATCAACAGCGGCCAATCCAGGCCACAAGTACCAGGTAAAGACCCAAAAAATAACAAGATTCCATGCTACTTAACCCTAGGAATATACAGTGGCTTTCCCCCAGGTCTACCTTAGAGATTATGGACTTTTCCTCCAGATATTTGTCTAAGCCTTTTTTAAACTAAGCGACATCAACTGATTTCATCATTTGCTCTGGGAATGAGTTCCAGAGCTTAACTATATACATGTGGAAAAATATTTTCTTCTATTTCTTTTAAATGCACTACCATGCAACTTTATGAGTGTCCCATAGTCTTTACACTTTTTGAAAGAGTAAACATTCATTTGTGTTTACCCGGTTCCACTACATTCAGGATTTTGATAGACCTCAATCATTTCTCCTCAGCCATCTCTTCTACAAGCTGAAGAGCCCTAAGCTATTTAGCTTTTCCTCCAACAACAGTTATTCCATCCCCTTAATCATTTTGATTGCACTTCTTTGTATCTTTCCCATTTCAACTATATGTTTTCTTAGATGCAGCGACCAGAATTGCACACAATACTCAAGACGTAGTCTCACCACAGAGCAATACTCAGGCAATATGATATTCTTTGTTTTACTCTGTATTCCTTTCCCAATAATTCTTAACATTCTATTTGCTTTTTTGGCCTCTGCCACACACTGAGTAGAAGATTTCAAAATATAATCTATGATGGCACCTAGATCTTTTTCTTGGGTGTGACTCCTAATGTGGAACTTAACATCATATCTGTAATTTGGATTATTCCTCCCAAAATTCATCACTTTGCACTTATCCACATTAAATTTCATCTGCCATTTGAACATAAGAACATACTGCCGTACTGGGACAGACCAAAAGTCCATCAAACCCAGTATCCTGTTTGCAACAGTAGCCAATCCAGGTCACAAGTACCTGGCAAGATCTCAGAACAGTAAAAGAAACTTTAAGCTGCTTATCAAACATATAAACGGTGAGTGACCGACTCACTCGCAAATGCACAGTAGAGACTTCCCTCTCTGTCCTGCCCCCGCGTCAATACGTGACGACGGGGGCGGGACAGAGAGGGAAACTGCGCAAAGCCGCCGAGGTTGCTACCGCTCCCCCCCGCCCGAGGTTGCCGCTACCGCTCCCCCCCACCTGGTGTCGCTGCCGCCAGCCCACCACCCGGCCCAGGCCCTCTCTCCGCTACTGAACTTACATCCATTCGCCGGAACGCAGCATGCACATCAGCTGAGCTGCCATCCGCCTTCCTTCCCTGCCTGTGCCCCGCCCTCGCTGACATTATGTCACACGAGGGCGGGGCAAGATTTCCCTTTGTCTCATTAATCCATGGTTACGTATATGATCTATAATTTTGTTCTTTACAGTAGTGTCTACCATTTTGCCCGGCACTGACATCAGGCTCACCAGTCTACAATTTCCCAGATCACCTCTGGAATCCTTTTTAAAAATTGGCGCTACATGGGCCAACCTCCAGTCTTCTAGTACCATGCTTGATTTTAAAGATAAATTACATATTACTAACAATAGCTCTGCAAGTTCATTTTTCAATTCTATCAATACTCTGGGATGTATACCATCCACTCCAGACAATTTGCTACTCTTCAATTTGTCAAATTGCTCCATTACATCTTCCAGGTTTACAGAAATTTGTTTCTGTTTGCATTGAATACTATTTCTGGCACTGGTAGCGCTCCCACATCTCCCTCAGTGAAAACCGAAGCAAAGAATTCATTTAATCTCTCCGCTATGGTCTTGTCTTCCCTGAGTGTCCCTTTTACCCTTTAGTCACCTAGCAGTCCAACTGATTCTTACATAAGTACATAAGCACTGCCACGCTGGGAAAAGACCAAAGGTCCATCAAGCCCAGCACTCTGTCTCCAACAGCGGTCAATCCAAGCCCCAAGAACCTGGCAAAAACACAGAATTTAATAACGATCAATGGACTTTTCCTACAGGAATCTGTCCAGACCCCCTTTAAACTCAGCAAGGCCAGCTGCCGTCACTACCTTCTCCGGCAATGAGTTCCAGAGTCTAACCACATGCTGAGTAAATAAAAACTTTCTCCAATTTGTTTTAAACCTACTACATTATAATGTCATCTTGTGTCCCCTAGTACTATTATTGTTAGAAAGCGTAAACAAACGCTTCACATCTGTCCGCTCTACCCCACTCATTATTTTGTAGACCTATAACATATCACCCCTCAGCCGCCTTTTCTCCAGGCTAAAGAGTCCTAGCCGTCTTAACCTTTCACCGGCTTCTTGATTCTAATATACCTAAAAAAGGTTTTACTATACATTTTTACCTCCAACACAATCTTGCTTTCAAAGTCTCTTCCTCCTCAGAGTTTTGCATTTGACTTTCCATTCCTTATGCTATTTCCTATTGTTTTCAGTTGGCTCCTTCTTCCATTTTCTGAAGGAATTTCTTTTAGCTCTAATTGCTTCCTTCACCTCACTTTTTAAACATGCCTGCTGTCATTAGGTCTTCTTTCCTCTTTTTATAACACCCAGTCAGTCTTCCTGCCTCCCAAGATTCTCCTGCCATTTCTCACAGTCTGCATACAATTTAACAACTTTGAATAGTTTTGTGTCATCCTCAAATCTGATTAATCCACTCATCATTCCCATTTCCAGATCATTTATTCATATATTAAAACAGCTGCAATAGCACCTTGGGCTGCTTCCTTTCCTCCTATAATTCAAGGCTGAAGGATGGCACTGATGTGCTTTGTGTACTTTACCATGTTGTTACAAGTATTACACTTCAGTTCATTGCTGCAGGGCAAGAGGCAGTGCCTCAAGACGCCAGTGTCAGTCAATGGGGGAGGGGGAGAGATGTGCCAATGCTGTGGCCACTCTAGTATCCTTTTGGGTTGATGGGGCTTGTGTACCTTGTTAGCCTTGTTCTAATGGCATCATCCAGCTGCTGCCTTTAGGTCTGTTCTTGACTTGAGCCAGGGCAGGGGCCAGATGAAGTTATGTGAGGCACACCCATTAAACAAAATTCAGAAGCCCTGATGATATAAGATAAGCCAATCAAAACCTCAACCCTTACATATATGCAGACGATGTCACAATTTACATCCCGTTCAAACATGATCTAAATGAAATCACCAACGAGATCAACTAAAGCTTCCACATCATGCACACCTGGGCAGATGCATTCCAACTAAAACTCAACGCAGAAATAACACAATGTCTTGTACTCACCTCACAACATAACACAAAAAACTTCTCCACCATAAACACACCATACTGTTCTCTTCCTGTTTCACAAAACTTGAAAATTCTTGGAGTTACCATTGATCGAAACCTCACTCTCGACACCCATGTGAAAAACACGACGAAAAAGATGTTCCACTCCATGTGGAAACTCAAAAGAGTAAAACCTTTCTTCCCGAGACACGTCTTCCGAACCCTGGTACAGTCAATGGTAATAAGCCACCTGGACTACTGCAATGCACTGTATGCTGGCTGCAAAGAACAGACTATCAAAAAAACTCCAAACAGCCCAGATTACTGCCGCCAGAAATAATTAACTTCCGCAAATTTCTGAAGACTCATCTCTTCCAAAAGGCCTACAAGGAAAATACATAGCCTACAAAACTACTTCAACAATCCACACAGTTACCGCAGCTCACCTCTAACTTACCTAACACTTTCCGTCTATCCTCCCTTACCTAATCTTTAAACAGTAATAATTGTACTTGTTATCATGAAACTACTATGCCTATCTTCTGTTACCAACATTCAAACTACAAGAATTGTACCGGTTATCATGAAATGATTAGGTCATAACCACACTCTGTAAGCCACTTTGAGCCTGCAAATAGGTGGGAAAAGGTGGGATACAAATGCAATAAATAATAATAATAATCATATTTGGAAAATCTAAATATGAAAGTGCAAAACCCCTAAGAGAGAAACTTCACTGGCTCTCACTTAAGGAACGCATTGCGTTCAAGATCTGCACGATTGTACACAAAATCATTCACGCAGACGCCCCAATCTACATGCTAAACCTTGTGGATCTACCTCCCAGAAACGCCACAAAATCGTCCCGCAAATTTCTCAATCTGCACTTCCCCAGCTGTAAAGGTCTAAAATACAAGTTGATGCATGCCACTACCTTCTCCTACATGAGCACGCAGCTATGGAATGCATTACCCACAGACCTAAAAATAATTGAGGAAATAACTAACTTTCGCAAATCTCTGAAAGCATATCTCTTCAACAAGACCTACAAAGAGAACCCATAACCCCAACAATCCACCTCACCAATCCATCCAGTTATGAAAGTCCACCTTCTAAACTTACCCACCCAATCACTTCCTTCTTCCTCCCCTTACTTAATCTCTACATATTACTAATTGTATCTGATATCCTGGAATGATAACATCATAACTAAACTATATAAGCCACATTGAGCCTGCAAATAGGTGGGAAAATGTGGGATACAAATGCAATAAATACATAAAAATAGTCCATGAGCTATTGTTTGATTTATATGTTGATACATTACAATCTTCTTGGATAAACCATTTTACATAAGAGAATTACCGGGTGTCTTATTCTTTTAAGTGGTATAAAAGCTCTTAATATAAGAAGAGTTTATATCAAATATCAAGCATATTATTCTATTTATTAATGCTGTACTAAATTAAAAAATATACAGATACCAGAGTGGTATAGTACAGGTGAAAGCGGATCAATTCTTTGTTCTTTCAAAAATTACAAAGACTAGGGAACACTCAATGAAATTACACGAAAAACGTTTAAAACAAATAATAGGAAATATTTTTTCACTCAACAAATAGTTAAGCTCTGGAACACTTTACCAGAAGATGCAGTAACAGTAGTGAGCATATCTGGTTTTTAAAAAGTTTTGGACAAATTCCTGGAGGAAAACTCCACAGTCTGCTATTGAGTTAGACATGGGGAAGCCACTGTTTGCCCTAGGATCGGTAGTATGGAATGTTGCTACTATTTGGGTTTCTGCCAGATACTTGTTGGATAGATGTGATCCTCTGAACCACTGGTAACATAAGAACATAAGAATAGCCAATAATGGGCTAGACCAATGGTCTATATAGCCAATACTGGGCTAGACAGACCATTGGTCTGACCCAGTATGGCTATTCTTATGTTCTTACATACCAATGGTTCAGAGGACCACACCTATCCAACTAGGAGTCTTAAGACTCCTGCTTGAAAGGAAAATGATCTAATAAACACAATTTTGAATTATCTCATGAATGGAAAAGAGGGTAATGTATGGAATAAGCACAGAGAACTTCTGTACAGAAAGAAATTGGAATTAAAGCAAAACTTGTAATGACTTTCATTCTTTAAATAGGGCATAAAGGGGTGCAGGTACAACTTAGGTAGACTGGATAGAACATCATTATCTGCCACCATTTCCTGTTATTATAGGGTCACGCCACTCTGTCTCTAAGGTACTGCTACTCATTTCTATAGCGTTACTAGATGTACGCAGCGCTGTTCACATTATATGCAGGTACTTTCTCTGTCCCTAGTGGGCTCAAAATCAAAGTTTGTATACCTGGGGCAATGGAGGGTTAAGTGACTTGCCCAGCGTCACAAGGAGATGCAGTGGGAATTGAACCCAGTTCAATTCCTACAACAGGATCTCAGGCTACTCCTCCACTCCAGACTATTCATAAAGAGCCAGCAAAGCACTGCATCTAATTTCATCAGTCTACAGCCAATGACAGACAAAAGACATTATTGCATATGGACACAAACTCTATAAAATAAAGGGTTTTTAGGAGACCATAAGAATGTGCCACAGAGGGAAAGACCCCAGCTGAGAGTTAGAGCAGAGAGCATCTCGATCTAGGCCATGGTGAAAGGCTTCTGAGAATAGGTACAAGCATTATATGGTAAGAATGGGCTAAATTGAATCTTTTTATTGTTGTGAAATTTATGACTATTTCAAGTAATGTAAGCCTTCTATATATGTATGAGCTGTAACGTCCATGGAACTCCTACTTTTTTCTGCTTTATTCTTACATACGTAAGAGTTGAGCTTACTAGTGCACTAACACTAATGTAGGTGTCCTTACAGAAAATGTTCTCTAAAACCACAAAATGTATTCATGGGTCAAATTCAGAATGATCAAGTGATGCATGTGGGAAAGAGGAACCCAAACTATAGCTATGTGATATAAGGTTCCACATTAGGAGCCACTGACCAGGAAAAGGATCTGCCTGTCATCGACGATACGATGAAACCCTCTGCTCAGTGTGCAGCGGCAGCAAAGAAAGCAAATAGAATGTTAGATAATATTAAGAAAAGAATGGAAAACAAAAATGAGGATGTTATAATGAGGATTTGGGAGGAATACCGGTGCCAGAAAACATATTTGAAGCGGGCGAGTCGGAGAAACTAAACAAATTCTCTGTAAACTTGGAGGATGTAATGGGTCAGTTCTGCAAACTGAAGAGTAGTAAATCGCCAGGACCTGATGGTATTCATTCCAGAGTATTAATAGAACTGCAAAATGAACTTGTAGAGCTACTGTTAGTAATATGCAATCTATCCCTAAAATCGAGTGTGGTACCGGAAGACTGGAGGATAGCCAATGTTACGCCGATTTTTTTAAAAAGGTTCCAGAGGAGATCCGGGAAATTATAGACCGGTGAGTCTGACGTCGGTACCGGGCAAAATGGTAGAGGCTATTATCAAGAATAAAATTACAGAGCACGTACAAAAACATGGGCTGATGAGACAAAGTCAGCACGGATTTAGTGAAGGGAAGTCTTGCCTCACCAATCTACTGCATTTTTTTGAGGGGGTGAACAAACGTGGGCAATGGGGAGCCGGTGGATATTGTGTATCTGGATTTTCAAAAGGCGTTTGACAAAGTGCCTCATGAAAGACTCCTGAGGAAACTGGAGAGTCATGGGATCGGAGGTAGGGTATTATTATGGATTAAGAGCTGGTTGAAAGATAGGAAGCAAAGAGTAGGGTTGAATGGTCAGTATTCTCAGTGGAGAAGGGTAGTTAGTGGGGTCCCACAGGGGTCTGTGTTGGGACCGCTGCTTTTTAACATATTTATAAATGACCTAGAGATGGGAGTAACTAGTGAGGTAATTAAATTTGCAGATGACACAAAATTATTCAGGGTTGTCAAGTCGCAGGAGGAGTGTGAAAGATTACAGGAGGACCTCGCGAGACTGGGGGATTGGGTGTCCAAGTGGCAGATGAAGTTCAATGTTGACAAGTGCAAAGTGATGCATGTGGGTAAGAGGAACCCGAATTACAGCTATGTCATGCAAGGTTCCGCGTTAGGAGTCACAGACCTAGAAAGGGATCTGGGAGTCATTGTTGATAAGATGTTAAAGACATCTGCCCAGTGTGCTGTCACAGCTAAGAAAGCGCACAGTATGTTGAGTATTATTAGGAAAGGGATGGAAAACAAACACGAGGATGTTATAATGCCGTTGTATCGCTCCATGGTGTGACCGCACCTTGAGTATTGTGTCCAATTCTGGTCGCCGCATTTCAAAAAAAGATATAAAGGAATTAGAAAAGGTGCAGAGAAGGGCGACGAAAATGATAAAGGGAATGGAACAACTTCCCTATGAGGAAAGGCTGAGAAGGTTAGGGCTCTTCAGCTTGGAGAAACGGCGGCTGAGGGGTGATATGATAGAAGTCTACAAGATAATGAGCGGAGAAGAGCGGACAGATGTGAAGCATTTGTTTACACTTTCAAACAACAACAAAACCAGGGGACACAAGATGAAGCTAGAATATGGTAGATTTAAAACAAATAGGAGAACGTTTTTCTTTACTCAGCGTATAGTTAGACTCTGGAACTCGTTGCTGGAGAATGTAGTGACAGCAGCTGGCCTTACGGAATTTAAAGGGGGTTTGGACAGATTCCTGAGGGAAAAGTCCATTGAACATTATTAATTTTTTTTGGGGGGGGGGGGGGGAGGGTTGCCGGGTTCTTGAAGCCTAGATTGGCCGCTGTTGGAGACAGGATGCTGGGCTTGATGGACCCTTGGTCTTTTCCCAGTATGGCGGTGCTTATGTACTTTGTATCACTCCATAGAGTGACTGCACCTCGAATACTGTGTGCAATTCGGGTCACCACATCTCGAAAAAGATATAATGGAATTAGAAAAGGTACACAGAAGGAGATGGGACGACTTCCCTACGAGGAAAGGCTGAAGCAGCTAGGGCTCTTCAGCTTGGCGAAAAGATGGGAGATATGATAAAGGTATATAAAATACTGAGTGGAGTGGAACGAGTAGACGTGAATCGCTTGTTTACTCTTTTCAAAATTACTAGGACTAGGGGGGCATGCAATGAAGCTACAAAGAAGAAGGAAATTTAAAAATCAGAGAAAATATTTCTTCACTCAACGTGTAATTAAACTCTAGAATTTGTTGCCAGAGAATGTGGCTTAGTGGAGTTTTTAAAAAGTTTGGATATCTTCCTAAAAGAAAAATCCATAAGCCATTATTAAAATGGACTTGGGAAAATCCACTGCTTATTTCTAGGATAAGCAACAAAAAACGTATTGTACTGTTTTGTGATCTTGCCAGGTACTTATCACCTGGATTGGACACTGTTGGAAACAGGATACTAGGCTTGATGGACCTTCAGACTGTCCCAGTATTGCAACGTTTATGCTCTTATGTTCTTAATTGGCTTCCAGTCACATTATATTGGAGTATGGCCAGAGACATGGTACTTCATGAAGCAGCAGTGAGACTGGAAAAAGGTGGAAAGTATTTTTTGTATTTAGAATTTTGAACATATACTTCAATAACAAATCAAGGTAAAGATGGGTACATATGGAGATGAAAAGAATTAAGACTGCAAATATACAGAGAAGGACTTGAAGAGTTGTGGCCAACAATTCTAGGGAAAACTGGGACAAAGATGTGGTGATTCTAAGGGAACAATTCACAATATGTTCCATGGTGGTCAATATGGGTGGGATCTAGCAAGGCACTATTGGTGGTTATTTCAGAAGTTCTATTCTTGTTTTCGATGTCTGAAAACTGGCATTTAGAAATCCATATTGCACAGATGTCCAAATCCCAATTTTACAAAGGCAAGATATGGCTGACTAACACTGCAACATGTCCATGTGGCAAGGAGATGTGGTCTGGGCGTGTTTTGGATGGGACTAGGGAGGGCCCAAAATAAAGACATCCAACTTTGAGCAAAGAGGAAGGGACGTCCATGCCTAAAAAGATGTACGTTGTTCTTTAGACATGACACCTGTCATGTCCAGGTTACTGAAAGGAGCTCTGATTGAGCAGCTGTCCACTGGCCGAATTAAGGCACAACAGATCCTTAATCCTCCAGTGGTTGCTGTCCCTCTACCTCTCCCTGAATGTGAAACTGGCAAGGGATACCATGCTCTATGACAGCTTCAGGTATTATGGACACATTCTTTAACCAAGTAGCAAGCAGTTCTGAAGAGTGGACTGAGAACCAAGGGACCCAAGTTCAAATCCCACTTCAGCTATTTTTTATTTTTAAATTGTGAGCTCTCCAGACACAGAAAAACATGTTCTTTACCTGACTATATGACAGCTGCAAGCCTGAAGACTATTGGTGTACACTCAAGTACAGTAGGTATTTTTCTATTCCTGGAGGGCTCACAATTAAAGAACCCCCCCCCACACACACACAAAAAACAAAACAAAACTAAAATCACAGCTGAAATGGGATTTCAGCCTAGGACTCCTGATTCTGAATCCACCGCTCTAATCATTAGGCTACCCCCTCTGCTCTGCATGGATGTCTGTGTGGCCATTTTATAAGATGGACATTCCAATGCTACCACATAGACATCCACATCCCTTGTTTTCCCCCTGTTCATAATTTAGACGTTTCAGTTTGTAAAATGAATGTTCATGCTGGAAATTTCCAGCACATGGACATCCATCTCACCTGTTCTAAAATACATTTAAGAAGGATGTCCGTGTGATTTTGTGACTTGGACGTCCATATACTGAGTTGGATACCCTTTCTACAATGCTGCTCCATGCTATGAACAAAATGAGGACTGACATGTTTTATATGAAACATCCTCTTTTTCCTTTGTGTCACCAATTTTTGTTGGTTCATCAAACTAATAGTCCAGGAAGCAAGACTCTATCCCAAACCTCCTGCTCCACAATAGATGGCCTCTGAGCTAATGACCTGGTCACTACAATTTTAACACTACTTACTTATCCTTGATCGCAAAGCGTTCATGAAGCCATCTCTTCATAAAAATTTGCTCTTCAGGTATATCCTTCAGCTCTATGCGCTCCACGTAAATATGAATTTTTGGACATTCTTTGCAAAGAAAATCTAAATAAAAAACAGCAACTTGTTAGCATTTCATTTTGAACAATTTAAGCAAACATTCTCTCCATTTTTGATAACCAGACATTAAATTTGCTATTGTATGCTTTAGTGTATTATATGCTTAAAAGGAATATTGATGTGCATTAAAGTGTTTGTTTCAACTACAGAAACATATCTTAAATATCCCACAGAGGGGTCAATGTAAAAAAGCCATGCATTAGAGCTTAAATACTGCAAAAACCAGGACTGGAGCCACCAAAAATGTATAGTAGTTATATATACACTAGTAAAAAAGGTCCGTTTCTCTGAGCAATGAAACGGGCACTAGCAAGGTTTACCTGCAGCAGCGTCGGGAGGGCGCAGGACGGAAGTGTGGGGAGAGTGCAGTTGGGTATTTTTTTTTTGGAGGGTGGCAGCTTCGGGGTCCCGGCGGATCAGGTGTTCGGACGGCACTCCTCCCCCTGCGTAGCTCGGTGTTTGTCGCAGTGCTTCGGGGGGGGGGGGGGGGTAGCGTCGGAGGGCGGTGGAACTGGCGATTGGCTGAGTGTCATAGCCCCGCCCTCCACGTCATCACGTTGTGATGCGAGGGCGGGGCAGACACTCATGGAATCTTGCAACTACAAATTTACATTTAGAATGTTGGGGTTGTGAATTATGTGTGGATGGGGCGTGGCTGAGGGCAGGTCTATGAGTGAGAGTGAGTGGAGCTGACAGCCTAGAAGACTACAGGGCTTCAGTGTTTCCCTGCCACACAGTGAGGTTCAGAACGTTGGAGGTGAGATTTATATATGTCATATTTATATATGACATATATATGTCATTTTTTGCAAGCTGTGACACTGAGGTATAACTAGTATACATTTTTGGTGGCTCCAGTCCTGGCTTTTGCAGTATTTACATTCTATGTTACCAGAGACAAGGATATTGTTGATATCGGATTCTGTTGATGTATTAGAGCTTAGCAGGGTTTCCTAACATGTTAAAGAAAAAAAAAAAAAGAAGTGTTCCCCAATGCAGTAAGCAAATAGTATGGTA
This sequence comes from Microcaecilia unicolor, assembly GCF_901765095.1. NCBI lineage: Eukaryota > Metazoa > Chordata > Amphibia > Gymnophiona > Siphonopidae > Microcaecilia > Microcaecilia unicolor. The sequence goes on along the minus strand of NC_044033.1, from coordinate 457,524,151 downwards.
GTAGTCTGCATGCAAAAAATATGCACTAACATGGCAGAGTGTGCCAGACTCATGTGCAAATGGGTCTGCACTAGTGGCAGTCATACTCAGTGTGGACACCTAGGGTTCCTAGCATGTGTGTGTGTCCATACATGCTGGAATGCTATTCTGCTCATATTAAAGCAGCAAAATTGCAGGACTTATGAGGGTAAGGAAGAAGCACTGAGTTAATTTGGAAAGAGGGAATGGAAAACATATTTTTATTAGTGTGACTTAATTGAAGACATTCATAAGATAGCTATGAAGGGAGAAATAATACCAATCGGTGATGGATGTTGATCCGGAAGTACCTGTTGTGGGGTTGTCTAGAAATATGGAAATTTTGGATTCTCTCAGAGATCCTATATACTTGTCCCAAGTTCTCTTGAATTCAGATACTGTTTTCATCTCTACCACATCCACCTTAGGCCATTCCACAGATTCACCACCCTTTCTGTGAAGAAGTATTTCCTTAGGTTACTTCTGAGTCTATCCCCTTTCACCTTCATTCTATGACCCCTCGTTCCAGAGCTTCCTTTCAAATGAAAGTGACTCACCTCCTGTGTATTTATGCCACTTAGTTATTTAAACATTTCCATCATATTGAGATCTTTAAGTCTGTCTCCATCTGCTTTATGACCAAGACCACTGATCATTTTAGAAGCCGCCTTCTGGACCGACTCCATTTGGTTTATATCTTTTTGAAGGTGTGGCCTTCAGAATTGTACACAATATTCTAAATGAGGTCTCAGCGTCTTATACAGGGGTGTCATCACCTCCTTTTTTTCTACTGGTATGCACACAAGCATCCTTTTAGCTTTCACCATCGCCTTTTCTACCTGTTTAGCCACCTTAATATCATCACACAAGATCACACCCAAATTACATTCCTCTTTCATGCACAAATGTTCCTCACATTCATTTCTTATACTTTCTATACCACTTTCACTGACAGACAGACCAAGGCGGTGTACAATCTAAAAATTTTACAATTAATTGAAAGTAATGAAAAGAACTACAATGGTTAAAAGGAAAGAAAGTTCAAACACACAGAGCATTCTTAAAAAGGGAGTAAGAACAAGGGAAGGACTTGGACATGGAAAAATGGTCAGAGGATGGGGAAAAGGGTATAAAGGCAGGTCGATTTAGCAGCCATGACACAACGCATTTCAGTTGTTGCTAAAAGTGTGAGTAAAAAGCCATAACTTTAGAGATCTTAATGTCTCAGAGAGTGTTCCTCACCCCCTAAACTGTACCGTTTCCTGTTTTTTGCAGCCCAAATCCCATGACCCTGAGACATCCATACATTTAAAATGCTTTTCTTCACCATTAAAAGTGGAATGTTTTATATATCCCCACAACACCTCTGACATAGGATGAGCCAGCGCAAAGTGGTTAAAAAGAAATCCAGGTGTAATACGCATCTTTAATGTCAAAGGAAAGAGACATGGCTGCAAATTTGTGACCAAAATGCTATTATTATGTTGAGACATAATCAAAATATGTGGCTGAGGGTGGCTTTTTCTTGTTTACATTTTGGACTGTTATCAATAAGACATCATAAAGCTCTGAAAGCATTTTTCCCAAAACCTAATGCCCATCCTGGTGAAAGCGAATTGCAAGAGAGCCTTGGCCTTCCACCTGGAGTGGACTAAAACCCATAGACAGTCCATTCAGCTTTTTGTTTCTTTTGATCCTAACAGGATGGGGGCAGCTTGGGAATGAGGGTGATTAATGTGTAGTCCTGTTAGGATTTACTGTGCTTTGTGTTCTACTTGGTTTCCTATCTATCCTATTGATTATGGAGTTCTTTCTGATTTTATGTTCTTTATTAATTATAATCCACTTTGATATTTTGTTATATAAGGCAGTATATTAAGGATGAATAAACTGTAAACTTCTATAAGGTAATATATATAGAGAGGCATTTTCAATATGACTTTTAAATCCAACTTTGGATGTTTTGCTCAAAACATCTAAAATTCAAGCGGTAGCAATAATTATTTTTGAAAATGAAAAATGTTTTATCTTTTTGTTTGAAAAATGACCTTTTTCTAGATGTTGCATTATTCAAGCGTTCATCTTTTTGGACAATTTATAAAAAAAAAAAAAAAGTGAAAGCCCAAGTAAAAAAAACATACAAAATCAAGCTACTGGGATGTAGCAGCAGCCAGCATTCTTAGTAGACTAGCCACTCAGACATCCCAGCAGAGCAGTGGGGCATCCTAGGGGGCACTGCAGTGGACTTCACATAAAAGATCCTAGGTACACATCTCACCATTGCTCCCTTATATTGTACGGTGAGCCCCCCCAAACCCACCAAAACTTACTGTACCCAACTATACACAACTACAATAGCCCTTATGGCTGCAGGTGTCACCTATATGTGTGTATAGTAGATTTTTGGCAGGTTTTAGGGGGCTCACACTTTCCACCATGACCAATCCCCGAGGAACTCCACTGCTCACCTTCCTTTCCTCCGATATGGCATCTGCTGTTAGTCACTGCAGAAAATCCATTGCCTCAGAGGATGTAGGGATAGAAGACCAGTGGCCATCATGGTATATCTTTAGGATAGTAGGATAAAACAATATAAATCGGATTCAACGTTCTACCAGTGCAGTACATATTGGGTGAAAGCCCAACATTGAGCAGAGAGTGCGGCAGAATAATCATGAAATATACAGATAGGCATGCCGTCATAAGCAACATCTTTCTTTGATTTGTATTGCCAGATAATTTCAACTTTATGGATATAATATGGAATTTCATGATAATCACTCTTGGCCTGCGGAGCACTGTTTCCAGCTGCACCGGGTCCTATAGTGGCATCGATTGGGAGAGTTTGCACCCACCAATCTTCCAGAACAGAAAGCAAGCCCTGGTCACCTACCATTTCTGGGATTCCAATGAAATGTTAATTGTTCTGATGGGAGTGGTTTTCCAGATTCTACAACTTTGTGGTTTGAGTCAGGGCTTTTGGTGCATTCACTTCCATCTGAAGGCCACATAAATCATCCTCTGTTCTGGATAGGCATTTTTCCAATTCACCTGAGTGTTGTGATATTCCCCCCATCATTTGTTGCATGTTATTCATTTGTTCAGACAATTGTTAAAATTTTGAGTCAAGAGCCTGAACTATAGCCATTGTTAACTCCGCAATCAAAGCTTCGCTTTGGGCTGCCAGGTGAATAGCGGCTTCTGCTGCCATTTTGTCATCTGCTGGCTTCCCACAGTCTTTTTTTTTTTGTGTGCATCTTGGACGACATGAATTCTGTAGTTTTGGTAATATATTTGTCCATAAAAGCTCCTGTTTTTGAGTTTGATGAATTATGTTGTAATCATCACATATTTAACCATCATTTGAACTATGCACTTTTATACCCTAGTAGGTGGAATGGTTGTAAAAAAGGCTACTCACAGTGGTTTGATGATGACAGGCAGCATGTTACACCAGGATGCTTTCTAATATCTATTACAACTACAAATGTTAGAGGTATGCAAACTGCAAAGTTGTTGCCACAATTGAATAAGTTTAGGTCAGACATGTACATAATTCAAGAAACCAATCTAAGTGTGACTTGACTGATGCTGCCTGATTTAGAATGACATGAGTAGGGGAGGTTTTTTAAAAATTTCCTAGTAAAACGAATAATGCAGAAGTTGTTATGCTGATCAGGAAGAACTGTCAGTATACAGTTCCTTCAGGAAGTACTAAAGAAGACAAATGCTTGAACCAATTTCCCAGTATACTGGCTGGTGATTTTAGCTGCACTATGAAGAAAGGGTTGGCCAGAACAGTGCCAGGAAGTGAGGAATAAAGTAAAATGGGAGGTGGTTAATTTAGTGTATTTATTTTTAAAAATACTGTGATGTACAGGGCGTTCTCGGTGTTCATGATTTGTGGTTTTGTGCATTCACGGAAATGTATATGTAACTAACAAATCGCCTTTCACGTTGCATTTCTGGCTATTTGCAGTCATGCACATTTTAAAACAAGTTTTTTTATTTTGCTTTATTGGTGTTTATATATCAACTCATCTCTTATCAAAGATAATCAGGAGTGTCTGATTGCTTCAAATGTGTGTCCAGAACTGAAAGCTGTGGAGTAACTGGTGGAACCAGTATGCTGGTGAAGTGATCATCCTTGCTCCTGAAAATGGCACCAAAATGTCCTGCAAGTGAGTTTAGTAGCATTCATAAGCAGGCTACTCTAAACAATTGTTGGAAAAAAATTTGGCCTGAATGCGTAACAAACTTTGAGGCGTTGCAGAAAACGTGGAAAAAGTGTGGAAAACATAATGTGCTTCGAGCAAACAAAATCAGTGGTATGGGCTTTGAGGACTTGATACAAGAAGATATGGAAGTAATTTTGCCTGACACTGCAATAGATCCCAGCTAAGAAAACCTTGATGAGATGGCACAATAAGGAATCAGAGGCACTGCGGCAGAAATAGTGAAGTGGGCATCAACATTTGATAAACTGTTCAGCAACATGGAGGAATGTGATCCCATGGTAGTGCAAAGTATAAATTTAAACGTCTCACAAACTCTGTGATTGCACCTTACACTGATATGCTTAAGGACTTGAGGAGGAAAGCCAAGCAGACAAGGCTGACACAGTTCTTCTAGTAAGTGAGCTGCGAGACCCAGGCTCCAGAGGTTGATCTGCCAGCTTTGCCATCTTCGTCGTCTCATATTGTGCAGGAGGTACAAACCTCTCCCTCTCCTGCAACTCCATCAAACGAAGGATTCTAGTTAATGCCTTTTACTGCATAAAAATGCTTACTGTTGATGTGTAAGGTAAAATTATGTATCATACCTGATAATTTTCTTTCCATTAATCATAGCTGATCAATCCATAGACTGGTGGGTTGTGTCCATCTACCAGCAGGTGGAGATAGAGAGCAAACTTTTGCCTCCCTATATGTGGTCATGTGCTGCCGGAAACTCCTCAGTATGTCGATATCAAAGCTCCATCCGCAGGACTCAGCACTTAGAGAATTACACCCACAAAGGGACACTCTGCCCAGCTCACCACCGCCGAAACGGGGGAGGGGAATTAACCCAGCTCATCCCCACACAAGTGGGGGAGGGGAATCCGTCCAGCTCATCCCCGCGGAGTGGGGGAGGGACACCACCCCGCCGATGCGGGGGGATCTGGCTTATCCTGCAACCGCAACCGTGGGAGGAGCTGACTGACCCTAACACCGCCGAAGCGGGAGGGGTACAAAGCTGCCCTACAGCCGCACGAAGCGGGAGGGAGTGCCGGCAGAATTTAAGTCTCAATCCAGCCCCGTAAAACGGAGGGGAGAGGAATGCAGCAGCTCACTGTAACACAAACTCGTCTCAACTCTTGAAGGATCCAAGTGAAAAAACTTGAACACGAAGTCCTCCTGAAGTAACTGAAGACTAAACTTGAACCTAAAATTCAACCAGAATATAAACAGTACAGATATCTGGGAGGGGCTATGGATTGATCAGCTATGATTAATGGAAAGAAAATTATCAGGTATGATACATAATTTTACCTTCCATATCATCATGCTGATCAATCCATAGACTGGTGGGATGTACCGAAGCAGTACTCACCCAGGGCGGGACATTGAAATCCCTGACCTCAACACTGAGGCTCCAAACCGGGCCTCCGCCCGAGCAGCCACAGTCAAGCGGTAATGCTTGGAGAATGTATGGGCCGATGCCCAAGTTGCCGCCTTGCATATCTCTTCCAAGGAGACGGACCCGGCCTCTGCCATCGAGGCCGCCTGAGCTCTTGTGGAGTGAGCCTTCAGCTGGATAGGCGGCACCTTCCCCGCGGCCACATAAGCCGCTGCAATGGCTTCCTTGACCCATCTTGCCACTGTAGGCTTAGCAGCCTGCAGACCCTTACGAGGACCTGCAAACAGGACAAACAGATGATCCGATTTCCGGAAATCATTGGTCACTTCCAAGTATCTGATGATGACACGTCTCACATCCAGATATTTGAGAGCAGAGTATTCCTCTGGGTAGTCCTCCCTACGAAAGGAAGGGAGACAGAGCTGCTGATTCACATGGAAGCGAGAAACAATCTTGGGCAGGAAGGAAGGCACTGTGCGAATAGTCACTCCTGCCTCAGTGAACTGCAGAAAAGGCTCTCGACATGAGAGTGCCTGGAGCTCGGAAACTCTTCTGGCTGAAGTGATAGCCACCAAAAAGACTGCTTTCAACGTCAGGTCTTTCAGAGATGCCCTCGACAAGGGTTCAAAAGGCGGCTTCTGCAATGCTCTTAGCACCAGGTTGAGATTCCACGCAGGCACCACAGAGTGCAGAGGAGGGCGCAGGTGATTAACTCCCTTGAGAAAGCGCACCACATCTGGCTGTGAAGCCAGGGAAACACCCTTCAGTCGGCCCCTGAAGCAAGTCAGAGCCACTACCTGGACGTTAAGGGAACTGAGCGACAGGCCTTTCTCCAGACCTTCTTGCAGGAACGCCAACACTGAAGAAATTGGAGCAGTGAAGGGAGAAAGTGAGCCTGCTTCACACCACGCTGCAAAGATACGCCAAACCCTGGCGTAAGCAGTAGAAGTAGAGCGCTTCCTCGCTCTCAGCATAGTGGTGATGACCTTGTCTGAGAAGCCCTTCTTTCTCAGACGCTGCCGCTCAATAGCCAGGCCGTAAGACCAAAGGGGGAGGGATCCTCCATCACCACGGGACCCTGATGCAACAGGCCCTGCTCCACTGGCAGCCGCAGAGGATCGTCGACTGAGAGCCTGATCAAGTCCGCATACCAGGGACGTCTGGGCCAATTCGGACCCACCAGGATTATCCGGCCCGGATGCTTTGCCACCCGGTCTAACACCCTGCCCAACATGGGCCAGGGCGGGAACACATAGAGAAGCTCTTGTGTTGGCCACTGTTGGAGAAGAGCATCTACTCCCAGGGATCGAGGGTCCCGTCCTCTGCTGAAAAAGCGCAGCACTTGGCAATTGGCCGATGATGCCATCAGATCTAGGCTCGGCTGGCCCCAGCGCTTCGTGATGTCCAAGAACGCCTGAGCAGATAGCTGCCACTCTCCGGGCTCCAAAGTATGGCGACTGAGAAAGTCCGCCTTGACATTCATGACTCCGGCAATGTGGGCCGCTGACAGCTGTTCCAGGTTCGCTTCCGCCCACTGGCATAGATTCATGGCCTCCTTGGATAGAGGGGCGCTCTTGGTACCTCCCTGGCGGTTGACATAGGCCACAGCCGTGGCATTGTCTGACAGGACCCGTACTGGCTTCAACGCCAGTACCGGGATGAACTCCAAAAGCGCCAACCGAATGGCTCTGAGTTCCAGGAGGTTGATAGACCACTTTGCCTCTGCAGGAGACCAGAGCCCCTGCGCTGTCCTTCCCAAGCAGTGGGCTCCCCAGCCCGACAAAGAGGCGTCCGTCGTGACAACAATCCACTCCGGGGTCACCAGAGGTATTCCCGCAGACAATTTGTCTGTCTGCATCCACCAGCTCAGCGCCTTGCGCACTGCTGGGTCCAAGGGAAGGCGCACAGCATAATCCTCCGACATCGGAGTCCAGCGCTGCAGCAGAGAGTGTTGAAGTGGTCTCATATGAGCCCTGGCCCAGGGCACTACTTCCATCGTGGCCCTCATAGAGCCCAACAGCTGCACATAGTCCCAAGCCCGAAGAGGAGAGGCTACTAGGAACTGGTCCATCTGAGCCTGAAGCTTGACAATCCGATTGTCTGGCAGGAACACTCTGCCCACTTGGGTGTCGAATCGAACTCCCAGATACTCCAGGGACTGAATCGGGCGCAGCTGGCTCTTCTCCCAGTTGATGATCCACCCCAGGGAGCTCAAAAGAGCAACCACCCGGTCCACAGCTTTGCCGCACTCTGCATAAGAGGGGGCTCGGATCAACCAGTCGTCCAGATAAGGATGGACTTGTACTCCTTCCTTCCTCAGGAAGGCCGCGATGACCACCATTACTTTGGAGAAGGTCCGCGGAGCAGTAGCCAACCCGAACGGGAGGGCTCTGAACTGGAAGTGTCGGCCCAGGACTGCAAAACGCAAAAAGCGTTGATGAGGAGGCCAGATGGGAATATGCAAGTACGCTTCCTTGATGTCCAAGGATGCCAGGTACTCCCCTGCCTTCACTGCCACTATAACAGAGCGGAGAGTCTCCATGCGAAAGTGCCGAACTTTCAAGGCCCGATTGACCCCTTTGAGGTCGAGGATAGGCCGTACAGAACCTCCTTTCTTTGGTACCACAAAGTAAATGGAGTAACGCCCCTTGCCAAGCTGATTTTCTGGCACCGGAACGACCGCACCCAGGCGGATCAGATTGTCCAAGGTCTGCTGCACTGCCACAGCTTTGACCGGAGACTTGCAGGGACAGAGTACAAACTCGTCTCTTAAGGGTCGGCAGAACTCTAGCTTGTAGCCGTCTCTGATGACTTCCAGCACCCAAGTGTCTGAAGTTATTGTGGTCCACTCGCCCAGAAACGAGGACAGCCGTCCTCCAAGCTGCACTGGGGCGTGGACCAAGCCCCCGTCCTTGGGTACGAGACCCTGGGGGAGGACCGGAGGGAGCACCTCCGGGACGGCGGTCTCTGCGAAAGGAATGCTGCTTGGGGGAGAAGTTCCTCTTGAAGGAAGAGGGGGCAGAGGAGCCCGACCTGCCCGGGCGGTACCGACGGGCTTCCTGAAACCGTCCTCTGGAGGTACCGGGGCGAGTACTAGCCCGAGCCCTGACCTCTGGTAACTTCTTGCCCTTAGACGTGCCGAGATCGGTCACGATTTTGTCCAGCTCGACCCCAAAGAGCAGCTTGCCTTTAAAAGGCAATCTAGCCAGGCGGGATTTAGAGGCGTGGTCAGCAGACCAATGCTTCAGCCAAAGCCACCGCCGCGCAGAGATTGCCTGAGCCATGCCTTTAGCTGAGGCCCTCAAGACATCATACAGCAAGTCTGCCAAGTAGGCTAAGCCCGATTCCAGGGCCGGCCAATCAGCCCTCAAGGAAGGATCCGAGGGGGAAGCCCGCTGCACCATAGTCAGGCACACCCTGGCCACATAGGAGCCGCAAACTGAGGCCTGCAAACTTAAAGCAGCCGCCTCAAAGGACGACCTTAAGGCCGCCTCCAATCTTCTGTCTTGGGCGTCCTTTAGGGCCGTGCCACCTTCCACCGGCAACGCCGTTTTCTTAGTCACCGCAGTGATTAAAGAATCCACGGTAGGCCACAGATAGGCCTCACGTTCACTCTTAGGCAAAGGATAGAGGCGGGACATAGCCCTAGCCACTTTAAGGCTCGCTTCCGGGACATCCCATTGAGCCGAAATTAAGGTGTGCATGGCATCATGCACGTGGAAGGTTCTAGGCGGGCGCTTCATCCCCAGCATAATGGCAGAGCCAACAGGGGCTGAGGGAGAGACGTCCTCCGGAGAGGAAATCTTCAAAATGCCCATGGCCTGCACTAACAGGTTGGGCAAATCCTCTGAGCTAAAGAGCCGCGCTGCAGAGGGGTCATCCGCTCCATCCGAGCGGGGATCCGTCTCCTCCAAGGAATCCGCATAGGACCGTTGGGAGAACTCAGATACGCTGCCCTCATCAACATCGGTGGAGACAAAGTCCTCCAAGGCCTGGAAATCAACCCGAGGGCGTTTACCTCCGGGGGCCTCAACCTCTTTACCAGACGAGGGAGCAGGGGCAGCGTTTTGCATAAGGAAGGCCTGATGCAGCAGCAAAACAAACTCGGGGGAGAAACCCCCCAGACTGTGCACTTCCGCAGCCTGGGCTACAGCCCTAGACGCACCCTCAACCGGCGCTCGCAAGATCGGGGGAGAGACATGCTGCACATCCAAGATGGCGTCTGGCGCGACACTCCGCGAAGGAGCCGCGCGGGAAGAACGGCGCTTAACTTTAGCCGCTTTTGTGCCGTCGCCCAAATTAAGGGCGTTCATGGCATTAATGTCTCCTACCTCAAGGGCGGCCCAAGAAGAAGCCGTCCGAGCCGCGTGGCCGGCCAAGATGGCGGAGGCGAGCAGCGGGGGATGGGCGTTTATGGCGGGAAAAACCGCCACACCGGAGGAAGGACCGGGACACTCATCGGTCACCCAACAAGGGCGAATCAGACTTTAAGACCCCCACATCCCCTCTAGAAGCGCCCAAGCGATCCGGGGAGCGACTCTTTGCGCCCTCGCCCTCCGACGCCATAGGCCACGTGGAGATCAATCGGGGAACCCCCTGCCCGCTATAAAAAGGTAAAAATTACCTGCTTTCCGCTCCGAGCTGTAATGACCTGGTGTCCCAGTGAGTAGCTGCAATAAACGTTTAAATAAACGTCGAAATAAACGCCTTTAAAGACGTTCAAAAATTTTTTTTTTTTTTTTTTTTAAACGGAGCCAGCGGGAGGGGGGAGAAAAGGAGGGACCTGGCACCACCAGGTTTGCACTTGCTCAAAAAGAGCCCTCAACCCCAGGCACTCAACAAAACCTAAAAATTAGGCTTGGAGGCCTAGCCAGAGCTGCTGCTGTGTGTGACCACCACCTGCTGAGATAGAGAACATACTGAGGAGTTTCCGGCAGCACATGACCACATATAGGGAGGCAAAAGTTTGCTCTCTATCTCCATCTGCTGGTAGATGGACACAACCCACCAGTCTATGGATTGATCAGCATGATGATATGGAATGCTGTTTTATATTCCTGCAAATTTTTTTCTGTGCATGTTTCTTTTAGTAACTGGTACTGCTTTAACGTTACTGCAAATAACTTGTATTCAGTATACAGTATTTGGTTCAGTATAGTTTTTCTTTTTAATTGCCTGACAAGAATGAAAGCAGGAAACTGTATTTCTCATAGGAACAATGCTTCACTTTTTGCATTTTCACTTGGCAGGAATGTAACCCCTGTATTTTCTATAGGAACAATACATCACGTTTTGCGTTTTGCACAGGTTTTTAGAACAATACCATCGTGAATAGTGAGAACACACTGCATTGCATATTTTAAAAATGTGTGTGTGCAGGCATAGAATATGTGCACACATATATGCACCTGCCTTGGAGCAAATGTAAAATTTGTGCATGTGAAATTGTGTATTATTAGGGTTTGTTGTGGGTGTTTAAATAAGCTCCTATTTAAGATTATTTTTAGGCGCCCCGTTACAAAACCTCTGTCAATATTAAAGAAACCATTACATGATGGATCAGTCAAAGCATATTCCAGAAAGAAGAAATGAAAAGAGAAGTAAAATACAATTATGATAATAATATGAATATTCTTATCCCTATAGGGATGTGTTTTATACTAGTTTTAAACTATGAAACACAGAGCGCATATTGATCTTAAAACACATAATTTAATATGAAACAGGTTTCATGTTCTTAATGGAACAAGCTAAATGACGTACTTCACTTGATTTTTTAAAACTCTGGATAAACAGATTTACTTGCATGGAACTAAAATTTGGTCTGCATAAACAGGATGTTTACTGCCTAGAAGTTATACTTGGTTTGGAAACAGGAAAAAAGATATTACCATTCCGGAACAAAACAAAATTTGTATTTAAAGGAAACTGCACTATAGATGACCATTTTCATTTTACATGTCTGCAATATTCAGAAAGGCAACACTGTTTAAATACTACAATCACAAAAGAAAAGTCTTCTGTGTACGACAAAAAAGCTGCTGACACAAAGCAATATAAAGCAAAGAAAGTTGTGAAACAGAAGACCTTGCCTTAATGAATGCTATAAAATAATTTCAAAATATCTACAAGCTTTAACTAGTATTAATGCCAAAAGAAAGAATATACATACGGGGGGGGGGGGGGGGGGGGGGGGGGGAGGGGGGAGGGGGGGGGGGGTCACGTGATGGCAGCGACCTGAACGGACGCCTGGAGGCTGCTCTCCTCTCCTCTATTATGAATTATCAGCAGTAATTTCTGCTTCCCCCCCCCCACCCCCGGCATCAGAACCCAGCAAGTGCTGCTACGTGGGCTGAGGCTTGGTGCAGCTGCTGGAGGGTTTGGCCGTCCTGGAATGGCGCTGGTTCTGGTATGCCCGCTAGAACCCCAAGGCCTATTAGAGAACAAGGGAGTGGCCACGTGGCCAAGATGGCGACCTCACCTAATACCACGCCTAATTTGCCGAAGGAGCCTCGTGAACCTCTCGTGATAGCACTGCAGGAGGCTGCGATTAAAGAGATAACACGAAATATGGCGGATATTCTGGATGATAAACTATACAAGCTGCACACTGCAATGGATGAGCTTAAGGAAGGTATGGCAGCACAGGTCGCCCGACTGCAACAGGTGGAGGACAGAATTTTGAATCAGGAAGATCTTACCATCACCATATCCTCCCAGGTGGCAGCACTGGAGAAGCAATGCAAGTGTCTGGAGGAAAAGGTGGATGACCAGGAGAACAGGAGCCGTCGCAACAACATACGGATTGTGGGGCTGCTGGAAGGAGTAAAAGAGAAAGAGTTATGGGACTTAGTGGAATCCTGGCTGCCTCGGGAATTGTGGCATGTAGTTGGAGGGGCAGAGGATGAGAGTTGAGCGGGTGCACAGCATAGGTGTGATACGGGACCAAAGTGTGAAGCCCCATCCAGTAGTTGCCTGTATACTTAATTATGCTGAAAAATCTGAACTCCTGGCTAAGTTTTACCAGCACAAGGATGTCACCTACCATGGATCCAAGTTGCTGTTATTTCAGGACTTTTCACCGCGTGTGTCCGAGCTGCATAGGCATCTATCGCCTTATTGCTCCCAGCTGTTTAATAAGGGGATAAAACTTTCTCTTCAGTACCCGGCACGGGTGTGTGTGGTGCATGACAACAACACTCTGTTCATGGAAACACCGGAGGAGCTTAAGACCTTTTTAGAAAGGTTATCCTGAGAGACAGTGAGCAGTGGAGCAGTTGGGCGGTTTGGTGTAATGATGTGGACGAGATAACACAACTACAAATGTGCAGAGACACGTACTGATGCTTGTAGGAGCGCCTTATCAGGGGCGCCCTGAAATTGGAGAAATACTGCAGGCTTCTCACGCCATCAATGGCTGGGTGTTGAGCTGTATGTCCCTGGAACTCTAGACTTTAGATGAAGACTTTGACTGCTGGCTGCTGTTATCCGTTTTCGCAAGTTCTGGGTTAATGTCTGTTACGATAGAGTCAGTGTGATGTACACTTTTTTTGTTTCATTTGTACCCCGCGCTTTGGGTTGCTGAGGATGTGTTGGGGGGCCCTGACAGGGGGAAGCTGTAACACTGTGTGTTCTTGGGGTACTGTTGGGTAGTTTGGAGGAGTGTGTGTGGTATAGGATAACAGGAGGGGGAGTGGATGTTGGAGCTTTCAGATGTGGCGTGTGTGTGGTGTATTGTGTTGGGTACTTGGAGGGGGGGAGAGTGAGGGATGGGGGGTAGAGGGGTAGGAGGGGGAAGGGATAGGGGGTTTCTGTGGGCTCCTGGGATCTTGTTGGGGGAACCTCTGATTGCCTTTTGGGAATCTGGGCTGAAGTGAAGGAGGGGGGGGGGGTGGAGCTGGGACGTCACTTCCTCTGCTGATTCTTTTTCTAATAGTTTGAGCAGCATGTGTGCCTGGGATATAATTTATGAGTAATTTGCTCTTTGGCTCCTTAAATGTAGATGGTATCTGTTTCCCTATTAAATGCACAAAAATTTTAACATACTATTCCAAAATGAGGGCAGATGTCATATTCTTACAAGAGACCCACTTATTGCATAGGGAGCACTTGAAGTTAAAGCATAACTGGGTAGGTGACTTGGCTTTCTCCTCTTTTAATGGTAGGCAGAGTGGGGTAGCTATATTATTTCATAAAAAGCATCAAGTTACACTACATAAGTTAGTTCAGGATCCAGACGGATGTTTTGTGTTGTGGATGAGAGAGGTGGCGGGGGAACGGATGGCTCTATGTTCAGTTTATGCTCCTAATGTCTATTTGCATGCTTTCTTCTCCTGGTTGCTGGCACAGCTTGCCTCTACCAGTGGTTATAAGTTAAGTGTGGGAGGTGATTTTAATATTACTGTGGATCCCCTTACAGACTGCTGTCCAGCAAAATCAAGGGCACCTGTATGGGAGGGCACGGGTGTGAACTTCCTCCTGCGAGAACTGGATCTTTTGGATATCTGGAGGGTGCTTCATCCGGAAGAGCTCAATTATACCTTTTTTTCTCAAGTGCATGGGGTGCATGCACGGCTTGATTACATGCTTTTAGCCCCCTCCCTGTTCTCTAGAGTGGTAGTTGCGGATATGGGGCGGTTTCTGACCACTGTTTGGTTTGGGTGGACATCTGCTGGCATCAGGGAGGGAGAGCACAACTATGGCGTATGAACCCTACACTTTACTTAGACCCACGTTTTTAGACCCAATAACTTTTGGCCATATCTACTATAATAAAACTCACCCTCAACATTCTGAAGACAACGTTCTGAAGTCACTCAGTCACTCCCTGAAGGGTTTGTCAGTTCATGGTGGTGAAGCCACAACACTGACCATGTCTCTCTGCCCCGCCCTCGCATGACGGACCAATCAGAAAAAACACCCTCAACATTCTGAAACACAAAGGACCATCACAACACCGTTCCCAGACAACACTAGGCAACGTAAGACGGACCAATCAGAGGAAACTACGTGACAATAAGGGAGGAGCATTCCCCAGCAGAATGGCTCATTATCTGTGCAGCACGGAGAGCACAGAACCACCGCTGGAACGAGAGAAGAATATTCCTGCTGTGGGTATGTGCAAAAATAGACCGGGGGGGGGGGGGGGGGGATTTTAAATGCCTAATGCCAGTACTGAAGAGTGCCAGAGGGCCTATAGCACAGACTATATTTGGGATCCCTTGACATGGAGTCGGTGGAGCCGGAGAACAGCGTGCCCGTTACCATCTGGGACGTGGGTGAACAGGACAAGCTGCGGCCCAGCTGGAAGGATTACCCGCGACCCAGCCAGCAGCAAACAGCGACCAAGGAAGTGGGAGGAGTACTCCTTCCCTGCCTAGGAATCGCTGGAGACTGGCTGCCAAACTAACGAAACAACCGCACACCGACGCACCACCTCCATCATTCGAAAGGCATCCACTCTTTCTTCAACAGAAATGCAAACTAATAATACAAAAAAAAAAAAAAAGAATACCTGGTTTCTCACACGGCTGCAGGTAACTTTCCACCCCCTTCCTCTTCCCCTTTTGCTGAAGCGGCCAAGGACATGCCCAACCATCCCCAGCCTCAGGCAAGCCGTCTCCCACTTCGGGGATTTCCACGGAAAAAGATGGCGCTGCTTCCCGCAGCGCATAAATGTTCCAGCATTCCCCTGCAGCCGGCCTGAAATGGACCGAACATACGGGATCACCCCCCGATGGCCCGAGACCGTGCTCCTTTCCCTTCCGCCAACTTAAAACAACCATCCCCGTCCTCAGGCAAGCCGTCTCCCAACTCCAGGATGCCCAGAACCCCAGCCCAACGGAAAAAGACGACGCTGCTTCCCACAGCACATTTCTCTTCCAGCGTTCCCCTACAGCAGCCTTGAAACGGCCAAAAAATACCGACAGACCAAGAACGTGCTCCTCTACCTTCCGCCCATCTAAAACAACACTGCTGCCTCAGCACCACACACAAAAAAAAAACCTGGACAAAACAATCCACCACTCAGCAAAGGCTGACCCCCCTACAACCACATTTACATTTCACCAACAGAAAGACCACCCTCCACAAACCTCCTTGATAGACAAAACCACACACACACAATACAACAGAAACACACCCTCAAAGCCACACACCAATCCATCCCACTTTGCCAGCACAGCACAGCACATCCCCCAACCCCCCAAGCAAAAAACAAAAAAAAACACATATCAACAACCTGCACACACCCCACCCTCACACACACAGAGAGCTTCTTGTACTTCAGCTGAGATTCCAGACGTCCACAGTGAGTCCTTGGTCGCTGGTTGCAGTGAGTTGGCTCTATGCTGAGTTTTGGACTGTGTGTGCTGGGATGACATGGAGTGCTGGAGGTACTGGGGCCGTGGCCGTGTCTCAAAGTATCCGTGGATGAGGTGGCTGTGCTCCGAGCGCGGAGGGATCCGCATGGGCTGTTCCTGTTTGCTGCGCTGTGCCTATGTGTGTCCTTTTGCCCTGGGAGCATTGGCTTGGGCATTGCGTGCATAAACCTTGTTTGCCCGGGGAACATTGACTTGAGCATTGCTTGCTTAAACCTTGTTTGCCCTGGGACCATTTGGCTCGGGCGCTTCAGAGATTGTTATTGATCTTCTGCCCTGGGAGCCTTGGCTCAGGCATTGCTTGCTTAAACCTTGCTTGCCCTGGGAGCATTCGGCTTGGGCACCTCAGTGTCTGTTGGGTTTTGTGCCATTCTTTGCCTCCAGTGAGCGGAGGGGTCCGCTCGAGTTCCCTACCCGCAATGCGGGTCTACTAGAGAATATTTTATTTTCTTTTGCTTGGCTGCTGTTCCTCTCCTGCTTCCAAGAGAACTTGCCATGGGGGTCCCCCGGCTTACAGAAGAGTCCTGACAGAATGAATCTTTTTCTGACTGCCAGCGGTCTTACTGCTTCCAGCTAAGTGTCCTTTGCTTTCCGATGTCCCGCCGGGGCAGGCCTCTACTTAACTTCTTGTGTTCTTGTGTTTGCTTTTCCAGTTTGGCTAGACTGTTCTCCTATTTGCTGCCAATAAAGCTATCTTCACCTCCACTTGCAATCCAGTCCAGTTCTTTGGAATACTCTTGACTCTGAGGGGACTCCATCTACCCAGAGGTGGTAGAGTGATCCTTACCCAGCCACGGGCTCACAAACATCACAGAGGATTAGTAAATCTAAGCCTAAAAAACCAGCTGAGACAACGCAGGAGGAAGTGATTTGCCCAAGTGGAATCTGAACCCTGGCTTTACTCCGTCTTCTTACCATTATGCAACCTGGTGCTGGCTCCTGAGCTAATGAGTTGTGATGACATTTATGCTGCACTGTAGAAGCAAAGAAGTAGTGTGATCTACAAGACTCTTGCAAAAATCCAAGGAAACATAATGAAGAAATAGGGTCTTTATTCAGTTGGACTCGACACAGCACTGTGTTTCAGCAAAGTGCCTGCCTCAGGAGTCTAAAACATCACACTAGTCCTCTGTCCATTGACCTCTCCTCTCTACAAGTCTGCCTCAGTGAGGCAGCAACTTGGTTGAAGGATAACTGTTTAATTTTGAACCAAAAAAAAAGACCACATCTTGTTGGATTACCAGTCATGCTCTGGTAACTTTCAATTCTCTAATTTTTTCAAGTGCTTCAGTCACTCAAGTAGACTCATTCTGATACCTTGGGGTCATTTTAGATTCCCACTTAACATTAGACCATCAGATCTCATCAGTCTTCTGATCAGGGTTTTGTAGACTGCGTCAACTTTCTTTTGTTCATCATCATTTGGATGCGGAGTCTCTGCATTCTATTTAGCATGCTTTTGCCACCACCTGGCTAGATTATTGTAATATTGCATATGCAGGGCTCCCCGAATCTAGTCTAAAATGGCTACAATCCTTGCAAAACACAGCTGCTCGCTTTTTGTGCGGAGCAAGGTGCTGGGACTCTGTCACTCCTCTTTTCTTGAAATTGCATTGGCTTCCCTTACAGGCCCGCATTCAGTTCAAGATTCTATCTCTAATGTTCAAGGCCTTACATGATGGTATTCCAGATTAGTTATCTCCTTTTACAATTCCTTATTCCCCTTCACAACTGTTGCGATCTCTCTATGATCACAGACTGGTTCTTCCTTCTCCATCTCAGGCTCGTTGGGAATCTACGAGATCTTCTACCTTTTTTTTCCTGCCCCCTTGCCTCTGGAATAATTTCAATTCTATTAGAGTCTCGTATACCGACCGTTGTTCCACAAAGGATTCACAGCTGTTAAGAAAAAGAAGCTCTCGAACACCAGAGGAGTTACATATAAACAGAACATAATTACAGTATTAGCAATACTAAAATTCAATTGTTGGACAAGTTAACCAGTAATTTCTTAAAAAGAGAGGTTATTATTTTTAAAACATAAGTAAGGTGATAAGCCCTTCAATGACATGGGCAATTCATTCCAGATTCGCACTCCACAAAAGAGGAAAGAAGTCTCATAAATTGATTTAAACCCAGTTACAATGTAAAAAAAAAAAAACAATACACAAACTTCTTCCAGCAGAGGGAATCTAAAGCTGATCTGTAAGACCATCCGAATTTAAGCCATAGATCGATTTGTAAGACTAACAGATTATTTTGATTTACCTCTAGACTTCCGAGCCAAGTAATCCTTTTCGCTGTGACAATGTTTTCTTTAACAAATATTTTTTTTATGGAAGCGTTACATAGACAATGTTTTCTGATTTGGAATGGGACAACCAGTGATTTGCAAGATTTTTATATTTGGTTAAATTCCTTGGATTCAAATTTGAAATTTTAAATGAATTATAATGATAAAAGTATTCCTTTTTTGGATATTAAGATCTGCGTTAAAGGTAACAAATTCATAACAGACATCTACCGCAAAACTACAGATGTCAACAAATTTCTAAAATACAACAGTTGTCACAGGTCATCCCTGAAGAAAAATCTACCATATAGCCAGTTTTTAAGGCTACGGAGATTATGTTCTGATCCTCGTACATATCATTATAGATCACAAGATATGACGAGACGTTTTTACGAGAGAGGCTACCCACTCAAACATATAAATAAGGGATTTGAGAGAGCTTCTGGGTTGTCTAGGTCTTAGCTTTTAAAACCAATCAAGAAGAAAAAGAATGACAGAATCGTATGCACACTTCCATTTAATCATACGTCTAATCCCATTGTCAAGATTATCAGAAAACATTGGCATTTAATACAGGGCATTTCTACCTTTGATAATAAACAGTTATTAATAGCATATAAACGTGAAAAGAATTTAAAGGATTTATTAGTTCCATCAGCATTACATATTGAATCAACAACACTAAGGAGTTTACCAGTAGGACACTACCCATGTGGTTCCTGCTCTGTCTGCAATGTGAATATTAAAACTACTGTTCTTCATATTCCATCATCGAATAAAAAGATTCATCTTAAAGAATTCTCTAATTGTAAAACTAGAAATGTTATCTATGCGGTAATTTGCCCGTGTGGTTTAGCCTATATAGGCAAAACTAAGAGACAATTCAGTACCAGAATAATTGAGCATAAAAGTGCCATAAAAAGGAATGCACTGGAGAAACCACTGGTGGAACACTCAAAGACTTTAGGACATCGTTTTGAAGATTTACGGTTTTGCGTTGTATTTGTTTACAAGAAGAATTGGAGAGGAGGACCAGTTGACACTTTCCTCCTAAGAAAGGAGCAACAATTTATTTTTGAGTTACAAACACTACATCCTAAAGGTCTGAACATGGAGATAGAGCTATCAGACTTTCTTTGAATAAATTATTTTTTATTTATATTCAATTTTTATTTTTGTCATCCCGTTATTTTCAATTTTTATCAATCATGGGTGCATACATATATATATGTTTTTTATATTTTTAATTTTGTTCATGCATTCTATATATTGCCTTAACTATGAGCACTTTTTCACTTAGGGTGACTATTTTTGCATTTTATTTCTTTGTTTTTGGTCGTTTGCATTTCATTAACAATCATTACGCATTTTTTTTTGCAAGTCTAGTGTTTTTTAATTATCCTAATACATATATATATAATCTTCCAATGTCAATACTACATAGTATCATTCAATATCCTCAATTACATTTTTTTTTCTAATTCAGCATTGGTGTTTTTAAGATTTGTTTTTTGTCACGTATGAATATTTTTTGATATTTGTAGTCATTCTTTCCCTATAGCATACAGTCCTTTGGCTTTCATTCATTTTTTAATTCATTTTCCTTTTTTTTGCACTTTGACCCCGAAGTCAAGGATAAAAAACATCACATGACACTCCTCAAAGTTTTTCCAGGTTTGACAGCAGTGCATCTGCTTGCATTGTGTTAAGAGTCACAGTGAGTATAGCCTCCGTTTCAAGGTACTTTATTAGATATTTATATTTATAAGGTCCTTCGGATAGTGTCTCCGTTATACTAGTGCTATCTCCCTCTCTGACAACAATTGCATGCAGAATTTAGTGGTGGTTTTTCCCCCCTCCCCCTTCACTTTTGGCGCGTTTTTATAACTATTATTGAGATACATCAGCATTTTCCTGTGCTTTGGAGACCTGGATTTTCAGGCACTGCTCATCTCATTTTATGTCTATTTATGCATTTTTTGCGCTCTATGTTTGGGTTTTTAAAAGTCCCCCTCCTGCACATATATTCTCTTACTGTGAACGAGTAGCAGTAATACTTTAGAGCGTTTATGGTTTTTTAATGATTTTAAACAGAAATCACCAAGTAAAACCCTTTATTGTTAGATACCTTTGGCACATAGTTTTAGAGGTTTTCTTCTGACAATACGCAGTGAGCATACACACACCATAGCACTATTTTTTCTGACACAGCAATATATAGTATAACCATGACATTCCATTAGATGTTTCTCACATACATTCAGTGTATTGTGCATCTCCACATTCTGTTAGTCTGGACAGTAGTGATTTTATATACATTATTCATTTTCATTTTTAATTTTTATTCCTTATTTTTTTGGACATTTTAGGCATCTGCTGTATGCGCTGGTTTTTTCCAATCTATTATACACCACAAGTGAGTAACCTTTTATTGCATAATCTTATTCATATTGCTATTTATTTTTGTTTTTATTTCTTATTTTTTTAATTTTTCATTATTATGGTCTTTTATCATTGCTAGTTTGATATATTTATATTTAGTGTTTGATTACATTCATATTTTTAGGTTTTCCGTTTTTAGAGTTGCTCCTTTCAGAAGGTTTCAAATTAGGTATGTGTCCACCCATCCATTTTTATTACTTAATATGTTACACAATATTTTTACATATTTATATATGTTCAAGGTCTAATGCTGTATATCAGTGCCCTTGCTTTGCTGTTTTTTATGTATATGTTTTTATATAGATATTTATTTATTATATGTATGTTGGGAATTGTATACATGTAACAAAAATTTAAAAAAATGTTTATATATATACAACTTTTAAATACATATAATGCATTTTTCGTGATGGGATTTATTTATTTATTTATTCATTTATTTGTATTAAGTGGTCTTTTCTATGTACACCACATATTTATTCATGGTTAGATTTTACGTACATGTATGTATAACATTTTATTATCATTTTATAAGTTATACATTATCTATTTGTTCATGAATATATGAGAAACTATGGTGGTATGTTGTTTTTATATTTTAAATTTGATGTTTTAATTATTATAATTCAATCTGTTTGTTTATTGTAGCCCCTGACGCAGCCCTTGGTGGGTGAAACACGGCCTGTGTCGGGCAATTTGTTTACATGCGGTATCTTCAATAAAATCTTTCTGATGTTATATTGATCTGCTGGCTTCTTTTTCCATTCTTAATGTGTGTTAGTTCTGGTAAACATTTCAGCAACAACAGTTAGTTACAGTTTTTATTTAATTGTCTCTGCTTTCCTCTGTTAGCTTTCTAAAGATAGTTTTAGGTTTATCTGTTTTCTGGTGTACCTGGGATCTGCCCTGTCACTCAATAGCATTATGTTTTCTTTTTATATATTTGTGAAATTTTGTAAATCACTTAGATATGGGAATTCCTAGGATTTGGTGATTCATCAAATCATTAATAAACATAAATCCATTATAGTCAGTCAATCACTGATGTAGGAAAATGCATTTAGTATGGTAGAACTACACAGATCACAATTTATTTGGCAGAAATGCTAGGCAGAGCTATTCGTCGTTTGATAATTTTTTATTTATTTTTGTTACATTTGTACCCCGCGCTTTCCCACTCATGGCAGGCTCAATGTGGCTTACATGGGGCAATGGAGGGTTAAGTGACTTGCCCAGAGTCACAAGGAGCTGCCTGTGCCTGAAGTGGGAATCGAACTCAGTTCCTCAGTTCCCCAGGACCAGAGTCCACCACCCTAACCACTAGGCCACTCCTCCACTCTATAAAGTACAAAAAGGAATTTCAGAACCAAATACCCATGCATACTCTGTCCCTGCCTCACCTCTTTTCCATGCAAAGTGCAATTATATTGTTTCTTTAATTTGCATAGCACACGCGAAAGAGAGAGAGAGAGAAAGAAAGAAAGAAAGAGATGCACATTCTCCATGGAAGAAATGCACTTACCATGTACTCCCACCCAAAAGTGAGATGAAAAGGAGGTTGGAGTACATAGTAAATACATTTCATCCCCTTTTAGGATTTTTTTCAGACCCTAAGCATATTTCAGATAGAAATTTATTTTGATAAATGAGATTTTCATCCACACTGATTTTAGATGCAATTCACTAAAGCAAATGTGTCTATTAGAGAAGGTCAATCCATTCATCCCATAAGCATGGGTTTTTGTTTGTACATATACATACAAACCCATAAATACTGATATGAGGAGAGTACCAGAACTGGAAGCAGAAGGGTGGTGGGTAGATCAAACCCCACCACCTAAATTATCTGGTACTCTCCAGACCCCAAAACCTTACAGCACAAAACAAGAAAAAAAACAAACCTGTGGCAGTAGTCTTGGGTATGTTAGCATGGACCCAAAACCTGCCAGCAAGAGGAGATAGCTTTCCACAGTGGCACAGTTATTAAGGGGCTGGTGAATACTTAATCCTTTCTGGCTAAAGAAGAAATAGCTGCAATGGTGGAGTAGCCATCTGGCACAATAACAGTGAAAGGATGCTTACCAGGGGAAGAGGAGGAGGGGCTATGTAGTTAGTGCAAGATGGAGAGGGAGTTTGGTGGGATTGGATACAAGAAGGTAGCATGAAAGGTGATATAATAGGGAGCCAAAGAACATCCCAAGTATACAATTTTGTAGTGCAAGACTGTACCACCCACTCCCCAAACACCACAAGTTTCCAAGTTCTATTTAAAATTTGATAAACTGTTCATGGGAATGACCGTCTGGATGTTTTATAATGCAAAATATTTTTAAAATAAAAAAAGAATGCCAAAGCTAAAATATGAAAGAACGAAAGATACAACCATACCATATTCGGCGCTGATAAATCTAATCCCACTCATCGAGCCAATGAACGATAGGAGGGAAAAAAATATATAAATAAAAAAATAAAACCCATATATCTATCTCATCAAATTACTACTACTACTACTTAACATTTCTAAAGCGCTACCAGGATCACGCAGCGCTGTGCAATTTAACAAGGAAGGACAGTCCCTGCTCAAAGGAGCTTACAAACTAAAGGACAAAGTATGCAGTCAATCAAATTGGGGCAGTCTAGGTTTCCTGAATAGAGGTAAATGGTTATGTGCCGAAAGCTACATTGAAGAGGTGGGCTTTGAGCAAGGATTTGAAGATGGGCAGGGAGGGGGCTTGTTGTATGGGCTCAGGAAGTTTATTCCACGCATAGGGTGAGGCGAGGCTGAAAGGGTGGAGCCTGGAGTTGGCGGTGGTGGAGAAGGGTACTGACAGGAGGGATTTGTCCTGTGAGCAGAGGTTACGGGTAGGAGCGTAAGGGGAGATGAGGGTAGAGAGGTAATGAGGGGCTGCAGATTGAGTGCATTTGTAGGTTAGTAGGAGAAGCTTGAACTGTATGCGGTATCTGATCGGGAGCCAGTGAAGTGACTTGAGGAGAGGGGTGATGTGAGTATATCGGTCCAGGCGGAAGATAAGACGCGCAGCAAAGTTCTGAATGGATTGAAGGGGGGATAGATGGTTAAGTGGGAGGCCAGTGAGGAGTAGGTTGCAGTAGTCAAGGCGAGAGGTAATGAGAGAGTGGATGAGAGGTCCCAAAATCATCCTGAAATAGGTAAAATTTAAATAATCGCTTGAACATAGAAAAAGACTCTTCCAATTGGAGAAACAATGGCATTGCATTCCAGGAGAGTGGACCAATAACACTGAACATCTTAGTGCATACAGTTTCAAAACCAATAATCTGGAAAGAGAGACCTATTAAATGAGTTTAAGAACTAGGTCTCAAAGACCACGCAGAAACATAAGAAATCAACAAACTGCCTAGATAGGATAGAATACCTGCACAGTAAGACTTATAAATCAAACATGGAAGTTTAAATCACATCCTATGAGAAATAGGTAGCCAATGTTCATTCCATAAAAGAGGACTAACATGATCATATTTATGAGAGTTTGCCATATTCTGAACTATTTGTAATCATTTAATACCCGACTGGCACATATAATTATAGAGTGCATTACAATAATCAAGCTGGGCCATAATAAAAGAATACATTAACAAAGACCAGAGGTGGAAAAATATTCCAGAAAGATAATTTATGCAATTTATAAAAGGTCTACTGAACAACTTGAGAAACCTGAGCTTGAAAAGTTAAATTTTGTTCAAACATGGCTCTTAAGATTTTCACTGTCGAGCCTAAAGTAATTGGCTTGCTCGCCATAGATAATGAAAATTTTAATACAAGGGAACCAGTTCTCACAAATAGGATTACACTTGTCTTTCCCGGATTCAATACCAAATATGTACCCTAATCCAACTCACCAACTTATCAATTTTAATAGAAAGATTCTGAATAAAATAAAACTGTTATTGTTAATAGGATGTAAAAGCTGAATATCATCAGCATATACATATGGTACAAAATCCAATGACTGAGCTAGAAAAAGTAGAGGCGCCATAAAAATACTGAACAGAACAGGAACCAGCAAAGAGTCCTGAGGGACCTCAAGGGTAACATGTAAGGACAAGATTGAGTAGTACTTCCTGTAAAACAAGAAACAAACCAGGGATAAACTGTATCTGTGATACTAATAGCGTGTAAACAAGTAAGCAACAAATCATGATTAATAATATCAAAAGCTGCTGTGAAATCAATAGATACAAGTACTACCAGAGCATTCTGATCCAAATTTTGTTGGACATAATCAGTAAGACCCACCAGCACAGTTTCTGTGCCGTGGCCTTTTCTGAATCCAGTCTGAAAAGAATGTAAACACATCAGTGTGATCAAGAAACTCCTCCAACTGTTCCAATACAAGTAATTCAGCAAGCATAGATATGAAGAGCAAATTAGAAATTGGATGAAAGTCTGTGGGCCCTAAGACCTTCCCATGAGGAGTTTTCAATTTTGGACGTACAAAACTTTGTTTCCAAATATCAGGAACCACCCCACTACCTAGGCCAGTGATGGCGAACCTTTCAGAGTGCCCAAACAGCAACCCAAAATCTAATTATTTATCGCAAAGTGCCGGTACTCATTATGGGCGGGGTCACCACATATGACTCCACCCCTATGATAGCCACACCTCTTACACCAGCCATGGCGCATATAAACAGACATCAAAAAACAGCGAAGATGACACAAAAAAGGAGAACCAGAGAAAAAAAGGATAATTAAAAATTAAAATGAAGAATATAGAAAATATGAAAATCAAGAATATAGAAAATATAAAAATCAAAAAAGGAGACGACACAAAAAGAATAAAAAATAAATGGATTTATTAAGGTGATATGACTCGACACAGCTGTGTTTCGGCCCAACTGGCCTGCGTCAGGAGTCTAAATAAAACAAATTAATTTTAATTTAAACATGTAAATGTGCAATAAGAAAAAAATTTTTTCATGTAAATATACAATAAGAAAAAAAATTTATTTTTATTTTTACAATAAAAAAGGTATGTACTACAATCATTGGTGCAATACTTTTTGTGAGACATTCTTTTATAAATAAAAACTAACTGAATATACTGTCAAGGTGGCTAAGAATGGGCATATGAAGGTGCTTATTTTAAAAGAACAAATAAAGGAGTACCAATAACTCTACTTTGAATTATGTCTATCGATGAATTACATATTGCCACTAAGAAATTAAATCTTTAAAAAATATATATATTTATAATTTCATTTAAATTAACAGAGTTTCTAATTATCTACTGATCCTCAATATATTAGATATATATATATGTGATATAATACAGATTAATGGTCATTGTTATATGTATCTTTAATCCATTTATTTTTTATTCTTTTTGTGTCGTCTCCTTTTTTGATTTTTATATTTTCTATATTCTTGATTTTCATATTTTCTATATTCTTCATTTTAATTTTTAATTATCCTTTTTTTCTCTGGTTCTCCTTTTTTGTGTCATCTTCGCTGTTTTTTGATTACTGTTGTCATTGCGAAGACAGGTTTCTTCTGTATTTTTGACAGCATATAAACAGACATCATTGAAAATATTATACTAGTATAGGAGAAAAAAATAACATGATTTTCTTTCATTATAAATCATTTCTGTAAGCTGTTACAGCTCCAGTATACCCAGTGCAAAATAAGACAGCAGACGCAAATTCTCAAATTGGACATATTCCAAACACTAAAATGAAAATAAAATGATTTTTTTCTACCTTTGTTGTCTGGTGACTTTGTTTTTCTGATCATGCTGGCCCAGTTTTTCTGATCATGCTGGCC
This sequence comes from Microcaecilia unicolor, assembly GCF_901765095.1. Lineage (NCBI taxonomy): Eukaryota > Metazoa > Chordata > Amphibia > Gymnophiona > Siphonopidae > Microcaecilia > Microcaecilia unicolor. The sequence goes on along the minus strand of NC_044033.1, from coordinate 457,497,594 downwards.
CAGTATCCGATTCTGCTGCTATCTGTCCTCTTAACTCCATTTCCAGGGCTTCCTTTCCATTTATTTCTTTACTTTCCTCCTTTCTTCTTCATTTCTTGTCCTCCATCCATGTCCAGCCACCCTCCTCTCCCCCTGCCCTCCCTCCCAGCACCCAGCATCAGGCCTTCCCAGCACCCAGCATCCAACATCAGGGCTCCCTCCCTCCCAGCACCCAGCAGCAGGCCTCCCTCCCACCCAGCACCACACAGCACGAAGCCTCCCACCCACCCAGGACCAGGCCTGCCTGCCTCCCTCCCAGCATCAGGCCGCCCGCCCGTCCTCCCTCCCAGCACCAGGAACCCCCCCTCCTCCTTTGAAATTTAAAAAGCATACCGTCCTACTCCTCGGGGTTAAGGCAGCGTGCGTTGGCAGCAAAGCGCGTGTTCTTCGCTCGGCGCGCCTTTGGCCTTCCTTTCTGTCTCTCAAGCTCTGGTCCCGCCAATTTGGTTATGTAATATTTCGCTTTTACTATTTTGTCTAGAAGACTTTTCCAAATTTTATTTTGTTACTTTGGATATTTTTTTGAAACCATATTTATTAATTGTATTATTATTTATACATGTTGTAGCATCTTGTCATATTTTATTGTTATTTTATTAGACTCCTGATGCAGGCCACCAGCTGAAACATGGTACTGTGTTGAGTCTTCACCAATAAATTGTTCACAATCGACTGATGTCTCCTTGTTTGTCTCTGGTTAGCCTGGTCTATTTCCCACTTCTCTGTTTCTGCTGTTTCCTCATGGAATCTCAGTGTTCGTCCACCTTGGCGGACTCTCACCAAAAAGTCCAGGGGGACAGAATACAACCCACTCTGTAATGCCCTAGTTGGGGAGAAATATGACTTATGAAGAACCATTATGATTTTTTTAAATCTGTGGATGAATAAGAAGTCATCAACAATCTCAGGATTCAGTCTAGCTCTCCTGCCTCCCATATTCCTGTGAAGCTTTCTGAGAAAGTGGATTGTGGAGGATGCTGAGTTGTTGATGTTGATAGACTCAAGCCTTTCATTTCAATCTGGTTTTGGTACAACTGTCTCAAAGATTTGGTTGCCTGTGTTTTTAAGTCATCTGGGAAGATAATTGGATTGTCTTTCAGATGTGGGTATAGAACAGAACCAACACTGTATAGTGGATGAACAGGAAAATAAGTGTCAATTAAGTGTTGGAAATGCTCCTTGATGCCAGTAACAATGGATGAATCTGTTGCAGTAACAGCAAGATAATTCAGCAACTGGGCATGTGATGGAAGGATGATGCAGATGGAAGGAGTCTGATCAGCAGTTGCCACATCAAAGACAGACAAGACACATATGATGTCATTTAATATGCTTCATTTAAATCCAAAAGCAACTTCTGCAGTTTTTTTTTTCTCATTGAATTCAGCTGCCAGTTGTTTAAGATGTGGTAAGTTTTTATAATATTGATACTAGCATTTTACAGATGCTGTTCCATCTAGTTGGAACAGTTTATTTAAGGTTAGTCTCAAGTTTTTAGAGAATGACATGGGGACAAAGTTTGTCCCCGTCTCTGTGCTTAACCGCATGTCCTCATCCCCATGTAATTCTCTACTCCATAACAGGTTACTACTCATGCAATCTCACACTTAGACATGGGGATGTGAAGGTTCTTCCCCTCTCCTGATTTCTCCTATTATTGGATATATGGCACAATGAATGTTCTTTAATCTTTAAGAAGAATGTAATATTAGACAAAGGGAACCTGAGTAAACACATAACACAATTTTTACATTATTATACTACCTTTTTTTTAAAGGAACAAAGATACCAACACCCATATGTAAAAGCAATTGTTCCCTAAATTTAACAACTGGTTACACCACATTTAGCAGCAATAATTGCAACCAAACACTTCCTATAATTTGATAGCAGTCTCTTACATCACGGTTGAGGAATCTTTGCCCAGTCTTCTGTTTTAATTCAGACACTTTCAAACTCATCCTGCTACAGCAACTGTATTGGGTTCAAGTCAGGACTTAGTAAATTTGAAGACTGGGCATCCAAATGGCAGATGAAATTTAAATATGGCCAAGTGCAAAGTGATACACATTAGGAATGATCATCCAAATAATGGCTACTTGATGATAGGTTCCACATTAGGCATCACCATCCAAGAAAAAGATCTATGTGACATTATGGACAATACTTTGAAATCTGCTGCTTAGTGTGCAGCAGCAGCCAAACCCCCCCCCAAACAATTTTAAGAATTATTAGGAAAGGAATAGAAAATAAGACAAAGAATACTATAAAGCCCTCTGTATTGCTACAAGGAGCAACCTCACATTGTCTCTGTGCCCTTGGAGTAATTTTGGAAGGTTTACCACCATTCCAAAGTTTTTCCATTTGGAGAAAATTGCTTTCACTGTGGTTCAGTGGAGTCCCAGAGCTTCAGAAACGGCTTTGCAACCGTTTCCAGACTGATATATTTCAACAACTGTTTTTCCTCATCTCGTCTGACATTTCCTTTGATGGCAGCATAATAGTTTTGTAAAAGCTTTGTCAATATCTAGTGATGTTTAGATTCAACAGAGCTGGTTAAAATCAAGCCTGGCTGTGTTCAATCAGCCAAATCTAGTTATCAATTAAATTTGGTCAGTTTGACTGGTTAATGTCGCGTGCTCGAGGACCTTGGCATACTGTCAGGCTTCTTCCTCGGGAGCACTGGGTTCGTGAGCCCATGGGCCACTACCGTGGAGCGGCAGTGGCAGGCAAGATCACCTCCAAGGTAGAGATGAGACAAAACTGGACCGGAACCCCGGACTGGAGTTCTACACCGGAATACACGGAACTGGAACGCACCGGACGGGTGTGCACTGGAGTGGAGCCCGCTGGACTGGAACACACTGGAGGGCCCCACAGGACTGGAACATACAGGAGTGAAACCCGCTGGACTGGAACACACTGGACCTAGGCTTCACCTACGCTTGACCACCTTTCCCCGAGGGTTGAGCCCTCAGGTTCTGGCAGCCGGTAGGACTTACAGGAAAACCCGGAACTGGAACTTGCAAGCAGGAAGAGCAGGAATGAAGATCCAGGAGTGCCCCCTGGCACCTAGGCGCAGGCAAGGCCGACAGGCAGGGACTGTCCGGGTTCTGGCAGTCGGCACAATGACTAGTAAACTGTACCTAGGCTAATAGAAACGCTATACCCAGGCAAACCAGTCATACACAAGAAACATACACAGAGCACACTCAGGAGACTTGAAAGCTATACACCAGCTAACAACAAAGCTGTGCCCAAGCTAACAAGTCATGCACTGGAAACAAACACGGAGCACTAGCAAAGCTATACACAGGCTAACAAGCCACACGGTGCCTAAGCTGGCTAGTCTAAACAAACACAGAGCACTAGCAAAGCTATACACAGGCTAACAAGCCACACGGTGCCTAAGCTGGCTAGTCTAAACAAACACAGAGCACTAGCAAAGCTATACACAGGCTAACAAGCCACACGGTGCCTAAGCTGGCTAGTCTAAACAAACATAGAAACTCACACAGAGCAAACACTGAAACAGTGTACAGAGCACTCTATACACCAGGGCCCTAGATGAAATGCAAAGGCCAGGGCTGTAGTCTCTAAGTGATTAATAAAGCCCTTCCACACCAGAGGCACAGCTGCAGCAATCACCTTGCATCCAAACAGAGGCTTGACACACAGAGAAGTCAGCCCAGCGGGAGCCATCTTGGATACTGGCATAGAGGAGTCGGCAGCAGCCATCTTGGAAAAGGCATAGCCCATACAGGGTGAGGTTCAGTAGGGCAATCAGCACACAGAGCCAGAGAGAAACTAAGACAGAGACAGACACAGAGACAAGCAGAAGCCAGCACAGCCACTGACTCCCAGAAACAGGGTAAGTCTGAGGGTGGTCACGACCACAGACGTAACAGTTAACTTAGGAGGCAGTTACTTTTTCACATGGGTTACATAGGTGTTTAACTTTGTTCCTTAAATAAGGGGGTCTTTTAATAAAGATTAGTGTATGTTATCTGTAGACGGGCCCATAGGCACAAAATGGGTCCTTTAGCAGAAACATGCGCTAATCTTTAGTAAAAAGACCCCCTAAATGACATAAGGTAAAAACTGTGGGATCCTTTAACTAAGGTGCACCAAAAAGTGGCCTGCGCTGGTGCAGATGCATGGACACACACAGATCCATTTTTCAGCGCACCTGCAAAAAAGGTCTTTGGGGGGGGGGGGGGGGGGGGGCGAAAATGCACATGCAGCAAATGAAAATTGGCGCGCGTCCATTCTGGGCCTGAGACCTTACCACCACCCATTAACTTAGCGGTAATGTCTCACGCATTAACCGGGCAGTAATCGTCAGCATGAGTACAATGCTGATTATCGCCCGGTTAGCGCCACGTACCAGAAAATATTTTCTGGCACATGTAGTGGGCACGCGTAAAAAATGAAATTACCACATGGTAGCCAGGCAGCAGTTCTGAACTGGCGCGTTCAGGTGCCTACGCGGTTTAGTAAGGGGCACCTGTGTTACGTGCTTACTCAGGTTCCCTCTGTCCAATATTACATTTTGTTTAAAGATCACAAATCATTCATTGTGACATATACACAATAATATGGGAGAATCAGTAGGTGGGGGAAATACTTTTCCGTATCACTGTATACACACTACACCCACTCACCTACTTAGCAAAAACACATAGTTGCAATACCTCAAGTGTGCACATTACAATTTCTTTTTCTTAATAAGACTTCACCATGTAAATAACTAATATGAAACTTTATGTAACAGGATAAAACTCACCGGACATAGATGGTGCTATTTTTCTCTGCCCCTTTTGATCCACAGTACCTTCATATGCAACTGTGACATCATAAACGGCATCTAAGTAGTCTTTCATTGCATCAATTGCAACATGAGTTGCCTTTATACGTGGTGTCAACACATGTTTCAGCACTGCAAGCCCTGAAAAGAAGAATATATTATACACAGTACTGAATATAAAGAGGGTAATTTTATAACAGGTCACCTAGGTGGGGAGGTCAAGTATGCACCTATGTTAAGCCTATTTTATAAAGGCACCATACCAGCACAAAACCTGCAAAAATCATGGCTAAAATGAACCCTCATACATTTATACCTTCTCAGGAATGGGTGTGAATATATCTGTGTTATGAACATACATATTTTATAAACACATGTAAATCTACTCAAACTATGCCCCAGAACATGATTATACTCAGGTTATGTAAACTATGCATTTCTCTCTTCATATATACAAGTATTTATGTGGAAAAAGAAAGCCTTTGTACATATACCTCCTGATAATTTTAAAAGCTATTTCTGCTTCATGCAAAAAAGAAGCATTATAAAATTGCATATCCTATATGGGTATAAAATTATGAGTGTACAGCCTGTATATGGAGAACTTCATTTAAACTCAGCCAAGCATTCCTGTGGTGAGGTGCGGTAGGGTTTACATATATGTAGGTGCTTTATTTAAAAAAACAAAACAAAACAAAAAACAGGCGCATATGTGTGTAAATTAATCTACAAAATGTATGTGTACCAAAGAACAGGTGTAGACTTAGGAGCAACATCAGGAAATATTTTTTTACAGAGAGAGTGGTGAATACCTGCAATGCCCTCCCGGTGGAGACATAAACATTGACAGTATTCAAAAACTCATTGGATAGATACAAAAGATACCTAAATACAAAGAGAATAGTGAAAAGCAAAACTTAAAACATCAACAGCTATGAGTTCATTTATGATGGGTAGGAGTGGTGCTTGGATGGCAACTCCAGCAGTGGGGAAGTGAGGCCAGTGATGGACAGACTTCTATGATCTGTGTCCCAAATATGTTAAGACAGGTCAGGATGCACTGGAGTAGTCTTTAACAGGACCTCTAGTAGTTTGGAAGCAAGGCCAGTGCTGGGCAGACTTTTACAGTCTGAGCCCTGAAAATGGCAAGGACAGATTAGGATCAAGTATGTGTATTTTATAACACATTCCTACTGTATGCTATGAGTGCAGATGCTGTATACCTTGATAGAGGAGGAGAAGACATCTTAAACTGGAACTCGGCAAGTAAAATTCTAACATTACTATTAGATTTTCAGTTCAGTCATGAACTGATGATTAATGTGATTGTCGGACAGACTGGATGGACCATGCAGGTCTTTATCTGCCTTTATTTACTATGGGGCTCATTTTCAAAGAATATGGACATCTCAAAATGGCCAAAAACTGTCTATCTGCCAAAAATGTCCAAATTGCAATTTTTGAAAGTCAGAATTTGGACATTCTACACTGCAGTTCATCCAAATAGCAAGGGGGCATATTGTGGACATGTTTAGGGCAGGACTAGGGATGGCCCAAATTTAGGACACCCAACAGTGATAACTGAATGGGGAGAAAAGTGAAAAACAAAGTGTGTCCCAAGTTAGGCCTGTTTCAATAATGTCCAAGGTATAAAAATGTTACCAGATTGAGTAGCTGACCACTGGAAGGATTAAGGTATGTCAACTTCTCCTAGTGATTACTGTTTCCCTTCCCTCATCCTTGAAACACTAGAAAGGGAAACTAGGCTCCCTGTCATCAGCTATTATGGGCATTCTGAACATAGCAGCAAGCAGGTCTGAACAGTAGCCTAGTGGTGGTTCAAATCCCATTTCAACTCTTTTTTATTTTTAAACCTTTAAATTCTGAGCCCTCCAGAAACAGAAATATACCTACTGTATCTAAATATTAAAGAAACCTGCAAGCTTGAGGGCTAATGAGATGGTGCACATTCAGGTACAGTGGGTATTTCCCTCTCTCTGGAGGGCTCACCATTTAAAATAAAGCTACAGTGGAGGTCACGTGATGCACTAGAGAGTGGAAGACATGCTTCCATGCTCTCTTAGGCCCCGCTGCCCAGCTTTGACAAAAAACCCAAACTAATTTTGGTTTCGGTTCCTCAGCGTAATTCCGAAGGTGTTAGAAGTGACAATGGACAATGAAAACGATGCCCGGGAAAGGAGCAAAAAGGGAGAAAGAGAAGGCACGTGTAGCTGGCGGTAAGGAGGATCCATCAAAACACGAGGGGCTGGCTTTCACGGCGTAACAACTGAAACAGATAACGGAGGTGGTGGGACTAGCGCTCGAGCCCAAATTGGATCGTCTGTCAACGCAAGTATCAAATTTGGAAGCGCTCTTGACGGAAACCACACAGCGGACCGGTGAACTCGAGCGGCGGGTCTCGGAATTAGAGGACACCTGCGGCCCATCCATGAGTCAGATCAAGAAGCTGACCTCCACACTTAACCAGTTAGCTGCCAAAATCGACGACCTTAAGAACAGGTCCCGCCGTGCTAACTTACGAATCATAGGTTTACCAGAAACTGTGGGATATCGGATCCTCGCGTCAGAGCTAGAAAAGTGGCTGAAGGCAGCATGGGGCCGCTGTGTCTAGAAAGGGCCCACCGTGTGGGACAGCACCAAGATGGACGTCAGTCTCCGCAAGTAGTGATTATAAAAATACACAACTATCTCCATAAAGCTGAAATTCTGCAAGGCTATCGGCTGAAGCGGGACTCAACGAAATACGAAGGGCACTTGATTCATATTTTTCAGGATTACTCAGCCTCTCTACAAGATAAAAGGAAACAATTTAATCTGATATGCCGTCGCTTGCATGAGCTACACATCAACTTTATGCTACTTTACCCTGCACTGCTGAAGGTGAAGCAGGGAGGAGGTTGGAAATCACTTGACGAAGCAACAGAAGCAGCAAAATTTATGCAAAAGTTGGAAAACGACCAGAATGAAGCGCTGGCAGAGTCAGGGAAGAGCTGAGCGGTGCGGAAAAACGCATAGAAGACTCTATGAACTCTTTGTAGTTACATTTGTACCCCGCACTTTCCCACTCATGGCAGGCTCAATGCGGCTTACATGGGGCAATGGAGGGTTAAGTGACTTGCCCAGAGTCACAAGGAGCTGCCTGTGCCTGAAGTGGGAATCGAACTCAGTTCCTCAGTTCCACAGGACCAAAGTCCACCACCTTAACCACTAGGCCACTCCTCCACTCGTTATATTTCATATAACTGGACGCCAAAAAGGCGTTTGATAAGGTGAGATGGGAGTACTTATTTCATGTCCTAGATTATGTAGGTATCGGAGGCTGGTTCGTGGAAGCAGTAAAAGTACTGTATACAGACCCTATGGCTAGGATATTAGTCAACGAGATAAAATCTCCCCCACTGAACATCCGAGTGGGTACAAGACAGGGATGCCCCCTTTCCCCACTATTATTTTTGTTGTACTTGGAACCGTTGTTGCGCACAATTGAGGTGGACCCGGATATTACCGGAGTGCAACTCTCCGATCAGCCGGTAAAGGTCCTAGCCTTTGCGGAAGACATGTTCTTGACCCTGACGCAGCCCCAGCAATCCCTTGCCAGGGTATTATCAGCTATACAAGAGTTTGGGTGTTACTCAGGACTAACCTTGAATCTGCAGAAATCTATAGCTCTCCCAAATAACCAAGAGATAAGGACTGATTGGGAGGGGCCCTTTGGGCTGCAGTGGGCGAGTAAGGAGGTGACATATCTAGGGGTGCGCATTCCAATGGATCTAAATTTGCTCTATGAAAGTAATATGGCCCACCTGAAGGGCCAGGTACCAAGGCCTTGCAAGGATGGCACGCCCTTCCCATCTCTTTGTTAGGGAGGGTAGCACTGTATAATATGGTGTTTCCAATTTGGATCTATACTTACCAAACCCTTCCTATATTTTTGATATGGTGTTTCCAATTTGGATCTATACTTACCAAACCCTTCCTATATTTTTGATTTATAAGGATGAGCGATGGTTGAACAAGCAGCTAAATCATTTCCTTTGGCAAGGGAAGAGAGTGCGGATGACCATTTCCAGGGCAGTGCTCCCCAGAGCAAAGGGGGGGGGGGGGGGGCTAGGGTTGTTGGACCTTCGTCTTTTTTCAGTGGCGAGTGGAATGCGCCATCTCTCAGATTGGTTCCATGGTACACAGTTTTTTTCCCCACTCACTAACTGAAACGCAATGGCTTGGCTCCCAACATTTTGCAAGCTGCCTTCATATGCCGGTGGGCCAAACGCCAAGCTTAGGTGCGGTGTTGCCTATTTTTCACCCACTGCGACAAACGGATGGCTATGCAAATTTTTTACCCTAAACAAAACAGTTTCACCATTGCTACCCATAAGAGGTAATCCAGATTTTCCAGTGGGGGACACCTCTAAGACCTTCAGAGATTGGACTGCCAAGGGGGTACTTTTTTTGAGCCAAGTGGTAGATGAGCAGGGGGTTATTAAGCCGTTCCAAGATCTTTGTAGGGAATTTAAACTGAAAGGGTCGAGACACATTTGCATATATGCAACTCAGACAATACGTGAACTCTTTACCAAGGAAGTCTCTGACCGGGGACTCTTGGGAATGTTTGAATGCCATGTTTGGACTTGATGCACAATCTCAGATTCCACTGAAGTACTTCCACGCCCATTTAAGAGAACATTTGAAATCCTATAACCTTGACCAGATGGCTCAGCAATGGAGCGCAGAGTTGGAAATGCAGATAAATTCAGAACAAATTCAAACTTGCCTCTCACGAACTTACCAGATGCCAGAGAACGTGTGCTGGTGGGAAATTCAATACAAGTTTGCTTTTCGACTCCACATCTCACCAAAGCGAGCCCATCGGGCCACCTTACGATGAATAGACAATTGCCCTAAGTGTGGAAAAGAGAATGCGCATTTGGGACACACGTTTTGGACCTGTCCGGCAATTCAAAAGTTTTGGAAAGCCTTGGCGATTCATGTGTCTAACATGTGGGGAGCCAGGTGGATAACTTCCCCAAAGCAATTGTTTGGCGATTTTACGACACAAGGGCAAACAAGGCCGGGACAAAAACCATTTCTCCAAAGGACAACTCTGATGGGGAAAAGGTGATTTTGTAACATTGGCTTGGCTCGGAGTGCCCATCAGTGGCTCAATGGCGGTCCACAATGATTCATGTATGTTCTCTGGATCGAAGAGGTATCCCCGATTTAGCTGCAAAGAAAGGAGATATACTTTGTAAAACTTGGGCACCTTTTTGGGACACACTAACTCCAGTGGCTCGGAGCAGGGTACTAAATTCCTGAAGAGGGGAGTAGGGGAGGGGAGGGGGGAGGGTTCGGGCGGGGTGGGAGAAAAGGTATTAAAAAATTGTTATTCTGTTTTTTTTTTTGAAACGTGGACTATTGTGGCTGTGCAATTGTTATGTAATTGTAATGTGCACGTTCTGTATTTCTTGGATTGTGTTAATAAAATAAATAAATAAATAAATAAATAAATAAATAAAGCTACAGTGGAATATGAACCTGGGTGCCCTGGATTAAAGTTCACCAGGACATCTGTGTGGGCATTTTTGTACAAATGCTGCTAGACAGATGTCCTGGTTCCTGGTTTTTTCATGTTCATAATTTGGACGTTTTATTTTGGGGAAAAGGCTGTTCTCAGGTATTTTCGAACAGGAAACCCCCAATGTTTTTCCTGTTCAAAAATGGCTGTGATGTTATGAGCAGAATGCCCCAATTCTGACTTGGATGTTCTTTCAAAAATGCCCCTCCATGTGTAAATATAAGCGCATACATTTGCTGGGATAATTTTCAAAATGAAAGTTCATTCTGAAAATTCTCCGAAACCCACAAAGGGAAACGTATTTACATGTGAACTCGGTTATAAAATTTCCTCTATAAGGAAATTTGTTTTTGGCTTTTAAAAATCTTTGGGGAAACCTGTCAAGGCAATACAATTGCAATAATAATGAAATTGGAAATTAAATTCAAGTTTCAAGTCACTTTCAGTTCACATAACATACAAATGCACAAACCTTGATTACTGTAATGCGTGTGGCACTCTTTAAATCAGTAACATTTGTCATGATGGAATGGCTCTTTCAGAGCTCAGAGTTAAGTGTAATGTTCTCAACACTTGTGGCCCTTCTTGCTTGCAGCAGTCTCCTCAGCACCTCAGTTAGCTCCACAGCTCAAGAAGCAATGTACTCTTGAGGAGGTGAGAGGGACTGTACTGCCTGATCAATCCTGCCTATGGAAATATATGTTACAGGTGAGAAATAATGCTTTTTCCATCAACAAGCAGAACTGAGCCATGCACACAATAAACTGTCAATTGTTCAGGACAAGATCAATTGTCAAAGAAATGCGTGAGAGTTACTAATGTTTCACAGACAGGTTGACCAGCACAAATTGACCAAACGAACCATCTCTGATTGTGGACGGGTCCAAATAGCAGTGTGAAGGTATGAAGTGAGGGCAAAGTAGTTGCTCTGCATATAAAATCCAGCAAAGCAGACTTTAGGAGAGTCAAGGTAGCTGCAGTGGTTTTAATAAGATGAAATTTAATTTTACTGACTAGCGGAGTACTGGTTTGTGTTTAACAGAATTAGCTCCAGGATACTAGCCAATTTGCTAAAGTTCACTTGATTACTCAAGTGCCAACTCTGTTAGGGTTGAAAGAGACAACGGTTGTACAGGTTTTCTGATGGAATCAGTTCTTTTGAGTTAGCGAGTGTGAGCCTGTTCACAGTGCAGATTGTGGAGGGACTCCTTAGGTAGATTCCAATGAGGTTTTAGACAAAAACATAAATACTATTTCCTCATAAATATGAAAAGAAGTTACTACCTTAGGCAAGAACTCTGGATGAGTTTGAAGACTTACACTGTTGTGATTAGGTCATGTATACTGTTCATAGGTAATTAAGGGCCGTTTACTAAGGTGAGCTAGCATTTTTAGCTTAATGGAATGTCAATTAACATGCAATGGTAGCAAGGCTTAGATACTGTCTTAGAAAAAGGGTATAGCAGAAGGGCTGAGGGCTGGCAGTGGAACCTTCACAGAAACAGACAGACAAGGTATAAAAGTAATCAAACTCTCCTACTTCAACTCAGGTATACTGAAGCCTATTGCTTTACAGGGGTGGTATTTTAACAATATAGTCTCTTGCAAACAGTACAAAGTCTTACTAGGACTGGCTTCTTGCCAGGCTCTAAACACAGTGTGCAGCAGCTTTAAACAATCATACACAAACTTGGGCCTGGCTCTAGCCTGGATACACAATCAGGATTCTCAGGATGAGTTACTGTCTTTTCTTCATGTTCATTTGTGAAGCGCTGCGTACGACTGGTAGCGCTATAGAAATGAATTATAGTAGTAGTATAGTAGAGTTAATGAAAAGAACTTCCTACCTTGGTAACAATCAAAGTGGTTTACATATTATATACAGGTACTTATTTTGTATCTGGGGTAATGGAGGGTTAAGTGACTTGCCCAGAATCATAAGGAGCTGCAGTCAGAATTGAACCTAATTCCTCTACTTCTCAGGCCACTGCACTAACCAGTAGGCTACTTCTACAAGAAGGCAGTGTATGCAAATCTATCACATGCATATTGATTGTGGATATCCTGAAAATCCGACTGGGCAGGTGGTCCCCGAGGACTAGGTTGAAAACCACTGCATTGGAGAACCTGGCCTTGTTAGCCCTGTGAGGGAGTTTCTTTATGGGAACTGGCAGTCTCCTATCACTCCATCACAAAGGGAGAGATGGCTGCTGCTTGACTTGGCTACACTTTTACCTAAAAAGGTGGTGTAGTATTTTCTATGGTGACGACTAGGACATTTTTAGTGCAGTGGGTATAGGGAAAGAAAGAGATAATAACAAAGGGTGACAGCCACAGCTAGAAGAATGTACAGGTGATAGCCAGGAGACACCTTTGTCTAAATAATATACACACAAGTAACTGTGCATGCTGAATGGATAGAATCAACCTTATCTACCATGTTATTATGTATGCATCACAGGTCCCCCACCCCATAGCTAGGGAAAGAAAGAAAACTCACACTGGAAAACTGTATCTCCCACTATACAAAGCTGATACTTTTTAGGATGAATCAAATTACCCTATCATCTCATACACAGCAAGTCCCTTTCATTTACTATCTGCCTCTGGAGATCACTGTCTACCCCAAGGAGGTTTAATAGACAGGAGATGAAGTGACATCAGAACGCTGAAACCAATTAGGTCAGTCTAAGTTTCCCCTTCCCAGCGCAACCGTCATCCCCGTTCACTCAAAACAAAGCAAGCAAACCTATGAGCTGCTACATTCACCTTGTCTTTCTTTATTGTTGGTAGCATTTTCATTTAACCTCACTTGCATTTTCAAACATGCCAGCTTGTGCAGCATATGGATGTACACAGAGGGAGTATAATAACAGAATAACTTTTCATAGGTAGAGAAGTAATCTACTATAATAAAACTCACCCTCAACGTTCTGAAGACAACGTTCTGAAGTCACTCAGTCACTCACTGAAGGGTTCATGGATTCATGGTGGTGAAGCCACAACACTGACCATGTCTCTCTGCCCCGCCCTCGCATGACGGACCAATCAGAAAAAACACCTCAACATTCTGAAACACAAAGGACCATCACAACACCGTTCCCAGGCAACACTAGGCAACGTAAGACGGACCAATCAGAGAAAACTACGTGACAATAAGGGAGGAGCATTCCCCAGCAGAATGGCTCATTATCTGTGCAGCACGGAGAGCACAGAACCACCGCTGGAACGAGAGAAGAATATTCCTGCTGTGGGTATGTGCAAAAATAGACCGGGGGAGGGGGGGTGGGGGAAGAAATTTTTAAATGCCTAATGCCAGTACTGAAGAGTGCCAGAGGGCCTATAGCACAGACTATATTTGGGATCGCTTGACATGGAGTCAGAGGAGCCGGAAAACAACGTGCCCGTCACCATCTGGGACGTGGGCGAACAGGACAAGCTGCGGCCCAGCTGGAAGGATTACCCGCGACCCAGCCAGCAGCAAACAGCGACCAAGGAAGGGGGAGGAGTACTCCTTCCCTGCCTAGGAATCGCTGGAGACTGGCTGCCAAACTAACGAAACAACCGCACACCGACGCACCACCTCCATCATTCGAAAGGCATCCACTCTTTCTTCAACAGAAATGCAAACTAATAATACAAAACAACAAAGAATACATGGTTTCTCAGGCGGCTGCAGGTAACTCCCCACCCCCTTCCTCTTTCCCTTTTGCTGAAGCGGCCAAGGACGTGCCCAACCATCCCCAGCCTCAGGCAAGCTGTCTCCCACCTCGGGGATTCCTCGAGCACCTGGAAAAAGACGGCGCTGATTCCTGCAGCACATAAATGTTCCAGCATTCCCCTGCAGCCAGCCTGAAATGGACCAAACATACCGGATCACCCCCCGACGGCCCGAGCCCGTGCTCTTCTCCCTTCCGCCAACTTAAAACAACCATCCCCGTCCTCAGGCAAGCCGTCACCCACCTCCAGGATGCCCAGAACCCCAGCCCAATGGAAAAAGATGGCGCTGCTTCCAACAGCACATTTCTCTTCCAGCATTCCCCTACAGCAGCCCTGAAACGGCCAAAAAATACCGACAGACAAAGAACGTGCTCCTCTACCTTCCGCCCATCTAAAACAACACTGCTGCCTCAGCACAACACAAAAAAAAAAAAAACTTGGAAAAAAAAACACTCAACAAAGGCTGACCCCCCCTACAACCACATTTACATTTCACCAACAGAAAGACCCCCCCTCCACAAACCTCTTTGACAGACAAAAACCACACACACACAATACAACAGAAACACACCCTCAAAGCCACACACCAATCCAACCCACTTTGCCAGCACAGCACATCCCCCAACCCCTAAGCAAAAAACAAAACAAAACAAAGACACACATCAACAACCTGCACACACACCGCACCCTCACACCCTCACACACACACAAAATAACTCTGTGACACATACACACACACACAAAAAAAACCACATGCTAGCGCCCATTTGATTGGTTTCGGAAATGGGCCTTTTTTACTAGTTTATCATAAATCTTAATCAGTGGTCAGTTGGAGGAGCTGGTTACAGGGACACTCTAGCACATGTTTTATTCGTGCAGAGATTTTTTTCTCCTGGTAATGGGCCACTAAAACAGATATCATGTTATGAGAATCAGGTGCTCAACATTCAGAGATTCTATTTATTTATGACATTCATATCCCACATTTAACATGTATTAGGTTGAAACCTGGGAGCATTTGAAAGCTTTTTTTTTTTCCTGTGCCTAGATCAAAAGAGAAAGACAGTTTGTGGGAACTTGCTCCAAAATGCACTTAATATTGTTTATCATTACTACTGGTTGATATACAGCAGAAGTTAACCAAGTCAACTTAATGCTTTGTAATATAATTTTTAATAGTATTTTCTCAGTTATTACCCAAATACAAATAAAATTACAATGTTAAGTATACAACCATTTCTGCCTCTTATGGTAGTTAGGATAACCTGGTCCTGGAATTACCCAAGGCAGTCAGGTTTGTCAGGATGTTGACAATGAAAATTCATGAGAGAGATTTGTATACAGTGAAGCAGTTGTTTGTTATGAAATGCTTTGAGTCCTACTGATCTGTACATCTGTTGTGTTATTTTGGCAGGTGGAAACAGTCAGGTGGGCTTATAGAGAGGGAGGGGAGTATGGGAGGGGAAGGGTTCTTGGAGTATGTTCTCTATAAAAGTTTTTATTGTGCTATGTTGGATGGTTTACTGTTTTTTCTTGTTCTGTATGAAGCTTATCAACCAACATGTTTTGTTTTTAATAAAGATGATTAAAACATAAAAAATAAGTTTGGGATGTTACTGAATTCTATTATTCTGTCTCAATGTATTTCCAGTTTTGGCACAATATAAGCCATCACAAGAACAAAATATAAGAAAAAACAATGGACTGCATTAGGGGCTTATAGCCCAGTTATGTTTCAACAAAGAGTGATCTGTTTGACAGAAAATATTTTTATTATTTTGACTTATAAACCATTTGTCCCTGAAACATGCACAAACAGAATAATCCATTCGTGTATCTAAAAGGTAAACTTCTACAAAACTGATGAAGATGTGATTCCATATGCCCCAATGAAAGGAGAGTTTAATTCTACTTCCATTTAATTTCAATATATTCCATCATCTTTATAACACCAGGCTTCCCAAGGCAGATTACAACAACATTTAAGATCCTCACTGAAATTTGGCCATCTGTATTGTATACAGTGTATTTATTTAGTTTTAGTGTAGAAAAATGAGCACATAATACAGAGTTTAAAATTGCTGTTTGTACCAGCTATAATACTTTTTAAAGCTGTTTTACTGATATTCAATTGTTATTTCATGATATTTATATTTACATATGTGAAGCTTTCAAATAAATTAAAAAGTTGTCCAATAAGTAAAAAACAAAAACAAAAAACTTTTGTCCTCCAACTTTAAAGGCACTGCCTATCCAACTGAAAGAGCTTTAGACTTGTTACAGATGGACCAACAATAAACAAAGGACAATATGGATGCAGCAGCTCATAGGTTTGCTTGCTTTGTTTTGAGTGAACGGGGATTACAGCTGCACTGGGAAGGGGAAACTTAGATTGTCCTAATTGACTTCCTTGCTTACAGTGGACTAGATAGGGTCACTTCCACTCCTGTTTATTAAACCTCCTTGGTCTACCCAATTGAGTAGAGAAGCCAGAGAAGACTTCCTCTTTACTAAAATTGTGATCACCATTTATAAGTAACTAAGTAAAAGTAAAACTGGCTGTGATAACTTTTAAAATTCTGAATAAAGGAAGAGAATGTTTTCAGATAACACAGTGGATATTTTTTTGTTTGTCTGTTTTACAAGACATGTGGAGAGGCATGCAGAACATTGTGAAGATTTCACTAATGTTCAATTTGCCCTGATGCATACGTTTTATTCCACTATGGCTGGGGTAGGATGCAATTTTAGGTAACATTTTTCTTTATTTTTCAGAAGAAATTATTTTGAACTCTTTTTTTTAATAAATCCATTTTGGAGCAATGTGTTACTTTGGGGGAGTACCGAATAATATTGAATATAAACCTCTCCAAATGTAAACCGAGATTATGGTTACCATAAGACCGGTTTTACCCGGACAAGTCCACTTTTTGAGGACACAGCAAGGCAACCAGGCGGGTTTTTCCAGCCTGCCTATTTGGATTTGCAGATGAACAGTCAAGGCTGGCAGGCAGATAGGCAACCTATCCTCCCCTCCCGTCCTTTACCTTAGTATGGTGCCCTGGTGGTCTAGTGACCTCTTCGGGGCAAGAAAGAGCCCCCTCTTTCCTGCCCAGCACGTCTGCAAACTGTCTTTTTCCCGGCGCTGATTCAAAATGGCTGCCGAAAGAGTTCAAGGGCTGAATATTGGCAGTTAACTGTATAAGTGCCAACACCGCCCTCGGAACATCCACAAGTTAGTGGGCTTCAGCATAAGCACTAAACGTTTGAGGGCCAGATTGACCAGCTGCTTTGAGTCCCCAGCAGAAGTCCTTCCTATACCCTCACGTTTTTCTTTTTAAAACCACTGTCCTCTCTGTGTGTCCATTTTGCTTTCCTATCTAATATCGGAGTTCTTATAAACTTTTTTGACTATCACTGTCAGCTAGAGCGATCTAGCAAGTTTTAAAGCGAATGCTACATACCTGTAGAAGGTATTCTCCGAGGACAGCAGGCTGATTGTTCTCACTGATGGGTGACGTCCACGGCAGCCCCTCCAATCGGAATCTTCACTAGCAAAGTCCTTTGCTAGCTCTCGCGCACCGCGCATGCGCGGCCGTCTTCCCGCCCGAAACCGGCTCGAGCCGGCCAGTCTCGTATGTAGCAAAAGAGATACAAGGGAAGACACAACTCCAAAGGGGAGGCGGGCGGGTTTGTGAGAACAATCAGCCTGCTGTCCTCGGAGAATATCTTCTACAGGTATGTAGCATTCGCTTTCTCCGAGGACAAGCAGGCTGCTTGTTCTCACTGATGGGGTATCCCTAGCCCCCAGGCTCACTCAAAACAACAACCATGGTCAATTGGGCCTCGCAACGGCGAGGACATAACTGAGATTGACCTAAAAAATTTACCAACTAACTGAGAGTGTAGCCTGGAACAGAACAAACAGGGCCCTCGGGGGGTGGAGTTGGATCCTAAAGCCCAAACAGGTTCTGAAGAACTGACTGCCCGAACCGACTGTCGCGTCGGGTATCCTGCTGCAGGCAGTAATGAGATGTGAATGTGTGGACAGATGACCACGTCGCAGCTTTGCAAATTTCTTCAATGGAGGCTGACTTCAAGTGGGCTACCGACGCAGCCATGGCTCTAACATTATGAGCCGTGACATGACCCTCAAGAGCCAGCCCCGCCTGGGCGTAAGTGAAGGAAATGCAATCTGCTAGCCAATTGGATATGGTGCGTTTCCCCACAGCCACTCCCCTCCTATTGGGATCAAAAGAAACAAACAATTGGGCGGACTGTCTGTTGGGCTGTGTCCGCTCCAGGTAGAAGGCCAATGCTCTCTTGCAGTCCAATGTGTGCAGCTGACGTTCAGCAGGGCAGGAATGAGGACGGGGAAAGAATGTTGGCAAGACAATTGACTGGTTCAGATGGAACTCCGACACGACCTTTGGCAAGAACTTAGGGTGAGTGCAGAGGACTACTCTGTTATGATGAAATTTGGTGTAAGGGGCATGGGCTACCAGGGCCTGAAGCTCACTGACTCTACGAGCTGAAGTAACTGCCACCAAGAAAATGACCTTCCAGGTCAAGTACTTCAGATGGCAGGAGTTCAGTGGCTCAAAAGGAGGTTTCATCAGCTGGGTGAGAACGACTGTAGGAGGCTTGACAGGGGGCTTTGACAAAAGCAAACCTCTCATGAAGCGAACAACTAAAGGCTGTCCCGAGATCGGCTTACCTTCCACATGGTAATGGTATGCACTGATTGCACTAAGGTGAACCCTTACAGAGTTGGTCTTGAGAACAGACTCAGACAAGTGCAGAAGGTATTCAAGCAGGGTCTGTGTAGGACAAGAGCGAGGATCTAGGGCCTTGCTGTCACACCAGACGGCAAACCTCCTCCATAAAAAGAAGTAACTCCTCTTAGTGGAATCTTTCCTGGAAGCAAGCAAGATACGGGAGACACCCTCTGACAGACCCAAAGAGGCAAAGTCTACGCTCTCAACATCCAGGCCGTGAGAGCCAGGGACCGGAGGTTGGGATGCAGAAGCGCCCCTTCGTCCTGCGTGATGAGGGTCGGAAAACACTCCAATCTCCACGGTTCTTCGGAGGATAACTCCAGAAGAAGAGGGAACCAGATCTGATGCGGCCAAAAAGGAGCAATCAGAATCATGGTGCCTCGGTCTTGCTTGAGTTTCAACAAAGTCTTCCCCACCAGAGGAATGGGAGGATAAGCATACAGCAGGCCCTCCCCCCAATTCAGGAGGAAGGCATCCGATGCCAGTCTGCCGGGGGCCTGAAGCCTGGAACAGAACTGAGGGACTTTGTGGTTTGCTCGAGATGCGAAGAGATCCACCAAGGGGGTGCCCCACACTTGGAAGATCTGGCGCACCACTCGGGAGTTGAGCGACCACTCGTGAGGTTGCATAATCCTGCTCAACCTGTCGGCCAGACTGTTGTTTACGCCTGCCAGATATGTGGCTTGGAGCACCATGCCTTGACGGCGAACCCAGAGCCACATGCTGACGGCTTCCTGACACAGGGGGCGAGATCCGGTGCCCCCCTGCTTGTTGACATAGTACATGGCAACCTGGTTGTCTGTCTGAATTTGGATAATTTGGTGGGACAGCCGATCTCTGAAAGCCTTCAGAGCGTTCCAGATCGCTCGCAACTCCAGAAGATTGATCTGTAGATCGCGTTCCTGGAGGGACCAGCTTCCTTGGGTGTGAAGCCCATCGACATGAGCTCCCCATCCCAGGAGAGACGCATCCGTGGTCAGCACTTTTTGTGGCTGAGGAATTTGGAAAGGACGTCCCACAGTCAAATTGGAGCAAATCGTCCACCAATACAGGGATTTGAGAAAACTCGTGGACAGGTGGATCACGTCTTCTAGATCCCCCGTAGCCTGAAACCACTGGGAAGCTAGGGTCCATTGAGCAGATCTCATGTGAAGGCGGGCCATGGGAGTCACATGAACTGTGGAGGCCATGTGGCCCAGCAATCTCAACATCTGCCGAGCTGTGATCTGCTGGGACGCTCGCACCCGCGAGACGAGGGACAACAAGTTGTTGGCTCTCGCCTCTGGGAGATAGGCGCGAGCCGTCCGAGAATCCAGCAGAGCTCCTATGAATTCGAGTCTCTGCGCCGGGAGAAGGTGGGACTTTGGGTAATTTATCACAAACCCCAGCAGCTCCAGGAGGCGAATAGTCATCTGCATGGACTGCAGGGCTCCTGCCTCGGACGTGTTCTTCACTAGCCAATCGTCGAGATATGGGAACACGTGCACCCCCAGCCTGCGAAGTGCTGCTGCTACTACAGCCAAGCACTTTGTGAACACCCTGGGCGCAGAGGCGAGCCCAAAGGGTAGCACACAGTACTGGAAGTGACGTGTGCCCAGCTGAAATCGCAGATACTGTCTGTGAGCTGGCAGTATCGGGATGTGTGTGTAGGCATCCTTCAAGTCCAGAGAGCATAGCCAATCGTTTTCCTGAATCATGGGAAGTAGGGTGCCCAGGGAAAGCATCCTGAACTTTTCTTTGACCAGATATTTGTTCAGGGCCCTTAGGTCTAGGATGGGACGCATCCCCCCTGTTTTCTTTTCCACAAGGAAGTACCTGGAATAGAATCCCAGTCCTTCTTGCCCGGATGGCACGGGCTCGACCGCATTGGCGCTGAGAAGGGCGGAGAGTTCCTCTGCAAGTACCTGCTTGTGCTGGAAGCTGTAAGACTGAGCTCCCGGTGGACAATTTGGAGGTTTTGAGGCCAAATTGAGGGTGTATCCTTGCCGGACTATTTGGAGAACCCACTGATCGGAGGTTATGAGAGGCCACCTTTGGTGAAACGCTTTCAACCTCCCTCCGACTGGCAGGTCGCCCGGCACTGACACTTGGATGTCGGCTATGCTCTGCTGGAGCCAGTCAAAAGCTCGTCCCTTGCTTTTGCTGGGGAGCCGAGGGGCCTTGCTGAGTCGCACGCTGCTGACGAGAGCGAGCGCGCTGGGGCTTAGCCTGGGCCGCAGGCTGTCGAGAAGGAGGATTGTACCTACGCTTGCCAGAAGAGTAGGGAACAGTCTTCCTTCCCCCGAAAAATCGTCTACCTGTAGAGGTAGAAGCTGAAGGCTGCCGGCGGGAGAACTTGTCGAATGCGGTATCCCGCTGGTGGAGCTGCTCTACCACCTGTTCGACTTTCTCTCCAAAAATGTTATCCGCACGGCAAGGCGAGTCCGCAATCCACTGCTGGATTCTATTCTCCAGGTCGGAGGCACGCAGCCATGAGAGCCTGCGCATCACCACACCTTGAGCAGCGGCCCTGGACGCAACATCAAAGGTGTCATACACCCCTCTGGCCAGGAATTTTCTGCACGCCTTCAGCTGCCTGACCACCTCCTGAAAAGGCTTGGCTTGCTCAGGGGGGAGAGCATCAACCAAGCCCGCCAACTGCCGCACATTGTTCCGCATGTGTATGCTCGTGTAGAGCTGGTAAGACTGGATTTTGGCCACGAGCATAGAAGAATGGTAGGCCTTCCTCCCAAAGGAGTCTAAGGTTCTAGAGTCCTTGCCCGGGGGTGCCGAAGCATGCTCCCTAGAACTCTTAGCCTTCTTTAGGGCCAGATCCACAACTCCAGAATCATGAGGCAACTGAGTGCGCATCAGATCTGGGTCCCCATGGATCCGGTACTGGGACTCGATCTTCTTGGGGATGTGGGGATTAGTTAATGGTTTTGTCCAGTTCGCAAGCAATGTCTTTTTCAGGACATGGTGCAAGGGAACAGTGGACGCTTCCTTAGGTGGAGAAGGATAGTCCAGGAGCTCAAACATTTCAGCCCTGGGCTCGTCCTCCACAACCACCGGGAAGGGGATGGCCGTAGACATCTCCCGGACAAAGGAAGCGAAAGACAGACTCTCAGGAGGAGAAAGCTGCCTTTCGGGAGAGGGAGTAGGATCGGAAGGAAGACCCTCAGACTCCTCGTCAGAGAAATATCTGGGGTCTTCTTCCTCCTCCCACGAGGCCTCACCCTCGGTGTCAAACAAAAGTTCACGGACCTGTGTCTGCAACCGTGCCCGACTCGACTCCGTGGAGCCACGTCCACGATGGGGGCGTCGAGAGGTAGACTCCCTCGCCCGCATCGGCGAAGCTCCCTCCGCCGACGTAGTCGGGGAGCCTTCCTGGGAGGCGACGGCAGCCGGCACCGCACGCGGTACCGGCGCCGGAGACCTCACCTCGGGCGATGGGCCAGCCGGCGCCACGCTCGACGGTATCGGAGGCGCAAGCACCGCCGGTACCGGAGGGGTAGGGCGCAACAGCTCCCCCAGAATCTCTGGGAGAACGGCCCGGAGGCTCTCGTTCAGAGCGGCTGCAGAGAAAGGCATGGAAGTCGATGCAGGCGTCGACGTCAGAACCTGTTCCGGGCGAGGAGGCTGTTCCGGGCTGTCCAGAGTGGAGCGCATCGACACCTCCTGAACAGAGGGTGAGCGGTCCTCTCGGTGCCGATGCCTGCTGGGTGCCGACTCCCTCGGCGACCCAGAGCTCTCGGTACCGACACGGGAAGGGGACCGGTGACGATGCTTCTTCGATTTCTTAGAACGAAGCATGTCACCGGAGCTTCCCGGTACCGACGAGGAGGACGTAGAATCCAGCCGTCGCTTCCTCGGGGCCGAGGCCGAAGGAGGTCGGTCTCGGGGGGGCTGTACCGCAGGAGCCCTCAGGGTAGGGGGAGACCCACCCGAAGGCTCACCGCCACCAGCAGGGGAATGGACAGCCCTCACCTGCACTCCTGACGATGCACCACCGTCCGACGACATCAGCAGACGAGGTTCCGGTACCACCGACGTCGATGCAGCTATCCGATGTCTCGGCGCCGATGCAGAGGGCCGATGCCTCGATGCACTGGCAGCTGAGGATGAAGCTCTGGACGCTGAAGACGTCGATGCACACGATACCCCCGGTGCCGATGCCGACGAAGAGCCCGAGAACAAAACGTTCCACTGGGCCAATCTCGCTACCTGAGTCCGCCTTTGCAAAAGGGAACACAGACTGCAGGCCTGAGGGCGGTGCTCGGCCCCCAGACACTGAAGACACAACGCGTGCCTGTCAGTGAGCGAGATAACCCGGGCGCACTGGGTGCACTTCTTGAAGCCGCTGGAAGGCTTCGATGTCATGGGCGGAAAAATCACGCCGGCGAAATCAAAATCCGAAATGACGAAAATGAGCACCAAAAACTTTGAGGGAGAAAAATCTCGACCGAGGCCGAAAAGAGGCCTACCCCGACGACGAAAGAAAACTTACCGGGGCAAAGACTGGAAATACGGGTAGGGGCAAATGAACCCAAAGGGTTTTGCGGAGCACTTCCCGAACGAAAAGAAATACT
This sequence comes from Microcaecilia unicolor, assembly GCF_901765095.1. Classification (NCBI taxonomy): domain Eukaryota; kingdom Metazoa; phylum Chordata; class Amphibia; order Gymnophiona; family Siphonopidae; genus Microcaecilia; species Microcaecilia unicolor. The sequence goes on along the minus strand of NC_044033.1, from coordinate 457,474,089 downwards.
TTCCGAAGAAAAAACACGTCGATTAGACAAAGGACGCGCGAGGTCGACTCTCTGGGGCTCGACACGGCGAAAACACAGCCGTACCGAGTGCGGACGAAAGAAGACTGGCCGGCTCGAGCCGGTTTCGGGCGGGAAGACGGCCGCGCATGCGCGGTGCGCGCGGGCGCGCGAGAGCTAGCAAAGGACTTTGCTAGTGAAGATTCCGATTGGAGGGGCTGCCGTGGACGTCACCCATCAGTGAGAACAAGCAGCCTGCTTGTCCTCGGAGAATAAACTATAAGCTTAAGTGCTGCTAAATATTGGGGGCTAGTCATAGACAAGTGATTTAAGCAGAGAGGGGCCTCTCCTGCCCTCTCTGTTTTGAATATTGTCTGGACTGTCTCTTTAAGCCAAATATATTTTTCTGGCCTAACTAAGAGACCTTCCAAGATGATGTTAAGAGAGCACATTTACTGCATATCTTTGTTTCAGAAATAACCTTCCTGCATAGTTTCCCAGCTGGGCCACTTTTTGTTATCAGCTGTGCCTGGCACTATAAGACTCAATAATGTAGAGCGTCTCTGGTTCCCAGAGACACCCAGCCATCTGCCATAAATTAGCTTTTTTCCATATTTTCTCTATTTCTGCATTTTTATGATTGGCTAGAGGAACCACTCACCTCCTGGGCAGAATGTATAATCTGCATTCTAAGATTTTATTCATTTGGACTTTCATCAGGACTTTCACTTGGGAACTCCAATTAAACAGTCTGCTGAAACATCTTTTGTGCTGACACCAGTACCAAATTTTGTGCAAGGCCTGCCTTGTCAAGCAGAGCTGGTGTCTATAATCTGCTGCTATCCTTGCATCCCCAGGATAGGAGAGAGGAAGGTTCCCACTGTTTTCTGCAAGTCCCACTGGCTGTTATTTGACTGCTATAATTATAATTGTGCTGATTGTCACCTGCTGTAATTATCTGCAAAACAACTCTGTCCACCTGAATTCTGACTTCTGATTTATGAAAAATTAGCTGTAACTGAGTATATACCGGTTTGCCATGATTTCCATTTGCTACTAATAAAAGTATCATTATGTCTACCTTAAGGTGCTTGAGTGAGATTAGCTGGCTCGCCACATAGTAATATAGCAAATGACGACAGATAGACCTGTACGGTCCATCCAGTCTGCCCAACAAGATGAGAGTCATGAAAAGTCTTCTCCTTAATCGCTCCACCGCCTTACCTATCCCTATCCTTTTTCTCATACCTCTTCTATCCCATTTACTCCTTGTTCATTTGTCCTATCACATACCCCCTTTGTTGATTCTATTACTATTGATTGTATTCTCTTGTTACTATATAAGCCGCATTGAGCCTGCGATGAGCGGGAAAGCGCGGGATACAAATGTAATAAATAAATAAAAGAACAGTGAGCTATGGATCTGTATAGCTGCTGAAAAGAAACGGTAAAATATGTGAAAGGAAAATGACAGCTGGTCAGGCACAATTAACTGGAATTATTTCAGTATTAAGTATGATCTTATACATAAACTAGTAAAAAAGGCCCGTTTCTGACACAAATGAAACAGGCGCTAGCAAGGTTTTCCTCGGAGTGTGCATGTTTGAGAGAGTGTATGTGAGAGTGACTGTGTGTGAGACAGAGAGAGTGAATGTGCGAGTGAGAGTGAGTCTGGGTGCGAGTGTGTCTGTGAGAGAAAGTGTGTGCGAGAATGAGAGTGTGTGCAAGTGCGTATGTGAGACACAGTGTGAGAGTGTGTTTCACACAAATACAGTGTGTGCGAGAGAGAGAGTGTGTGTGAGAGACAGACTCTCTGTGAGACTGAGTGTATGAGACCAAGAGTGTGTGAGTGACTGCGTGACACATAGAGAGTGAATGTGATACAGTGTGAGACATAGAGTGTGTGAGAGTGAGAGAGAGAAAGACATTGATAATGTGAGAGAGAGAGTGTGTGTGTGACAGAGATACCTCCCCCCCTCTCTGGTGTCAGGCCCCCCTCCTTCTCTCTCTCTCTCTCTGGTATCAGGCCCCCCCTCTCTCTCTGGTGTCTGAGCGTTACTGTGCAGGACGCTGAGCTCTGGCTGTGCTTCAAGGAACTGACCAATCCTATTTAATAGAATGCACCTCCAACATTCTGAAGCCGAGAAACCTCGTGTGGTTGGTCACTTCTGCTTGTGACAAACCCAGAAGTACTGATGTCAATTCAGGAGATGGATACAGAGAGCAGGAATGCCTCAGCCATGCAGTCAGCTTCAGAATGTTGGAGGTGCGTTTTATTATATAGGATAGTGTTAATTCAAATTCAAAACAGTTTTGAATGGTTTTTAAATGATTTTGCTTAAAAATAGTCCCTATTTTATATGTCATGCTTTTACTAAGTTTTCTAAAGTTGGGAAATCATGAAAACAAACAAACAAAAAAAAAGGATGAAGAACTTACCCTCCTTGGCAGCAAATGCTTGACTATCTCCGATGACTTTTGGTAACTCAGGGTTGTAACGTGTTCCTTCTGGAAAAATCACAAGATACATCTGTGGGATAAACATATTTTTCAATTTATTATTAACACAGCTTGTCAGCTTTTAAAATTCATCACAAATTTGTCTTTTAAATGAGATAGTTATTTATTTATTTGTTACATTTGTATCCCACATTTTCCCACCTATTTGCAGGCTCAATGTGGCTTACATAGTACCGTAGAGGCAATTGCCAATAACGGATATAACAAATACAAAGTGAGGTTGTGGTAAAGTGCATGTGACACACACACTGGGGAATCGTAAGAAGAAGAATTAAGTTATGTCCAGTATGAGCTTTGGTTTTGTTGTGTTGCTGGGTTAAGGCATTTAAGTTGGATCGTTAGGGTATGCCTTTTTGAACAAGTTAGTTTTTAGTAATTTCCGGAATTTCAGGTGGTTATATGTTGTTTTGGTATTGCGTTCCATAGTGGTGTGCTTATATAGGAGAAGCTGGATGCATAGGTTGATTTGTATTTGAGTCCTTTGCAGCTTGGCTGATGGAGATTTAGGTATGTTCGTGTTGATCTTGATGTGTTTCTGGTTGGTAGGTCTATGAGGTCTGTCTTGTATCCCGGGGCTTCTCCGGGATTTTGAACGCAATGCGTTCTTTGATTGGGAGCCAGTGCAGTTTTTCTCGTAGAGGTTTGTCGCTTTCGAATTTCATTTTTCCAAATATAAGTCTGGCTGCTGTGTTTTGAGCAGTTTGAAGTTTCTTTATGATTTGTTCTTTGCATCCCACATAGATACCATTGCAGTAGTCTAGATGGCTTAGTACCATAGATTGTACTAAGTTGAAAAATATTTCTCTCGGGGAAAAAAGGTTTCATGCATTAGAGCTTCCACGTTGAGTGGAATATTTTCTTCGTTGTAGTTTTCACTTGACTCTCTAGTGTGAGGTTTTGGTCGATTATGACTCTGAGAATTTTCAGGCCGTCTGAGATAGGGAGGGTGTAGTCTGAGGTAGTTATGTTGGTGGGTTTGTTCGTGTTATACTGGGATGAGAGGATGAGACTGTGTGTTTTTTCTGTGTTGTTTTAGTTGAAATGCATTTGCCCAGTTGAAATGCATTGTTTTCCAGTGATCTTTAGTGGTACTCAGCACATAGTCCTCTGGCTAGAAATCACCCTAAGCAAAATTTAGCTGGGTCTTTTGAATAGTGGCTTTCAACCCAGTGCTCAGGGACCACCTGACCAATTGGGTTTTCAAGATATCCACAATGAATATGCTTGAGAGAGATTTGCATACCAAGAATCTCTCTCATGCATATTCCATATAGATATCCTGAAAACCTGACTGGCCAGGTGGTCCTCGAGGACTGGGTTCAAAACCACTGTTCTAGGGGAAGTTAGCAGATCTGGGGAAAAAACAAACCTCACATACCATTTATTTATTTGTTACATTTGCATCCCACATTTTCCCACCTAATTGCAGGCTCAATGTGGCTTACATAGTACCGTAAAGGCATTCGCCAAGACCGGTAAAGAAACAAATACAGGGTGATATTGTAGTCGAATAAAGGTACGTGCTGAGAGGGTGTGTTGTTTGAGTGCTCCTGACTCTCGTAGGACAAACCGTAGAGTTTTCTTTCTCAACCCAAATTATGGGGAAGAGAAAGGGTAAAACCAGGACTAATGCCTCTCCTAACCCCGGTGATAAGCCAATTCTATGGCAAACGACCCTAGAGGCTTTTCGAGTCCAAACGCAAGGAGCATAGGTACTGACCTTGGTTGGATCCCCGGGACTGCCGGGAGATCTTAGCTTAGAGGCGGTATCATTGAGTCCGCCTCTGCAGACAGCCCCGCCGAGACCCGGAGGGGATTTGACGCCAGCAGGAGAGCCACGAATTGAATCTTCAGTGGCTAGAGGAGGCCCTGCTAGATTCTCAACGCCTGATGAGTCAACAACGGATAATAGTGTGAGGGGTGTGGACGCCTCACTTTCCCCCATCATGGCAACCCCATCTGAGAGAATCGGTGAGAAATCAAGACCGGTTGTTGTAACCTTAGAGGCTCTGTGGGATGCAATCCAGGTTTTAAATTCATCTCTACTTCAATCTACGAACGTATTCAAAACTGAAGTAACTGAAATTAAACAACAGCAGCAAATTCTAACTTCGAGGATAAATCTGAGTCCAATGAATTAGAGATAAATAAATTACAAAATCTTGTGGGAAATATGGTTGTAGAAAGAGATAATGTTGAAAAAAAGATTGAATACTTAGATAACCGAGACGCAACAATCTAAGATTCTTAAATTTTCCAAAGACGCCTCTGATACCAGCAATGGAAATGTTGCGTAAATATTTTATTGAAGTACTAAGTATTTCGAAAGAAGCTCTTCCTCCAGTAGTTAAGGCATATTATATCACAGGAATTAAATCATTACCTGCAGAACATGTACCGGAGTTAAATCTAACAGCATTCCCTAAAATGTCTTTAGAGACAATTACTGAACGCATGACGCATCTTGCTTCCTTCGCCTTTGAGACCAATTGAAACAACATACTTAGACTTTACTTCAGATTTATTTACAAGTGATTTTTTGGAGCAAAGATACAAGTTTTCCCCGATTTAAGCAAATCTACATAGAAAAGGAGAAAGGAATTCTCGGGGTTTAAGCCATGGATCCTTGCATTGGGAGGAACTTTTATATTAAAATTTCCATGTAGAAGCATAATTTCTTTGAACACGATTAATTATGTATTCTTTGACCCAGTTAAAATGCGACAGTTTATTATTGCCAAGGAGGGCAGTGGCGCTGAATTGAACCTGAATGCTCCGACAGGGAGCTAAAACCGCTGGTTGGAACCTAAGCTCTCCCCTCTCTGTTGAATATATTCATACGATATTTTTGTGTTTATCAATTACCTTGTGTCTTGATCAAAACTAATGTGGTCTAAGTTTAAGTATAATTTCCTAACTTTCTTTTACAGGAAAAGAGTAATTTTTTCCTAATGTATTTTTTCTTATTTTCAGACATTTATATTATATTATGTGAATGTGTAATTGAAATTTAATAAACAGAATATATATATATAAAAAAAAAGAATAAAGGTACATGTGCTTCTGATACAATGGAGGTCAGGGAGAGGAAAGGATTAATAGCGTCCATTATGAGCTTTGCTTTTGCTGTGTTGCAGAGTGTAGGTATTTATTTTGGGTCGGTGGGATATGCCTTATTGAACAGGTAGGTTCAATCTGATGTCTGGATCCCTGGCCATTTAGCAAAAAATGCTGAGGCCTATACATTTAGCAATAAAGTCACTAGCAACATGAACCACCATTTCCCAGGCCCCTAATTTATACATAAAAACACCAATAAATGAAAAGAACACCATATTATAGTTCAGTTGTATACTGAAAAATTGCAAAACAGATCTGCATTTAGATGTTGAAAAGACTTGCATCACTTGACATACTAATTGATGATATGCAAAACATTTGCAGGTAGGAAGATGGTCTGCAAGAAAAACTACTTGTGATGAGACCAAATTATCACTGTTTCTTTAATATATAAATTGTAAGGGGGTACTTGCACTCTACAATGGCAGTTATTTGGAAAGGCAAAGACCCAGAGAGTTTCAGGAATCAGGAACAGCAGTGAAGAACTGGCTGTATATCACAGAGGCTAGATGTACAGCACACCCACAGGACAAACATTAATAGACTGTTGGACCATCCCTGGCCTTCTTTATATATGATCATTAATCAGGACATATCCAATGCTGGTCCAATGAGATTTTCTAAGCCGTGCCAGGGCAACAGAAAAGCAGAAGATAGAAAGCTAGGATAGTTTTCTTGTTTGTACAGTTCCTAATACTCTGCCACAGGTTTTCAGCCTCTACTCCTTGAGTCACAGGTTCTATCCCCATCAACTCTGACAGAATACTGTCCCCTTTTATTGGTCCCCACTTGGGGGTCTTTGGGCCTGGTTTTTCTACCATCAACGTTCCTTGTCTGGTTCCCTGCTGTGCTTCTCTGTATCATATCCTTTCCACTTGAGCAGTTACTATAACTGCAGATGTACCTACAATCATGTTGAACAAGCACCACCTACTGCTCACTTACTGTTATTGAGGGGGGGGGGGGGAGAAGTCTCAGATCCAGAAAAGGATTTTACTTTTGGGACTTAAGGAAGGTCACAAAAAAACCACAAAATGAATATGTGGCTTGCATGGAACTGTACTCTGAATGCTAATGAGCTCATTTGTTCTTGAATTACAAGGGGGGGGGGGGGGGTCACATGATTTTTTTAAACAAGTTTGCTGGTTTGTCTTTTACTGCTTGTGTATCTGCTTGAGGCCCAGACTTTTTACTGCTTGTGTGTCTGCTTGAGGCCCAGACTTTGTTCTCCACAATGGATTAAAGATTCCCACATTGTACCTTATCTTTTGCTGTCCTAATTCCTTCTGAACCTGCACATGCAGTTCACTTAAAGCTTAGATCCAATCTGATGCTGCTGGAATCTGATTGCTGAACTGCCTCTAAGTGAAAATGAGAATGGAGAACACCTGGTTGATGAACATTTTGTATTTTTTAGGAAAATCCTGTCACTGGAAGTAACCGAGTTCAGTAGATTTAGTCATATTTACAAAAGCAATAGAAATATTGCTCAAGAGTTTGGTTCATTTGTTCTGCCTGTACATCAGATTGAAGGTGATAGGCTGAAGATAAATGGACCTGGATGTCCAAGAGCTTGGTCACTTCTCACCAAAACTGTACAGTGAACTAGTACCTAGGTCAGAGACTATGATGCATATTTTCAAAGCACATACATAGTAACCTATGGAACTTTGTAAGTCTAAGTGCTTTGAAAATGAGCCTCTATATGAGACAGTAGCCCATGAAGGTGGACTACTTCTCTGGCATGTCCAATATTTTGTTTGCTGTAGAAAGACCAGCAGTGATGATCAGGTGAGCTATCATGGAAAAAGAATCTACTGTTACTAAGTTTGTGGATTTCTCTTGTTTTAACTATATGTTCACAGAAATCCACTTACAAGGCTTAAAGAGCATAACTACGTATGCTCTTTAAGCCTTGTAAGTGGATTTCTGTGAACATATAGGCATCATAAGTTCTTGAGGACTTTCTTATGGCATCTTATAATTGGGCACAAAGGAATATATTGTGTCTCTCTATATCTTGGCTCTAAACTGGCCAGAAGAAACCCTGGCCAGTTCATTCTCTAGGGAGTTTTGGCAGCTGTGGAGTACTTCCAGGTGCAGGGTGCCTTTGGGAACATATAGTTTGTTCCCCTCATAGCAGTATCCTCCTATGCCAGTTCCACCCCACTGCTTCTCCAGATCCCATTATTCCCCACTGCAGGTGTTGTGCAAATTCATCATTGGATAGGCCTACCTTCACTTGCTTGCTCCAGGAAATCTAGTTTCTTAATACCTAACACAAAATTCTCAGGGCAGAGGATCATGCTAGGACAGGGGTGGCCAACCTTGGTCCTCAAAGCAACATAGTAAGTATGGCAGATAAAGACCTGAATGGTTCATCCAGTCAGCCCAACAGTCACATACATTATCAATTCAAGATTAAATTAACAATGAACGTGATATTAATACTTGATCATGGTCTTTCTTTGGTGTTTTTGGAACATAGACTGTAGAAGTCTGCCCGGCTCAGTTCTTATATTCCAAATACTGGAGTTGCCATCAAAGTTCACTCCAGCCTATCCGAATCCATTTTGTCATTTGCAGGACACAGACCATAAAGTCTGCCCAGTACTGTCCTCACATTCCAAATTACTGGACTTTCCGTCGAAGCTCTCTCCAACCCATCCTACAACCGGACTGCTATATGCAGGACTCAGACTGTACAAGCCAGTCCAGCACCAGTCTTAGCCGATACAGCCAGAGTTACCATCTAAGAACTACTTGACATGCAAACACATATGCAACCCTTTAAACCCTCCAGGATTTCTTCTATGAACACAGAGCAGAAGTATTTCTTTAGCACATTTGATTGTTTCTCATCATTATCCACATAGCGGTTCACTGCATCTTTCAGTCCCACAATTCCATTTTTAGTCTTCCTCATTTCTCTAATGTACCTGAAAAAAATTCTTGCGGCCCCTCCTTACATTTCTAGCCATTTGTTCTTCTACTTGCACTTTTGCCAGACATATCTCTCTTTTAGCTTCTTTCAGTTTTATTCGGTATTCCTCTCTATATTCCTCTTCTTGAGATTTCCTATACTTCATGAACACCAACCCTTTAGCCTTCATTTTCTCAGCCACTTGCTTGGAGAACCATATCGGTTTCCTTTTTCTCCTGCTTTTATTTACTCTCCTTACATAAAGGTCAGTAGCCATATTTATAGCTCCTTTCAGCCTGGACCACTGCCTTTCCACTTCTCGTACGTCCTCCCAGCATATTAGCTCTTTCTTCAGGTATTCCCCCATTTTACTAGAGTCAGCCTGTTTGGTTTGAAATAACAGCTAAAGTGGAGGTCTGCCACTCAAAACAAAGTCCTGGATTTCAAACTGTTTGATGATCACTGCTGCCCCAGTGGGCACCCACTCGGACATTAGACACACTTTTCCCTTATGTGAGCACCAGATCCAGTATCACTCCTTCCCTTGTGGGTTCCATCTAGAGAGTTGCACGGGGACAGAAATCCTACCCATCCCCGCCCGTCCCTGCTGGAATCTTACCCGTCCCCACCCATCCCCGCTGGAATCTTACCCATCCCCACCCATCCCCGCAAAAATTTAAACCATCCCAACCCGTCCCCACCCGTCCCCGCAAGAATTTAACCCATCCCCACCCATCCCCGTAAGAATTTAACCCATCCCCGTAAGAATTTAATAGTACATAAAAGAAAGTTCCAGTCAGCTCCCTTTCTGGATTTGAGCCACAGCACTGTAGGCAAGGAAGGAATGGAAGTTGGAACTTGGAACACTCTGGTGCGCACATGTAAGATTTGTCTCTGATTCACTGGCAGTGTGTGCTGAGAGGCCGCCACATGCACGCGCCAGTAGGTCAGGTGACATCTGATTCTCGTGCCTGTGTCAGAGCTGAGGTCTGTGCACCAGCCTGGGAGCAAAGAGGATTAATAGTAACATAGTAAGTGACAGCAAATAGACCTGAACGGTCCATCCACTCTGCCCAATAGTCACACTCATGATCAATTCATCATTAAATCAATGAGTGTGATATTATATACTTGATTATGGTCTTTCTTTCGTGTTTCTGGAACAAAGACCACAGGAGTCTATCTGGCCCCATCCTTATGTTCCAACTGCTGGAGTTGCCATCAAAGCCCACTCCAGCCTATTCATGTTCTCATTTGTGGGACACAGACCGTAAAAGTCTGTCCAGCACTGTCCTCATGTTCCAGCCACTGAAGTTGCTGTCTAAGCCCTTTCCAGCCCATCCTACACCAGATTGCCATGTATGAGACACAGAACATACAAGTCTGCCAGGTATCAGCTCTAGTTCATCACAGCCAGAGTCGCCATCTAAGTGTCACTTGACATATCCACACACATGCAGCCATTTAAAGTTAGCTTTTATATAACTTCCATTTTCTAATTAGAGATCCTCTGTGTTCATCCCACGCCTTTTTGAATTCCGTCATCATTTGTGACTCTACCACCTCCTTAATGGAAGACTTTCCACATTTATGCTGTTAAAGCAAGGAAGAAGAGGAGGAGGAGACAGCACTCAAATAAATTGGTATTCGGTAGATGAGAGGCTGGTGTAAGTGCAGCTTACACTTCCACGGGAAGCCCACAGAACTGGTTCCATCCCCGCGGGAACCCCGCAGGAACTGCCTCCGTCCCCGCGGGAACCCCGCAGAACTGCTTCCATCCCCGCGGGAACCCCGCAGGAACTGCCTCCGTCCCCGTGGGAATCCCGCGGGTTCCGCGGGATTCCCGCGGGGACGGAAGCCGTGCAGCTCTCTAGTTCCATCACCATTTGTCGAGCACAGCATAACTATATAGTACATAAGTATTGTCATACTGGGACAGACCGAAGGTCCATCAAGCCAAGCATCCTGTTTCCAACAATGGCCAATCCAGGTTACAAGTACCTGGCAAGATCCCATAACAGTACAATACATATGCTGCTTATCCTAGAAATAAGAAGTGCATTTTCCCCAAGTCCATTTTAATAATGGCTCATGGACTTTTCTGTTAGGAAACTTTCCAAACATTTTTAAACCCTACTAAGCTAACTGCTTTTACTACATTCTCTGGCAATGAATTTGAGAGTTTAATTACACGTAGAATGAAGAAATATTTTCTCAGATTCATTTTAAATTTACTACTTTGTACTACATTGTGTGCCCCTTAGTCCTAGTATTTTTGGAAACAACAAACAAGTGATTCACATCTGCCCATTCCATGCCACTCATTATTTTATAGACCTCTATCATATCTCCCCCTCAGCCGTCTTTCCTCTAAGCTGAAGAGCCCTACCCACTTTAGCCTTTCTTCATAAGGAAGTCATCCCATCCCCTTTATCATTTTTGTCATCCTTCTGTTTTCTAATTCCACTATATCTTTTTTGAGATGCGGTGACCAGAATTGAACACAATATTCAAGATGCGGTCGCACCATGGAGCGATACAAAGGCATTATAATGTCCTCATTTTTATTTTCCATTCCTTTCCTAATAATACCTAACATTCCATTTGCTTTCTTAGCCTCCACTGTACACTGAGCAGAGGGTTTCAATATATCATCAACAATGACGCCTAGATCCCTTTCCTGGTCGGTGACTCCTAACATGGACCTTACATGACGTACCTATAATTCGGGTTCCTCTTTCCCACATGCATCACTTTGCACTTGCTCACATTAAACGTCATCTGCCATTTAGAAACCCAGTCTCATAAGGTCCACTTGTAATTTTTCACAATCCTCTCATGATTTAACGACACAAAGTTATTCAAACAACTTTGAATAACTTTGTGTCATCAGCAAATTTAATTACCTCACTAGTTACTCCCATCTCTAGATCATTTATAAATTTGTTAAAAAGCAGTGGTCCCAGCACAGACCCCTGGGGAACTCCACTATCTACCCTTCTCCACTGAGAACACTGACCATTTAACCCTACTCTCTGTTTCTCTCTTTCAACCAGTTTTTCATCCACAATAGAACACTACTTCCTATCCCATGACTCTCCAATTTCCTCTGGAGTCTTTCATGAAGTACTTTGTAAAACACCTTTCGAAAATCCAGATACACAATATCGACCGGCTCACCTTTATCCATATGTTTGTTCACCCCTTCAAAGAAATATAATATAGATTAATAAGGCGAGATTTCCCTTCACTAAATCCATGTTGGCTTTGTCTCATTAATCCATGCTTTTGAATATGTTTTCTACTATTTTGCTGGTACCAACATCAGACTCACCAGTCTACAATTTCCTGGATCTGCTCTGGAACCTTTTTTTTTTTTAATGGCATTACATTGGCCACCCTCCACCATGCTTGATTTTAAAGATAAATTACATATTACTAACAATAGCTCCGCAAGTTCATTTTTCAATTCTATCAGTACTCTGGGATGACTATCATCCGGTCCACATTTGCTACTCTTCAATTCATTTTCTCTGACTCGTCAGCTTTGAATACCATTTCTGGCACTGGTATCTCTCCCAAATCTTCGCTGAAGAGCAAAGCAAAGAATTCATTTAGTCTCTCTACTATGGCTTGGTCTTCCCTGATTGCCCCTTTCACTCCTTGGTCATCTAAGGATCCAGATGGTCATTATTTTGTAGCTCATCCTTGAATCCTGGAGCAAGAACTTATACTCATAAGTGTTTATGCCCCAAATGTATATGATCATAATTTTGTCATACTAGTTAAACTGGGTGCACAATTTGGAAACAAGCAATTATGTATTTTGGGGGATTTTAATCAGGTTCTTGATCCACAAATAGATAAGTCTTCAATGTTTTGATGAGTGAGTATGAGGCACAATAAGGGGTTGTATCACACAAAGCAATTAAAGAGAACAGCAGACTCAAACCAGAAAATAAAAATTTTACTGCTATGCATCTGTGTAAACCTCAATAATTTCTGATCACCCAATTATTTTCTAAAATGTAAATACAGCCTTAAGAATAGTTACCACCAAAACGTATTAAGGAAATAATTTTAAATTTATAGATATAGATATATACATGAAAAAAAGACTTCAAACTTACGTAGCAGCATCAACACTTAAGCTTCCAGAAATTAAAATCATAGGTCAAAATACTCCATTATTTCTCAAGCAAAAATATGCAGTCAGGAAAACATTGGGAATATGCTCACTTATAAAAAAAAACAGAATATAGTAAATCCACTTTACTCTGTAGCTCAATTGTCCAATAGATTTCCAAATTCATAATCCACAGGCCGAACCACTTGAAATCCAAATTATAATCTAAAGCTTTGCTGCTTTTAACTACAATAGTCTAAACTCTCAACAGGGACCTCTGTTTTGCCACAGGTTGCATCAGGGGATTTCACCGAGCTTGTACACTTACATCAAACATGGCTCCTAAAAATATTAAGGACTTTATCAGCATTCCACACCTCTTTAGGATGACATCAGTGAACCTGCTGGTAATTTAAAAAAAAAAAAGCATTCCACTCAATTCTTTGATTCAAACCAGTATTTTCAACCTAGTTCTCAGGGATCACCTGGTTACTTGGGTTTTTAGGATATCCAAAATACTGCCTCCTTGGTATGCAAATCTCTCTCATGCATATTCATTGTGAATATCCTGAAAACATGACTGGCCAGGCGATCCTGAAGACTGGGTTGAAAACCACTGATTTAAACCCTTAGGCGCCATAGCATCAAGGCAATGAATCATCACTGCTCTGTCTTAATTTATTGCAGATGTTTTCACAATAAAATTTCCACTGAAGATGATTTATAACAACACAGTGCAAATCCTCAAACCGATGTGCCGATTTTAAACAATGTCTTGCTAAAGGTTCCAATAACTTTAGATGAGCAATGTTCCCTCAATGTTCAAACATGTTTTTAATTTCTTAGAAGTCTGTCCCTCATAATAAAGTTGACAGAGAGCAATAAATTAAATGAATCACATACATCAAGTCACAGGAGGAAAGCTGACACAACTTCAACATTAAATCTCTCCCAGACATCTTAAAAGTTGAGAATTCGAACATGACGGAACACAGCAAACAATGACCACAACCAGCATGATGACCTACTTCCGTTGAAAAAGGAGGAATCCAAACATCTGAATGACACTTAAGTTCAGTTCTGGCTATAAGCTACTAAACATCACTAAGGGCCCTGTTTACTAAGCTGCACTGTAGGTGCACAAACTTTTTAGTGCACGCTAATGCTAGAGACATCTATAGAAATATAATGGGTGTCTCTATCTACTACTACTATTTAACATTTCTAAAGCGCTACTAGGGTTACGCAGCGCTGTACAATTTAACATAGAAGGACAGTCCCTGCTCAAAGAGCTTACAATCTAAAGGACAAATGTACAGTCAGTCAAGTAGGGGCAGTCAAATTGGGGCAGTCTAGATTTCCTGAAAAGTATAAAGGTTAGATGCCGAAAGCAACATTGAAGAGGTGGGCTTTGTGCAAGGATTTGAAGCGTTAGCGTATGCTAATTTTTAGCGCACACTAAAATGTTAGCGCGCCTACAGTGCAGCTTAGTAAACAAGACCCTTAGACAAAAAAACAGAGATAAATACTCAAAATGTTCCAATGTCAAAAAGGCATTTTTGGCAGAAACCAAAACTGTACTGTGTAGCCCTCACTCCTTCTCCTGATCAGAAAGAGCCCCCCTCCCAAGCCTACTGTGTTGTTGGTGGCTAATAGGGGCAGAAGCAATCCTCACTCGCCCCAGAGTCAAAATGGCTTCCAGGACTGTTGCTGGATGTCGCAGCAGTAATTTTGAGATTGGAGCCAACATAGGCAGGAACTGCGGATTGCAGCTCCAATCTCAAAATGGCTACCGCCTTGTTGGTGGGGGCTGAAGTAAAAAACTAAGTAAATAAAAAGGATAATGAAAGTATTGAAAGTCCTTTTATTATATAAAAAAAGCCCAACGTGGCCACACTCCGCCCACTTTGGGGTTGCATCAGGGGTCCTTTAATATGTCCAGCCATATTTATTTATTATCTATTATCAATCGATATCTTATTCTTTAAAGTTTATTGTATTAGTTTTATTAGTGCTATAGTTTTTGACAACTATTGTTTGAATATTTGTGCACACTTTGGCAGCTGGTTACTACTACTACTAATAATCATTTCTATAGTGTTACTAGAAGTATACAGCGCTATACATGCCTTGTTTACCTTTCCATGTTCAATTCACATATTCTTAAAACCTTACTATTACTATGTTTATTACTGTTTGTAATATTCTCCTTACAATACTTTGTAATTCTATTTACTATGTAAGCCGCATGGAACCTGCTATGTGTGGGAAAGAGCGGGGTACAAATGTAATAAATAAATATACACATTATATCCATGTACTTTCTCTGTCCCTAGAGAGCTCAAAATCACAAGATTTTTGTACCTGGGGCAATGGAGGGTTAAAATGACTTGCCCAAGGTCACAAGGAGCTGCAATAGGAATTGAACCCAGGTTGCCAGAATCAAAGCTCACTGCACTAACCATTAGACTACTCCTTCCCATATACTATGTATGTTCATTGGTTTTGTCCCGTATTTCCATTTTTTAAAATAAATGCAATACTAATTTATAGTTTGATTTTACTAATTAGAATATACTGTATTTAAATTGACCCCTGACGAAGCCCCGAAGTGGGTGAAACATGGCCACAGCTTTTTTTATACAGTATTGTTTTGTTTTTTTTAACTACTTACTAAATGTGGATTTAATGCTAAAAAATGCAGGATCATGCATTTGGGCTGCAAAGACCAAGGGAACAGTACAGTTTAGGAGGTAAAGAACCTTGGTGCATGAAAAGAGGAGCAAGACTTGGGTATGATTGTATGTGATGATTTTAAGTTGGCCAAACAGAAAAAAGAATGGCGAAAAATAGAAGGATGCTTGAGTGCACACGGAGAGGAATTGTCAGTAGGAAAAAGGAGGTGATAATGCCTCTGTATAAGACGGGTGAGACCTTATTTAGAATATTGTGTACAATTCTGGAGACTGCAAAAGGCACAGAAAGCAGGTCTCTTTCAACTGAAAGGAAGCTGTGGAATCAGGAGGCATAGGATGAAGGGAAAAGGGAATAGATTCAGAAGTAACCTGAGGAAATACTTCTTCATGGAAAGGGAGGTGAACTCATGGAACAGCCTCCCAGTGGCAGGGCCACCGAGACATAGCCAGACCCAGGACAGAACCGGACCACCTCATGCCGTCCTGCCCACCCACCTCCTTACCTGTCTTTGCCTCAAAAGGGGGGCAGAAGCCACTTCCTGCCTACTCCCACAGTCTATCCTCTCCTGCTTCTGTCTGTGCCGGCAGTCAGGACCCAGATGATTGTATTAATGCAATATCACGCTAATGCAATCATCCATTTCCTGGGCGGCACACAGGAAAGACAGACCCAGAAGCAAGCAGTAGGAAGAAGCTTGCGCCCCCCCTCCGCCCCCCTCTCTCGGTGGCCCTGCCCAGGAGATGAAAACTGTATCTGAATTCAAGAAAGCCTGGAGGACAAGTACATAGGATATTTAAGGGAGAGGAAGGGATAGTAGATGGAATGGATTGACGGAATGGATAGGCCAGGGGTAGGCAACTCCGGTCCTCGAGAGCCGCAGGCAGGTCAGGTTTTCAGGATATCCACAATGAATATGCAGGAGATAGATTTGCAAGCACTGCCTCCATGGTATGCAAATCTATGTCCTGCATATTCATAGTGGATATCCTAAAAACCTGGCCTGCCTGCGGCTCTCGAGGACCGGAGTTGCCTACCCCTGGGATAGGCTATGGGGCTCATTTTCAAAGCACTTAGCCTCCCAAAGTTCCATAGAAACCTATGGAACTTAGCCTCCCAAAGTGCTTTGAAAATATGCCTCTTTATGTTCTTTATCTGCCTTCATTTTTTTATATGTTTATGTTTGTAAGTTTTGATGTGCCACCTTTCTACACATACCATTAAGGCGGTTTACAATAATAAAAAATAGTACCATGGCAATTTGCCAATTTTGCTATCATCTACTATGTTACTATGAAACATGTCCAGAAATGCTCACCATCCTTCTAGGTGTACAGCAGATCTACAGCAATGTAAATTGTAGTTTTAGTAGTAATTATAGCTTACAGACATGAATGCAAAAATCAGCAGAGTCCTGCAAAAAGTCAGACAGTTGCCAAGCCCAATCTCTTAAATCCTGAGCACATCTGATAGGGTTTACCTAGCTGCAAAGGACTAAAATTCAAATCAACTTACGCATCCAGTTTTTCCTACATAAGCACACAACTGTGGAACGCATTACTGAAAGCCTTAAAAATGACATACGACCACCTCAACTTCCGGAAAACACTAAAAACTAACCTGTTTAAAAAGGCATACCCTAACGATCCAACTTAAATGCCTGATCTCTGCAACTCAACAAAACTAAAGTATGCAATGGACATAACACAACTTTCCTACTGTATGATTCCCTAATGTGGCTGTGCCACATGAACTTTACCTACCACAACATCACTTTGTATTTGTTCACACCGGTGTCGGCAAACGCCTCTACGGTACTATGTAAGCCACATTGAGCCTGCAAATAGGTGGGAAAATGTGGGATACAAATATAATAAATAAAACTTTGGACCTTAGGTTATGTTCTTAATCTGCCAATGACTTTATCTATTAGAAAGCAATACAATTTAATCAGAAAGATTTACCTATAAATTACAAAGAAAATGAAATTATAGATTATAGATACATAGATATATAAATGTAAATTCTGAATAATTTAAAATGCAGTACACCACAGCTAGGGGATTATTTGTAATCCCTGTATGTGTGAGACTGAATGCACTGCCAGTTTTATATATTGTGATCCACCAGCTGGGCCAAGACTCCAGGAGTCACAGAGATTAGGAATTAACTAGTTGCTATACCCAGTTAAAACTCAAAGGTCCAAAAGAAAAGCAAAACTGATGGTTAAAATAATTGCTTATCTGAGAGATTTACTATCTGTTTCCAGAAAAAATCCCTATAGCCAAGCACAACAGGAGTCCTGGAGGAGAGGTAGCTGGAGTGAGAGAAAGGCTCAGCAGGCAGCAGTGGCGTAGCCAGACCCAGTATTTTGGATGGGCCCAGAGTTAGATGGGTCCTTCCACACCATGCCACAGCCCCCCTCCTGGAGATCTAAAAAAAATATGTAGGGTTTTTTTTCACCTACCTCATCAACATCTCTCTTCCTCCGTGGCATCTTGGCATCTGCCTGCCCGTCACTGAACCCCGACCTTCGCCGGTGTACCCTACAGGCATCCCCGGTGCCTGCAGTGTCCCATTATTGCTGCCTGCACCAGCTCCACGGCATCTCGGCATCTGCCTGGCCATTGCTGAACCCCATCCCTCCCTGGTGTACCTTAAAGGTGTCCTTGGCACCTGCAGTGATCCATCATTGCTGCCTGTGCCAGTCCTGCTGGCTTCCATCGACCAAATCCCACCAGACAGGAAATGACATCAGCAAGGGTAGGATCCAGCCAATGGAAGGCTGCGGGGCGGTGCAGGCAGTAATAATGGATTACTGCAGGCGCCAGGGACGCTTGTAAGGTACACCGAGGAGAGATGGGGTTCAGAGACGGGCAGGCAGATGCCGGGGTGCTGCGGAAGAGGAGAGATGTTGATGTGGGGTTCTGCTGCTGGGTGGGCCTGAGCCAAGAATGGGTGGGCACAGACCCTGTGCCTACCCAGGCCCACCCGTAGCTACACCACTGGCAGGCAGCCTGGGAAAGAAGCTGCCTACTGGGAAACAATGGAGGAGCCTATTTCTCCCCTGGTGGGAAAGCTAATCACCTCAGTAGCTCCAGGAAAGGAGTGTGGTTGGAAAAACTCTATCAGGGCTACGGCACTATAAGAAGAAGCTGCCAGGGAGAGAAGGGAGGATAGAGGATGGGCTGAAAATCCTTGGGTTATTGATAGTCCCAAAAGGAAAACAAAACAGAGGCAGATATAAGTTTAGAAGACTAGAGAAAAGTCTGGAAGTAAAAAAGCCTAGGAAGGTAGAACGTGGTAGCCTAGAAGGGATTTGGAACTGCTCTGGTTTGTAAAAGGGGGTTTAAGAATTGCCCTGGGTTGTACAAGGGATTTGAGAACCGCACTTGGTTGGGAAAAGGAGGTGTTCTTTGGGGAACTGCTCTTGGATGTAAAGAGTAGCCCTGAAGTAACCCAGCAAGAAGCTTGGGCGTAGTAAGTTTGGGACAGGAATAATACAGGAAGATGTTTTTAAAGGAACCTTGTAAATTGTATAGGGTATTTTCTACAAGTTTGTAACAAAACATATGGATCTAGTTGACTTTCTGTTCTATAATCGTGGTGGGAAGCCAAGAAATACTTTTGTTGTGTTATGCTACACTCTGAAAGGTGAAAGGAGAAGTTTAAGTGAATGAAAGCTGTTATACCCTAAATAAATGGTATTTTGTTTATTCAAACCTTGTGAAGGCTTGGTTATTTGCTTGGCAGCCCACCTAGGCCAGGGGATAGCTGGTACCTCAGAGGTTAAAGCAAACCTGCCAAGTCTCCCGCTGAAACCCACTTTTGCATTTGCAGGTCATCTCCCACACTCCCGCCGAGGAGCTGGGATCTCCCACAGAATGGCTTCCCCTTCCAGCGGCAGCATGAGAGGCCTTCCATAAAGAAGATGGAGTCAGTCCAGAGGGTGGCTATAAAATTGGTAAGTGGTCTTGGACATAAAAGACGTAAGGACAGACTTATGAACCTCAACATGTATACGCTGGAAGAGAGGAGGGAAAGAGGAGCTATGATAGAAACATTTAAATATCTGGGGCATTAATGTGCAGGAAGAGAGCCTTTTTCAAATGAAGGAAAACTCCGGAATGAAGGGGGTATACGATGAAGTTAAGAGGAAATAGGCTTAGGAGGAATCTAAGAAAGTATTCATTTACGGAAAGGGTGGTGGAAGCCTGGAATGGCCGCCCAGTGGAGGTTGTGGAGACAAGGACTGTATCACAGTTTAAGAAAGCATGGGATAAGCATGTGGAATCCTTTAGGAAAAGGAGGACTTAAGAGTTACGGAGGATGGGCAGTCTTGATGGGTCATTTGGCCTTTATATGCCGTCATATTTCTCTGTTTCTATGTCATCTGAGCCTGTGACAGCAGCAAATGATGTTTTAGGAAGGTCTCTTCTGCTACCGCTGGAAGGAGAGGCTACCGCTGGTGCCGCTGTGGAAGGGTTTGTGCAGACTTGTGGGGGGGGGGGGGGGGGGGGTGAAGAAACAGTGTATTTTTAGCCTGTAAAATGTATTACATATTTTACGGATTTGATCCTGGGGAACTGGGTTCAATTCCCACTGCAGCTCCTTGTAACTGTGGGCAAGTCACTTAACCATCCATTGCCCCAGGTACAAAATAAGTACCTGTATATATGTAAACCACTTTGAATGTTCAGACCTTCTATGATTCTATCATTTGTTCTCATGCAGGTGGTCATCATCAAAAAATGTTGGGCTATTAAGTGAATGAAGGGTGTACTAAACAGATGAATATTGTAGCACTAGGTGTTTTTTGATTAAATGCTGTATTTGTCTGTAGCAAGCATTAGCTGGTGTATTGCTGTTCTATTGTACATTATTTTCCATATAGCTGCCTGAAAGGTTCTCTCTAACCATTTTACTCTATTTGTTTAACAGAATAAAATTACATAGATGCTGTATTTTCTCGATTCTAAGACGCACCCTCCCTTTGTATACAAGGGAGGAAAACCCCCCACTCAATTCAAAGATGCGCCCTCACATTGCACATGGTGGCATGAGTATGGATGAAGAGCGTGTACTGTGCAATTCTGTTCCCCGCCAGCCCTTCAACAGGTATGATACCATTACCAGTTGGGGGGAGGGGGGTTGGTCCCCAAGGCCTCCGTGGGTATGTGGAGAAAAATAAGTAATTAGGCCACGTGATTTCAAATTTTGGATCTCAATTCTAAGACGCCATCGACTGTATGCCGCACCTACTTTCCAAGGACATCAAAACGGGCATAAAAGTGCATCTTAGAATCAAAGAAACCACAGTTCTTCTTGGTACACGAAGACAGAATAACTTCTTCTGTAACCACAGGTGGTATATCAAATCCCATCTCCTATTTTCAAATATTTAATAACAGATAAACTGAAAAAAACTTACAACATACTGAATGAAGAATGGAATCCAGAAACTAATACAAAGTCTCTGTGATATCAAAGGTACGAGTACTTCTCATATACATTTTGCTGGTTAAAGCAAAGCATTCTGGAGGCTCTGAAATGATAAACATGAAATTGGGCAGCAGACCTACCTAAGAACTGCTGACAGAAAATGGAGAATCTTTTTGCAAAGAACACCCAGCATACCTAGAAGACTGCCCAGAAACAAATATAATGTTGTTTTCCCTACAAACAATTGGTGGCAGCATAATAAGCATACAGAATTGATAATACAAAGGACATTTTTTGTATATCAAAGTGCCAAAATTTAGAATAATATTCCTTACTAGATTCATCAGATTTCATCCTATCTTCTTTTTGAAAGGCACTAAAAACTTATATATTTCTAAATCAGTTCAGTGTAAATTCTATGTGATTTTTAATAAGGAAGATTGTTGTAAGTCCCTTCATATGTGAAGTTTCCTTTCTTTTGTAATCTGCCTTGCATCCATAAGGTTAAAGGCAGAATATAAACTGCATAATACAATGCAATACAAAAAAGGAGTAGTAAAAAAAAATGTGTTCTGGACTCAGCTCTGTATGAAGCTTTCTTTGTGATGTTAGATACAATCCAAATCCACCTCTCTGCTCCAGTTTACTCAGCTGCACGTTTCCTCTATCCTCTTTAGAAGCGGCCATCCAGATTGTCAAATTCTTTCAAATGTACATTGATTTCTTTAAAGTATGCCACTGTGAATTGTAAAAATAAATTCATGCCAATATTTTCTTGCTTTTTCAATGACAAGAACAAACAGAACAAAACAAAACTTTGATCCTGTTCCATTTCTTGGCACATACTGATATTTGCTCTGCCACCAAAGCAGCACATTCTTTTACTTTACTTGGAATTTCATTAATAAAACACTATGTTCTGAATAGCTGAAGAATTATTCTGATTAAAGTCTAACCTTGAACACGTTCAGCTTGTGTGCCTTGGAGCTTCTATTAATATTGCTTTTCTTTCATGATTTTGTGGAATGGGAAGGAAGTCTTGAATAAAGCCTTGTAGTCCAAGTAGCTTATATTTATATTCCTAATACATAACATCTGCTTTTTTTGAAAGAAAGACCTTGATTCTCATCAGAGATTCCACATTAGTCCATTTGTCATTAAAGTAGATAGACAAAATTGTTTAAATAATACAATCCTAAAAAAAGGTTTTACACATTCCTGTATCAGTACTACTGAAGTCATGCATCAAGGACTTTAAAAGCAAATTGCCATGACTTGTGCAAATAACATTTTATTAAACTTAATCAGTTCTTTGTGTTTTTTTTTGTTTAACCCATATGACTTGTTGGTAGACCATATGCTCTAAGGAGCAGGAACTGTATCATGTGTGCTTCTATTCACTGCTGTATATGCCTAATGGTGGTATACAAATAATAAACAAAGAAAAGAAAAAAAAAACAACACCTATACAAGAAACCAAACTCACATGTTGTCTTTGCTAGAAAAATGAAAAAGTCATTGACAACTAAACCAATTTCTTTAAGATTCAGAAGACAACTTTCAAAGTGACTTTCCTGGGTAAAATGATTTAACTACAAATTTCCCTCCACTTCCTGACTGGAAAGTATGTGCAGTCTTCTATAATATACATACATGTGGCCAGGTTAATATGTTTAGGGCACGGAAGAGAAGGCATATATGGTATTTTTTAAATATATGCATATTATTTGCCCCCCCCCCCCCAATACCCTCGACCCATGGTCAACTACATAGCTCTTGCATATAACATAGCTCCTTGAGCACTTTGTCAAGTGATCTAACAACCTGGGTTCTCTTACAATGTGTTGGAAAATTTTCTATATTTCTTAGCTTTTTTTTTCACTGCTGGTTCAACTACTATACATATATGAGAAGGCTACTGTATGTATTATTGAATCTTGGACTTTGTTATACTTTACATTTCAAAATTAACTTTTTAAAGAGAGGCTGAAAGATTACACATTCAAGGCCACTGTTCATGCAATACGCCATATATAGGGCCTGCCACTTTGGCCTTGAAGCTTCTATGAGCAAAGACCATCTAAGCTTTGTCTCCTGTTGAGAGGGTCAAAAATTTACATCAGGCGTGGATGATGTTCAAAAACACCATCCTGGAAGCCCAGGCCAAACATATTCCACATATTAAAAAAGGAGGACGGAAGACCAAACAACTGCCGGCATGGTTAAAAAGTGAGGTGAAGGATGCTATTAGAGATAAAAGAAAATTCTTCAGAAAATGGATAAAGGCACCGACTGAAAATATAAGAAACAGCATAAACAATGTCAAGTCAAATGAAAAGCGCTGATAAGGAAGGCAAAGTGGGACTTTGAAAAAAAGATTGCATTGGAGGCAAAAAACACAGTAAAAATTGTTTTAGATACATTAAAAGCAGGAAGCCAGCAAAAGAATCGGTTGGACCGCTAGATGACCAAGGGATAAAAGGGGCAATCAGGGAAGACAAAGCCACAGCGGAGAGATTAAATGAATTCTTTGCTTCAGACTTCACCTTGGAAGATTTGGGAGAGACACCGATGCCAGAAATGGTATTCAAAGCTGAGTCGGAGAAACTGAATGAAATCTCTATAAACCTGGAGGATGTAATGGGACGATTTGACAAACTGAAGAACAGTAAATCTCCTGGACCAGATGGTATTCATTCCAGAGTACTGATAGAACTGAAAAATGAACTTGTGGAACTATTGTTAGTAATATGCAATTTAACCGTAAAATAAAGTATGGTACCAGAAGATTGGAGGGTGGCCAATGTAATGCCGATTTTTTAAAAAGGTTCCATAGGAGATCCAGGAAATTATAGACCGGTTAGTGTGATGTTGGTGCCAGGCAAAATGGTAGAAACTATTATAAAGAACAAAATTACAGAGCATATTCAAAAGCATGGATTATTGAGACAAAGCCAACATGGATTTAGTGAAGGGAAATCTTGCCTCACCAATCTATTACATTTCTTTGAAGGGGTGAACAAACAAGTGGATAAAGGTGAGCCGGGTATTTTATTTATTTATTTTTATTCCATTTGTACCCCGCGCTTTCCCACTCATGGCAGGCTCAATACAGCTTACATGGGGCAATGGAGGGTTAAGTGACTTGCCCAGAGTCACAAGGAGCTGCCTGTGCTGGGAATCGAACTCAGTTCCTCAGTTCCCCAGGACCAAAGTCCACCACCCTAACCACTAGGCCACTCCAAATGGCATTTCACAAAGTACCTTATGAAAGACTCCAGAAGAAATTGGAGAGTCATGGGATAGGAGGTACTGTCCTATTGTGGATTAAAAACTGGTTAAAAGATAGAAAACAGAGAGTAGGGTTAAATGGTCAGTATTCTCAATGGAGAAGGGTAGTTAGTGGAGTTCCCCAGGGGTCCATGCTGGGACAGCTGCTTTTTAACATAGTTATAAATGACCTAGAGATGGGAGTAACTAGTGAAGTAATTAAATTTGCTGACGACCTAAAGTTATTCAAAGTCGTTAAATCGCAGGAGGATTGTGAAAAATTACAAGAGAACCTTATGAGACTGAGTGTCTAAATGGCAGATGACGTTTAAAGTGAGCAAGTGCAAAGTGATGCATGTGGGAAAGAGGAACCCGAATTATAGCTACGTAATGCAAGGTTCTACGTTAGGAGTCACCGACCAAGAAAAAGATCTAGGTGTCGTCGTTGACAATATGTTGAAACCTTCTGCTCGGTGTGCTGCTGCGGCGGCTAAGAAAGCGAATAGAATGTTAGGTATTATTAGGAAAGGAATGGAAAACAAAAATGAGGACGTTATAATACCTTTGTATCACTCCATGGTGCGACCGCATCTCAAATATTGTGTTTAATTCTGGTCGCCGCATCTCAAAAAAGATATAGTGGAATTAGAAAAGGCACAGAGAAGGGCGATGAAAATGATAAAGGGGATGGGACGACTTCTCTGTGAGGAAAGGCTAAAGCAGCTGGGGCTCTTCAGCTTGGAGAAAAAAACGACTGAGTGGAGATATGCTAGAGGTCTATAAAATAATGAGTGGAGTGGAATGGGTAGATGTGAAGCGTCTGTTTACGCTTTCCAAAAATACTAGGACTAGGGGGCATGCAATGAAGCTACAAAGTAATAAATTTAAAACGAATTTGAGAAAATGTTTCTTCACATAACGTGTAATTAAACTCTGGAATTCATTACCAGAAAATGTGGTAAAGGCGGTTAGCTTAGCAGGGTTTAAAAAAGATTTGGACGGCTTCCTAAAGGAAAAGTCCATAGGCTATTATTAAATTGGACTTGGGGAAAATCCACTATTTCTGGGATAAGCAGCATAAAATGTTTTGTACTTTTTTGGGCTCTTGCCAGGTATTTGTGACTTGGATTGGCCACTGTTAGAAACAGGATGCTGGACTTGAAGGGCCTTTGGTCTGTCCCAGTATGGCAATACTTATGTACTTATAGAAAAGGAACCTCCTGGACAAGTGCTGAACAAACCTTGGGCAACAACTATCTTCATAAGGAGACTTATTTTAACCAGGAAGCGGATAAAGAAAAAGCCTGTAGAAATTCTCCACCCCCCCCCCCCCCCTTCAAGGGATGATTCCTATGGAATTTAATTAGATTCGGACAATCTTCCAGGCCAGTCTGGGAATTTTCAGTCTGCATGGGGATTAAGGTTAAGCATCCAGGATGAATATGCCTCTCTGCTCAGGGCTAATTTCTGTAGATTGAGATGTCTGTATGGCAACCTGATCTTGATATATTACACCTGCAAGAGTCTTCTAGTAGTTTTTGACAAACCATTCATCTTTTGCAAGAAAAATTGTGGCTACCTTGACAGAGGTAAAGACACTGATGAAGACAATTCTTCCACTTTTTCTAGCACTGGAATCAATGTAAAAAGCATTTGCTCTGAAGACTACACAAAAGATCACTGCACAGAGGATATCTATGCTGGCTCTGAGTAGGATAAGTTACTGTACAAAGAAAGGAGTGACTCTGCATCAAACCTCTACTGATATGCCTCCCACATCTGTGTTATAAGACAGTTGAACCTTCTGCACAGAGAGGGACATATATCAGTGCTGTAGTCTTGCCAAGATTTTTTGCTTGGCACAGATAATGCAGTAGGGACTTGTTTGTTTGTGCTCAGGGGTACTGGCCTGTCATCTCCACTTCTTTGGAATGTGAGTCAGAAGTTTCTATACCATGAGATCTAAATGACTGTTGAAGATCTCTATATTCTAGAACAAGAAGGCTCAAAAACTAACACCGAGCTGAACCCACGGTGATGCCTGTTTACAACTGAACTTCTGAAGTCACTGCCCAGGGAAGAAGATTCAGAGTAGGATCGACTTTAGTACATCAAGTCAGCTGAGGTCTATAATAGAGCTGATCTTTGCTCTTTTTTCTGTGAAAGAAGGAGTCTTCTTTCTGCCCTGTAATGGTTACAAAGTTTAATCTCCAGACTACCTCTACCTAACCGTTAGGGAACAGCCGGTTAGTGAAGATATTCAGCGGCACTACTCAGGTAAGTGCCAATGAATATCGGCAGCTGGCCAGCTCAGCAGGGTTTCACCTGGCAGGAGTCTCTCCTGACCAGTTAAACTCTTGAATATCAACCCCAAAAAATACAATTCCACTGATTTCTGTTTTTTTTCTTTTGAAAATGATGAACTTATCAGCTCTAGCTATGCTGCCAAGAATGAACAAACTGCAATATGCTGCTGCATGAAACTGGTAGACACTTATCCTAAAATGCTAATGGCCTTTATTGCTGCAAAAAGGCTCCATCAAGTTCAGGGGATGTGAAGATTTGTGCATGACTCCTTGGTTTCTTATCCTTATTTGCTTTCTAAATATTTCTATAAGTATTCTTTTCTGTTGAAAGTGTATGTTGTATAGCTCAGTGAAAAACTCTTAACATTAATGTATTTTGAAATGTATTTTCTAGACAGCAAAGTGTGAAAAATGTACAAGAATGTGAAGACTTTTACAAAGCTCTGTACTTAATCCTCTGGCTCATCTCATTACAATACTTAACTCTAAAAGCTATCATTTGTCTTCCCCATCTGGAAAAACACCAGACCACTAAAAGATTTTGACAGTTATCTTTAAAACTGGGGAGTATAACCAAAGTAAGACAATTACAAGTCTATGCATCAGAATTCTATATCATAGCTAAAATGCCAAGTAATAGTTAGAATCTCAAATTTCAGACACTTTAATACAGTTTCCTTAGTATAGGCAGCAGATGAATCCAGTAACTGGTGGGTTGTATCCATCTACCAGCAGGTGGAGATAGAGATTACTAAACTGTAATGAGTGATACTGGATGACTAGCCCCTCCATCAGCTAGTATATCTCTATCTTCATCAGGTGGTGGACGGCTTCTCACCAGCTTCTGGAACCTTCGTCTCTGGAGCTAGTTTTAGCCAGTTTCAGTCTGGGGGTGACTGGCTATTGGAGCAATCCTTGGCGGCATACCTGTTTCTCTGGGTCCCTGCTTCACCCCGTGCCCCCTTACCTTCCAATGCTTCATCTGGCTGATTATTGGGATGCACAGTGCAGCTTGCTGGGACTTTCTGTGGGGTCCGTTTCTTTGAGCCTATGGTGCCTGTTTGGCAGTGGACCGGTGTCTGGGAGGCACCGCATCTGTCTGGGACATCTTCTCTGCAGTGAGTGCTTCTGTCTTCGTTTTCCCCTGTCCCTCTAGGTTGCAGCGGGGTTATGGCGGAGGTGGCGGTTAGGAGGTGTTCCTGCTGTGGGAAAAGGAAATCCCCAGTGGGAATTTGTGTTGTGGGCTGTTCTTCAGCGGTGACGTGAGAGTGCAAGCACCATTTTGTCTTCTGCCTCAGACGCGGCTCCCACCGAACAGCTGATGGTGGTTTCAGAGCCCTTGCGCAGATCAGGGGATTTTGCTGTTGGTGCTGCAGAGGTTCCTGTCTCATCACTAGCAGCTGCTCAAGGGACCTCCTCAGGGACTGGGGGCGCTGGGTATGGCTTTTCTCCAGAATTTGTTCTCCTCCTGCATCAGGACTATATGTTAAAAAGGTCCTTTCCTCAGTCTTAGCTCCAGGCCTTTACTTTAACCTCAGGGGGTCCTGCTGAGGATTTGGGATCTGTTTCTCCTGAGGACCCAGCTCAGAAGAGGAGGAAAGTCACATCTCTCTCGGAGGTGAAACTGTTGGGTCCCACTACTCCTTCACCTTCTCTTGCCACGCCTTCTGGGGATTCCTTCCATCCCTCTCAGGTGGATGAATTGGAGGAGGGCAAGTTGTGGCAGAAGGAGCCTGATGATCCTATTGCCATCCGTGTGTTTCATAAGGATGAACTGCCGTCCCTTATCTCTTAACGCTCTAGAAGCTTTAAACACTGCTGACTCTGAAGCGCAGGCTGCTGCTTAGGTCAATCTTAAGACGGCCAGAACGAGAAAACCTTCCAAGGCGTTTCTGGTCCATGAGACCATCCAGGAGCTTATCTCAGCCCAGTGGTCAGATCCTGAGGGGTACCGCAAGGTGTCTAAGGTGATAGCCCACCTTTATCTGGTAGTCTCGGACCAGGAGAACAAGTATGTCCTCCCAACGGTGGATGCCTTCATGATGGAAATCACCAAAAAGACTACACTCCTAAAAGAAGGGGGTGTGTTACTCAAGGATATGTAGGACAGATGCCTGGAGGCTTCCCTCAAATGTACTTTGAGGTTTCCGCGTTGGCTCTCCAGACCTCGATTTGTAGCTCTTATGTGGCCAGGGTGTGTCTCAGTTGGCTTCAGCAGGCTCTGGAGCAGGACTCTGACGTGGGTCCACTGCTGGGGTCTGTTGTACCCCACATAGAATTGGGATAAGCTAATCTAGCCAAAACCCTTTACGACCTGGTCTGGACTTCAACCAAACAGATGGCGCTGGCGGTTTCTTCTCACTGGTTGTTGTGGCTTCGCTATTGGGCGGCAGATTTGGCCTCCAAGCAATGGCTCACTTGGTTGCCTTTTCAGGGCAAGCTTCTCTTTGGATTTGGAGAAGATTGTGAAGGATTTGGGAGACTCCAAGGGTCAACGTCTTCTGGAGGACAAGCCCAGAGCTGCACCACGGACCGAGCCTGCATAGCCTCGTCTCAGAGAGGCTTATCGTTATAGCCCAGGTTGTACTGCAACTACTTTTCATCGCCCCCACTTTCAGCAGCATCCTTCTTTTAGATGGGATAAATGGCCCACAGCTAACTTCAAGTGTCCAGGAGTTGCAGGCCGCTCTTGCCATGATGGGGGTGCCAGTCCACTCTTCGGGTTCTCAAGATACGGGACCATATGACTCTCTTCTATGAAGAGTGGCTAAGATCACCTCAGACCAGTGGGTCCTGGTTATTATCAGCGACCAGTCAGAGATGCATTTCTGGAGTCCCTCTGTGCTACCGCATCAAGAGGGCGGCGGTTAAGGCCACTCTCCATCCCCTTTTGGAGCTGGAGCAGTGGTGCCTTTCCCACCTCACGAGGCACATGCGGGGCGGTATTCCATTTATTTCGTGGTGCCTCAAAAAGGGGGCTCCTTTCGTCCTATCCTTGATCTTCGCAAGGTGAACCAGTTCTTAAGAGTCTGGCACTTTTGTATGGAGATGCTACATTCATACGGGATACTTTCCTGCTTATAATCGAATGAGAAAAATGCCCAAGTTCCGACCTAAATCGGGAGATGGACGTTTATCTCACAAAAACGAATAACGCGGTATAATCGAAAGCCGAACTTGGACGTTTTCAACTGCACTCCATCGCGGAAGCGTACAAAGTTGCCGGGGGCGTGTTGGAGGCGTGGTGAAGGCGGGACTGGGGCATGGTTATCACCCGAACAGAGATGGGCGCCTTTCGCCGATAATGGAAAAAAAGTATGCATTTGTAGCTAGAATTTAGGGCACTTTTCCTGGACCCTGTTTTTTCATGAATAAGGCCCCAAAAAGTGCCCTAAATGACCAGATTACCACCAGAGGGAATCGGGGATGACCTCCCCTGACTCCCCCAGTGGTCACTAACCCCCTCCCACCACAAAAAAATGATGTTTCACAACTTTTTATTTTCACCATCAAATGTCATACCCACCTCCCTGGCAGCAGTATGCAGGACCCTGGAGCAGTTGTTAGGGGGTGCAGTGGACTTCAGGCAGGTGGACCCAGGCCCATCCCCCCCCTACCTGTTACAATTGTGCTACTTAATGCTTATTAGTCGTCCAACCCCCCAAACCCACTGTACCCACATGTAGGTGCTCCCCTTCACCCCTTAGGGCTATAGTAATGGTGTAGACTTGTGGGCGGTGGGTTTTGAGGGGGATTTGGGGGGCTCAACACACAAGGGAAGGGTGCTATGCACCTGGGAGCTCTTTTACCTTTTTGTTTTTGTAAAAGTGCCCCCTAGGGTGCCCGGTTGGTGTCCTGGCATGTGAGGGGGACCAGTGCACTACGAATCCTGGCCCCTCCCACGAACAAATGCCTTGGATTTATTCGTTTTTGAGCTGGGCGCTTTCATTTTCCATTATCTCTGAAAAACAAAAACTCCCAGCTCACAAGTTGTCGAATAAAACATGGACGTCTATTTTTTGTGAAAATACGGTTCGGTCCGCCCCTTCACGGACCCGTTCTCGGAGATAAACGCCCATGGAGATAGACGTTTTCGTTCGATTATGCCCCTCTTTGTGACTGCATTACATCTCAAGAAGGCTTATCTCCATATTCCTATTTTGGGGTGCTATTTCCTGTTTTGGGCGCTGCCCTTTGGCCTGTCCACTGCTCCACGTACCTTCTCCAAGGTTATGGTAGTCATGGCAGCGTTCCTTCAGAAGGAAGGTACCAGAGTCCATCCCTACCAGGATGACTGGTTAATTCGAGCGGACTCAGTACAAGAGAGTTGCAGGGCCACCGGCCGGGTCATGGCGCTGCTGCCGTCTATGGGCTGGGTATTGAACCTTCCCAAAAGCCACTTAGTCCCTTGTTAGCCTTCATGTCAGAACCTTAATTGTCCTGCCCTGTGTGCACGTGCACCCTCAAGAAAGGGGATTCCTTGGTATCAGGGTACATACAGGTGTCAGAGTGCTAGTGGTAGGAGAATTCAGTCATGGAAAAAAAAAAGCACTGAATGGGCAGTGCAAGCCCTGCTGCATGAGGTACATAGGAAGGTGAAAATGACTAGAAGGAGGCATCACTATCATAGGAAATATAGCTCAGAACCCAGTTCTTAGACCCCAACCAACAATGCCTCACCATGTTCCATTTTAATAAGGCTGCCATCTATCACCTGTACAAGGGGTAAGAATCCCTCCTACACTCAGCAAAAAATGCAAGGGCCAACCAGTGCCAATTCACCTAAAGATAATCACTCCCTTGCCTTTTTTGACATTGGAAGCTTCCAGTCCATATTGGCTGTGGACTGTTAGCCTTTGACAGGGAGTCATATCACAATGCATCACCCAGTTTGCCTCAGTGTTTCTCACTTATAGCTCACAATAGATTGCCTGCAGTAGCACAGTGCAGCAGATTCAGCAAACCATGACACAATTCTATAACACAAACCATTAAAAAAAAAGGGTTGTGTCCTTCCTGGGACTACAGGTCAGAATGCAGAATGTGTCCAGTGTTAGCCAGAGACTCAAAAAAGAAAGGAAAAGTTTTCTTTTGTTTAGACCAGCAGTCCTTCAGATGAGTGCACTATTCTTTTTTGAAATATTCATGTAATTGTATAATTAAGTGGACGTCAATTAAGTATATCTTTTTTTAAACCTTCTCAACTCTGTTTTTGAGTAGCAAGAGGATGGACTCTAGTTCACCAGAGTACCTGCAAATGATCTTCAATTGTAGTTATTGGTGTTGGAAATTAATATGTTTTAGTTTCCTTAGTTTTGATTCTTTTTCCTGAGAGATGTATTTCTATGTTTCTGGAGTCAAGCAGGAAATAAAAATATTTTTTTAAAAACTAACAAGACAGATGAATCCTATACAGTGACAGCTAGATTATGTGCTAGCTAAGGGAAACTACCATTGCAGGTGGACCTCCCTCCTAAGCCGCCAAAATTCCAACACTTGCTTAGGTTCAAGAAATAAATCACCACCATTAAATGCTATGCAACATACAACAAGAAATTTTAGCAAGTAAGATGACCCCATCACCAAGACCCTTGGGTAGAATCCCATAAAAGTCCATACAGTGCCTTGGAGTTGCCGAAGAAAGACCAGGAAAAAATACCAACATTAAAACCCAAAAATATCTCTGAAGTAATTATGTAACACTAAATTTCTGTCCAGTTCCAGGCAAAGGTTACTAACAACCAATATTTCCACCTTGGCCTGGATATTCCCAGACATCTCCAGAAATACCTTCACAGTTTAATATAGGGACAAGTCCAGCATCTTGATGGCTTCCCGAATGACATCATAGTTGACTACCAATTGTTTCTGTAATTATTATTATTATTATTAACATTTGTATAGCGCTACCAGACGCATACAGCGCTGAACACCTGACAGAGACAGTCCTTGCTCAATAGAGCTTACAATCTAAAATAATACAGACAGACAAGACAATTAAGGGTGAGGGAAGTACTGGGCGAGAAGGAACAAGGGGGGAGGCAAATGAGTAGTGGCTAGGAGCCAAAAGCAGCAGTGAAAAGGTGGGTTTTTCAGCATAGATTTGAAAACAGGTAGAGATGGAGCTAGACGTACAGGCTCAGGAAGGGTGGTGACATGCTGAAACAACTCAGCAAACACCAGAAGCTGTTGCAGTGTCAAATCTTGATCCAGGATAACTTCTCCCCTGGCCAACTTGGGGGGGTGGGGGGGGGGGGGAAGGGGCATCCCACACACTGGCTTCCCACTTGATGAGGCCAACTTCTCATGCCCTTTTGCAGACAGTGCAGAAGCTAACAAACTGCTTCCTGACCTCAGTGGAACCAGTTTGTCATCTGGGCTCAGACACCTGCTCTGCACTAAGGCACAACTCATTAAATGTCAGGCCCTCTGAAGGTACTGTAGCGGATCCATAGGTTGTGATGCCAGCTACTTCGGAAATGGTCTGAATTAGCTAAAGAACAGAACCTTGCACCCACAGGTAGGTACATATCTATCCTTTTTCTTCTCCACTGTAATCAACCCAAATGGAGAGAAAACAGCTCAAAACAGATGCCAACACAGGAGCTGACTCAGAACACTTCAACCTCAAATACCATCTTGACTCTCATAGGTTTGAGACACTCCATCTGGTTTCTCTTCAGGCCTCTGCGATGTAGGTGGCCCTACAGCATAGCCCTCAGGCACTGAAACACATAAGGCCCTCCACAACTAGAAGGTGGTGTCCCTTCAGAGAGGCATATTGCAGAAATTTAAGGATAGCAAGATAGAAGGCAGTTCTCACCTGCAAGGGAAATGTTACCAATGCAAAGGTGGAGCTATTAGTGAGGTGTTCAAAAATGCCACGCCAGTGTATATGCACATACACGGAGCAGGAGGAGTAGATAAGGATCTGTTATTGCATTAATGCAATATTTCACAGCAACCAGGACGCCAAGGATCTTATGTGCAAGTGGTGCAAGTGTGATGCAAAGGCAGATCTCATCAGGGCTGCAAGGACAACCTAGTGGAGATCAACAGGAGGGTGTTGCAGATGGTGCCTGGTGATGCAATGCATGGTGTGGAAGCCTATGGTGTGGGTCTGGGCATCTGTGAGTAGCTTTTAGCTTCTTTATAATATGAAGAGGAAGGAGTTCTTTCCTCAGTGACCACATGCCTGTCAGGAACAGAGCAGCACATATAAAGTAGGGGCAAATATGTGGATTAACCTAGGTTATATTGCCAGGCATAGAGCTACCTACAACTACTGCCTTTCACACTCTTGTTTACTTACCTTTTCAGGTGATAAAGGTGCACAATGTCCAAGGCCACCATGATCAAGGTGTTGCTCCACTATAATAGTTGTTGGGTAGGTATACAGTGTGAAGCTGGCCAGGGGGTAGTTCTTCTACTCTCATGATTATGTCAGAGAAGGCTGTAGTCATTTATTTTATTTTTACTTATTTATTAGGATCTATTTACTGCTTTTTTGAAGGAATTTATTCAAGGCAGAGTACAGCAAGAATAAGTGAAACATAAGCAATAGCCAATTACAGCATTAAAATATTCAAATAACAGTACAAGTATGGCATAGTATACATTACAATGTCAACACAATACACAATAAAACATTTTAATAGACAACAGAGGGTGTAAGGAAAGATAGAACATATACAGGATAGAATAACAGGAGTAAGAAAATAAGGGACTAATTTAAAGGAAGTTGCAAATGAGGTCAGAAAGGTGCTTAGCTAGGGTCATGTAGGTGTGGATATATATATGTCCTGATTTAGACAGCCATTTCCTTTATCAAGGTTCATTCTTAGTGTTTTGCCCTTTTTCACATTGTTATGGCACACTACTTTCTGTGTCCCAGTACTCTTCCATCAGCACACAAACTACCAGAGCCATCAATGATGTTAGTTGCTGCACCTCTGAAAGTCTCATAAATCTTACTCAAGTGGGATTGATGTATAGGTTTCCATGACTGGCGAGCGTATAGTGATCAACACACAATGTTACCTGTATCTCTTCCAGTTCACAGCCAGATAATGACTGTGCGACACTGTGCAGCTTGCAATTGTGCAGGGCAGATTTCAATTGACCTGCCATCATAATATCTCCACTCTCTGGTGTGGACATGCATGTGGTCCCCTGATGAGCTGGGCAGGGGCCTCCAACCAGACTAAGAGCTGAACTGCCATGCTATGTCAGACCTGTTTTATCTAATTACTATTTCTTGTATTTGGAAATTGTATCAGGAGATATTTGTGGCTACGTAGATAAAGTAGCTCAATGGGCTTAGTGATAGACAAGCTGACCATTTTTTTATACTAATTATCCAAATGTGTTTCCTTACCTGAAGATGATCAATCTGAGTCCGATCCTGAAGAGGGTCCAAGCATCCTGGTTGTGAAGCAGCACAACATTGTTGCCTCCAGGTATGATGAGGGCACAGCTGAGACTGCAGTAGGTCCTATTCCAGAAGAGTTGGCTACATCGGAGGCAGTATGTGCTGATGTCTCTGGGCCTGATGTGAAGGCTAACTGGTGGTGGATGCTTGGGTATTCCAAGCATCCACCACCCTCTCCGTGAAAAAATACTTCCTGACATCTCAAAAAAGATGTCAGGAAGTATTTTTTCACGGAGAGGGTGGTGGATGCTTGGAATGCCCTCCCGCGGGAGGTGGTGGAGATGAAAACAGTAACGGAATTCAAACATGCGTGGGATATGCATAAAGGAATCCTGTGCAGCAGGAATGGATCCTCAGAAGCTTAGCTGAAATTGGGTGGCGGAGCAGGTGGGGGGAAAAGGGGTTGGTGGTTGGGAGGCTAGGATAGGGGAGGGCAGACTTATACGGTCTGTACCAGAGCCGGTGATGGGAGACGGGACTGGTGGTTGGGAGGCGGGAAATACTGCTGGGCAGACTTATACGGTCTGTGCTCTGAAAAAGACAGGTACAAATTCAAGATATGAGTTTATCTTGGGCAGACTAGATGGACCATGTAGGTCTTTTTCTGCCGTCATCTACTATGTTACTATATGGTGGTACAGCCTCTGCCCCTTCCATCAGTGTATAATGATGACACAGCAGTGGATGGGGACACTGGACAAGATGGGTAAGAACAAAGGCAGGCTGGCAGGAGGGTGCAGCATTTGATGTAGTGTGCAGAACGGATACTGCAGCAGAACAGCCTCATCCTGGAGCAACATGACTACAAGCTGCAGCTTATGCAGTGGATGACAGAGCTGCAGGAACAGAGAGCAGAGGACAGCTATGACATTAATTTCATAAGCCAAGACATGTCAGGACTGCAGCATGGAATCTATGTCATGACAGCTGCTGTCAACAAAACCCATCCAAGCAGGTGAGCTTGCTAGCTACCAGCATTGCCTCCTCCACTACAGCCATGGATTGCCAGCCTAAAAAGAGAGACACTAGCCATCGGAGCATAGGACATGGGTGCGTCTTCAGCCTCAGCCTGCATCATACTCCTAGGTTACCAAATGTGCCCGTGAGTTCAAGTGGTGGTATGCAGTAATAGTGCGTACTTGTGATTTCACCTCTTATTTAGGATGTGGGCACATGAGGACAAAAACGTCATACCTTACACCAGGGTCCGCCTAATCTGTCTGCTCAGTGTGTTGCAGTGGCTAAGAAAGCAAACTGAATTTATTTATTTGGATTTTGCTCACACCTTTTTCAGTGAGTTACATTCAGGTACACTGGATATTTCTCTGTCCCAGGAGGGCTCACAATATAAGTTTGTACCTGAGTCAATGGAGGGTTAAGTGACTTGCCCAAGATCACAAGGAGCAGCAGTGGGATTTGAACTGGCCACCTCTGGATGTCAAGACCGGTGCTCTAACCACTAGGCCACTCTTCCACTTCCTATTAGGAAAGGAATGGAAAACAAAAATGAGGACGTTATAATGCCTTTGTATTGCTCCATGGTGCAACTGCACCTTGAATATTGTGTGCAATTCTGGTCACTGCATCTCAAAAAATATATAGTGGAATTAGAAAAGGTACAGAGAAGGGCGATGAAAATGAAGGGGATCGAACGACTTCCCTATAAAGAAAGGCTACAGCGGCTAGGGCTCTTCAGCTTGGAGAAAAGACGGATGAGGGGAGATATGATAGAGGTCTATAAAATAATGGGTGAAGTGGAATGGGTAGGCATGAATCGTTTGTTTACTCTTTCCAAAAATACTAGGACTAGGGGGCAAGCAATGAAGCTACAATATAGTAAACTTAAAACAAATCAGAGAAAATAGTTCTTCAATCAACGAGTAATTAAACTCTGGAATTCGTTGTAAAAAAAATGAGATAAAGGAGTTAGCTTAGCGGGGTTTAAAAAAGGTTTGATAACTTCCTAAAAGAAAAGTCCATAAGCCATTATTAACATGGACTAGGGGAAAATCCACTGCTTCTTTCTAGGATAAGCAGCATAAAATGTATTGTACTGTTTTGGGATCTTACCAGATACTTGTAACCTGGATTGGCCACTCCTGGAAAGAGGATGCTGGGCTTGAAGAACCTTTGGTCTGTCTGAGTATGGCAATATTTATGTTCTTATGCTCATAAAAATTCCTTTACCGAGGATACCATCATGGCTAAGAATGTAATGAACATGTTACAGTGTGCTCCTTTCAACTGTTGTTTCATTTATTGAGCCCTTTTTTCTGAGAAGTTCTGAGAGAAGAGAACATCTCTGTGGGTAAGTGACTGTTAGTCTGGTTGTGAGCCCTTGGACCCCGGCCGAGGCCTAGTATAGGGGTTAGGCCAATGCCAAGGGTGGGCTGAGCAGGCACTACACACTACCCCAGCTACCAAGCCCTGTACACACACACAGCAACCAACTTGCACCTCCAGAAAAGGGAAGATAGGGCAATCAGGTGGGCCTCACGGCCTATCAGGAACTGATTCACTCAGAATTCAAGCATGCAGGCCTCACGGCCTAACTGGAACCGACTCAGACTTAGGGAGGGGAGAAAGAGACTAAACGAGGGGTCCCCCATGGGGACCGGAGCACCAGCAACACCCTCGGTGCTGGCAATCAAGGAGAAAGAGAAGCATACACAGAAACACGTCAAGCCGTAGCCCACCACACACAAAGAAGGTGAGGGACTGTACTATAAGATACTGTAGGCAGAGACCCTCAGCAGACAGGGAAGGGAAAAGTCCGCAAAACGGAGTGCGGAGCCTAACACACACACCCAGCACAGAAAGGGACAGTGCTCTGTAATACAGGAGGGAGTACAGCAAAGAAAGGACTGAAACAGTCACAAAGGGAAGACTGCAGTAAACAGTCAACTGCCACAAGCAGAGAAGCTCTGCAGACAAAGGGTTAAACCAAGCTCAGCACACACACAGCAATCAGAGGCAGGAACACTCCAGACAACGGGTTACAATGAAAGAGCAAACAAACAACCCCCCCCCCCCCCCCCACGGAGAGAAACAAAAGTGTCCCGAGTCTGCTACAAGGGCAGGACCTGCCAAGCAGAAAACAAACACGGCACAAAGGGAACTCCAAAGGAAGGGGAAGCAAAACAAACAGAGTGGAACAGAACGAGGTAGGAACTCACCACACAGCACCACAGCCAAACAGAGAAACCAAGATGCAGTGAGAGAGGTAATTAGACGCACGCAGGCAGCAGCCAGCAGACAGAGACAGAGCAACAGAAACTGCAAGCAAGGAAAGGAGTAATAACTCCACGCAAGCACAGAGCTAATAGCTCAGACAAAGCAAAGGTAAGGCTTCAGAAGAATTGAAGTAATGCCAAAGCAGGGGTTGTAGGGAAAGGTGAGCTTAAGTACATCAGACTGACATCAGCTGAGCCCCTGACGGACCAATCAGGAGCAGTTCCAAGCATTTCCCTGTCTGACTAGCAGAATTCTAACAGTGACACTATTTTATTCTGAGCTTCGTAATTTAAAGATTAGAGTTTAAAAGAGGAATTGTAGGATATTGATAAACACAGAATTTTAAAATTAAACAAAAAAAAAAGCAAGCAAACTTTATTAGCTACTCTTCATGCACTTTTCCCCATAATTTTAAAACTTGAAGTTTCTGCCACAGCTTAAAGATTAGGGTTTAAAAGAGGAATTGCAGGATACTGACAAACATGGTTAGAATTTTAAAATAATAAAAAAGCAAGCAAACTTTATTAGCTAGTCTCCATATTCTTTTCCCCACAGTTTTAAAACTTGGAAGTTTCTGCTACAGCATTAACAGATAGTCTCTAAAAGGCACAGAAGGGCCCAGTTCAGTCCTCATTCCCAACCACCGCTAGCTCAACTCTTCATTTATAGTCAATTATTCTAATTAAGACAAGAGGGGAATTTTCAATTTTTATTAGGTTTAATTACATTTAATTCGTTTCTAAGAAGCAAACCCTAAATAAATTACAAATTACACCAGTCATAGGGCTCATTAGATTCAAATAATATCCATAGTACCTTAAGAAGTTTTAATTAAACAACTCTATAATAATAAGATGCAGACAGTGGTCCAGCAGCGAGAGGGGTGCTATCCAGTCTTATGCATTTTGTCACACTGCATGATTATCTGCCATTTGGTTTGTCACACTGCATGATTATCTGCCATTTGGTGAGATATCATATGTGTGTGCTTGATGCAAAGAGCTTCTAGCTCTCAGAGAACAAGTCCGTTCTCTTGAGGCTAGAGTAGCAGATTTGGAGGAGCTGAGGAAGACACAGAGGTACATAGAGGAGGCCTACAGGGACGTTGTAGAGAAGTCGCACCTCCAATCTGGCAGCCCCTGTGCTGCCTTGGAGAAGGGAAGCCTTCTTAAAGGAGAGCATCATCCTGGTGCAGCTGGAAGTAATCTTGTAGACAGGACCAGTACACCAGGGAACGCAATAACTTCTCAAACCACGGATGTGTCTCCAGGATCTACTGCCTAGGTGGGAAGGGTTAGGACAGTTGTTGTAGTCGGTGATTCGATTATTAGGCATGTAGACAGCTTGGTGGCTGGTGGACATGAGGATCACCTGGTCACTTGCCTGACTAGTGCGAAGGTGGCAGACCTCACTTGTCACCTAGATAGGATTTTAGAAAGTGCTGTGGAGGAGTTGGCTGTCTTTGTACATGTGGGTACCAATGACATAGGAAAATGTGGTAGAGAGGTTCTGGAAGCCAAATTTAGGCTCTAAGGTAGAAAGCTCAAATCCAGAAACTCTAGGGTAGCATTTTCTGAAGTGCTACCTGTTCCACGCACAGGACCCAGAAATAGGCAGAGCTCTGGAGTCTCAATGTGTGGATGAGACAATAGTGCAGGGAGGAGGGTTTTAGATTTGCTAGGAACTGGGCAACATTCCGGGGAAGGGGAAGCCTATTCCGAAAGGATGGGCCCCACTTTAACCAGGATGGGGAAAATCCACTGCTTATTTCTGGGATAAGCAGCATAAAATGTATTGAGCTTTTTTGGGATCTTGCCAGGTATTTGTGACCTAGATTGGCCACTGTTGGAAACAGGATGCTGGGCTTGATGGACCTTTGGTCTGTCCCAGTGTGGCAATACTTATGTACTTATGAATCCCTAATGGCTCTGAATATCCAATTAGGAAATATAAAATAAACATGCAAATTTAATAGAATATAACAGTACAAGAAATATATTTTATGAATAAGGTAAGTATCCTGAGTAGTATCAGTATGTATCACTTAAGTCCCATACAAAAGAAAACACTACTAACAGGCAAGGAAAACAACTTTTCAAAATTATTGTGGTGATAACCCAATGGAAATTCTCTCTCTCTGGACTCAGCCAAGGAGTTTGTTCAATATTGGGGGTGCTCAAGCAACCACAGCACCCACAGAGCTGACTCCTCTGCTAACAGGGTATATAAAAAAAATCATAATTGCTTTACGTCTAACTAAACAAATATTGCTAAAACAATGGGTGTTGCCACTTGCTGTGCAATGTATAGAACTAGCTCCCATTATTCAGCATACTAAGACATTTTTTCTTGATAAAAGATATATGTTATTGCATGCTGCACAGTAAATAATTTGCTGTCATCTAAAATAAAAATTTGAAGTGTGTTAATGATGTTTAGAGTCCTTTACATAGAAACCACATCCATGTCCCTAGAGCTTCCTTAAGAACTCTTTTTGAGAGTTTATGTCAAACCTATGGTCTGAAACAGCTAACTAGACAATTCAAAAGATTACGAGAAACTCGTATTTAAACATATTCCCCGATATTCAATGTCAAATATATGGCTAACTCCAGTGATATTCAGTGCTGCAATCCAGATAACTATCTTGACAACATAAAAGAGCAATATTTCTGGTCTTAAGTTGTTTAGATAGTTACCAGGATAGAAGTGCTGAGTACTGCCACTATCTAGATAGCCTCTGGGCAGTCTAACGATTTTCAGTGGCATTATCTGGGTGGCCCTAGTCAGTGACATTTATCTGGGTAGCAGAAGCTACCTGTTAAGTGCTTCTGAATAACAGGCCAATTAAACCTAGTTATCATATACATTACAGACCTGTTCAAACTGAGAACGCAGAATTTACAGTGTAGATTTGTTATGTTTCAAATGTTATTGTATTGTTTTATGATTTTATTGTGTGTATTTTTTTTGTTACCCACCTAGAATGACAGTGTGGGCAAGACATTTTTCAGCAATAATGGAACAAAACAAAAACATCCAGGACTAAAACAAAGATGTTTTGAGCTAGACCTGTTTTTATAAAGAATAAGGCACAAAAAGGTACCCTAAATAACCAGATGACCACTGAAGGGAATCAGGGGTGACCTCCCTTATTCCCCCAGTGGTCACTAACCCCCCTCCCCCCCAAATGTGATGAAAAACATTACTTGCCAACCTCTATGCCAACTTCAGATGTTATACTCAGGTCCATTAGAATAGCATGCAGGTCTCTGGAGTAGTCTAGTAGTGGTGCAGTGAACTGCAGATAGATGGACCCAGGCTCCTACCTCCCCCTACCTGTTACACTTGTGGTGGAAACTGTGAGCTCTCTAAAACTCACCAGAAACTCACTGTACCCACATACAGGTTCCCCCTTCACCCATAAGATCTATGGTAGTGGTGTACACAGTTGGGGGTGGTGGGTTTTGGGGGGGCTCAGCAGACAAAGTAAGGGAGCAATGGTGAGATGTGTACCTGGGAGCTTTTTATGAAGTCCACTGCAGTGCCCCCTAGGGTGCCCTATTGCTGTCTTGGGATGTCAGGAGGACCAGTCTACTAAAAATGCTGGCTCCTCCTACATCCCAATGGCTTCATTTTGTGCGTTTTGCACTTGGACATTTGTTTTTTGTTTTGTTTTTCGAAAATGGACCAAAAAAAAGTCCAAATCACAAAACAGTATTTTTGAAAAAAAAAAGATAGACATTTTCTTTTTCGAAAATGATCTTCTTTCCTATTTAGATTTTGGAAGTTTTTTGCAAAACCTCCAAAGTCAGACTTAGACGTCATATCGAAAATGCCTCTCAATGTCACTTAGGCCTTTTTCCTGGATGGTAATTCCTAATGTGGAACCTAGCATAGTGTAGCTATAATTTGGTTTAAGATTCCCCAGTGTGCATCACTTTGCATCTATCCATATTATATCTCATCTATCATTTGGATGCTCAGTCTCCTAATGCCCCCCTACAATTTCTCATATTCTACATATGATTTAACAACTTTGAATAGTTTTGTGTTATCTGCAAATTAGATCACATCACACATAGTTCCCATAGTCAGATAATTTATAATTTCCTCAGTTATGTTATGTTATGAAGGACTTGTTTCTCCTTTAGATTGTAAGCTCTCTTGAGCAGGGACTGTCCTTCCCCATGTTTAAACTTGTACAGCGCTGCGTAACCCTGGCAGCGCTATAGAAATGCTAAGTAGTAGTAGTAGTAGTAGTCATCAATTTTCTCATTTGAGATTCGAGGCGTTACATAAAGCAGACTAAGTACTGATACAAAACATCAAGAATTACAAAAAAGAAAAAAAATTAAAATTAATTACATCAAATTTATAAATCACTATACAAATAAGTTTTCAAAGCTTTACGAAACGAACAGTAATTTTTCACTAAGTGTAACTCAACAGGAAAATTATTCCATAAAGAGATAGCTAAGAAAAAAAAAGGAGTGAGAAAACAAAGATTTAAATCTCAAACTTTTGGTTGGAAGAAAATACAAAAGAAGACAATTACAGCCCCTAGATGTCATTTTAGCATTTAACATTCTTACCCACTGGTGAGCATTTTTTGGATAGGTACCAGGAATTTCTCATAAGTAGCATTGTCAAAGGCTTTCTGAAAATCTAGATATATTACATGAACTGCCTCCCTTTTGTTCAAATGTTTATTTGTACCTTCAAAAATATATAGCAGACTGGTGAAGCAAAACTTGTGTGTGTGTTCTGTATTTTGTTCTTTATAATAGTTTTTACCATTTTGCCTGGACTGGTGTCAGGCTTATTGGTCTGCAGTTTTTCAGATCACCCCTGGAACCTTCTTTAAAAATTGATGTTACGTTTAATAGTTTAAAAGCATTTGATATACCACTCTGTCAACCAAGTCAGTGTAGTTTACATATTCATAAAACAATAAGAAAATGCCAAATAAAATGGAAAAGAAAGAAAGAAAGAAAGAAAGAAAGAAAGAAAGAAAGAAAGAAAGAAAGAAAGAAAGAAAGAAAGAAAGAAAGAAAAAGGGTCTGCAAACCTTTCACAAGAAAGTCAAAGAACAAAAACAAAGGTGGAAGAAAAAGCAGTTCCAAAGGCAAAGGCAAAATAGAAGTAAGACATTCAAAAACGTTTTTAGCCAAAAGACAAGCCATAATATAGTAAAATTGCCTCTACTATATTGTGGACTGTTTTTTGGCTAATAACCTTTTTAGAAGCTCTTACGTCTATTTTGCCTGTGCCTTTTGGAACTGCTTTTTCTTCCACCATTGTTTTAGTTCAAGATAAGAAACACATGGATATCACCAAACAATTAAAAGAAAGAACATCCATCAGTTCCTTCGGTAAACCTTCTGCAAGTCACCAACCTTCTGCAAGCCACACTCCAATCTTCAGGTACAGTATACTATTTTAATGACATGTAACTTCAATTTCATTTTTGAGTTTGTTCGGTAATCTGGGGTGTAAATTTGCTGCTTTTTAGCTTGTCAATTCAGCCTATTACATCTTCCAGGTTCACAAATTTGTTTCAGTTCCTCCAAATTGTTGTCTATAAATACCATTTCGTGTATGGGTAGCTCCTTTACATTCCGCATGCAAATCCTATAGATTGGCTGGATAGAGTAAAGGCAATGTGTGTTTGAATTCTCTGCCACTATAAGTATGCTTAGACCCCAGAGGAAAAAGGAAGTTAACTGCCATTGCAGGAATGATCCCCTTCTGACTCAAAAGTAGCAATGGACCATATAGTTCCGATTTGGAAAGAGATATTTACTAAGGCCCATTATCAAAAGGGAGACCTGGGTCATTCTGACACTTAAGTTGCAAAGAAAAAAAAAATAAGGAAGGGTGGAAAAAATCCCTTCTCTTTCAAAAAAAGACTCAATTAAAGATACCCCAGGGAAAACATTTTTAATACAGTATAATATTACTTAAAAACTGAACTGGTATATATCAAATGTTGTCAGATGATATATCAAGCACCATGTCAATAGGGCATAAGACAGTTACATTACATCAAGTACAAGTAAAAGTACAGTAATACCAATCACTAAGCCACAGCCCTCAGAGGGAGTCATGGGAAAAGTCATTTGGCAGCAATAACCATTCTTCAAAGTTATCAAGAAATATTTTTGTTGCAGACAGAATTGTTAAGTCTTTAAATGTCATACAACACAAATGATTAATTTTCTTGACGGTTACAGGTCTTCCTTAAAATATAAATGTACTATGGCTTTCAAACACCAAATTCATTAGGTGGAACTCTACTGTACCTTTAGCATTAGCA
This sequence comes from Microcaecilia unicolor, assembly GCF_901765095.1. Lineage (NCBI taxonomy): Eukaryota > Metazoa > Chordata > Amphibia > Gymnophiona > Siphonopidae > Microcaecilia > Microcaecilia unicolor. The sequence goes on along the minus strand of NC_044033.1, from coordinate 457,429,707 downwards.
AAGTTAATGAAAATACAATATATGCTTTCTTGAATCAAGAAAAACTCTAACATTGTACTAAGAAATCTAGTTATGACAAAAAAAGTTTTGCAATATTTTATTTATGTTTGCAGTATGCTAAAAAGTGCAACCTAGCAAGAAAAAGCGGAATATACAAAAGTCAATAGCTTAGAATAAAACAGAAACAAAGAATGAAAGGACCTGTCCTGTCCACAAAACTCCTTGCATTCTTCAGTTCACAAAGAAAAAGGAACAACAAAGACAACATTCAAAGTCATTTATACCATGTTGAACTTCCACTGAAGTATCAGGATAAAGAACCTAAAGAGTCTTATTAGCAGCAAAATAAAAAAGCAAAACTTAAGGATTCAAGAAGGGATCCAGCTATTGGCTTAGAATTCAGAAATTCAGTTAAGTAGAACACCAAATCATTGGATACAAAAGCATAAGAGAAACAGAAAGCAGTCAGTCAGATGAGATAAAGATGGAGATATGAATCCTACATATATAGATCAACTCTCTCACAAACCTACGCTCGTCCCAAACACTTCATTATAGAAATGAGTTTTCAAAGCCTTCTTGAATGTTGCATGTGAAGGTTCCAATTGATTAACTAGTGGTAGGAGATGCCTGCCATGAGTGGGAAAGCACAGGGTACAAATGTAACAAAAAAAATAGGATAGGTGCTACGAAGAAAAATGGCAGAATGTTGTATATTGACGAGCCGAGCCACAGATGGTGGTGGTATAAATAATAGCAATGTACTGGAGGCGTGAAAAAGACAAGATTAATAAGGAGTGATGCCAGATAAGGAGGGCTGCAAGTATAAAATTGCTCTGTGGGCAAGGACAAGAAATGTAAACTGTAAGCCTCACATCAGTGGTAGGAAAAATAATGGAGTTGATACTGAAGGATAAGACGGGGGGGGGGGGGGGAGGAAGAGAGATGGGACCGAAAATGAAGGTGAAGGGGACACACTAGCAATGAAAGATCAATGTTCAGAGAAGCACGGAGAGCTTCAATCTTGGAGGTAAAAGAATGGGTTAGTTTATCAGCAGTTAGGGAGCTCGGAGCTTCAGAAAAGACAGAGACAATCATAAATAGTTTCTGCCAACGATTAACAGCCTTTGTAAACATATGCTGACAGTAGAGGCATCGAGCTTTCTTAAGTTTAACACTGTAGAATCATTGAACAACCCTACAGTGTTACAAGTGGATCAATGTCTTATTGTGTCTCTGTCTTTCAGTTTGCCAAGCCTGATCCTTCAAAAGTTGAATCTCATGATGATACAGGGTGATGTAATCCAAAAGTACTCTGCACCAGTTGCAGGGGAGTGAGTTGGCTCACAGAATTCCTAAGCGAAATAAAAGATAAGAGGAGCAAGTGTGGTAAGATTAAGGCATCCCAGACAACATGAGAGAGATGGCGGGGCGCTGTGAACATTGAACAGGTATGATAGAAAGAGTAAGTGAAACCAGATAATCATCAGACCATGAGAGAGGTGTAGCAGATGCAGCAGAGAGGATGTAACATGGGTTTGGATTACTAACAAGATCAAGGGTGTGACCCGTGGCATGAGTGAGAAAAGTATTGTGTTATACCAGATCCAAATAAGGCTGAGAAACTTAAGACCCAGTCCCCCTTCCAGCCCAAAGAATATTTTAAATTAGGTTTGCAGGCTTAACAGACACATCATCTGCTTTCTCTAAAGTGTGTATCAGATTTAGCAAATTAAATAATAATTCAGACCCCAAAGGCTGAGACCAGTCACTTTCTTCACATAATGGGAAATATATCCCCATCAAATACTGATATACATGTGACTGGACAGCTTTGGAAAATTAATAAATTGCAAAAGTCTTGTGTCAAACCACATTCTCTGGTTTCTCAGACTTTCTATGTTAATATGTGATCTCTCACATTTGAAAAGTTGGTTTCCCTAACCTTCATACCTGAAGCTTCGACCACTTCTAAATGTTGGATAATATTCATAAACTTGTTTTCAAGAAAATGAACAGCCATTAAATTTTGCAGTTAATTAGAAACTGTTTCTCCAACCCATTCTGACACAGAAACTGCATTTTTCCTACAAATTTTAAAAGCTGGTATTAATCTGTTAAAATTAGCTTTAACCCTATTTGCTGATAGATGGAAACAGCAGGCCTAGTATTTTATTAGACATATCTTCTGATATTATATTTCTTACATCCCAGCTCATTTTGTTGGCCAATGGTTTGATATAAAGGCGGAGTGCGGACGCACAAAACACAAAGTACTGGATTTCAGACGTACTGATTTTGATAAAATGGGGGATACCTGAAGGAGCTGTTGGCGTGGGAAGGCATAGGAGATGTGGAAAAACAGTGATCCAAGCTAAAGGCTGCTATAAATATGGCGACTGATCTTTATGTGAGGAAAGAAAACAAAAACAAGAGAAGCAGGAAGCCTATATGGTTCTCCAAACAAGTAGCTGAAAAAATAAGAGCAAAAGTGGCTTTGTTCAAGAAATACAAAAGAATGCAACAAGAGGATCACGGAAAAGATTATCGGAGTAAAAGAAGCAAAGAGGGAAATACGGCTAGCAAAAGCGCGAGCGGAAGAAAAAATGGCTAAAGCTGTAAAGAGGTGACAAGACCTTTTTCAGATATATTGGAGAAAGAAGAAAATATAGGAATGGAATTGTGAGACTGAAAGATAATGAGAATGGCTATGTTGAGAGTGATGAAGATAAAGCGAACGTGCTAAACAATTATTTCTCTTCGGTGTTCACTGAGGAAAATCCTGGAGAAGGACCGCGGTTGGCTGCCGAAATAACATCTGGGAATGGAGTGGATACTGCGCCGTTTACAGAAGAAAGAGTTTATAACAGCCAGAGAATCTGAAGGTGGACAAAGCTATGGGGCCAGATGGGATACATCCCAGGATACTGAGGGAGCTCAGAAATGTTCTGGCGGGACCTCTTAAAGATTTATTTAATAGATCTTTCAAGACGGGAGAGGTTCCGCGGGTTTGGAGACATGCTGATGTGGTCCCTCTTCACAAAAATGGAGACAGGGAAGAAGAGGGAAACTACAGACCGGTAAGTCTCACGTCGGTGGTAGGAAAAATAATGGAGTCACTGCTGAAAGAAAGGATAGTTAATTTTTTAGAAGCCAACGGGTTACAGGACCTGAGGCAACATGGCTTTACCAAAGGAAAATCCTGCCAAACGAATCTTATTGACTTCTCTGACTAAAGGACATGCGCTAGATGTAATCTACTTGGATTTCAGCAAAGCGTTTGATACAGTCCCCCACAGAAGAGAATAAGCTGAAAGGGTTGAAATTAGGGCCGAAAGTGGTGAACTGGATAGGAAACTGGTTGACCGACAGGTGGCAGAGGGTAGTGGGTAAATGGAATCTGCTCTGAGGAAAGGAAGGTGAGCAGTGGAGTTCCTCAGGGATTGGTGCTGGGGCCTATTCTGTTTAATATATTTGTGGGAGATACTGCTGAAGGGTTGGAAGGAAAGGAGAGCCTTCTTGCGGATGACACAAAAATAGCCAATAGAGTGGATACCCTGGAGGGAGTAGAAACGATAAGAAGGGATCTCCAACCCTTAGAAGAATGGTCGAGGGTCTGGCAGTTACATAGGTTTTTTAGGTATAATATTAAATATGGTATAGAGGTTTTTCATGTAGTATCTAAGTTAAAATTTAATGCCAAGAAGTGCAGAGTGATGCACTTGGGGTGCAGAAAACCGAAAGAGAGATATCAAATAGGAGGAGAGAGATTAGTTAGCTCAACTCAGGAGAGAGACCTTGGGGTGTTGGTGTCTGAGGATCTTAAGGTGAAGAAACAATGCGATAAGGCGACGGCCATGGCCAGAAAGATGCTAGGCTGCGTAGAGAGGGGCATAACCAGCAGAAGAAAGGAGGTGTTGATGCCCCTCTACAAGTCGTTGGTGAGGCCCCATTTGGAATATTGTGTTCAGTTTTGGAGGCCATATCTTGCTAAAGATGTAAAAAGACTGGAAACGGTGCAAAGAAAAGCTACAAAAATGGTATGGGATTTGCGTTGCAAACCATACAAGGAGAGACTTGCTGACCTGAACATGTATACCATGGAAGAAAGGAGAAACAGGGGTGACATGATGCAGACGTTCAAATATTTGAAAGGTATTAATCCGCAAACGAACCTTTTCCGGAGATGGGAAGGCAGTAGAACTAGAAGACATGAATTGAGGTTGAAAGGGGACAGACTCAGGAGTAATGTCAGGAAGTATTTCTTTCACGGAGAGGGTGGTGAACATGTGGAATGCCCTCCCGCGGGAGGTGATAGAAATGAAAACGGTAATGGAATTCAAACATGCGTGGGATAAACACAAAGGAATCCTGTTTTGAAGGAATGGATCCGCTGAATCTTAGCGGAGATTAGGTGGCGACGCCGGTAATTGGGAAACAAAACTAGCGCTGGGCAGACTTCTATGGTCTACGCCCTGATTGTGACTGAATAGATAGGGATGGGCTGGAGTGTAAATTTTAAGGGGCTTCGACGTTAGCTTCAGAACTTGGTACAAGAAGAGTGTTGGGCACACTTCTACGGTCTGTACCCTGAGAATGGCAAGGACAAATCAAACTCGGGTATACATATAAAGTATCAAATACCATGTAAAATGAGTTTATCTTGTTGGGCAGACTGGATGGACCGTAAAGGTCTTTATCTGCAGTCATTTACTATGTTACTATGTAATACAGATGACCACAATAACCCATCAACAGCCCTACTTTTGAGATGCACATAACTGACCCTGGACAAGGGAACTGAATCAGAACACCCTGCATGGCAGTGCAAACACAATCAAAATTATCACGCTCACCTGAAAGAAAAGATGACCAATTCTTTTTATTATAAAACCCAATGAATATGACAATTGATAACTTAAAGAAATAGCAACATGAAAACCTTACCGACGCCTTTGTTTTCACTTGAGCCAGCAGTTTGTCTCTCATGGCTTTCTCATTAAATTTGGCACTTCGCTTTACATATATTCCTCCATGCTTTCACATAAAAAAGACAAAGATATTTTATCTTCAAGAAATATTTGTTACATATTACATCAATAGTCAATAAGAAAAAACACATAAAGTTTTAATTAAATATATCGATAATGGATGTATTAGAATAAAAATTAATGGTCTTCTGCCTCCCTCAATTTTGCCCATAACCACTCTTCACAAAATATATTGAAACACTCAAATTCATATTGGTACTTCTGTAAAATGTAGCTGTGTACAATATTAATATCTCCCAAAAGGGCCAGTCTTTAAAAAGATGGTTAGACAGTGAATGGAACTTGAACAGCCTATTCTTTTGCTCCTAATGGCATAAAACATACTTTTAAATCTAATCAGAAGTGTTCATTGCTTCCTAAAATCAACATTGTCCAAAAAATATTTATACATTCTAGAAATGGCTTATAAAGCATAGTGGTTAGAGTGAATGGACAGACCGAACAGGCCATATGTGTAGGAGAACATCTCTACAAGGCGTATTTTCAAAGCATTTAGTCTTACAATGTTCAATAAGTTACTATGTAACTTCATAAGTCTAAGTGCTTTGAAAATAAGCCCCTATGTATAGTGTTTTGCATTCAAATCATAAGCATCTGAAATGTTAAAAGAAAGAAAAACACATCCCTTAGAATTAAACTTAACAATGAGCAAAGTTGCTTAGCTTTAACAATTGTTTGGATTTAGAGCACACCTTTTCAGTAGGAGCTCAAGGTGAGTGACATACTAAGTATGTTCCTGTCCCCAGGCTAACAATCTAAGGGGCCCTTTTACTGAAGTTTAGCATGCTAATGAACATTAGCATATGCTAAGTGTCACATGGTCCATAGGTATAAAATAGGATGTGCAACATCTAATGCATGCTAAGCTTTAGTAACTTAACCCTAAGTTTATACCTGAGGCAACGGAGGGTTAGGAGGGTTAAGTGACTTACCCAAGCAGCTCTCCATAGGCAGCAGAATTAATCATGCAAGTGGGTGACAGAACTAAGATGGAACAGAACACCCAGAGCTCAGAACTAATGTAAAGGTCTGAGCTGCATAGCCATGTCCAGTGGTCTCCTCAGTTCCATAGTTCAAGGACAAATGTAGCTCTTGAGGAGGTACGAGGCACTGTGTGACTGATCAATCCTGCTGTCTGTGGAGTACACTTGTCAGTAATAATGCTTTTTTTTTTTTTTTTAATCAACACCAAACAAAAAAGTACAAAGGTCCTTCAAGATAAGGAGGGCAGACTCAAGAAAAATATCAGGAAGTATTTCTTCATGGAGAGAGTGGTAGATGCTTGGAATGCCCTCCCGCGGGAGGTGGTGGAGATGAAAACAGTAACGGAATTCAAACATGCGTGGGATAAACATAAAGGAATCCTGTTCAGAAGGAATGGATCCTCAGGAGCTTAACCAAGATTGGATAGCAGAGCCGGTAGTGGGAGGCAGGGCTGGAGGTTGGGAGGCGGGAATAGTGCGGGGCAGACTTATACGGTCTGGTCTGTGCCAGAGCCAGTGGTGGGAGGCGGGACTGGAGGTTGGGAGACGGGGATAGTGCTGGGCAGACTTATACGGTCTGTGCCAGAGCCAGTGGTGGGAGGCGGGGATAGTGCTGAGCAGACTTATACGGTCTGTGCCAGAGCCGGTGGTTGGGAGGCGGGGATAGTGCTGGGCAGACTTATACGGTCTGTGTCCTGAAGAGCATAGGTACAAATCAAAGTAGGGTATACACAAAAAGTAGCACACATGAGTTGTCTTGTTGGGCAGACTGGATGGACCGTGCAGGTCTTTTTCTGCCGTCATCTACTATGTTACTATAAAGGCGTCAACTCAGAAGTTTATTGCTAAGACTTTTTGCCATTGCGGTAATGCACCACAAGCGTGTAGTCCATCGAGACCACCAAGAATTCTTATCTTCACAACGGTCTTTTTAAAGACCCTCTTTGTTTTGAGAATTGTCTTCATCAATAGCTCCCAAGGTATTTGACAACAAGACTCCTGATGCAGGCCTAACGGCTGAAACACAACGTTCTGTCGAGTACCTTAATAAAATTCTTTAATTATTATACATCTTCTCAGCCTTTGGAATCCTTGGTCATCCTCCCACTTTTTTTTTTTTTTTTATTTATAAATTTTCTTTTTACAATCATGCGTAAGCACAACTTGCAGAAAAACAAAGAAATATTTATAATCACAATATATATTGAGAAGTAAAAATTTATACAATCATAAGTCCACAATATGGTCCAAGATCAAGGAAAAATTATATACCCAAAGAACTAAACTTAAATTAAACAAGCAGAAGGATACTTCTATGAGCACAGCCGGTGCATAGCTATATTTAGGGTCTAATACACTATTCCTTACTAGAGATAAAATACAGAAGTTTCTCAGGTTCAAAGAAAATATACGTTTGAGAATTATAAACTACAATACATCTACAAGGATATCTAAGGAGAAAAGTCCCTCCCACAGTAAGCAACCTAGGTTTCAGCTGTAGGAAGGCCTTTCTCCTTTTCTGAGTATCTCTGGATAGATCGGGGAAAATTTGAACTTTCGAGCGCAAGAATTCTTCATTAATATGGCGAAAATATAATTTGAAGACGTTGTTACGATCCAACTCGAATGCAAATGTCACTAACATAGTGGTTCTTTCCATAATTAACTCAAGTGAATCTTGAAGAAATTCAGTTAAATTTAGTTGTGGAGAGGATCTCACTTCACGAATACCAGTAATATACTGTGTTCTAGTTAATGGTGGGATACTCTCATTTGGTATAAGCAATACTTCCTTCAGGTATCTCTTAAACATCTCCAAGGGTGAGACTAAAGGAGTCTTTGGAAAATTCAATATTCTTAAATTGTTTCTACGTAACTGGTTTTCTAAATACTCAATTTTTCTAAATTGAATAATTTTTTCTTTGGAGACTGACGAAGAAAAGTTTTTCAAAGTTTGTACCTCATTGTCCAGAGCTTCCAGTTTAGTGTCATATGCTTCTAGTTTGGTAGAAAAAGTTTCTTGAGTCGATTTAATCTCCGCCATCTCTTCCTGTGTAGATTTAGCCATCTGTTGCAGGGTCGCGTTCAGACCCTGAATAGCATCCCACAAATTTTCTAGGGTAACTACAGCCGGTCTTGATTTGATCTCCGACTTCTCCCGTGGGCTTCTCCTGCGCCAGCAGTCAAGGGGAGGACTTGTTGAGTCCTCCCCTGCTGCTCTGCTATCCCCACTGGAGAAGAGGTGGCTACGGGGCCTCCTACTGCCAACGTCAAGGGCAAACCAGCTTCGGGCGTCCTGCGGCGTTGTTCCTCCGGCGTCACCATTCTGCCCACAGGCCTCGGAGGGGCTGTATGTGAGGGAGGACTCAAAGAGTTTCCCTCAGAGCTACGTTCCGCCATTCCTGTCGGAGTCACCAAAGCGCTCATAGAAGCTCCCGGCGTGCGCACCACCATCGCATCCGAAGTCCCTTGGCGCATACTGGAAGAATCCACCCGGCTTGAGGAGGTAGGCACGGAGATCTTCCCCTTTCTTTTCCCCAATCCGGATTCCAGAAAGGTCCGATACGCCAACAAAACTATTGGCGTTCAGGAGCTGGTCGCAGGCACTTCTGCCTCAGACGCCATCTTGGACCCAGATATTTAATTTAATGTCCCTCCCACTTTTTTTCATTGTATTGCTAAGACCCAACATAGTCCATGTTTAGGGCGAGACGCCTGCGTCAGGGGTCTTGCAAATGTGAACAAGTTCAATTATAGCAACCCTTCAAAGGAGAATGCCAAATATCAGGTCATAAAAGCACCAACAAAAGTGCAAATGCACCAAACAGACAAGTCTCTCTCTCAGTACAAGCTCTGCTCTAGAAAGTTTGTACCGAGAGAAAGTTTTGTCTATTTGGCACATTTGCGCTTTTGTTGGTGCATTTGGAACCTCAGATTTGGCATTTTCCTTTGAAGGGTTGCTATAATTGATTGTTTCTCAGCTTTTCTAGAGCAGAGCTTGTACCGAGAATTTTGTCTATTTGGTGCATTTTTGTAGGTGCTTTTATGACCTGAGATTTGGCATTCTCCTTTGAAGGACTGCTATAACTGAGCTTGTTCACATTTGCAAGACCCTTAATGCAGGCAACCTGGCTGAAACATGAACCGTGTCAGGTTTTAACAATATACTTCTGAGTCGACGCCCTTAACTTGAAGGCCCTTTGTACTTTTTTGTTTGGTGTTCTTTTGTTGTACTTTGGATTCCCTCTACCATAGTTTCTTTTTTCATCAACATTGACTCGCGCATACAACTGGGTGACTCCCAAGCTCAGGGCTACTTAATGGATATTTGTTTTGACCAGATGAGAGCATGGATGACTTCTAACCATCTTCAATTAACTTAGGACAGCAGATAAAGACCTGTATGGCCCATCCAGCCTGCCCAAAAATTAATCTCGAACAATGATGTTACATGTTAATGGGGCTGCATGTAAGAAATATTTCACATTAAGATTGATTCAGCAGATTAAAGTTTATTCTTTCACAGGATATTCTATGACCTAGTCCAGGCTATAATACTATCAACTGTAACATTTCTTATTTAGGTCTATCTTCTAAATTATTGTATCATCTGCAGTTTATGCAAAATATGACAGTTAAATTGATTTTAACTAAATGAGGCAACAAAATGGCAACCCTATTTTTAATGCATCTCCCCTTCTTTGTTCCCCCTCTGGTGTCCAGAATCTCTCCTTCTTCCCCTTCCCTCAAGTACCTAGCATTTCTTTTTTTCCCCCTTTCCCTAGGTATCCAGCATCTTTCTCTTTTATTACCTCCCCCAAAGTGTCCACCATCTCTCTCCTCTTCACCTCCCCACCACTGCAACCAAGCTGGGAGCCTAGCCTGTCAGAAGAGCAGAGACATGGCTGGCCTTCAGGCCTGTTCCTCACAGCAGCTTTAAAGAGTGCTGCATTGTTGCCCCCCCCCCTCCAAAGTCTGCCCCCTAGTTGGATGTCTAGTCTGCTTAATGGCTGGGCCAGCCTTGGGCATTTAAATATGGTTATTTGGTAGACCTTTAAAGGGAACTTTAACCTGTATATAACAGCATATGCAAACCTGCTACAATTGATGGTATAGGACAGTTTCATGGAATGTTAAATGTTTTCTTTCTGCCAGCAGGATGTCTAGGATTAGAGCTGGCAATCCCAAAAGAAGCCAGTGATTTGCAATTTGGATGCAAGAGAATGCTTTGATTCTTCATTAATGCTAGAAACAATCTCAGCTTGAATGGAGATTATTATAATTTCTTAAATAATACAAAGCAGTTTTCTCAACTTCTAGGCAGTACTATAAGGAAACAGACTTGGCTTTACTGGAACTTCTGTAGAGTTTTGATTTTAACAGGTATGGAAGGATATGCATAAAGTAGAATCAGCCCATCTATGTCAAGTACATATTGTGCAAGATTTGGATATAACTACCCCCGTTACTCGAGGCAGCTTTGTGTTTTTGTTACTGGCAAACAAGTTTGAGGAGGTCTCCACTGTTAGAAGATAGACTGAACCACTTCTGGATCAACCAACCACTAGTGATGTTAGAAAACTCTGCTTGAGTCTGTCCACTAGATAGCCTACTTGTCAGGAATTTATGTGGCCTGTGACTTAGAACCATGAAATTGTGTATGTGTGCTACCTCTAAGACATAATCCAAAGAATATGGTCTTCCCTCATTTGTTAATATTAAAAATATTACCACATGGCCTGTCCATTGGAATCAGAACTGATCAGAAAGGAGTGTGCTATCAGTTCCACAGAATTGATTTGAAATGTCTCTATGCTCATCAAATTTCCTAAATGTTTATTTAGTTAGTTAGATATTAGGATTTATTTATTGCCTTTTTGAAGGCATTCCCCCAAGGCTGTGTACAGCAAGAATAACCCACATGATTCAAGCAGTAAATAAGCATTCAAACAGCAGCACACACTATAACATTAGTATGCTACTTCCAATGTCAACACAACACACATTAAACCATCTTAACAGACAGCACAGAGACTAAGTAGAGCATATAGGCACAGAGTATCAAGAGATTGATAAACTTGACTAGCTTAAGGAAAAAATATTGCACATGGAGTCATAAAAAGTGCAGGTATCATAAGCAAGTCCTGCTGCAGTAAGAGCAGCCAATGCTACTCTTTGTCTGTGTGAATGTCTGGTTAATTGCTTCTTCCATAAAAGGTTTAGAACAGCCAGACTTTCAAAGAGATAATCTAGCTATAGGCAAACTCTTTTTGGGAGTACATTCCAGAGTCTGGGGACTACTCTGAAGAAGGCTCATTGGTGGGTATCATATCATGTGATTTCCTTTGGCGAGGGCATGGTTAGGGATACTTTTTAGGAGGACCTTAGAGATCTTGGAGGTACATAGGAGATCTTGTTCAAGTATTTCTGGCCCATTTTCCTTCAGGGCCTTGAAGATCAGACATAAAATAGGGTTTTTAAAAAATTTTATTTACATCCATTTTAAATTTACAACATCCAACCAGTCATGAATGCAAACAAAAATAAGATAATAAATTCCAACCAGTAATTAAATAGGAAATAAAGTCCCAACTTTAGCCCACAATAAAAGGGACCAGTTATGAATATAAACCAAAGGAAAAAATACATATAATTCTGAGATGAGATATTAATGCAACTATCAACAACTAGTTAAGATAACTCATGGGAGACTTCTTTTCGCTGGACATACCTCCCTAGCAGTCAAAAATTCTAAACGATGCTTTGGGTCTAAAAACAGAAAGTATTTACCACTAAATTCAAAAAAACAACAAGCAAATTTTAACAAGAATGTACCACATAGTGCAAGTAATCTTGGTTTACAATCTGAGAATTCCTTCCTCCTAGTTTGGGTACTTGTGGACAAGTCAGGAAATATATGAACATGAGACCTTAAAAATTCCTCACTTAAGTGTCAAAGGAAAAGTCTCAAAACAGTATTTCAGTCTGGTTCCAGTGTAAATGTGTCCAGTAGAGTTGATCTTCCTGTTATTGGCTCCAAAGATGACTCTAGGAACTCAGTCAGATTAAAATTATCTTATTGAGGCCTTTCCTGAGTCACACCAACAGGCTTGTTTCTATAAGGCAGTGAAAGATACACAGCTCTAACAATAGGAGGGAGATTATCAGTTGGGAAACCCAATACGTCCCGCAAATACCGCTAAACCATATTATAGGTGAGATAAGTGGAGATTTTGGAAAGCTCAAACATCGTAGGTTGTTCAGGCTATCATAATTTCCCAAATATCCAATTCTTCTCATAATCATATCCCTCTTCTTAATCTGCATGGTATTAAGAGATTGCATATCAGTCACTTGCTTCTCTAGCTGGTCCAAACACAGTGTCTGCTGTATTTGCACTTGGGACTGACCCAGAAACTGTATACGAATATCAATTTTTTTAGCCTAGAAATAAGAAGCAGTTACCTGAATAGAGCTGTCCTGCAGTTGTAAGGCTTGTCATAGGGTTTCTAATGTGACAGTAGTTGGTTTTTCGGACAAATGCCACAGTTTAAAGAAGGAAGCTTCAGCCTGAGTTCCAAGGGAAGCAAAACAACTCTCACCCCTTATTCCAAGTCCCCTCTTTTATCAGGTAAGATGCCGCAAATGGGGCTCCCTACATGGCGGACTCTCCAATAGAGCACTTGCCTGATTCCCTGACCAACTGACAGAATAATTTCTAGGTTGCAGCAGTACAGCATTATGGGGTTCAGAGACACCTTTTCCAAAATGCTCCCCACGAAGCCTCTTGGGACACCCAAAGTTGCCAGTTTATTGGAATACAGCTGAGCTGCATCCAAGTCTAAGTGGACTGAACCATCCTGGGAGGTACACCAGACCCAGAAGGTTAGGTCTTAAGTTTTGCCTTCCTCTTCCCTATAATGGGCACAGAAACACCCGACAACCTGCAGAGCTCTGCTCCCCACATCTTCTCAACAGATCTCCCTGATCTGTTTTTGCCAGTCATTATTTTATTATTATTATTTATTGCATTTGTATCCCACATATTCCCACCTATTTGCAGGCTCAATGTGGCTTACATAGGTTTGTTAACATTGTCATTTCAGGATATCAGATACAGTTAGTGATGTGTAGCGATTGGGAAGGGAAGAGAGAAGAAGGAAGGGAGTGATTAGGGTAGTTATAGAAGGTGGGCATTCCTAGTTGAGTGGGTTGGTGAGGGATACATTTTAATGATGGTAAAAGAAGGAAACCCGCGCGAGTTTGACAAATTCCGCTTGAGATGGGGCCCGTTTTTGGACTCTTTGCCCCCAAGAGCTAAAAGCTCCCTTTTGAACATATGACTGATAGAACGGCCCAGGACGTTGTCCCAATGACCAATACTTAGAGCTTTGGAAGGGGAGGGGAGGGGGTGGGGACAGATGATAATGTGTCGACCTGGGGGGGGGATCTCGGAGGGCCATCAGAGTTCGGGCCCCTTTGGGGTCCACTCTCTCAGTTGAAGTTTAGTGACATAATTGTAAAAGGGGGGGGAGGTGGGGTATAAAATGATAAAAGAATTGATGATAATGATTGGAGAATCAAAATGTGGAAATTATTTTCTGTTTCTTGTGATTTGAATTTGAATGTTTCCTAAATATTCGTACTGATTAATTTTTCAGTCATCAATAAAAAATTATTGAAACATAAATTTAGCCCTGTATTGTACTGGTAGCCAGGGGCATTTCTGTAGAAATGAAATGATGTGATAGCATCATTTACAACCTTCTATCAGTCATGCTGCAGCATTCCGATTCAACAGGAGCTGGGGTAAATCCTTTGTACTCACAACAATATAGAATGTATCACAGTAATCCAGCCTTGATGCTAGAACCACTGTAACAAGACTGGCCTCAGATGTACAACAAGAGATAGCATAGTTGTTGCATATGTTGAGGCTCCATAATTGATGTTAGAAGTGTAAGTTCTAAGTACTCAGTGATGCTGCTGTGCTATAAAGGGAAATCCTTTGAGTAGGCTGGATTCTGTGATCCACTAATGGGCTTGCCAATGAGAAGAAAGAAATAGCTTGCAGGACAAGACTGGAAAGTCCAATTTACTGAAACTTTGGTTCTTCTCATTTTAAGATGAGCAAAAAGGGAACGGTGGAAGCCCTCATGTCTACACCACCTCTATAGCAGTGGTTCTTAACTTTTTTTCAGTCAGGATACACCTGACAGACGATGCTCACATCACATATGACACATCACATACATTACCCTCACAAACCTTTGGTCTGACACACTATAGTATTTTATTTAAACGTAAACATGCTCTGTATTCCCCCTATCTCATGTCATTTGATTAATAGCCCACAAAACTACAATCTGTAGAGTGAAAATAACTCCAAAAAATTGCAGCAAACTCTCTGAAAAATATATAGTACAAAGACTTCCTAATAGACTGAAAGACTGCTAACCACTCATCAAGTTTTATATCTGTATCTATACCTAGAGAGAGAAAAAACCCTCAGTACCAGTGTGTGTCAATATGCATGGAGTACTGCCTTACATTGATCACTTCACACATGGAGCCCATAAGGCTTCTGTGATTTTAGCGATTTTAGTCTGCAAACAATTAAGAGACCGACTGGATCGCGGCGATTTAAGTCTACAAGAAGACAGGAGACTGTTTGGACCCAAGATAAGTGATTAAGATTGTGGAAAATAAGTGTTTTAGTCTAAGCGACAAAGAGGACACTGGAGTGGGATGGCATGATTTTTGTTTCACACAAGGGTCCTTTTACAAATCACTATCACTATTGAGGTCTACCACTACTTGTATTATATACACTTGCATGTACCTCTGTGCAAGTTTTTTTATTTTGTCATTTTATTCACAAATTTTGTGCATTTTCCATTTTGGCTGTACATTTATTTATGTTTATGTATTTACTATGTAGTTGTGACCCCTGAAGAAGGCACCTTGCCGAAGCACAGCCCGTGTTGGGTCTGGATGATATATGTCACTTTTGTTGGAGAATAAACTTATAAGTTGGAGATATTAGACTTCTATCAGCTCTTGGAACTATTTCTTCCACTCTTTTGATTGCTTAAAGATAAAACTAAACCAACAGAATTATAGGACTGATGGGGAATGGAGGAGGAACTATAGGTTAATCTGGAAAGAGGGAAATGAACTTCTATTTACACTGGTGTGATATACAAACGTCCTTCATAGACAGTGCACAAAGATTTTAATTGAAAGCATTCACAATACTGCTATGAAAGGGAAAGTATTACTGACAGGTTATTTCAATATGCCAGATGTTGATTAGGCAAAACAGCAAAAGTAGAGGCTGACAAATGCGCAAACCAATAGGGAGATGATATCAAAAACCAGTTTATTCAGAATATTCACATCAAGGACCCGACACGGTCCGTGTTTCGGTGCCAAAGCACCTGCCTCAGGGGTCACAATCAACTTTCTCTGAGAAGAAGCTGATAGGCTTGAATAATTCCTTTATGTATGCAAGTTAATCCACAGAGAGAACAAAAGAACAGCCAACCGATCAGCAAACACCATGTGAGAAGAAAAAAAGATGTTGATTAGGCCATGCCATCTGTGATGCTGTACAGAAGTAGGGAGATCCTGATTCTCCAGGAAGACATATTACATCAACTGGTAACTGGAAACCCACAAGGGATGAAGTCAGACTGGAGCTGGTGCTTATAAATGTGGCTATGTTTCAGACAGGAGTTTCATGGATTACTGAGATCACCTGAAATCCTGTAATCTGAACAGATCATCATCAATTAAGTTTTGTAGTAAACTGGAAATTTAAAAACTCCAAGCCCAAACTCTGCCAGGAAATTTCTCACTATAGGGAATCAATAGAAATCAAACAAAAATCAATCAAGATCAATTTTGGTCAACTCTATCATTTATTTTTTAAAGATTTTTAAAAAATTAAAAGTTATCAATACGTCAAGAAACAACTTGAAAAGGAAAGCAAGTCCACCACCACAGGAAAAACAAATACAAAGTATTATCAAATATTAACTCCACAATATATAACATAGCTAGTGAATAGCATATACCTCACATTAACAAAAGAAATTAAAAGGAACAGGGGAGAGGGGGAAAGAAAAAGACAATTAGAAAGTTAGGAGAATCGCTCTAAAATAAGGAAAAAAGGAAATTTGTTATATACAGACTATCCAGCAGATTCTTTACATATGTGACACATAATAAACTTTTAAGGTCCCTCTACCACCACTGGAGAAGAGACAGTTTTAGGAACAATAGGAGAACTAGCATGGAAAATGTTTTCTAGATCAGAAAAATATATGATTTATCCTCAAAATTAACATGACATTTATATCGAAACTGCTGGAAAAATTTTCCTCCCAAAGCAAGCAATCTAGAACTCAAGGCCTAAAAGAACTTACATCTTAGCTGTATTGCTCTGGAGAAGTCAGGGAAAACAAACATTACAACCCAGAAAAGATACAGATTTAAACCGAAAATACAGTCTCAGGATCCATGATCTATCATGTTCCAAGGCAAAAGCTGCAATAAGAGTAGCTTTCGATACCACTTCTTCAGAACCCTCTAAAAGTCCAGAGAGATTCAAGCTACCTGATGATATTAATTACTTAACCACCTACACCAGTCTCTGAATCCTTCCATCAGTTCTGGTAACAGGAGGCATGGAATCCATAAGTACTTGAAGCTCCTGATTAAAATATTTTTTCAGCATAGCAAATGATAGTTTTGGGGTAACGGATGCAGATGAACTGAAAAATCTCAGTGAACCAAATCAACAAACTAAAGAGTAGTACATCACCTGGATAGGATAGCATACACCCTAGGGTACTAGAAGAACTCACATACGAAATTGTAGATCTGCTGTTAGTGATCTGTAACCTGTTGTTAAACTCATCCATAGTCCCTGAAGAATGGAGGGTGGCCAATGTAATACCCATTTTTAAAAAGGGATTCACGGGTGATCTGGGAAATTACAGACAATGTCGGCGCAGGGCAAAATAGTGAAACTATTATAAAGAATAAAAATCACGGAACACATAGACAAACATAGTTTAATGGGACAGAGAGAACATGGATACAGCCTCACTAATTTGCTTCATTTCTTTGAATGAGTGAATAAACAAGGTGAACCAGTGAGGTTAGCTACTGTATCTAGATTTTCAGAAAGGTGCTTGACAAATCCCTCATAAGAGACTCCTGAGAAAATTAGAGTCATGGGATAGGAGGCAAAGTTCTGCTGTGGATTAGGAATTGGTTGATGGATAGAAAACAGAGAATAGGGTTAAATAGTGGAGTGCCCCAAGGATCTGTACTGGGACAGGTGCTATTTAACATATTTATTAATGATCTGGAAATGGTAATGACGAGTGAGGTGATTCAATTTGCAGATGACACAAAACTATTCAAAGTTGTTAGAACACATCAGATTATGAAAAACTGTAGGAAAACCGGGCATTCAAATGGCAGATGAAATTTAATATGGAAAAATGCAAAGTGATGGACATAGGAAAGAATAATCCAAATCATAGTTATTTGATGCTATGATCCACCTTAGGAGTCAGCACCCAAGAAAAAGATCTAGGTGTCATCATAGACAATATGCCAAAATCTTCTGCCCAGTGTGTGGCGGCAACCAAAAAGCAAACAGGATGCTATGAATTATTAAGAAAGGGATAGAAAGTAAGACAAAGAATATTATGCCACCTCTATCACTCAATGATGCAACCACACTGCTGCTCTTCGTGATCTTGGGCAAGTAACTCTCCAATGCTTCAGGTAGAGACTGTAAGCCCTCCAGGGACAAGAAAATACCTACTGCACCTGAATGTAAACTCACCTCAAACCAGTATTGAAAAGTTGTGAGCTACATCCAAATCTATAGGACAACTTGAAATAAAGCAAAGATACTTACCTGTAGCAAGTATTCTCCGAGGACAGCAGGCTGATTATTCTCACATGTGGGTCGATGTACGAGTTGGCCCAGAAATCAGCATTTTGCAAGCAAAATATTTAAAAAGTTTTGCCAGAGTCTTCTGAGCGCATGCAGCACACACCGCACATGCGAGGACTGATTTCCCGCCCGTTGCGTGAGAACTTCTCCTCAGTTAAATCCAAAAGCATATAGAGAAATAAGGGGAGGTGGGTGGGTTTGTGAGAACAATTAGCCTGCTCTCCTCGGAGAATACCTGCTACAGGTAAGTATCTTTGCTTTCTCCGAGGACAAGCAGGCTGCTTTGTTCTCACATGTGGGGTATCCCTAGCACCCAGGCTCACTCAAAACAATGAACATTGGCCAATTGGCCCTCGCAAAGGCGAGGACATAACATAGATTGACCTGAAACCTGAAGCCTAGTGGTTAGGGTGGTGGACTTTGGTCCTGGGGAACTGAGGAACTGAGTTCGATTCCCACTTCAGGCACAGGCAGCTCCTTGTGGCTCTGGGCAAGTCACTTAACCCTCCATTGCCCCACGTAAGCCGCATTGAGCCTCCCATAAATGGGAAAGCGCGGGGTACAAATGTAATAAAATAAAAAAATAAAATAAAACAACTAACTGAGAGTGCAGCCTGGAACAGAACTAAAATGGTTCTAGGGGGGTGGAGTTGGATCCTAAACACCGAACAGATTTTGCAGCACCGACTGCCTAAACCGACTGTCACGTCGGGTGTCCTGCTGAAGGCAGTAATGAGATGTGAATGTGTGGACTGATGACCAAGTTGCAGCCTTGCAAATCTCTTCAATGGAGGCTGGCTTCAAGTGAGTCACTGACGCAGCCATGGCTCTAACATTATGAGCCGTGACATGGCCCTCTAGAGTCAGCCCAGCTTGGGCATAAGTGAAGGAATTGCAATCTGTAGGCCAATGGGAGATTGTGCGTTTTCCGATGGCGACTCCCTTCCTGTTGGTATCGAAAGAAACAAACAACTGGGCGGACTGTCTGAAGGGCTTTGTCCGCTCCATGTAAAAGGCAAACAGCTTTTGCCAGGGCGGGTATGAGGACGGGGAAAAAATTTTGGCAACACAATTGACTGGTTCAAATGGAACTCCGACACCACCTTCGGCAGGAACTTAGGGTGAATGCGGAGGACTACTCTGTTATGATGAAACTTGATATAAGGTGCATGCACTACCAAGGCCTGAAGCTCACTAACCCTACAAGCCGAAGTAACAGCCACCAAGAAAATGACCTTCCAGGTCAAGTACTTCAGATGGCAGGAGTTCAGTGGCTCAAAAGGAGGTTTCATCAGCTGGGTGAGAACGACGTTGAGATCCCATGACACTGGTGGAGGTTTGACAGGGGGCTTTGACAAAAGCAAACCTCTCATGAAGCGAACAACTAAAGGCTGTCCAGAGATAGGGTTACCTTCTACACAGCAATGATAAGCACTAATCGCACTAAGGTGAACTCTTACGGAGTTGGTCTTGAGGCCAGACTCTGACAAGTGCAGAAGGTATTCAAGCAGGGTCTGTGTAGAACAAGAAAGAGGATCTAGGGCCTTGCTGTTACACCAGACGGCAAACCTCCTCCATTTAAAAGAGTGAGACCTCTTCGTGGAATCTTTCCTGGAAGCAAGCAAGACTCGAGAGACGCCCTCTGAAAGACCCAAGGAGGCCAATTCTAAACTCTCAATATCCAGGCCGTGAGAGTCAGAGATTGGAGATTGGGATGCAGAAGCGACCCCTCATTCTGGGTGATGAGGGTTGGAAAACACTCCAATCTCCAATGTTCTTCGGAGGACAACTCCAGAAGAAGAGGGAACCAAATCTGACGCGGCCAGAAGGGTGCAATCAGGATCATGGTTCCGCAGTCTTGCTTGAGGTTCAGCAAAGTCCTCCCCACCAGAGGTATGGGAGGATACGCATACAGAAGGCCTGTCCCCCAATGCAGGAGAAAAGCATTTGACGCTAGTCTGTCGTGGGCCTGAAGCCTGGAACAGAACTGAGGAACCTTGTGATTGATCTGAGTGGAAAAAAGATCCACCGAGGGGGTGCCCCACGCTCGGACAATCTTGCAGGCTACACCCATGTTCAGTGACCACTCGTGAGGTTGCATTATCCTGCTCAACCTGGTCGGCCAGACTGTTGTTTACACCTGCCAGACAAGTGGCTTGGAGAAACATGCCATGACGGCGAGCCCAAAGCCACATCTGGACGGCTTCCTGACACAGAGGGCGAGATCCGGTGCCCCCCTGCTTGTTGGTGTAGTACATGGCAACTTGGTTGTCTGTCTGAATCAATATAATTTGGTTGGACAGCCGATCTGTGAAAGCCTTTAGAGCGTTCCAGATCACCCGCAATACCCGAAAGGACCAGGCTCCTTGAGTGTGAATCCCATCTACATGAGCTCTCCACCCCAGGAGGGATGCATCTGTCGTCAGCACTTTTTCTGGCTGATGAATTTTGAATGGACGTCCCAAGGTCAAATTGGATCGAATCGTCCACCACTGAAGAGACAGTTGGATTACATCCTCTAGACTCCCCGCAGCTTGGTAGCACTGGGAAGCTAGGGTCCATTGAGCCGATCTCATGTGTAGGCGTGCCATGGGAGTCACATGAACTGTGGAGGCCCAGAAGCCTCAACATCTGCCGAGCCATGACCTGTTGAGACGATTGAGCTATGGACACCAGGGACAGCAGGTTGTCTGCCCTTGCCTCGGGAAGTTAAGCTCGAACTGTCTTTGTGTTCAACAGGGCTCGAATGAATTCCAAATTTTGGACTGGAGTGAGATGGGGTAATTGATTACGAACCCCAGTAGTTCTAGCACCTGAATAGTCATTCGAATGGACTGCTGAGTGCCTGCCTTCGAGGTGCTCTTCACCAACCAATCGTCGAGATAAGGGAACACATGTACTCCCAGTCTTTGTAGCGACGCTGCAACTACTGCTAGACACTTTGGGAATACTCTGGGTGCAGACGCCAGACCAAAAGGCAGCACACAGTACTGAAAGTGCTGAGTTCCCAGCCAAAATCGAAGATACCTCCTATGAGCTGGAAGTATCGAGATGTATGTGTAAGCATCCTTTAAGTCCAGAGACCATAGCCAATCGTTCTCTTGAATCATAGGGTGCCCAGGGAAACCATCCTGAACTTTTCTCAAACTAGAAATTTGTTCAGGCTCCTTAGGTCTAGGATGGGACGCACCCCCCCTGTGTTCTTTTGCACAAGGAAGTACCTGGAATAGAATCCCAGCCCTTCTTCCCCTGGTGGAACAGGTTTGACCGCTTGGGCCTGTAGAAGGGCGGAGAGTTCCTCTGCAAGTACCTGCTTGTGCTGGGAACTGTAAGATTGAGCTCCCGGTGGGCAATCTGGAGGGCCGGATTCCAGATTGAGAGTGTATCTTAACCAGACTATTTGAAGAACCCACCGGTTGGAGGTTATGAGAGGCCACCTTCAGTGAAAAAACATCAACCTCCCCACCAGTGGCGTAGCCAGAAGTCAATTTTTGGGTGGGCCAACAGGTTGGATGGGTGGGCACTAGGCAGTGGTGTGCTGGTAAATGTTTAACAACAGGCTCTCTCCCTGGTCCACCTCTGCGCCCCCCCGCCATCCACCTGTGCACCTCCCCTCAAAATTGTAGAGCTGGCTATAGCCAGGGAGAGAGAGCCTGGGGGGTGGGGGCAGCAATGCATTACTCTCTCCAGGAAAAAAAACATTAAATGATCCCAGGTTCCAATCTAATTCATGTTTAATGTGGGATGAAATGCCATTAATAAGTAAATAAATATAAACTTTTAATGTTGAGCACCTGATTCTCAAAGTGGACATGTTCCAATCATTATAATGAAAATAAAATGATTTTTTTCTACCTTTGCTGTCTGGTGACTTTGTTTTTCTGATCATACTGGCCCAGTATCTGATTCTGCTGCTATCTATCTGTCCTCTTTACTCCGTTTCCAGGGCTTCCTTTCCATTTATTTCTTTACTTTCCGCCTTTCTTCTTCATTTCTTGCTCTGGGTCCTCCGCAGACTTGACTGTCCAGTGTGTCCAGCTTCTGCCTATTTTCTTCATCCATGTGCAATTTTCTCCTCTCTTCCTTTTCCCTCATCTCATCTCCTTCCTCACTCTTCCCTCCCCTCCATCCATGTCCAGCATTTCTTCTCTCCCTTCCCTCTCCTCCATCCATATCCAGCAGCCTCCTCTCTCCTGCCCTTCCCTCCATCCATGTCCAGCAACCCTCCTCTGCCCCTTGCCCTCCCCTCCATCCACCCATGTTCAGCAACCTTCCTCTCTCCTCTTCCCTCCCCTCCATCCACCCATGTCCAGCAACTCTCCTCTCCCCTCCATCCATCCATACCCAGCAATTCTCCTCTCTCCCCTAACCCCCACCTCCATCCATCCATCCATCCCCAGTGACTCTCCTCTCTCCCCTCCCGCTCCCATCCATGTCCAGCGATTCTCCTTCACCTCCATGCATCCTTCCCTCCCATTCCATTCCACCTGCCCGCCCTCTCTCTGATGGCAGCGCTTCCCAGACGCTGCCTACCGCCGCCACGTTCGCACGATCTACCTCCTCCCTTTGTCTCACTCTCAACAGCAGCGGTAGCGATTCAAACACGCTACCTCCTGCTTCTAACCCGGAAGCGTCTCCTCTGCAGAGGAGACGCTTCCGGGTTAGAAGCAGGAGGCAGCGTGTTTGAATCGCGATGCTACCGCTGAGAGTGAGACAAAGGGAGGAGGTAGATCGTGCGATCGTGGCGGCGGTAGGCAGCGTCTGGGAAGCGCTGCCGTCAGAGAGAAGGAGGCAGATGCAGGATCAGCGCTGCCTGCTCCCTCCACTCCGCTGCTGGGTGGGCCTGAACCCAAACTGGGTGGGCCTAGGCCCATCCAGGCCCACCCGTGGCTACGCCCCTGCTCCCCACTACTGGTGAGTCATCCGGAATGGACACTTTTACCGAAGCTATGCTGAACTGGAGCCAGTCAAAAACTCGTCCCTTGCTTTTGCTGGGGAGCAGAATGAGCCTTAGTTGCACACTGTTGACGCGAACAAGCGCGCTGGGGTTGAGCCTGGGTAGGCTGCCGAGAAGCAGGAGTGTACCTACGCCTAGAGTAGGTATAGGGGGCACTCCTCCTCCCTCCAAAAAACCTCCTAAATGAGGAGGCAGTAGCAGAAGGCGCCCGGTGGGAGAGAATCCATAGCATCATTATGCTTCTTGATTTGATCAACTAGATCCTCTACTTTTTCTCCAAAAAGATTGCCCCCCGGCAAGGAACATCCACCATCCACTGCTGTACAGAATGATCCAGGTCAGAGACACGCAGCCATGAGAGTCTGCGCATCACTACACCTTGAGCAGCGATTCTGGATGTCACGCCAAAAATACCCCTGGCCACGAATTTGCAGCACACCTTCTGCTGCCTGACCACCTGGCGAAATGACTCAGCCAGCTCTGTAGGGAGTGTCTCAACCAAGCTGGACAGTTAACGTATCGAGTCCCACAAGTGTACACTCGTGAAGAGCTGGAATAACTGGATCTTGGCAGCGAGCATAGCGGCCTGATACATCTTCCTCCCAAAAGAATCAACAGTCCTATCTTCTCTGCCTGGGGGCACTGAAGCATAGTCTCTAGTACTCCTGGCTCTGTTGAGGGAGGAGTCCACCACCATGGAATTGTGGGGTAACTGAGACCTCATCAACCCAGGTTCACCGTGGATCCGATACTGGGATTCAGCTTTTTTCAGGACCACAGGGCCTGACCAGAGGGGCTGACCAGTTTCACATAAGGACTTCCTTCAGTACCTTATGCAGAGGAACTGACACAGCCTCTTTAGGTGGAGAAGAATAATCCAAGACCTTGAGCATCTCAGTCTTGGACTCATTCTCAACCTCCACTGGGAAGGGAATAGCCGTAGCCATTTCCTGGACAAAAGAGGAAAATGACAGACTCTCCAGTGGAGACAGTTTCCTTTCTAGTGGAGGTGAAGGATCAGAGGGCATCCCAAAGGACTCATCAGAAGATAAGTACCTGGGATCCTCATCTGACTCCCACGAACGCTCCTGCTCAGTGTCAGATAAAATCTGAGTTAAGGTGCTTTGACACTGGACCTGCCTCGATGCCGAGGCGCGATGTTCTCTATGGCAATGTCGAGAGGTCGATGCCCTGTCCAACTGCGTTGAAGCTCCCTCCACCAATGTCGAAGAGGAGTCAACCTGGGTAGCAGCCGACGCAGATGCCACAGGTGGCATCGCAGTCGGGGACCTCACCATAGGTAAAGGGCCAGACACCGCTGCAGCAGATGGTACAGAAGGCGCAAGCACCCCTGACACTGAAGCTGACTGAAATAGCAGTCCCTCCAGAAGTTCTGGAAACAAGGCCCGGATTTGCTCATCGAGAGCTGCCACTGGAGAAGGCTGCGGGCTCGGTGGGACAGGTGGCATAAGAATCCCTGGAGGCTCGGAAGCAGGCATTGGGCTGCTAGAAGACCGACGCATCGGCATCTCCTGTATCGAGGGTGAGCAATCCTCTTGGCGCCAACGCTTCTCGGGTGCCGAATCTCTTCGACGTCCCGGAGCTCCCGGTACCGTGCATCAAAGGAGAACGATGACAGTGCTTCTTAGCCTTCACTCGACGCCTGTCAAGACTCCTCGGTACTGATGAGGACGTGGAATCCTCACGCCTCCTCGGGGCCAGGTCCAACAAAGGCCAGTCCAGGGGGGCCTGCATAGCAGGAGGCCTCGAAGCAGGTGGAGACCCACTTGACGCCTCACTGCTCCCAGCACGAGTTCGTCTCATAGCAGCCATTACCTCTCTCCCCGACATCAATGCTCCCTTCGATGTTGATGCCCTCGGTACCGATGTCGAAGGACCGGAATGAGCCCCAAAACGTTTTTCATGTTGGGCCTCTCAAGACGCTTGGGTCTGTTTCTTCATATGAAGACACAGACTACAAGCGGCTGGGCTACGGTTGGGCCCAAGGCACTGAATACACCAGGCGTGGGTATCGGTACCTGAGATAGTCTGGGTGCACCGCATACAACGCTTGAAGCCGCTGGGAGTCTTCGATGACATAGAAGGAAAAACAGCTTCGGTGAAATCAAAAGACGCAATTGTGCCTAAAAATCAGAAAAAGGTACAAAAGAGAAAAGGGGAGAAACCGACCAAGCGGCCTAAGGCCAGCCACGACAAAAAATAAAGAAAACTTGAAAAAGGGAAAAAAACTAAAGGAAAAACTACGGGAACCTTCTTTTTTTTTTTTTAATCTTGTGAAGAAAAAGCAAAAAAACCAGAAGCGAACAAAATTGCAAACAAAGAAGACTCTTCCTGGGCCTGAGAGGAGCAGAAAATGAACACTGCCGTACCTCAACGCAGAGAAAGAAAAACTGAGAAGTGCTCACGCGACCGGCGGGAAATCAGTCCACGCATGCGTGGTGCACATGTGCCAGAAGACTCTGGCAAAACTTTTTAAATATTTTGCTTGCAAAATGACGATTCCTGGGCTGACGCGTTGACCCACATGTGAGAATAAGCAGCCTGCTTGTTCTCGACGAAGCACAATTAGACAAAGAATCTGTATCTCTCCCACCTAAATACAATAATTTAGCCAAGTGGTACAGGCTGGGGAGAAATACACAGGAGGTGAAATATCTGGAGAACTTGATAGAGGTGCAGTCACAGAACATTATGAATTACTATTTGTGATACAGAAATAGAGAAGCTCTTTAGTTATTCACAACAAATTTGGTACGCCAGGAAACACAATGTACACTTCTGCACAGAGCATATAGTACCAATGAGAATGGGGCTCAAATGAAGCTATGTGCTGTAGAGATGTGTAGAAAGTGTAAAATAAAAACAACATTGTCATGTTCATTTTGGAATGCCCTACATTAACCAATTTAAAAAAAAAAAAAAACATGTTACAGGGTTGAGATGAAATGGATCTATAGATGTAAGAATTTTAAATACTGAAAAAGATCAAAAAAGAAATGACAAAAAAAAAACATTTACTTACATCACCTTTCCTAAATGGCTAGGAAGCTTGTACTGAAAATACTAAGTTTATGTGGAGATCGCCTCCACTCAGCACTGGAGAACACGTGTGTGGGAAATGGCCCATTTGAACTACAAATGTACAGGTTCAGTTACAAACCAGAATGGTCATTAGAATAGCTGCAGTGGCAGTGAATAAGTGAAGCAAAACTCTCCAGTAGAAACGATATGAGTGAAAGGGCTAAGGGCCCATAATACTGAAAAAGTTATAAGATACTACAGCAATAGTAGCAGCAAAATCAGAGTGGATGTTTGGAAAATGACTGTCGAAATAAATGGGCTGAAGTGAATGGTGAGAGGGAAAGTGTTAGGTATGAATATAGTTTGAATAATATGGGGAATTATTAGGGCTTCTATTCTTAAGTGTTTATGAATTGTAAATTTAGATGTTTATTTCCCAAATAAATTAGGGGTTCTTGGAGGGTACAAAATTAAGGGCTGATGCAGAAAGCCACACGGTACAGCTGGCTTAGCATATGGTTCTACCGCAAAACTATTACTGCGGTATGCTATAAGCAATGAGGATGCAAATTACTGCTCAGTTAAAACTGTGGCAGTAAACCGCAGCTCATTGTGAAATGTCAGCCTTCCTCTCAATCTCTGAACGCGATTGCCTTGAGCACTGACAAGAAAATGATGATTAAAAAAAATACTGGTAGTGATTGACCCCAATCTCCCTTCCCTGCAACTTGACCCCTCTTCCCTGTGATATTTGAAAAATAGTTTAAAAAAAAAAAAAAAAAACTTTGCTCTGATAGTCGAGTGGCCACCCTGCCTCTCTAAAAATTCCCTGGTAGTCTAGTAGAGTGTTTCCCAAGTAGGTCTTGGAGTACTCCCCTTGTCAGTCAGGTTTTCAGGATATCCACAATGAATATGCACAAAATTGATTTGAATACACTGCCTCTGTTATATGCAAATCTCTTTCATGCATATTCACTGTGGAAATCCTGAAAACCTGACTAGTACAGGACTGACTTGGGAAACACTGGTCTAGTGGCACCTCACCTCCTGACCTGACCCAATCCCATCCCCCCTTTCCCTAACATTTAAAAAAAACCTTGCCCGGGTAGCCTAGTGGCCCATGCCTTCCCTTCTCCCTCTTCCAAAAATGTCCCTAGTGATGAAACAAAAAAATCCCTGGTGTCTAGTGGCACGCACCCCCAACCCTTGCCCTGGCCCCACAGAACCCCCTAACTTAAATGAGGCAGGAATGATGCCCACTCGCTGCTTGCCTCAGGTGCCATCATCTTCAAAATGGTGGTGCGATGCACCAGGTGGGGCCAGTCTGGCATAAAAGGGAGAAATTCCCGTATATGATAGGCTGGCCCTGTCCGGTGCATCCCAGGATGCATCATGCAGGGCAGGGTGCTGCCAATTGAAGATGATGGCACCTGAGTCAGAAGCATGTGGGTATCACTCCTGCCTCTTTTAAGGTACGGGGGAAGGGGGGTACTGATGGCCTGCTCCTTGGTGTGAACTCAGAGGGATGAATGATTTGGCTCTTCTCGATGGTATTCCTGAATCCTCCCTGTTTATTTTTAAACATTTCTTTCAGTTCGTTCTGGCTTTTTTTTTTTTTTTTTTTTATTATTCTCCCCATGACGTTTTCTTGTAGTAGTATGGATCCAACTCAGCAAATATCAACTATTTGGGGCCACTGACCATTAAAGTTTATTTGTACCTAGGCCTAGAATGGTAAGTGATTTAATCTATTGTTCCAAACTCTCAAAAACTTGAAGAACTTATAAACCTAATCCTGCAGAAAATCACTTTGTCTGTGGCCTCTTCAATTGCAGATCTTTAAGGGACAAATCTTTTATTCTTCAGGAGCTCAGAACTTCACAATTAGATCTCTTCTGTTTGACTGAAACTTGGTTTAAAAATAGAACGGAATCCCTTTTTTTCCAGCGCCTCTCACCTGAATACTCTGTTATTCTACATGACTGACGAAACGTGGTGGCAGACTTGCAATTATATACTCTACTAAACTGCAAGTCATTCAGCTTTCATCTTTCTTTCTTCCTTATCCAGAACTTTTTACTCAAAATAGGCATAAAGCCAGTATTGCATATTCTTCTCTTTTATTGCTCCCTATGTATGGCACAATGGGCTTTGATCAGTCAGTTGCTGATGCAAATACCAAATTTTCTTCTTTACTTATTTTAGGTGATGTTGACCTTCACAGTGATACCCCCTCACATCCTAGATAGGCTTATTTCCTTACTTTTCTTGGTCTCTGTCAAAATGTTAACTTCCCCACGCACTCAGCTGGCCATACTCTACACTTGGTTATTTCCCATCAACAATCCATTCTCCAGTCTACTGATTTTCAATTAATTCTTCTTCCCTGGAATCTTTCTGCCTATTGCTTACTAACAGTATAGCGCGAACTGCATCTTTAGGCTGTTGGACGAGGATTATATCGTTTAGATCCCCTTACTCCACTTCTTTGGGTGCTTCTTTTCCTGAGAATTTCTCCAAGCTTGCTTTAGATGAT
This sequence comes from Microcaecilia unicolor, assembly GCF_901765095.1. NCBI lineage: Eukaryota > Metazoa > Chordata > Amphibia > Gymnophiona > Siphonopidae > Microcaecilia > Microcaecilia unicolor. The sequence goes on along the minus strand of NC_044033.1, from coordinate 457,401,158 downwards.
CAGGCAGATCAAGCTGGAATTCCACTTTATTTTCTGCGTTGGATCAGGTAGCTTCTTTACAATTTATTAAACCTTCTGCCCCCAAAAAAGAATCCCTGGTATCATCAGGGTATCAGATTATTAAAGAGACAGGTATACAAAGCAGAATGCTTATGGTGTAAATCCAAGAATCTGGCCTCTTTACAGGCTTATAAAAGCTCAACAGAAATTTTTTAATGTCATAATTGTACAAAGCCAAAAAAGATTATTTTTCAAATTTAATCAATACTGCCCAAATCCCTGTAAACACCTGTTTAGAATATACTCAAACTTAGCATCCCTTGACAGGGCAGGGCCAGATCTCAGCTCTACTGCAGATACCCTAGGATTATATTTCTGCTGTACAATCTCAAAAAAGAGTTCTTTCAGGTCCCATATTGACCCCTCTCTGAAGCTGCCCCTTTCATCTACCTAAGCAGAATCTCACTCCTGGTGTAATTTTAATGTTTTCTCATGTAATAGTTTTTAAAAATGGGCTTTGTTCAATGAATAAGGCCCCCTCCTCACTGGACCCTCTTCCTTCAGACTGGCTAAGAGCTCCAAATTCGGAACTTCTGCCATTTGCATACCAGCTGGTCACACACAGTCTAACCCCGAACTTCCTGTCCCAAAACTTGGAAAACTGCTGCTGTCCGTCTACTATTAAAAAACCCTTAAATCTGACCCCCAGCAAATTATCATCTGAAAAGATAGTTTATGAACAGCTTCTTTCACATACTGAACACACTCACATCCTTCATCCACGATAGGCTTTCATGCTGGTCACACCACAAAAAGCTTCTTTGGTTAGTGAACTTCATGGTAACTGTATAATGGCCATATTGTTCTCTTCATCTTGTTAGATCTTTCTACACCTTTTGATATGGTTAATCATTCTCTTTTACATCACAGGCTAACATCAATAGGTATTAATGGTAAGGACTTTGGTCATCCTCCTTTCTTCATGACCGCTCTCTCTCAGTCACTAAGTCTGTTCAAACTTCTTCTACCTTTCTACTGTACTGTAGCATCCCCTCAAGGATCTATTCTATCACCTTTGCTGTTTAACATTTTTGTGAGTCCCCTTCCAACTCTGATTCAATCCCATGGCATCTCCACGTATTTCTATGAGGACAACATCCTTTTAGACTGATGCAAGTCATGTTGATCTCACATGCAGCACTGTCTAGACACTATTGCCTCTTGGCTAAAAAGACAATCACTTTGCTTCTTAATGAAGAGAAAACTATGGTATGCTGAATTAGACTGCAACCCTCTGCCTACATTTTTACTCTTTTTGGCAAGCAATTTCATCCAGTCGACTCATTTTGCTTTCTGGGGATACTTCTCAACTCACATTAAAACTTCCGCACAGCAGATTTCAACAGTTCTTTAAATCTTTTTCTGCACTTCGTCAGTTTTTCCATTCATAAATTTTTGAATGCAGAGGCCCTACAGACGCTCTATCACACTCATGTAAGCTCACATTTGGACTAATGTAATGCTATCTATGCTGGCATTTTCCAAACTAACCTGAAACTATTATACCCATACAAAATAAACGATTTTTCTGTAGGGTGAAAGGCAGAGATCATGTTACCTCATTTTTAAGAATTCATTGGCTTCCGATACAACTTAAATTTAAAATTTCGATATAACTTACAATTTAAAATTCTTACTTTGACATTCAAGGTTCTACATGATGGTACCCTAGACTATCTTTTGACTTTAACGGTTCTTTGTGTCCCACCCTATTTATTATGCTCTATCAATGATCACAGATTGATTCCCAATGGGCCTGAGAGAACCAATGACACAGTGTATTGTTTTTCTTAGCCCCTAGTCTTTGGAACAACTTACCCCTTGATTAAAGGTCTGAATCACTATATAAACAGTTCAGAAACAAACTGAAGACTGATTTATTTCAGATGGCATTTGGTAACTCTGGAGTGCTAAGCAAGGAACAATGACCTCATCAACAGGGCTACTGATTTTATAGTCCTCTAAGTGTATGAATGTGCTCTATATCTGGGATGACTGTGTCTTTCCTTTCATTCCATTTCTGTTTCTTCTTATGATTTTTTTAAATTCATGTACATCGTCTTGATTTGGTTGTGGCCAAGACTGGTGATAAAAGCAAGTTTTTAAATAAACAAACATATCACTGGTCAAACCAGCATGAGAGTCTTAAGAGGCGATCTCTCCTCAGACTCTGTTATGGTGGATAGGAGACCCAAGTATAAAATTCAAAGTACTATACTTGAGGAGCAAATATCAGTATTTAATCCACTGGAAAAGTTATAGATCAAAGGAGAAGTCCTAGGTAGAGGTATCCAATATTCATGGCAGTAGATTGCTTCAGCAAGTCCGTGAACAATATCCTTTCAAACCCAATCCTAGTAGTCCTAGGGCCTCCCTGTGTAAAAAACAAAAAGGGGAGTGCTCTGTTAAATACAGATCACACTCCACCCCAGATGCTCTCATTGTAGTCTTTGCCTGTCTTTTATAACCACTCCAAGTCAAAATCTGATGATGCAGGTTGTCCTGATTGGCCCACGAGAATGCACTCTGGCTCGCTTCATTCTTAGGAATGTATTTCCTCTCTCATTAGCTCCCTTTACCTATTTAAACCATGGAGCTCCCACTCTCCCTCACCCTCGGATAGGTCTCACTTGAGAGTTCCTGAATGATATACTTCTACTGATCCTCGGTATTCGATCCTTGTCCATCTTCAGCATACAAACATGCTCTGCCAGCCCTGACCTTAACCTGTTTGTTAACTTGCCTATTGTTTTGATGTTCTTCCTGTTCTGGACAATTCTGCTCTGTCTAACTGCAACATTCGTGTGCTCCAGCCCATCTCCTGCTTTAGAGCATCCAGTGATTGGGGTTTTTGCAGAAAACACCTTGGGGTCATGCTCCAAGTCCTAGCATTTCCTGAATACTAGAGGGCTTAACTTGAAGGGAAACATGTGGCCTATGCCTAAGGTCATTGGTGTTCCTTGTGCTGTGTGACCCAGCTGTAACATTATCTAAACAAACACCTATTCATTTTTTTTTCACATCAGGGTGCCAGAAGCCCTAGAAATAACGTAAAATGGGTCAAGAACTCTCACTCTCGACCCCAAACTTTACCACATTTTTGAATGTTATTGACACCAGTATGTTTATTTGCTCTTGCATGTCTTGCTCAGAAATTAAGAAAATTAAAACAAACAAACAAACAAAAAAAAAGACTGGTTTGGCTGAGAAGAGAAGGGTATATCAAAAACGTAGATGTGTTGGGAGAGACTTTACAGTGTAAAACCTAAGCTGGGTCAGCTGAAATTTATAAAGCAGCCCTGCAAGGGAAAGGCCTTGCCCAGCAGCAACAGCAAAATATATCATTAGGGAGGTCTTTGCCTTTACCTAAAATGCCAAGTTAAAAGGAACAGCTGAAAGAGGGAAATGGAATCCTTCACCTTTACCACTGTACCCGGAAGCTTCTAGACCTCAGGCCTTTTACGCTATGTTCTCTTTTATTAAGGAGGTCCTCCAAAATCAAATACTGGTATCAGGTCTGAATTTTGAGTATATTCAAAAGCAAGTTAAATTACCTGAGAAAAATACCAGCCATATAAGGGAAGAAACTTCAGTCCATCTTTTAGAACATAACGCACATGTCCAAGTGCATTCTGACGCACTGCTAACATATCTGCAATGATCCAATCAACTGTAAACATAAAAAAGCCTATTTTAACATACACAGTAGCAGGGCAAATAAAATGTCAATCACTACAATGTCTAAAGAAAAAAATGTCACTTAAAAACTTATTCCACCAAGAATATAATGCAATGTATTCACAGCAGAGTCAAAATGCTCAACTGAAAATTATTAGAAAATTCATCTAACCCGGGGAGCAAGTGAACACACATAACCCACAATTTTAAACTAAATAATAATGCAAGAATAACAAACATAATATTATTGTTACATGAACAAAGATGTTCGAGAACTTTACATGTAGATTTCACCACTGTGCAACAAGTCTGTTCTGGATTCCTTGCAAAAATCTTAAACCAGAATCCAAGCTAGCTGGATCCACTGAAGCACAAAAGAAAAGAATTTATAACTCAGAAATTAGATTCTAATGGACTGCAGGAAGAAGAGGGCTCCAATGCCTTCACCAAGTGACTTTAGAGAAATGATAAAATATTCACTCTATTCAAACAAAATCTCCACCAGATGTGTATGCTTAAATAAAATAAAAGTATGCATGTATTTAAGTTTCTTTTATACAGCTTGCAAGCCTGAAAGTTATCGAAGTGGTGTACATTCAGATACAGTAGTTATTTTTCTGTCCCTGGACAGGTAAGTGGTGTCTAAAAATCATACGGGTTAAGTGACTTGCCCAGATCACAAGGATCTGCAATGGTATTTGAACGGGGCTCTCCGAGTTCTCAGCCCACTGCTCTAAAGTGCACATAATACTTTGTTACAAGTAAATTTGCTCATGCTTATCATGTACTCGGGAACAAGTAATTTTGAAATATTTGCTTAAGTATTGTAGTGCGTTACTTTTACTTTGTTACTATACGACCCTGCTGGCAGGACAGCACAAACCCAAGCATCTGAACCAGTTTGGAGGGACTTGAGGAAAGAAAATTAACAGGTAACTTAGCTGTTTGTTTTGAACATTTTATTTATCGGAACAAGTTTTAAGTACTTTTACCTCGTTACATGCTGTTTCATTACAAGGCTGAAGCACTCAATTTTCCTTCCCCTCCTCCTTTTCATATAGCTGTACAGTAGCGTAGATACGGGGGGGGGGGCTGTGGGGGGGGGGGAGGGGCCAGGCCTCCCCCTACACTGGTAGCCAAAGAGGTGCTAGATGTAGCAGTTGTTATTCTCTGTGCCTCCGACTGCTCCCAATGATGCTGGTGTCTGCCCCTGCAACCCAGACATGCTGGCTCCTGCCTACTGGCACCAAGTTGAGTCACTGTCACGTGGTACCTGGTAGTCAGGAGCCAGAATGCCCAGGTCTCAGGGGCAGGCGCCAGCATCACTGGAAGCATCAGAGGCTGGAGCTGCGCTGAAAGAGTAAAAAGCTTGCTATAGGTGAAGAGCTGCAGAGCTAGGAAATCGGCAGTCCGCTCGAATCTGAACAGCCAACTGGAAGGAAATCGGTAGCCCGTGAAGCTAAAGAGCCAACCAAGCAGGAAATTGTCAGCACATTTTTCGTACATGCTGAGTAAGAAAGCTTCCCTCTTGGCTAGTGCCAGCATTCAACATGGACCTCCTCTCCACCACAGGTTAAAAAAAAAATCTTATTATGCTGAGTGGTGGTGGTGGAATGGGGAAGGGGTAAAAAACAGAATTTATGCTGGGCTGTGGGGGAGTACAGAAGGGCAGGGGAGATGCCAGGCTATGAGAGGGTGGGGTATAGAGAAGGGCAGGGGACATGCCAGGCTATGAGGATGGGGGGTATAAAAGAACAGGGGAGCTGTCTGGTTTTATATGAGGGAGTTAGGGGGGTATGTAAGGGCAGGGGAGATGCCAAGTTTTATATGAGGGGGTTGGGGGGGTATGGAAGGGCAGAGGATATGCTAGGCTTTATATGCAGGGGATGGGATTTGATATACTGTCTTTCTGTGGTTACAACCAAAGTGGTTTACATATTATACACAATGGAGGGTTCAGTATCTTGCCTAGAGTAACAAGGAGCTGCAGTGGGAACTGAAACCAGTTCCCCATATTCTCAGCCCATTCCACTATTAGGCTACTCCTCCTCACCATGAGGGGTAAGGAGGGGGTAGGACAGGGCAGGGCAGATGCTGGGCTTTATATGCAGGGGTTGGGGGTAGGGTTACCATAAATCCGGTTTTACCTGGACATGTCCTCTTTTTGAGGACATGGCCGGGCAACCGGACAGGTTTTGCCAGTCTGCCCATTTGTCCGGATTTGCGGAAAAATGGGCAGGCTAGCAGGCGGGTGGGCCTAGGGGTGTCCTATCCTCCCCTCCCCTTACTGTACTGCCCTGGTGGTCTAGTGACCTCTTTGGGGCAGGAAAGAACCCCCTCTTTCCTGCCCAGAGCAGCTGCAGTCTTGCTGACTCCTTTGTCGGTGCCAATTCAAAATGGCTGCTGAGAGTTCAAGCGGCGGCCTCGTGAGACTTCTGCAGAACCTTTTTTTTTAGTTTCTTACTGAAAGTGTGTGCCTGCTCAGGTCTCTAAAGAACACCCTCTCTGCTGCTGGGTTCTGTATTTAGGTACTGGATAAAAGATAGATCTCCTGGATGCAGTCTAAAACACCTTAAATCTGAAGAATCTGGCTTTTATCCCAACCGTGTCCCTGCACCCTCTGCTGCCATGGCCTGCTTTGCGCTGCCTTTTCCTGTTCAGGAACATACACATTTTGTTTTCTTCACATTAAAGTTTGATCCGGAGGTCTCTGGATCCTGCTTCAGGCTACCTCTGAACATCCTCAGGCAGGTTTAATCTTAGTAATAAACTCGGATCTGGAGGAGACTTTCAGATCCACCTTTAATGTGAAGAGAAAAAATGCCAAAATTACTGGGCAGGATACGCTAGGGCATAGCAGGGCCTCACTGAGGCAGCAGAGGATCTGATGATGTGGCTGACTTGGTAAAAGCCTCATCCTTTATTAAAGCTTGATTTAATTTATTTATTTGCTGCATTTGTATCCAGCGGTGTGCTGGAGCCGGCTCGCACGAGCCGGTTGTTAAATTTTTACCGACTTGCGAGCCGGTTGTTCCTGAGGGCTAGCTGGCTCTCCTTCCTTCCTTCCTCCCTCAGGGTCCGGTGGTCCCTCACCTCCCTTGTCCAGCGAATTCTTCGGGGCAGGCAGTCTTGCCTGCCCACTGCTGGCACTGACCCTCCCCCGCTGCCGGATCACTCTTTAAAAATTGCCGACGAGACTTCTGCTGAAGTCTTGGAAGCTGCCCTTGTAAGTCTCGGCGGCCATTTTGAAGAGCGATCTGGCAGCAGGGGAGAGTTAGTGCCGGCAGCGGGCAGGCAAGACTGCCTGTCCCGAAGAATTCGCTGAACAACTTCGGTGGTTGGAGGGGGGGGGGGGGGCAGGGGAGAGAGGACAATCGCTGGACATGGGTGGCTGGAGGGGGGACAGGGGACAGAGGACAATCGCTGGACATGGGTGGCTGGAGGGGGGGCAGGGGACAGAGGACAATCGCTGGGTATGGGTGGTTGGAGGGGGGGCAGGGGACAGAGGAGAATCGCTGGGTATGGGTGGCTTGAGGGGAGGGGGAGAGAAGGGAGTCGCTGGACATGGGTGGCTGGAAAGGGGGCAGGGGAGAGAAGACAATCGTTGGACATGGGTGGCTGGAGAGGGGGCAGGGGAGAGAAGACAATCGTTGGACATGGGTGGCTGGAGAGGGGCAGGGGAGAAAAGACAATCGTTGGCATGGGTGGCTGGAGAGGGGCAAGGGAGAGAGGACAATCGCTGGGTATGAGTGGTTGGAGGGGGGGCAGGGGAGAGAGGACAATCGTTGGGTATGGGTGGTTGGAGGGGGGGGCAGGGGACAGAGGACAATCGCTTGGTATGGGTGGCTGGACATGGGTAGATGGAGGGGAGGGGGCAGGGGGGACAGGAGGGTTGCTGGACATGGGTGGATGGAGGAGAGGGTACAGTGAGGAAGGAGATGAGATGAGGGAAAAGGAAGAGAGGAGAAAAACTGCACATGGATGAAGAAAATAGGCAGAAGCTTGATCCACTGGACAGTCAAAGTCTGCGGAGGACCCAGCTTTTACTTACGGATGTAGGGCAAGAAATGAAGAAAGGCGGAAAGTAAAGAAATAAATGGAAAGGAAGCCCTGGAAATGGAGTTAAGAGGACAGATAGCAGCAGAATCGGATACTGGGCCAGCATGATCAGAAAAACAAAGTCACCAGACAACAAAGTTAGAAAAAAAACATTTTATTTTCATTATAGTGTTCAGAATATGTCCACTTTGAGAATCATAAGTACATAAGTAGTGCCATACTGGGAAAGACCAAAGGTCCATCTAGCCCAGCATCCTGTCACCGACAGTGGCCAATCCAGGTCAAGGGCACCTGGCACGCTCCCCAAACGTAAAAACATTCCACACAAGTTATACCTAAAAATGCGGAATTTTTCCAAGTCCATTTAATAGCGGTCTATGGACTTGTCCTTTAGGAATCTATCTAACCCCTTTTTAAACTCCGTCAAGCTAACCGCCCGTACCACGTTCTCCGGCAACGAATTCCAGAGTCTAATTACACGTTGGGTGAAGAAAAATTTTCTCCGATTCGTTTTAAATTTACCACACTGTAGCTTCAACTCATGCCCTCTAGTCCTAGTATTTTTGGATAGCGTGAACAGTCGCTTCACATCCACCCGATCCATTCCACTCATTATTTTATACACTTCTATCATATCTCCCCTCAGCCGTCTCTTCTCCAAGCTGAAAAGCCCTAGCCTTCTCAGCCTCTCTTCGTAGGAAAGTCGTCCCATCCCCACTATCATTTTCGTCGCCCTTCGCTGTACCTTTTCCAATTCTACTATATCTTTTTTGAGATACGGAGACCAGTACTGAACACAATACTCCAGGTGCGGTCGCACCATGGAGCGATACAACGGCATTATAACATCCGCACACCTGGACTCCATACCCTTCCTAATAACACCCAACATTCTATTCGCTTTCCTAGCCGCAGCAGCACACTGAGCAGAAGGTTTCAGCGTATCATCGACGACGACACCCAGATCCCTTTCTTGATCCGTAACTCCTAACGCGGAACCTTGCAAGACGTAGCTATAATTCGGGTTCCTCTTACCCACATGCATCACTTTGCACTTGTCAACATTGAACTTCATCTGCCACTTGCACGCCCATTCTCCCAGTCTCGCAAGGTCCTCCTGTAATCGTTCACATTCACATTAAAAGTTTATATTTATTTAAATGGCATTTTATCCCACATTAAACATGAATTAGACTGGAACCTGGGATCATTTCATTTTTTTTCCCTGGAGTAATGCATTGCCCCCCCCCCCCAGGCTCTCTCCCCCGCTACAGCCAGCGCTGCAATTTGGGGGGGGGGGGGCGCAGAGGTGGACCAGGGAGAGAGCCTGTTGTTAAACATTTACCAGCACACCACTGTTTGTATCCCACATTTTCCCACCTCTTTGAAGGCTCAATGTGGCTTACATTATGCCATAATGGCAAATGCCATTTCCGGAATGAGAAATAGAGTATTATTGCATTTAAAGTACAGAAAATATAAAATAAATTAGACGTAAATAAATTTACAGTTCATTTCAGGCAGTAGAAACCAAGGGGTGATATATAACGTTCAGTAGTGACAATGTGATTGAAGTAAACAAAAATAAAAACAAATAAAAAGAGTTCAATGTGAACTTGTTCTGATAAAAGTTTTGATGTCAGATCCTTTTGATAAGTCTTTTTGAACAGGTTAGTCTTTAATAACTTCCGGAAGTCTCTTAAATCGTGCACTGTTTTTATAGCATTTGGTAGTGCATTCCACAGTTGCGTGCAGATGTAGGAGAAGCTAGATGCATATATTGATTTATATTTAAGTCCTTTGCAACTGGGGTAATGGAGGTTCAAGAATGTGCATGATGATCTCTTCATGTTCCTTGCTGGTAGGTCAATAAGGTCTGACATATATATCGGGGCCTCGCCATGAATAATTTTATGAACCAGGGTACAGGTTTTGAATATAATTCGATCTCTTAGTGGGAGCCAGTGTAATTTTTCTCTGAGGTGTTTAGCACTTTCGTATTTCAATTTTCCAAATATGAGTCTGGCTGCAATGTTTTGGGCTGTTTGGAGTTTCTTAATGATTTGTGCTTTGTAAATGGAATTGCAGTAGTCCAAATGGCTTAACACCATTGATTGCACCAGATTATGGAATACCTCCCTTGAGAAGAAAGATTTTACTCTTTTGAGTTTCCACATTGCGTGGAACATTTTCTTTGTTATATTTTTCGTGTGGCTTTCTAGTGTGAGATTTCGATCAATTGTGATTCCCAGGAGTTTCAAGGTGTCCGAAACAGGAAGAGTATGGTTTGGGGTATTTATAGTGGTATGTTTGATCTTATTATATTGCGATCAAAGGATAAGGCATTGTGTCTTTTCTGCATTAAGCTTTAGTTGAAATGCATCAGCCCATGAGTTCATTATTTGGAAGCTGTGATTAATTTCATTTGTGATTTCTGTTAAATCATTTTTAAACGGGATGTAGATCATGACATCGTCTGCATAGATGTATGGATTGAGGCCCTGGTTGGATAGTGATTTGGCCAGTGGAGTCATCATTAAATTGAAAAGGGTTGGTGAAAGCGGCGATCCTTGAGGCTCTCCACATTCAGGTTTCCATGGTGATGATGTAATCAACTTTGATATCACTTGGTAAGTTCTTGCGGTTAGGAAGCCAATCACATATTATAAGCAGGTACTTTCTCTGTTCCTAGGCAGCTCACAATCTTGGTTTTATACCCAAGGCAATGGAGGGTAAAGTGAGTGGCACAAGGTCACAAGGAGCTGCGGTAAGAATTAAACCCAGGACTCTGGGATCAAAGCTGGCTGCACTAACCATTAGGCCATTCCTCCAACTCTGCTCCACTCCAATACGTTTACTTAGAAATCCGTTATCAAGTGCACTGTAACAAATTATTTAGGAGTATACCAAGCACTATACTCACACCTATAAACCTAGTGCCAACCCATGTTAACTCTAGCCCCCCCCCCCCCCCCCCCCCGCCAAATGTTAGTTCTGGCTACATCCCAGCTCTGACATCTCCCCTCCCACTTCCCCCCATGGGATCCTTAATATTTGCCTTCAGTCTCAAGCAGCTGCAGCACAGTTAAGGCTTCCCCTCTCTAGTCATCTATCTTTGATTCCTCACTATGTATGTCTAGTATTATTATCCCTCCCCTTGTGTGGACCTTAAAACTTGCTTTCCATAGCTGTCAGCCACAGCCATTAACACAGACAACCTCCAGTGGACTATGAGGTTGCAGCAGTGAAGACAGGAAAACCTCCAGTGGACTTCGGGGTTTTCTCTCTGCCGCATCCAACCCAAGTAGAGGAGGTGAGAGCATCAGAGAGAAGGTGCCATAACCTGCTGGAGGTTGCCTGTTCACTGTTGGGACCTAGCAGCTTGCCCAAAGTTGTTTGCGTTAACTGTTGCGGTTCCATAACCTGCTGGATATTTCCACTGGCAGCTTGAGCCACAGATTCACGATCAGCGCTCTTCTATTTTAAGTGTTTGATTTTAATTTTAATTGATATTAATTTACTGTGTTATAAATACATAAGTATTGCATTACTGGGACAGATCGAAGGTCCATCAAGCCCAGCATCCTGTTTCCAACAGTGGCCGATCCAGGTCACAAGTACCTTGCAAGATCCCAAAACGGTATAATACATTTTATGCTGCTTATCCCAAAAATAAGCAGTGGATATTCCCCAAGTCATTTTAATAATGGCTTATGAACTTTTCTTTTAGAAAGCTATTCAACCCTTTTTTAAACCCCGCTAAGCTAACTGCTTTTACTATGTTCTCTGGCAACAAATTCCAGACTTAAATTACATGTTGAGTGAAGAAATATTTTCTCCAATTCATTTTGTATTCACTTTATAGTTTCATTGAATACCCCCTAATTCTAGTTTTTTTGGAATGAGTAAACAAGTGATTCACGTCCACCCATTCCATTCCACTCATTATTTTATAGACCTATCATATCTCCCCCTCAGCTGTCTCTTCTCCAAGCTGATGAGCCCTAGCTACTTTAGCCTTTCCTCATAGGGAAGTCGTCCCATCCCCTTTATCATTTTCGTCGCCCTTCTCTGTACCTTTTCTAAATTAACTATATCTTTTTGAGATGTGGTGACCAGAAAGGCACATGGAGCGATACAAAGGCATTATAACATCCTCATTTTTGTTTTTCATTCCTTTCCTAATAATACCCAACATTCTATTTGCGTTCTTCGCCGTCACCACACACTGAGCAAAGGGTTTCAATGCATCATCAACGATGACACCTAGATCCCTTTCCTGTTCGGTGACTCTTAATGTGGAACCTTGAATTACGTAACTATAGTTTGGGTTCCTCTTTTCCACATGAATCACTTTGCACCTGCTCACATTAATGCCTGTGTTTAGAAAGGCGCGCTATAGGCAAGTTAAATGCTAACGCACGTCAAACACTAACGCGCCTATAGGAATATATTGGTGCATTAGTGTTTAACACGCCTTAACTTTATAAGCGTTAAAAATGCTAACACGCCTTAGTAAACATACCCCTAAATGTCATCTGCCATTTAGACGCCCAGTCTCGTAAGGTCCTCTTGTAATTTTTCACAATCCTCTGGAGTCTTTCATGAGGTACTTTGTCAAACGCCTTCTGAAAATCCAGATACACAATATCAACCAGCTCACCTCTTCAAAGAAATGTAGTAGATTGGTGAGGCAAGATTTCCCTTCACTAAATCCATGTTGACTGTGTCTCATTAATCCATGCTTTTGAATATGCTCTGTAATTTTGTTCTTTATAATAGTCTCTACCATTTTGCTCGGCACCGACATCAGACTCACCAGTTTGTAGAACTGCCCCATTACATCCTCCAGGTTTACACAGAATTCATTACGTTTCTTTGACTCGTCAGCTTCGAATACCATTTCTGGCACCGGTATCCCACCCAAATTTTCCTCGGTGAAGACCAAAGCTAAGGCTTTGTCTTCCCTGATCACCCCTTTTACCCCTCAGTCATCTAGCCGTCTAACCGATTCTTTTGCCAGCTTCCTGCTTTTAATATACCTAAAAAAAATTTTTACTATGTGTTTTTGCCTCCAACGCAATCTTTTTTTTGAAGTCCCTCTTAGCCTTCCTTATCAGCGCTTTGCATTTGACTTGACATTCCTTATGCTGTTTCTTTTTATTTTCAGTCGGTTCCTTCTTCCATTTTCTGAAGGATTTTCTTTTAGCTCTAATAGCTTCCTTCACCTCACTTTTTAACCACGCCGGCTGTCGTTTGGTCTTCTGTCCTCCTTTTTTTAATACGCGGAATATATTTCGTCTGGGCTTCCAGGATGGTGTTTTTGAACAGCATCCACGCCTGATGTAAATTTTTGACCCTCGCAGACGCTCCTCTAAGTTTTTTTTCCCCACCATTCTTCTCATTTTATCATAGTCTCCTTTTTTAAAGTTAAACAGTAATGTATTTGATTTCCTATGTATACTTACTTCAAAGCTAATATCAAATCCAATCATATTATGATCACTGTTATCAAGCGGCCCCAGCACCATTACTTTCCGCACCAGATCATGCGCTCCACTAAGGACTAGGTCTAGAATTTTTCCTTCTTGCGTCGGCTCCTGTACCAGCTGCTCCATAAAGCTGTCCTTGATTTCATCAAGGAATTTTACCTCCATAGCGTGCCCCAATGTTACATTTACCCAGTCAATATTGGGGTAATTGAAATCACTCATTATTACTGTGTTGCCCAGCTTGTTTGCGTCCCTAATTTCCTTTAACATTTCTGCATCCGTCTGTTCATCCTGGCCAGGCAGATGGTAGTACACTCTTATCACTATCCATTTCCCCTTTACACATGGAATTTCAATCCATAGTGATTCCAAGAAGTGTTTTGTTTTCTGCACAATTTTCAATCTATTTGATTCAAGGCTCTCCTTAACATACAATGCTACCCCTCCACCAATTTGATCCACCCTATTACTACGATATAATTTGTACCCCGGTACGACAGTGTGCCACTGGTTATCCTCCTTCCACCAGAGATGCCTATTATATCTAATTTTTCATTTAGTGCAATATATTCTAACTCTCCCATCTTATTTCTTAGATTTCTGGCATTCGCATATAGACAAACTGTTGTTCCTATTTGCAAATTAATACTGTCAAGTACTAAGCATTCTGTAATCTTTTGTCAGACTTTTATTTTTATTTAAGGACACCTGATCTACTATGGTCTCTTTTGCAACCTCACTAGGGCTCTTCAGCTTGAAGAAAAGGCAGCTGAGGAGAGACATGATAGAGGTCTATAAAATAATGTGTGGAGTTGAATGAGTAGATGTGAAGTGTCTGTTTATGCTTTCCAAAAATACTAGGACTAGGGGACACAGCAGAAATACATACAGAAGACCCAACTGCATCCATAGCTGAATTAAGGCATTTATTCTGTTTGAATTCAAATACTTTCTCCAACTGAAGAAAGATGGAACCTTTGCATTCTGGCCTGTTGCCATCAAGTCCATGACCAGATAAACCCAAAAGTGTACTATTTCCAAGCAAGCATCCTTCACTAGACTCCATTCTCCCTGGATCCATGGAATTCCTGCTGAAGAAATTCACCCGGATATTTTGGGCACTGGTGGCACGTAACACCAAGATGTCACCTTGAATCTCCTTCACTCAAGGCATCAATGTCTGTGCCTCTTCTACCACTTGCAGACTCCTTGTTCCTCCTTGTTGGTTGACATAGGCTAATGCCCTTACAATGCAGGATCGAATCCTTTACACTTTGTTTGAAGTAACTGACAATCCTCCATGAGAGATAAGTGAATTGTCCTTATTTCTAGACAGTTAACTGACTATTCAGCTTCCACGGACGACCATCGACCTTGTGCCCATCTTTCGAGAACATGTGTCCTCTAACCTGTGAGACTTGCATCCATCATCATAAGGATCCAATTTAGGGTTTCCAAACTCTTACCTTTAGAGAGTTTGCTGCTGACTTCTGGTGCTAGAGATAGCACAAAATGATACTCTTACTCGGTGGAGACCATCAAGAGAAAAACCAAAGGTCTCATGTACATCCTGGCCCATGGCACTAAGTAAGGTTGCAACCATCAATCCCAACGCTTGTAAACAGTGCCAAACCATCAGTTTGTGAAGAGATTTCGAATCAAGATTGTAGCTTTTTCTTTCTCATGCAGGAAGAAGCGAATGCTACATACCTGTAGAAGGTATTCTCCGAGGACAGCAGGCTGATTGTTCTCACTGATGGGTGACGTCCACGGTAGCCCCTCCAATCGGAATCTTCACTAGCAAAAGCCTTTGCTAGCCCTTGCACGCCGATGCGCATGCGCGGCCTTCTTCCCGCCCGAAACGGGCTCGTGCCGGCCAGTCTCATATGTAGCAAGACAAAGAGAAGGGAAGACACAACTCCAAAGGGGAGGCGGGCGGGTTTGTGAGAACAATCAGCCTGCTGTCCTCGGAGAATACCTTCTACAGGTATGTAGCATTCGCTTTCTCCGAGGACAAGCAGGCTGCTTGTTCTCACTGATGGGGTATCCCTAGCCCCCAGGCTCACTCAAAACAACAAAACATGGTCAATTGGGCCTCACAACGGCAAGGACATAACTGAGATTGACCTAACAACTTATCCAACTAACTGAGAGTGTAGCCTGGAACAGAATAAAACATGGGCCTAGGGGGGTGGAGTTGGATTCTAAACCCCGAACAGATTCTGAAGCACTGACTGCCCGAACCGACTGTCGCGTCGGGTATCCTGCTGCAGGCAGTAATGAGATGTGAATGTGTGGACAGATGACCACGTCGCAGCTTTGCAAATCTCTTCAATAGTGGCTGACTTCAAGTGGGCTACCGACGCTGCCATGGCTCTAACATTATGAGCCGTGACATGACCCTCAAGAGTCAGCCCAGCCTGGGTGTAAGTGAAGGAAATGCAATCTGCTAGCCAATTGGATATGGTGCGTTTCCCCACAGCCACTCCCCTCCTGTTGGGATCAAAAGAAACAAACAATTGGGCGGACTGTCTGTTGGGCTGTGTCCGCTCCAGATAGAAGGCCAATGCTCTCTTGCAGTCCAATGTGTGCAGCTGACGTTCAGCAGGGCAGGAATGAGGACGGGGAAAGAATGTTGGCAAGACAACTGACTGGTTCAGATGGAACTCCGACACAACCTTTGGCAAGAACTTAGGGTGAGTGCGGAGAACTACTCTGTTATGATGAAATTTGGTGTAAGGGGCCTGGGCTACCAGGGCCTGAAGCTCACTGACTCTACGAGCTGAAGTAACTGCCACCAAGAAAATGACCTTCCAGGTCAAGTACTTCAGATGGCAGGAGTTCAGTGGCTCAAAAGGAGGTTTCATCAGCTAGGTGAGAACGACATTGAGATCCCATGACACTGTAGGAGGTTTGATGGGGGGCTTTGACAAAAGCAAACCTCTCATGAAGCGAACAACTAAAGGCTGTCCTGAGATCGGCTTACCTTCCACACGGTAATGGTATGCACTAATTGCGCTAAGGTGGACCCTTACAGAGTTGGTCTTGAGACCAGACTCAGACAAGTGCAGAAGGTATTCAAGCAGGGTCTGTGTAGGACAAGAGCGAGGATCTAGGGCCTTGCTGTCACACCAGACGGCAAACCTCCTCCATAGAAAGAAGTAACTCCTCTTAGTGGAATCTTTCCTGGAAGCAAGCAAGATGCAGGAGACACCCTCTGACAGACCCAAAGAGGCAAAGTCTACGCTCTCAACATCCAGGCCGTGAGAGCCAGAGACTGGAGGTTGGGATGCAGAAGCGCCCCTTCGTCCTGTGTGATGAGGGTCGGAAAACACTCCAATCTCCACGGTTCTTCGGAGGACAACTCCAGAAGAAGAGGGAACCAGATCTGACGCGGCCAAAAAGGAGCAATCAGAATCATGGTGCCTCTGTCTTGCTTGAGTTTCAACAAAGTCTTCCCCACCAGAGGTATGGGAGGATAAGCATACAGCAGACCCTCCCCCCAGTCCAGGAGGAAGGCATCCGATGCCAGTCTGCCGTGGGCCTGAAGCCTGGAACAGAACTGAGGGACTTTGTGGTTGGCTCGAGATGCAAAGAGATCTACCAAGGGGGTGCCCCACACTTGGAAGATCCGGCGCACCACTCGGGAATTGAGCGACCACTCGTGAGGTTGCATAATCCTGCTCAATCTGTCGGCCAGACTGTTGTTTACGCCTGCCAGATATGTGGCTTGGAGCACCATGCCGTGACGGCGAGCCCAGAGCCACATGCTGACGGCTTCCTGACACAGGGGGCGAGATCCGGTGCCCCCCTACTTGTTGATGTAATACATGGCAACCTGGTTGTCTGTCTGAATTTGGATAATTTGGTGGGACAGCCGATCTCTGAAAGCCTTCAGAGTGTTCCAGACCGCTCGTAACTCCAGAAGATTGATCTGCAGATCGCGTTCCTGGAGGGACCAGCCTCCCTGGGTGTGAAGCCCATCGACATGAGCTCCCCACCCCAGGAGAGACGCATCCGTCGTCAGCACTTTTTCTGGCTGAGGAATTTGGAAAGGACGTCCCAGAGTCAAATTGGACCAAATCGTCCACCAATACATGGATTTGAGAAAACTCGTGGACAGGTGGATCACGTCTTCTAGATCCCCAGCGGCCTGAAACCACTGGGAAGCTAGGTTCCATTGAGCAGATCTCATGTGAAGGCGGGCCATGGGAGTCACATGAACTGTGGAGGCCATGTGGCCCAGCAATCTCAACATCTGCCGAGCTGTGATCTGCTGGGACGCTCGTACCCGCGAGACGAGGGACAACAAGTTGTTGGCCCTCGCCTCTGGGAGATAGGCACGAGCCGTCCGAGAATCCAGCAGAGCTCCTATGAATTCGAGTTTCTGCACTGGGAGAAGAAGGGACTTTGGATAATTTATCACAAACCCCAGTAGCTCCAGGAGGTGAATAGTCATCTGCATGGACTGTAGAGCTCCTGCCTCGGATGTGTTCTTCACCAACCAATCGCGAAGATATGGGAACACGTGTACCCCCAGCCTGCGAAGTGCCGCTGCTACTACAGCCAAGCACTTCGTGAACACTCGGGGTGCAGAGGCGAGCCCAAAGGGTAGCACACAGTGCTGGAAGTGACATGTGCCCAGCTGAAATCGCAGATACTGTCTGTGAGCTGGCAGTATCGGGATGTGCGTGTAGGCGTCCTTCAAGTCCAGAGAGCATAGCCAATCGTTTTCCTGAATCATGGGGAGAAGGGTGCCCAGGGAAAGCATCCTGATATCTTTGACCAGATATTTGTTCAGGGCCCTTAGGTCTAGGATGGGACGCATCCCCCGTTTTCTTTTCCACAAGGAAGTACCTGGAATAGAATCCCAGCCCTTCCTGCCCGGATGGCACGGGCTCAAACGCACTGGCGCTGAGAAGGGCGGAGAGTTCCTCTGCAAGTACCTGCTTGTGTTGGAAGCTGTAAGATTGAGCTCCCGGTGGACAATTTGGAGGTTTTGAAGCCAAATTGAGGGTGTATCCTTGCCGGACTATTTGGAGAACCCACTGATCGGAGGTTATGAGAGGCCACCTTTGGTGAAAAACTTTCAACCTCCCTCCGACCGGCAGGTCGCCCGGCACTGACACTTGGATGTCGGCTATGCTCTGCTGGAGCCAGTCAAAAGCTCGTCCCTGGCTTTTGCTGGGGAGCCGAAGGGCCTTGCTGAGGCGCACGCTGCTGACGAGAGCGAGCGCGCTGGGGCTTAGCCTGGGCCGCAGGCTGTCGAGAAGGCGGATTGTACCTACGCTTACCAGAAGAGTAGGGAACAGTCCTCCTTCCCCCAAAAAATCGTCTACCTGTAGAGGTAGAAGCTGAAGGCTGCCGGCAGGAGAACTTGTCGAAAGCGGTATCCCGCTGGTGGAGCTGCTCTACCACCTGTTCGACTTTTTCTCCAAAAATATTATCCGCAAGGCAAGGCGAGTCCGCAATCCGTTGCTGGATCCTATTCTCCAGGTCGGAGGCACACAGCCATGAGAGTCTGCGCATCACCACACCTTGAGCAGCGGCCCTGGATGCAACATCAAAGGTGTCATACACCCCTCTGGCCAGGAATTTCTGCACACCTTCAGCTGCCTGACCACCTCCTGAAATGGCTTGGCTTGCTCAGGGGGGAGCTTGTCCACCAAGCCCGCCAACTGCCGCACATTGTTCCGCATGTGTATGCTCGTGTAGAGCTGGTAAGACTGGATTTTGGCCACGAGCATAGAAGAATGGTAGGCCTTCCTCCCAAAGGAGTCTAAGGTTCTAGAGTCCTTGCCCGGTGGCGCCGAAGCATGCTCCCTAGAACTCTTAGCCTTCTTTAGGGCCAAATCCACAACTCCAGAGTCGTGAGGCAACTGAGTGCGCATCAGCTCTGGGTCCCCATGGATCCAGTACTGGGACTCGATCTTCTTGGGAATGTGGGGATTACTTAATGGCTTGGTCCAGTTCGCCAGCAATGTCTTTTTTAGGACATGATGCATGGGTACTGTGGACGCTTCCTTAGGTGGAGAAGGATAGTCCAGGAGCTCAAACATTTCAGCCCTGGGCTCGTCCTCCACAACCACCGGGAAGGGGATGGCCGTAGACATCTCCCGGACAAAGGCCGCAAAAGATAGACTCTCGGGAGGAGAAAGCTGCCTTTCAGGAGAGGGAGTGGAATCAGAAGGCAGGCCATCAGACTCCTCGTCAGAGAAATATCTGATGTCCTCCTCCTCCTCCCACGAGGCCTCACCATCGGTATCAGACACAAGTTCACGGACCTGTGTCTGAAGCCGTGCCCGGCTCGACTCCGTGGAACCACGGCCACGGTGGGAGCGTCGAGAGGTAAACTCCCTCGCCCGCACCGGCGAAGCTCCCTCCGCCGACCTCTTCGGGGAGCCTTCCTGGGAGGCGACCGTAGTCGGTACCGCAAGCGGCACCGATGTCGGAGACCTCACCCCGGGCAAGGGGCCAGCCAGCGCCTCACTCGACGGTACCGGTGGCACAAGCACCCCCGGTACCGGAGGGGAAGGGCGCAACAGCTCTCCCAGGATCTCTGGGAGGAAGGCCCGGAGACTCTCGTGCAGAACGGCTGTGGAGAAAGACATGGAAGCCGATGCAGGTGTCGATGTCAGAGTCTGTTCCGGGCGTGGAGGCTGTTCCGGGCTGTCCATAGTGGAGCGCATTGACACCTCCTGAACAGAGGGTGAGCGGTCCTCTCGGTGCCGATGCCTACTGGGTGCCGATACGGGAAGGGGACCGGTGTCGATGCTTCTTCGACTTTTTGGAACGAAGCATGTCACCGGAGCTTCCCGGCACCGATGAGGAGGACGTAGAATCCAACCGTCGCTTCCTCGGGGCCGAGGCCGAAGAAGGTCGGTCTCGGGGGGGCTGTACCGCAGGAGCCCTCAGGGTAGGGGGAGACCCACCCGAAGGCTCACCGCCACCAGCAGGGGAATGGACAGCCCTCACCTGCACTCCAGACGAAGCACCACCGTCCGACGACATCAGCAGACGTGGAGGTCCCGGTACCACCGACGCCGCCTTCCGATGTCTAAGCCCCGATGCAGAGAGTCAATGCCTCGATGCACTCGATGCAGTCGTGGCCGAGGATGAAGGTCTGGACGCTGGCGACGTCGATGCACTCGATACTCCCGATGCCGACGAAGAGCCCGAGAACAAAACGTTCCACTGGGCCAATCTCGCTACCTGAGTCCGCTTTTGTAAAAGAGCGCACAGACTACAGGCCTGCGGGCGGTGCCCAGCCCCCAGACACTGAAGACACGACGCGTGTCTATCAGTGAGCGAGATTACCCGGGTGCACTGGGTGCACTTCTTGAAGCCGCTGGGAGACTTCGATGTCATGGGCGGAAAAATCGCGCCGGCGAGATCAAAACTCGTAATGGCGAAGATGGCACCACAAAAGAGGGGAAGAAAAAAATTCAACCCGAGGCCACAAAAGGGCCTACCCCGACGACGAAAGAAAAGCTTAACGGGGCAAAAACTAGAAATACAGGAAGGGAAAAAACGACCGAAAAGGTCTCCTTCCGAAATGCTTTTTTTTTTTTTAGTAGCGAAAGTCAAAAAAAGACGCACGAGGTCGACTTAAGGGGCGCGAACGGCGTAAACACGACCGTACCGAGCGCGGACAAAAGAAGACTGGCCGGCACGAGCCGGTTTCGGGCGGGAAGACGGCCGCGCATGCGCAGTGCGCATCGGCGCGCGAGGGCTAGCAAAGGCTTTTGCTAGTGAAGAGTCCGATTGGAGGGGCTGCTGTGGACGTCACCCATCAGTGAGAACAAGCAGCCTGCTTGTCCTCGGAGAAAAAACTTTGCACCCAGATATTCAAATGTTTGGGATGGGGTAAGGTTGCTCTTGAAGAAATTGACAACCCATCCCAACTGTTGAAAAAGTACATCACTCACACTGTGATTGTTTTGTTTTCTTGGAACAACTTTGCTCTTATTAAACCAGTCATCCAAGTAAGGGTGGACCAAAATTCCTTTTTTGCATAAGGCACCTGCTGCCACCACCACCACCTTTGTAAACATATATGGTGCCAAGACCAGGCCTAAAGGTAATGTGAAGAACTGGAAATGCTGTCCTAAGATTAAGAAACTCAGTTAACTTTGATAAGACTTCCTTATAAAGATGTGCAGATAAGTGTCCATTAAATCTATAGAAGAAACTCTTTGCTGCACTACTAATATAGTTTTCATTTGAAAACCTAGAACCTTTAGAAATCTGTTGACCGCTTTCAAATTGAGAACCAGACAACGGTACCCACTTTCTTTGGAACTACAAAATAAATTGAATAATGTCCTGTTCTCTCTCTCTTCTGGAGGCAGACCTGAAGTCACCACTTTTTTAACTTTTTAGTTTCAGAATTTTACAGTTATACACTTATGGAAGTAACAAAAGAAGTTAAAGGCACAAGAAAATGAAAAAAAAAAAAGAATACTAAATAAGGGAAATATTTTAGATGTCTTCCCCTACATTAGACCCCAATCAAATAAAATAGGCAGATGAAAAAGTAACAGTAATTAAATGAGGTTTATAAGGGTCAAGTCCTCAACAATGACTGAGTTCTGACAAGGAAGCTCTGTACCCTAAAGTGGCTGTAAGGAGTCCTCCATGAGCAACTGGACCAGACTGGGATATCACAGCCTGCAAAAGTTTAGTCCAGTATGATAATGACCAGACTCAATAAATATGTCATTCTGTATAGAAGTTGTCCATAACATATGAACATAAGAATAGTCATAATGGGTGAAAGCAATGGCCCATCTAGCCCAGTATTCTTTTTCCCAACATTGGCCAATCCTGGTCACAACTACCTGGCAGAAACCTGAATGGTAGCAACATTCCATGCTACCAATCCCAGGGCAAGCGGTGATTTCCCCACGTCTATCTCTATAGCAGATAATGGACCTATCCTCCAGGAACTTGTCCAAACTCTTTTTAAACCAAGATACACTAACTGCTGTTACCACATTCTCTGGCAACCAGTTCCAGAGTTTAACTTTTTTTTTTTTTTTTTTTTAATATCTTTATTGAGTCAGAGGTTTAATACCAATAACATCAGCAAAACAACATTCAAACTGTCTGTTACAACACTGGCCTTTACATCAGTATAAAGCAGCCAGGCTGCCACCTATGCCCTGCAAGTATTCAGTACCAACATCAATAGTGTAACAATTGATAGAGCCGCCCATGACCCACCTCGTTTTTCTTTTCCTCCCCCCCCCAAAAAAGTAAAAGAGTGATACCCCCATGAATTCTCCCCCCCTCCATACCCCCCCCTTGAATTCTCCCCCCTCAACTATTCATTGAGTGAAAAAAATATTTCCTCCTGTTTGTTCTAAAGCATTTTCATGCAACTTCACTGAGTGTCCCCTAGTCTTTGTACTTTTTGAAAGAGTAAAACATTGATTCACTTTTCTCCGTTCTACACCACTCAGTATTTTATAGACCTCAATCTTATCTCCCCTCATCTGTCTCTTTTCCAAGCTGAAGAGCCTAACATATGAGAGGAGACCAATCCCCTTTATCATTTTGGTCATGCTTCTTTGAACCTTTTCTAATTCTGCTATACCTTTTTTGAGATACGGGAACCAAAATTGAATTTAATACTCAAGGTGAGGTTGCACCATGGAGTGTTACAGACCGGTAAGCCTGACTTCAGTGTCAAAGAAAACAGTGGCAAGGGAAGTCTTGCCACACCAATTTGCTTCAGTTCCTTGAAGGCGAAAATAAACATGTGGATAAAGGTGAGCCGTTTGATGTAAAGCTTTCAAAAAGTTTTCAAAAAGCTTTTGACAAAGTTCCTCATGAGAGTCACCTGAGAAAATGAAAAAGTCATGGGATAAGAGGCAATTTCCTTCTGTGGATTAGGAGTTGGTTATTGGATAGAAAATAGAGGGTAGGGTTAAATGGCCATTTTTATCAATGGAGAAGGGTGAATAGTGGAGTGCCGCAGGCATCTGTACTGGGACTGGTGCTATTTATTTAACATATTTATAAATGATCTGGAAAACAGAACTATGAGTGAGGTGATTAAATTTGCAGATGACACAAAACTATTCAAAGTTGTCAAAACACATGTGGATTATGAAAAATTGCAGAAAGACTGGGCATCCAAATGGCAGATGAGATTTAATGTGGACAAATGCAAATAGATGCACATTGGGAAAAATAATCCGAAATCATAGTTTCCTGATGCTAGAGCCAACTTGGGGATCAGCACTCAAGAAAAAGATCTGGGTGTCATTGTAGACAATATGCTGAAATCTTCTACCCAGTGTGTGGCAGTGGCCAAAAAAGCAAACAGGATGCAAGGAATTATTAGGAAAGGGATCCAAATAAGACCAAGAACATTAAAATGCTTCTGTATTGCTCCTTGGTGCAACCTTGCCTTGAGTACTGCATCCAATTCTGATCACCATCTCTCACAAAAGATATAGCGGAATTAGAAAAGGTTCAAAGTAGAGCAACCAAAATGACAAAGGGGATGGAACTCCTCTCATATGATGAAAAGCTAAAGAGGTCAGGGCTCTTCAGCTTGGAAAAGAGACAACTGAGGGGGGGAGGGGGGGGGTTAGAATTAGGCCTATAAAATCCTGAGTGGTGTAGAAAGCGAATGCTACATACCTGTAGAAGGTATTCTCCGAGGACAGCAGGCTGATTGTTCTCACTGATGGGTTGACGTCCTCGGCAGCCCCCTCCATCGGAAAGTTTACTAGCAAAGGCCTTTGCTAGTCCTCGCGCGCCCATGCGCACCGCGCATGCGCGGCCGTCTTCCCGCCCGAAACCGGCTCGAGCCGGCCAGTCCAGTATGTAGCAAGACAATACACTTCAAGGGAAGACTCAACTCCAAAGGGGAGGCGGGCGGGTTTGTGAGAACAATCAGCCTGCTGTCCTCGGAGAATACCTTCTACAGGTATGTAGCATTCGCTTTCTCCGAGGACAAGCAGGCTGCTTGTTCTCACTGATGGGGTATCCCTAGCCCCCAGGCTCACTCAAAACAACAACCACGGTCAATTGGGCCTCGCAACGGCGAGGACATAACTGAGATTGACCTAAAAAATTTACCAACTAACTGAGAGTGCAGCCTGGAACAGAACAAACAGGGCCCTCGGGGGGTGGAGTTGGATCCTAAAGCCCAAACAGGTTCTGAAGAACTGACTGCCCGAACCGACTGTCGCGTCGGGACAATTGGGCGGACTGTCTGGTGGGCTGTGTCCGCTCCAGGTAGAAGGCCAATGCTCTCTTGCAGTCCAATGTGTGCAGCTGACGTTCAGCAGGGCAGGAATGAGGACGGGGAAAATATGTTGGCAAGACAATTGACTGGTTCAGATGGAACTCCGACACGACCTTTGGCAAGAACTTAGGGTGAGTGCGGAGGACTACTCTGTTATGATGAAATTTGGTGTAAGGGGCCTGGGCTACCAGGGCGTGAAGCTCACTGACTCTACGAGCTGAAGTACAGTGGGGGAAATAAGTATTTGATCCCTTGCTGATTTTGTAAGTTTGCCCACTGACAAAGACATGAGCAGCCCATAATTGAAGGGTAGGTTATTGGTAACAGTGAGAGATAGCACATCACAAATTAAATCCGGAAAATCACATTGTGGAAAGTATATGAATTTATTTGCATTCTGCAGAGGGAAATAAGTATTTGATCCCTCACCAACCAGTAAGAGATCTGGCCCCTACAGACCAGGTAGATGCTCCAAATCAACTCGTTACCTGCATGACAGACAGCTGTCGGCAATGGTCACCTGTATGAAAGACACCTGTCCACAGACTCAGTGAATCAGTCAGACTCTAACCTCTACAAAATGGCCAAGAGCAAGGAGCTGTCTAAGGATGTCAGGGACAAGATCATACACCTGCACAAGGCTGGAATGGGCTACAAAACCATCAGTAAGACGCTGGGCGAGAAGGAGACAACTGTTGGTGCCATAGTAAGAAAATGGAAGAAGTACAAAATTACTGTCAATCGACAAAGATCTGGGGCTCCACGCAAAATCTCACCTCGTGGGGTATCCTTGATCATGAGGAAGGTTAGAAATCAGCCTACAACTACAAGGGGGGAACTTGTCAATGATCTCAAGGCAGCTGGGACCACTGTCACCACGAAAACCATTGGTAACACATTACGACATAACGGATTGCAATCCTGCAGTGCCCGCAAGGTCCCCCTGCTCCGGAAGGCACATGTGACGGCCCGTCTGAAGTTTGCCAGTGAACACCTGGACGATGCCGAGAGTGATTGGGAGAAGGTGCTGTGGTCAGATGAGACAAAAATTGAGCTCTTTGGCATGAACTCAACTCGCCGTGTTTGGAGGAAGAGAAATGCTGCCTATGACCCAAAGAACACCGTCCCCACTGTCAAGCATGGAGGTGGAAATGTTATGTTTTGGGGGTGTTTCTCTGCTAAGGGCACAGGACTACTTCACCGCATCAATGGGAGAATGGATGGGGCCATGTACCGTACAATTCTGAGTGACAACCTCCTTCCCTCCGCCAGGGCCTTAAAAATGGGTCGTGGCTGGGTCTTCCAGCACGACAATGACCCAAAACATACAGCCAAGGCAACAAAGGAGTGGCTCAGGAAGAAGCACATTACGGTCATGGAGTGGCCTAGCCAGTCACCAGACCTTAATCCCATTGAAAACTTATGGAGGGAGCTGAAGATGCGAGTTGCCAAGCGACAGCCCAGAACTCTTAATGATTTAGAGATGATCTGCAAAGAGGAGTGGACCAAAATTCCTCCTGACATGTGTGCAAACCTCATCATCAACTACAGAAGACGTCTGACCGCTGTGCTTGCCAACAAGGGTTTTGCCACCAAGTATTAGGTCTTGTTTGCCAGAGGGATTAAATACTTATTTCCCTCTGCAGAATGCAAATAAATTCATATACTTTCCACAATGTGATTTTCCGGATTTAATTTGTGATGTGCTATCTCTCACTGTTACCAATAACCTACCCTTCAATTATGGGCTGCTCATGTCTTTGTCAGTGGGCAAACTTACAAAATCAGCAAGGGATCAAATACTTATTTCCCCCACTGTAACTGCCACCAAGAAAATGACCTTCCAGGTCAAGTACTTCAGATGGCAGGAATTCAGTGGCTCAAAAGGAGGTTTCATCAGCTGGGTGAGAACGACATTGAGATCCCATGACACTGTAGGAGGCTTGACAGGGGGCTTTGACAAAAGCAAACCTCTCATGAAGCGAACAACTAAAGGCTGTCCTGAGATCGGCTTACCTTCCACACGGTAATGGTATGCACTGATTGCACTAAGGTGAACCCTTACAGAGTTGGTCTTGAGACCAGACTCAGACAAGTGCAGAAGGTATTCAAGCAGGGTCTGTGTAGGACAAGAGCGAGGATCTAGGGCCTTGCTGTCACACCAGACGGCAAACCTCCTCCAATGGAAGAAGTAACTTCTCTTAGTGGAGTCTTTCCTGGAAGCAAGCAAGATGCGGGAGACACCCTCTGACAGACCCAAAGAGGCAAAGTCTACGCTCTCAACATCCAGGCCGTGAGAGCCAGAGACTGGAGGTTGGGATGCAGAAGCGCCCCCTCGTCCTGTGTGATGAGGGTCGGAAAACACTCCAATCTCCACAGTTCTTCGGAGGATAACTCCAGAAGAAGGGGGAACCAGATCTGACGCGGCCAAAAAGCAGCAATCAGAATCATGGTGCCTCGGTCTTGCTTGAGTTTCAACAAAGTCTTCCCCACCAGAGGGATGGGAGGATAAGCATACAGCAGGCCCTCCCCCCAATCCAGGAGGAAGGCATCCGATGCTAGTCTGCCGGAGGCCTGAAGCCTGGAACAGAACTGAGGGACTTTGTGGTTCGCTCGAGATGCGAAGAGATCCACCAAGGGGGTGCCCCACGCTTGGAAGATCTGGCGCACCACTCGGGAGTTGAGCGACCACTCGTGAGGTTGCATGATCCTGCTCAACCTGTCGGCCAGACTGTTGTTTACGCCAGCCAGATATGTGGCTTGGAGCACCATGCCTTGACGGCGAGCCCAGAGCCACATGCTGACGGCTTCCTGACACAGGGGGCGAGATCCGGTGCCCCCCTGCTTGTTGACATAGTACATGGCAACCTGGTTGTCTGTCTGAATTTGGATAATTTGGTGGGACAGCCGATCTCTGAAAGCCTTCAGAGCGTTCCAGATCGCTCGCAACTCCAGAAGATTGATCTGTAGATCGCGTTCTTGGAGGGACCAACTTCCTTGGGTGTGAAGCCCATTGACATGAGCTCCCCATCCCAGGAGAGACGCATCCGTGGTCAGCACTTTTTGTGGCTGAGGAATTTGGAAGGGACGTCCCAGAGTCAAATTGGAGCAAATCGTCCACCAATACAGGGATTTGAGAAAACTCGTGGACAGGTGGATCACGTCCTCTAGACCCCCAGCGGCCTGATACCACTGGGAGGCTAGGGTCCATTGAGCAGATCTCATGTGAAGGCGGGCCATGGGAGTCACATGAACTGTGGAGGCCATGTGGCCCAGCAATCTCAACATCTGCCGAGCTGTGATCTGCTGGGACGCACGCACCCGCGAGACGAGGGACAACAAGTTGTTGGCTCTCGCCTCTGGGAGATAGGCGCGAGCCGTCCGAGAATCCAGCAGGGCTCCTATGAATTCGAGTTTCTGCACTGGGAGAAGATGGGACTTTGGGTAATTTATCACAAACCCCAGTAGCTCCAGGAGGCGAATAGTCATCTGCATGGACTGCAGGGCTCCTGCCTCGGATGTGTTCTTCACCAGCCAATCGTCGAGATATGGGAACACGTGCACCCCCAGCCTGCGAAGTGCCGCTGCTACCACAGCTAGGCACTTTGTGAACACCCTGGGCGCAGAGGCGAGCCCAAAGGGTAGCACACAGTACTGGAAGTGGCGTGTGCCCAACTGAAATCGCAGATACTGTCTGTGAGCTGGCAGTATCGGGATGTGTGTGTAGGCATCCTTCAAGTCCAGAGAGCATAGCCAATCGTTTTGCTGAATCATGGGGAGAAGGGTGCCCAGGGAAAGCATCCTGAACTTTTCTTTTACGAGATATTTGTTCAGGGCCCTTAGGTCTAGGATGGGACGCATCCCCCCTGTTTTCTTTTCCACAAGGAAGTACCTGGAATAGAATCCCTGCCCTTCTTGCCCGGATGGCACGGGCTCGACCGCATTGGCGCTGAGAAGGGCGGAGAGTTCCTCTGCAAGTACCTGCTTGTGCTGGAAGCTGTAAGACTGAGCTCCCGGTGGACAATTTGGAGGTTTTGAGGCCAAATTGAGGGTGTATCCCTGCCGGACTATTTGGAGAACCCACTGATCGGAGGTTATGAGAGGCCACCTTTGGTGAAAAGCTTGCAACCTCCCCCCGACCGGCAGGTCGCCCGGCACTGACACTTGGATGTCGGCTATGCTCTGCTGGAGCCAGTCAAAAGCTCGCCCCTTGCTTTTGCTGGGGAGCCGCGGGGCCTTGCTGAGGCGCACGCTGCTGACGAGAGCGAGCGCGCTGGGGCTTAGCCTGGGCCACAGGCTGTCGGGAAGGAGGATTGTACCTACGCTTACCAGAAGCATAGGGACCAGTCTTCCTTCCCCCGAAAAATCGTCTACCTGTAGAGGTAGAGGCTGAAGGCTGCCGGCGGGAGAACTTGTCGAATGCGGTGTCCCGCTGGTGGAGAGACTCTACCACCTGCTCGACTTTTTCTCCAAAAATGTTGTCCGCACGGCAAGGCGAGTCCGCAATCCGCTGCTGGAGTCTATTCTCCAGGTCGGCGGCACGCAGCCATGAGAGCCTGCGCATCACCACACCTTGAGCAGTGGCCCTGGACGCAACATCAAAAGTGTCATAAACTCCTCTGGCCAGGAATTTTCTGCACGCCTTCAGCTGCCTGACCACCTCCTGAAAAGGCTTGGCTTGCTCAGGGGGAAGAGCATCAACCAAGCTCGCCAACTGCCGCACATTGTTCCGCATGTGTATGCTCGTGTAGAGCTGGTAAGACTGGATCTTGGCCACGAGCATAGAAGAATGGTAGGCCTTCCTCCCAAAGGAGTCTAAGGTTCTAGGGTCTTTGCCCGGGGGCGCCGAAGCATGCTCCCTAGAACTCTTAGCCTTCTTTAGGGCCAGATCCACAACTCCAGAGTCATGAGGCAACTGAGTGCGCATCAGCTCTGGGTCCCCATGGATCCGGTACTGGGACTCAATCTTCTTGGGAATGTGGGGATTACTTAGTGGCTTGGTCCAGTTCGCAAGCAATGTCTTTTTCAGGACATGGTGCAAGGGAACAGTGGACGCTTCCTTAGGTGGAGAAGGATAGTCCAGGAGCTCAAACATTTCAGCCCTGGGCTCGTCCTCCACAACCACCGGGAAGGGGATGGCCGTAGACATCTCCCGGACAAAGGAAGCAAAAGACAGGCTCTCGGGAGGAGAAAGCTGTCTCTCAGGAGAGGGAGTGGGATCAGAAGGAAGACCCTCATCCTCGTCAGAGAAATATCTGGGGTCCTCCTCTTCCTCCCACGAGGCCTCACCCTCGGTGTCAGACACAAGTTCACGAACCTGCGTCTGCAACCTCGCCCTGCTCGACTCGGTGGAACCCCGTCCACGGTGGGGGTGTCGAGAGGTAGACTCCCTCGCCCGCATCGGCGAAGCTCCCTCCGCCGACGTAGTCGGGGAGCCTTCCTGGGAGGTGGCCGCTGTCGGCACCGCACGCGGTACCGACGTCGGGGACCTCAACCTGGGCGATGGGCCAGCCGGCGCCACGCTCGACGGTACCGGAGGCGCAAGCACCGCCGGTACCGGAGGTGGTAGGGCGCAACAGCTCTCCCAGAATCTCTGGGAGACCGTCCGGAGGCTCTCGTTTAGAGCGGCTGC
The DNA here is from genome assembly GCF_901765095.1 of Microcaecilia unicolor. Taxonomy (NCBI): domain Eukaryota; kingdom Metazoa; phylum Chordata; class Amphibia; order Gymnophiona; family Siphonopidae; genus Microcaecilia; species Microcaecilia unicolor. The sequence goes on along the minus strand of NC_044033.1, from coordinate 457,370,974 downwards.
AGAGAAAGGCTGAGAGGTCGATGCAGGCGTCGACGTCAGAACCTGTTCCGGGCGAGAAGGCTGTTCCGGGCTGTCCAGAGTGGAGCGCATCGACACCTCCTGAACAGAGGGTGAGCGGTCCTCTCGGTGCCGATGCCTGCTGGGTGCCGAATCCCTCGGCAACCCAGAGCTCTCGGTGCCGACATGGGGAGGAGACCGGTGTCGATGCTTCTTCGACTTCTTCCGAAGCATGTCACCGGAGCTCCCCGGCACCGACGAGGAGGACGTAGAATCCATCCGTCGCTTCCTCGGGGCCGAGACCGAAGAGGGTCGATCCCGGGGGGGCTGTACCGCAGGAGCCCTCAGGGTAGGAGGAGACCCACCCGAAGGCTCACCGCCACCAGCAGGGGAATGGACAGCCCTCACCTGCACTCCTGACGATGCACCTCCGTCCGACGACATCAGCAGACGAAGTCTCGGTACCACCGACGTCGATGCAGTCGCCCGATGCCTCGGCTCCGATGCCTCGATGCAGTCGATGGAGCGGCAGCCAAGGAAGATGGTCCGGACGCTGACGACGTCGATGCACTCGATGCCTCCGGTGCCGATGCCGACGAAGAGTCCGAGAACAAAACGTTCCACTGGGCTAATCTCGCTACCTGAGTCCACCTTTTTTAACAGGGAACACAGACTGCAGTTCTGAGGGCGGTGCTGGGCCCCTAGACACTGAAGACACGCAGAGTGCCTATCAGTGAGCGAGATTACCCGGGCACACTGGGTGCACTTCTTGAAGCCGCTGGAAGGCTTCGATGTCATGGGCGGAAAAATCACGCCGGCGAAATCAAAAGCCGAAATGGCGAAAATTGAAGCACCAAAATTTAGAGGGAGAAAAATCTCGACCGAGGCCAGAAGAGGCCTACCCCGACAACGAAAGAAAACTTACGGGGCAAAACTGAGAAATACGGGAAGGGCAGAAAACCCGAAAGGGTCTTCCGGAACACTACCGGAGCGCTTCCCGAACTTTTTCAAGGAAAAAACAGCAAAAAAACACGTCGAAAAGGACGCGCGAGGTCGACTCTCTGGGGCACGAACGGCGTAACACGACCGTACCGAGCGCGGACGAAAGAAGACTGGCCGGCTCGAGCCGGTTTCGGGCGGGAACACGGCCGCGCATGCGCGGTGCGCATGGGCGCGCGAGGACTAGCAAAGGCCTTTGCTAGTAAACTTTCCGATGGAGGGGGCTGCCGAGGACGTCAACCCATCAGTGAGAACAAGCAGCCTGCTTGTCCTCGGAGAATGGGTATAAGTGAATCAATTTTTTACTCTTTCAGAAAGTACAAAGACCAGGGGTCACTCAATGAAATTACACGGAAATATTTTTAAAACAAATAGGAGGAAATATTTTTTCATTCAAAGAATAGTTAAGCTCTGGAACTCGCTGCCGAAGGATGTGGTAACAGCGGTTAGCGTATTTGGGTTTAAAAAAAAAAGCTTTGGACAAGATCCTGGAGGAAAAGTCCTGTCTGTTATTGCCCTGGGATTGGCAGCATGGAATGTTGCTAGTAATTGGGTTTCTGCCAGGTACCTATGATCTGTATTGGTCATTTATGGAAGCAGGATACTGGGCTAGATGGACCATTGGACTGATCCAGTATGGCTATCTTTATGTTATTATTATAGTATTTTTGGTCTTATTTACCATCCGTTTCCTAATAATCCCTAGCACCCTGTTTGCCTTCTTGGCCACCACCTCCACACACTGAGAGGAAGATTTCAGCATACTGTCTACAATGACACCTAGATTTTGTCTTGGGTGCTGACTCCCAAGGTAGACCCTAGCATCAGGTAACTGTGATTTCGATTATTTTTCCCATGTGCAAACAAGTGACAAACAACATTGTACTGAGATTTTCCCAGGGTCAAAGTTAGATTGACACCACTGTAATGCCAGAACTGCTTAGTTTCCTTCAGCTCAAGAACTGAGTCACTCTCTGAAGTGCTATCATGGTCAACATCTGAGCAAACTTGATTTCCCACCACTGCCTGAAAAGTCTGCCTGCACATTCTTCATTCCAACTATGGCAGCAACAGAGCTCCCTTAGATGTGGGCCTCTACTCACTGAGAGAGCAAAGTGACTTTTTGACCTATGGTCACTCCACATACCACACACCTCCCTCTTACCACCTGTTCAGCTAAGCCACCACCAGGGCTCTGTTGGAGAGAAAAACTGCTTCGCTATGCCCAACTGAGAGAACTTCTCCAGTGCCTCAACCATTAGACTGTTCATGTTCCAAGAAGCTTCCAGACAAGATCAGACTCCTTGGGCCACCTGGAACTGACAAAGGACTTAACATAGTAACATAGTAGATGATGGCAGAAAAAGACCTGCACGGTCCATCCAGTCTGCCCAACAAGATAACTCATATGTGCTACTTTTTGTGTATACCCTACTTTGATTTGTACCTGTGCTCTTCAGGGCACAGACCGTATAAGTCTGCCCAGCTCTATCCCCGCCTCCCAACCACTGGCTCTGGCACAGACCGTACAAGTCTGCCCAGCTCTATCCTCTCCTCCCAACCACCGGCTCTGGCACAGACCGTACAAGTCTGACCAGCTCTATCCTCGCCTCCCAACCACCAGCTCTGGCACAGACTGTACAAGTCTGCCCAGCACTATCCCCGCCTCCCAACCACCAGTCCCGCTTCCCACCACCGGCTCTGGCACAGACCGTATAAGTCATTCCCAGCACTATCCCCGCCTCCCTACCACCAGCCCCGCCTCCCGATCTTGACTAAGCTCCTGAGGATCCATTCCTTCGGCACAGGATTCCTTTATGCTTATCCCACGCATGTTTGAATTCCGTTACCGTTTTCATTTCCACCACCTCCAGTGGGAGGGCATTCCAAGCATCCACTACTCTATTACTTCCCAACCTCATGCTGACAGTCCAGTTGGGGGTTCAAAATTGATATACCAGAATAAAGACATGGAATTGCTACTCTCAACAGCAGCAAAACCGGCAGCTGGGAGTGAACATTCTGTGACTAAAAAGACCAACAGGGCAGACAGGCTAGATGACTTCTAAGGCAGTCACCATATCACTCATTACTTGAAGGTAATCAAATGTTCGTTCCCACAGGGCCCCTCAGCCTCAAGGAGTTATGCTTATAACTTGACCAATCTCTCTTGCATCAGGAAGACCCTTTCTACCCTGAGATCAAACCTGGCTCTGAAATACTCAAGGGATTGTTCTTGGAATAAAAGTTATTATACCCACTCAGAGCTTCTCATGCTTGATCACTAATGAAGTGTCCATATTGGGTCCCCTCCTCCACAGTCATTCAGGTAAAGATGTGCTCCAATGACTACCTACTGCTGAAAGCTACCACTGTAATGATTGACCCAGAGGTTCTTGGTGTCATGGGAAAACTAAGGAGGCTATGAAGTGAACATGCTTGTAAGCGCAGAGAAGTAGAGGAACTCATTATGTGGAACTCTAATCCAATAGGATACCTTGGCCACGTAAGAACTCCACTTTCCTGGCCACTGCTAACACAGGGGACACCGTCTCCATATGAAAAGGGGAACACCCAAAAATTATCTTGAGGACCAACATGAAGGAACTCCCTGCTGAGACCCATTTCAGAATTGGCGGGATATCAAATCAACTAAAATATAAACATTAGGGTCACCAAGCCTATGGAAGTACCATCCAGGCCCCCAATCCCCTAAAGAAAGATGGAAGTCCTTTATGTAAACATCATCAGAACATCTACTCTGCAGAAGCGAAATGACTGCCCCAAGATTACTTGAAGGAGGGGACAGAACTATTCCAAACTCTGCCACCCTCCAAACCGCCTCTGAGGACTCCTACCCCCAGAGGACTAGCATTATGAGGGCAATATGGAAGGAGGCTCCAGGCAGCTTGCAATGGTCTTTCAGGGCTGGTCCCCTCCCTGTAAATCTTTGGGTGCTGGCCCTGTCATCCTCAGGCACAAGAGGCAAATCACGATTCCCCCTCTCGTCTGGAGAGACCTCTGCCCCTTGCCATGGTTGGCTCCCTAGCAACCCCTTCACCTTCCACATCATATTCTCATTCCCTTGAGAAAGCAGGCATGGGTTCTTGGATATCAAGAAAATCAAGACTAAAGCAGTTCAACAAAGAACAAGTTTTGGCTAGTCCGCATCCAGTAGCTATATACACCAGCTCTCTTATAAAATACAAAAATGTTCAAATACTGGAGAAAAAAAAAGATCTCAGAAATTTCCGCTTACCCTATCACCAGGCACACTAGCTTAATTGGAAGGGGCACATTCAACCATTGGTCATTAAAAAACATCCCCAAAAAACCACCCTACCATAAAACATCCAGAATAATTCAAAAATTTAAAGAAACTGGATATCACTCGGGGCTGAACTCCCACTCTAAATTTAATAGGGCCCCTTGTACCCATGGCCAGTTCCAGAAGCCCACCCCCGACTCTGTTGAGCTAGCAACCACAAAAGCAGGAAGTGGATTTATTTTTTCCTTAAAAAAACTGTAGGCCTAAAATAATATGAGCTCTTTCCGAGAACCCTACCAGCACCCACTACTTCAAAAAGGCACACCAACAGCAGCCCCTGAGTTTCAGATCTGCAGGGAGATATGTGCACTGGCTCACAAATGGCTGCAGTTTCCACCAGAACATAACCCCCAACCATCATGGGCAACCTTTGCCATTACCTTTGTCATTACCTCTTGCCTTGACTACTGCAAACTACTCTTCACTGGCCTCCCACTTAGCCATCTATCCCCCCTTCAATCCGTTCAGAACTCTGCTGCACGTCTTATCTTCCGTCAGGACCGATATGCCCATATCACCCCTCTCCTCAAGTCACTTCACTGGCTTCCGATCAGGTACCGCATACAGTTCAAGCTTCTCCTACTTACCTACAAATGCACTCGATCTGCAGCCCCTCATTACCTCTCTACCCTCATCTCCCCTTACGCTCCTACCCGTAACCTCTGCTCACAGGACAAATCCCTCCTCTCAGTACCCTTCTCCACCACCGCCAACTCCAGACTCCGCCCTTTCTGACTCGCCTCACCCTATGCGTGGAATAAACTCCCTGAGCCCATACGCCAAGCCCCCTTGCTGCCCATCTTCAAATCCTTACTCAAAGCCCACCTCTTCAATGTTGCCTTCGGCACATAACCATTATACCTCCATTTAGGATATCTAGACTGCCCCAACTTTACATTTTGTCCTTTAGATTGTAAGCTCCTTTGAGCAGGGACTATCCCTCTTTGTTAAACTGTACAGCGCTGCGTAACCCTAGTAGCGCTTTAGAAATGTTAAGTAGTAGTAGTAGTAGTGTGTGCTGCGGTGCTTGGGTACATGAGGAATCACAGCCAGAATCTGGGGTGGAAGGACAGCAAAGAGCTGAGATCTGGAGTAGCTGCACTCCTGTCTTTCTGTTTGGCTCCGTTAATCACGTGTGCCAGTAAACAGGCTTGAAGACGTTGCTATTTTTGTGCCCTGATGGCAGAAGAAAGCTGTGAAAAGTTATCAGCGCCTCACTTGTTAAATTGCTCCACCCGTATTTTACAGGTTTTTTTACTTTTCACAATGGACATCTCTCGTCATCTTCTACACAATCTGTGCCAGCAACTAACTCCGACGCCAAATGCTTTCACCAACTAAGGATCTTATCCTAGCCTCCTTTCCAGGTCCTGCTCAAGAGAGAACTGTGAATCTGAAAATAAAAACTCCAAGCAATCAACAAGACATATTAGCGACCAGCTTAACAGACTGGATGAGTCCCAGGTTACCTTGTTTTCTGTAAGATCCGTTTCGATCCTGAGCCGTACAGGGAAGGTTTCGGAATCCAGAGAAAGGAAGGGTGGGGTGCATGCTTGCCTACCTGCCTGCCTTAAGCTCTTTGCAGCTTTTGTTTAATTTCTGTGGGGGCAAAGAGTTGATTGATCTGAGGGTCTGAAGTTTGTGCAGAGGAAGGCAAGTTAGTCAACTGGGAGAGCGATTAGAAAGTTGCACGGAAACGGGGTTTGCGGGGATCCTATAGTTATCCCCTTCAGGTCCACGGGGACCCTGTGAGGATGGAAATAGTTCCTGTAGGAGTTATGAGCCTCTCAGTGACCACCTACCTAACCAAGGTCTTACAAGACGTCTAATTACCACCTCCTCCTCCTTTCAATAATTCAACTAAGACTGTACCGAATATTCGTATTCGATTCAATATGGCCCCAAATACATTACTCGTATTTGGCTGAATAGTGATTTAACTTTGATTGCGGGGTTCTACTGTGCTAAATCCTATTGAAATAAACACTTGACCTCCGTTTTCACTTTGCTTCTTTATTTGTAATGTTAAAGTTCAAGAATCATTATTCATATTCAGCCGAATAATATTCTTCTTTATTCATATTCAGACAAATAGTAAAATATGCTATGGTACAGCTGTAAATTCAATGCAGCCACATTTGCTCTCTGCCCGGGCTGAGGTTAGCAAGGCTCACATCACTGACACACACACGGGCCAGCAGCATCAGAGTTCATCACCTGATCTTCTGGCAAGTGCATGTGGCGACCATGTGCAGCCAGTGGCTGCATGTGGAAGATCACTGCATATGGAGATTGCCTCATGCACGCGCCAGTAAATCAGGTAATGACCTCCAATGCTGCTGGCCCATGTGTGCGTGAGTGTTAGTCTTGCTAACCTTAGCTCGGGCATAGAGCAAGTACAGCTGACCTGAGCTATTGAAGCAAAGACTCGGAGGACTTGCTGCAGTGCCAGTTAAACGTGGTTTGCCACCAAAGCAGTAAGTGTTAAATAATGCACCAAGAGTTATAAGATTGGCACCGATGCTGATATAGTCGCCTTTTTTTTAAATTCGCACTTTCTACAAATAATTTTATGCATAAAACATATGCATAGACTTGGAGTTGTGGCAGACTTATAATTAGAAGTACAGAGGTGGAAGAGGTAGGCAAATGTGAAGGAAAAAACGGGGAGAGAAAGACCAGTAGGGCAGATGAAGAAATTGAAGTGAAGAGGAAAGCTAGGGGACAAATGAAGAGAGTACCTTGAGCAGTCAGATGTAAGGGAATTTTTGCATGGTAGTGGCAATTGCTCAAAGTAAAGCTTATGCAGTCATCGATGGGGTTTTGGTGGATTTCTGGCTAATACATCACAACCATCTTGATACCTCTGTTTTAATGAGCACAGTTATGGCTTGAACTGTATTCTGCTCCAGGATTCATCGATTGGCCTCACTTCTTCTTTGTATGCGCATAGGGCCAGATTCTATATATGGTGCCAAAAAAATTGACACTGAAAAATCGTTATTCTATACGCTGCACTTAAAGTTAAGCATGGTTTATAGAATGGCACTTATGTTCAGGAATCGCGCCTAACTAGGAACAGCCATTTGCACCAACTGAAACACAGTGCAAATGTACATACCAACATCAGGCACATATCCTCATTATTCTACAACACACATAAATGCCAATTAAATCTAATTAGTGCCAATAATTGCTTGTTAAGTCAATTATTGGCCCTAATTAGCTTACTAGTCAATTAAATTGTATGTGCAAATTTGAGCGCATGCCCAAATTTGTGTGCACAGTTTTTTTGTGACTTTTATTAAATTAGGGGGATAGCATGCAAGTTTTTTTTTTTTTTTTTAAACCAGAATAGGTTGGATTTTGTATACTGTTGTATATTTTATGAATAGTTGGACTCCGGTCCTGATTTTCTAGGATGTGCTCCTAACTTTTCTTTGATTTTGCCAAAGAATTAGCCACTTGACACACTGTGCAAAAATACCCACTGGCGTTGGCTGTTTTTGAATGCATGTTATTTGTGGCTATAAACATTACACAATGATTAGAATTTTAACTATTGAATTTTAAACACAATCATCTTGTTTGTCAAGAAATGATAAAATATATCCTTAAAAAAACTGATGGGGTACCTTGACAATTTTTGCATTTTGTAAGTATGCCATGAGATGAAAAAGGCTTAAAATTACTGAACATAGAAGCCACAATCACAAACTTCTACTGCACCCAGGAAATACTCCCCCCTCCCTCTTACTAGTGGAGGGGATGAATCCTCAATGCAAATAGTATAATGAAGCTGACTGCCATGCTCAATATCTACTACCACAGCAGCCACCAGGAAATCCTCACTCCTCATAGCCCGAGGAAATCTCTTGGAACCTCCTCCAGCAGGTGCTGCTGACCGTAGGCTTCCCATGTTCCTACTGCTCTAAGTAACTGCACCTTTTTTATTTAAAAAACAAAAACAAACTAACAAACAAAACAAACCTTTGTTTTTCCAGAGAGGATACCCCCTTACAAACAGCAGGGAATAAGTAAAAGAAAACGCTTCAGGTTACCAGGGAGGGAGGAAAAGTAGAAAGGTGAAAGCCAAGCAAAAAGGAGGAGGAGGAAGAAAGTGAAGCTACTCACCTATAGCAAGAGTTCTCCGAGGACAGAAGGAGACATATATTCTCACATGAAGGAGACATCATCCACAGATGCCCGGCACGATGCTGTCCAGAGTACAGATGTTTCCAGAAGCCTTTGACAGGCCCAACTGCACACGGGCACATGTCTACCGTCCTAACCGCTCGACTCAAGTGGGACCCACAGTTGGATATAAACCATAAAGAATTCAACTCCTAGGGGAGGTGAGAGGGTATATGAGAATATATGTCCTGCTGTCCTCGGAGAACACCTACTACAGGTGAATAACTTTGCTTTCTCCGAAGACATAGGTTTTGTTTTGTTTTTTACAAATGGGAAGCTACTGAAAACAAACGACTTACAGGGCTGGCAGAATGGATAGTGGAGCCCTGAGCCAACTTGCTTTTGGCAGCAGCCCCCATCCCCCATTGCAAAATTTCTGGGACCCCCCTCCCTCCCATAGGTTCAGTGTCTCTCTTTTCACCACCTCTGACCCCCTCTCCGCTGGTCTAGCACTGTCCCTCACCTCTCTCACTCCCCCGCAGCCTATAAAGGTTACATCGGTTGCCCAGAACAGCAACAGCTGCATGACAGACTGCCTTCAGCCAGCTCCTGGGTCTTCCCTCTGCCGCATCCTGCCCACAGGAAATTGCATCAGAGGAGGCAGAACGCAGCAGAGGGAAGACCCAGGGGGTGAAGGACCAGTGCTAAACCCACAGGGAGGTTGTGGGGGAGGGAAGAGAGGAGAGAGACTGACCTGGGGGGAAGGGGAGAAAAGGCTTAATCTGTAGTCCAGGCAAGGTCAGAGGCTGGGTATTTTGGTACCCTTAATCACCAGTGTCCTGGGCCAGAGCCCTACCTGGTTCAATGGTTAAGCTGGCCCTGGAGACTTGCAATGTCAAGGCCAACCAGAACAAACAACACTAACAACAAAAACAGTCCTGTTGTGAAGGTGAAGCCTGGAACAGAAAAAAACAGGCCTAGGAGGATGGAGTTGGATTCTAGACTCCAGATAAATTCTGCAGAACTGTCTAACCAAACCGGCTGTCGTGTTGGGTATTCTGCTCAAGGAAGTAGTGAGATGTGAACACATGGAATGAAGACCACGTTGCAGCTTTGCAAACCTCTTCAACGGAGGCTAACCACAAGTCGGCTATCAACACAGCCATGGTTCTGAGATTGTGAGCCATGACAACATGATCCTCAGGAGTCAGCCCAGCCTAGATATAAATGAAAGAGAGATGCAGTCTGCTAGCCAACTGTCAAAAGAAATAAAAAGCCGGGGGGGGGGGGGGGGGGGGGGAGAGAGAATTGTCTTATGGGCTTTAGTGCACTCCAGAAAGGTGGTCAAGGCTCACAAGGAATACAGTACGCTTTTGTTAGAACGGGCATGAGGTGTTGGCAGGACAATTGACTGGTTAAGATGGATCTCCAACACCACATTAGGAAGGAACTTAGGGATGTGTGCGTAGAACTACTCTGTTACGATGAAATGGTGTAAGGTGAATCAGCTACAAAGGCCAAAGCTCACAGAGTCTGCAAGCTGACTAATACCAAAAATAAGTCCTTCCAGGTCAAGTACTTCAGATGACAGCAATCAAGTGGCTCAAAAGGAGCTTTTGTCAGATGGGTGAGGATGACGTTGAGGTCCCATGACATAGCTGGAAGTTTGATGGGAGTGGGGCTTTGTCAACAGCAAACCTCTCATGGAGCAAACAACTACAGGCCGTACAGAGATGGGTTTACCTTCTACGTGGAGATGGTAAGCACTAATTGCACTGAAATGAAAGCTTAGAGATGGATTTTAGACCAGACTCAGAAAGGTGTAGAAGGTACTCAAGCAGATTTTGTGTAGGACAAGAGGGATCTAGGGCCTTGCTTGCCCTCATACCTCTTGGTGGAATCTTTCCTGAAAGCTAGCAGGATTCTGAAGACACCCTAAGGCAGTTGAAAGAATGCAAACTCTATGCTCTCAACATTCAGGCTGTGAAGGCCAGGGACTGGAGGTTGGGATGCAGAAGAGACCCCTCGTTCTGTGTAATGAGGGTTAGAAAACATTCCAATCTTCAAGGATCTTTGGAAGATAGCGCCAGAAGAAGGAAGAACCATATCTGCCTCAACCAGTAAGGAACGATTAAGATCATGGTGCCTTGGTCCTGCTTGAGTTTCAGCAAAGTTTTTCTGATCAGAGGACTGGAAGGATATGCATACATGAAGCCTTCCCCCCTCCCCTCAATTCAGGAGAAAAGAATCTGAATTTAGACTGTCGTGTGACCTGAGTCTGAACAGTACTGAGGGACTTTTTTGTCGAGATGAGTGGAAAAAAAAAGATCTACCACTCTTGGAAGATCTTGTGGGCAATTGCTATACCGGGACAACTCATGTGGTTGCATTGCTATACTCAGTCTGTCCACTAGACTGTTGTCCTTGCTAGCTAGGAACGTGATTCCGCTTAACATCCCATATTGGGAAGCCCATTGCCACATCCTGATGGCTTCCTGACACAAGAGTAGCAGCCTGTACCCCCCCCCCCCCCCCCACTTGCTGACACAGTACATAGCAACCTGATTGTGCTTGAATGAGAATAATTTGGTTCAACAGTCGATTTCTAAAAGCCTTTCAAGCATTCCAACTCATTCACAGCTCTAGGAAACTGATGTGAAGCTGGGTCTCCTGAGCGAATCACCACTCGTGAGTGTGAAGCCATCAGCATGAGTCGTTCACACACACACACTCCCCCCCCCCCCCCCACCCATGTCCAGACTGGATGCATCTGTGGTCAGGAATTTGGAATGGAAGTCCCAGAGTCAAATTGGTTTGAATAGTCTACCAGAGCAGTGATTGCGTTAACTCTGGAGTGACTGAAATGACGTCCCCAAGGTTAACTTTGACCTGACTCGTTGGGAAGCCAGGGTCCACTGGACGCCTCCCAAGTGGAGGTGAACCACGGGTGTGACATACACTGTGGAGGCCATGTGGCCTAAGAATCTCAACATCTGCCAAAAGACCTGCTACCCAAGTGGCGATGGAAATAAGTGAATAGGTAGGCTTGAGCCTGAACTGTGTCTAATAGGGCTTAATGTACTCCAATTGTTGCACTGGGAGCAGGTAAAAGACTTGGGATACTTGATCACAAACCCTACTAGCTCCAACACTCGAACAGTTCTCTGCATTGATTCTTGAGCACCTTCTGTTAATGTGCTGTTTTATCAGCCTATCATTCAGAAAGAGAAACAAAAAGTCCCAGTCTGTGTAGCAACACTGCAACTACCGCAAGGCATTTTGTGAATACTCTGGGCATGGGCACGAGGCCAAATAACTGAATGAAATAATGGCAGTATTTGAAATCTGAGACACCTTGTGTGACTGGAATGTATCTGGATGTGGATGTAGGCATTCTTTAATTCCAGAGAGCATAGCCAATCATTCATCTGATTCTTAGGAAAAAGGGTACCCAGGGAAATCATCCTGAAATTTTTCTTGACCAGATATTTTTTCAGGGCCCTTAGGTCTATGATGGGACGAAACCCCCTGTGTCTTTTTGAGCATGAGGAAGTATTTGGAATAGAATCGCTTCCCTTCTGCCACTGGTGGAACAGGTTTGATTGTGTGGGCCTGTAGAAGGGAGGAGAGCTCCTCAGCGAGCAATTCCTGGTGCTTACAGCTGAATTTTGCCACTCTTGCTGGGCAATTCAGAGGAGGTTGATGCCAATTGAGGGTGCAATTCTCCCAGACTATTTGCAGAAGCAACTGTTTCGAGGTTACAAGAGGTCACCTTTCATGGAAAAAAAAATTCAGCCTCCCTCCTACTGGTAGGTCATCCAGAATGAGTATTTTTATGTTGGCTATGCGCTGCTGGAGCCAGTCAAAACTCATCCTATGCTTAGACTGGAGAGCTGGCGGAGACCTTTGGAGGCCGCTGCTGCGAAGGACAGGAGTGAGGATGTTGGGCCTGTTGAGGGCAGGATGAAGAGTGAAGGCTGAACCTATGCCTTTGACAGTAGTAGGCACTCTTTCAACATCTACCCGAAAACCTCCTAGAAGTGGAGGCCACAAAAGGAGTAGGCTAAGATAGGGCGACTTGATGGTATCAGCTTTCTTTTTTAAGAGGTCTTCCACTTCCTCCATCTTGCCCAACAAAAGACTGAGCCCTTGGCAAGGGACGTCTGCTAATGTTACCTGAACTGTTGGTTAGAGTCAGAGATGTGCAGCCATGAGACTACTTATACCAATACCAATGGCAGAAAGTCTGGATGCCATGTTAAACATATCAAAAGTGGCACAAGCAATATGCTTTCGACACTCCTTCTGCTTAGTAGCTATCTGGTGAAGTTGTGCAGCCTGTTCTGGCAGGAGAGCATTCGCTAATTCAAGTGCACAGCCCACCAAATTCTTCAAGTAAATGTTCATATATAGCTGGTAATACTGGATGCGGGAAGTGAGTATCAAGCCTTGAAAACCTTTCATCCCAAAAGATTCCAGACTGTAAGCAACCCTTCCTGAGTGAACCAAGGCACGGGTCCTCAAGCCCCTAGCTCTTAACAGCGGATTCAACCACCATAGAACGGGTGCAGAAGATGTGGCTTCTCAAATTCAGAAGCCTTCTGGACTCTGTACATAAAGTCCACTTTAGAACAACCTGCACAGAGAGTGGGGTCTCCCAATTCTTCATTTATGCATTCTTAAGGATGCACTATTACAGCTTCCTTAGGAGGGACAGTCATATTCAAAGATATCCAACATCTCAACCCTGGGCTCAGCCTCGACTTCCAACCTAAATTTTTTTTGTTACATTTGTACCCTGCGCTTTCCCACTCATGGCAGGCTCAATGCGGCTTACATGGGGCAATGGAGGGTTGTGACTTGCCCAGAGTCACAAGGAGCTGCCTGTGCCTGAAGTGGGAATCGAACTCAGTTCCTCAGTTCCCCAGGACCAAAGCCCACCACCCTAACCACTAGGCCACTCCTCCACTTCCGCCATTTCCCTCAAAAAGATGATGAAAGAGCGCCTCTGGGGGAGACTTCAGATCCCTACCACAGGAAAGAAGGAAGGTAGGCCAAGGGATCTCTCCTCCAAGAAGTCCTCTAGCTTTTTCTCAAATTCCCAGGAGTGCTCTGACTCAAACTCAGCAAAATGTTCATCATGGGCAGTCTGAGTCTGTACCTGTCCCAACTCACTAGATGCAAGGCCAGGCTCTGGGTGGGAGTGCCAATGAATGGGTCCTCTCTTGGACTTTGTAGTCACTTCCTCACACAACGGGATAGAAAGGAGTACTGCACTGATCGGTTCCAACTCCAATGCCTGGACCAGTGTTGATGAACGTCAGACAGGCAGAGCATGGGTCTCCAAGATGGGCTGGAGTGGCACCATAGTCAGAAATGGTGCCTTTGATGCCTCAGCGTCCCTCCACGCCAAGCCAGGATGAACCCCTGTAACATGACCTGGAGCTGCTCTTTGAGGGCAGGCATAAAAGCAGGGCCAGTGCTGGTGTGGAGACAACCTGTGAAGATGTCAGAGCTGAATTGAGGCAGGTATCCCTGTTTCAGGGAGACTGGCACATTGGCACCGCTACCACGGAGGTGGAGCAGTCCTCATGGCATCAACTCTTCTTGGGTACCAGCAAGGCCAGTGTCACCAGAGCTCCCGGCACCATGAAATCAACCAATGCTAATATTTCTTCACCTTCACTCAATGCCCAACACTGAGGTCCTTCAGTGCCAAGGACAATGCAGAATCCTCATGTTTTGGGCCCAATAATGCTTGACCAGAGCAGGCACTACCAACACACGATGTCGAGGCAGCAGAGGACCTCTTCGATGCTGATGTGTCTCCAGTGTCCAATGCAGCTTCAGAAGCCATAGGGACTGATACCTTCAATGCCAACGTCAATGAACTGGACTTCGGTGTGCCAGAATCTCTCACAAAGAGCCTTTCAACTTTTCTGTGTTCTCTTTTACCCAGACATGGTCCTAGCATAGTCTGTGCACCACTTGAATCCACTGGAAGGTTTCTGGGACATGAAGGGGAAGATAGCTGCAGCAAAATCAAGTGGTTCAATTGTCAAAAATAGGGTTTTTTGGTTTTTTTTTTAAATCACAACCTAGCCAGGAGATCAGGCCTAAGGAGGCCACGAACCATGGAAAAAGAGCTAAAGAAATAAATGAACAAGGGGGAAAAAAAGAAGAAAAAGTCCTGCACCACTCACAAAAGACTAGCAGGAAGGTAAGAAAAAAAATCTGAGGAGAAACAGCCACATGACTGAGAAGTGACACGTCTTTACTGCTCTACGAATGAAAATAAACTACATGTCCCGTATGAGTTGGGCGGGCAGGAAGACACACAAGCATGAGCAGTTGGGCCTGACAAAGGCTTCTGGAAACATCAGTATGCTGAGCAGTGTCCGCACTGGGGCTCTGTAGATGACATTACCCACATGTGAAAGAAAACAACGTCCTTTACGTTCTCTGTTTGTCCTCGGAGAACAAGAGGGCCCTTAAAGGTCTCTACTCACCACCCCTAGTAGGGGTCCCTGTGAGGCCTCCCTACCACACACAATGCAACCTGATCAACACAGACCCACAGGTTGGAATACTCACACCAGGCTCCTCCTGACTCAGGAATCATTCCACACATCATTACCCTAACAGCAACGAACAAGGCACAGGAGCACAACCAGTGGGGCCACAGACTGCATTCTATGCCCCAGAGAGTGAGGCCACCACAGAAATCCTACTGCACCAGTCCAAGTGGCAATTATCTGCTGGAGGCAGAGAATACCGGCAAGTTCTAGGGCTGCACCACTCCTTGTACTAGTGATGACATCACTGTAAGCTTTGCTGGTGTTTCAACTAGTCTTGTAAAATGAATAAGAAGCTAAGTTTTATAAACGTAATTTCAAAGAATGAGGATAACCACTATTTAAGATCTTTGTGAACCTCAACTGACTTGAGTTTATGACACTGTAGCATAAAATAACTGTAGGTAACTCATACAAATATAACTCTCATATTACAACACAAAATCAGTTAGCCCCATGCATCATTACACACAACAGTATGCCTCATTGCAACATATAGTAACATGTAAAATACAGCAGATAAATTCCAAAAAATATTATCTATTCTGCACGAGCTAATAGTTGCCACTACTCTTTTGTTTGGTTTAATAACCAGTACTGAAGTTTCACTGCCTATGCGCTTAAAAAAAAAAATAACAAATGAAAATACAAAGTACAAACCTGTGCACTGATGGTTTGACAAATATATAATATTTTCTTTGTTTTTTGGCAAATCCCCATAAATTATTACCTAAAACAGAATAAGCAAACATTAATCTTCAGTTTCAAACAATTTTCATTAATTTTGAATAGGTCATAATTGAAAAATAAATGTGACTACTGAACATGGCAATACTGTAATAGTAAATAACAGCGCAAACTTCATTTTCTTTGCTGACAGACCTTACTGTATATCCTTTTTTTTCCTTGTACTAGTTACTAAGGAGACCTTTTACTAAAGCTTAGCATGCGCAAAGATAATTAGTATGTGCTAAATGCTTCACATCCTATTTTATACCTATGAGCCACGTGGCACTTAGCGCACAATAATGTCCATTAGCACATGCTAAGTTTTAGCAAAAGGGACCCTTAAATTTCAAATTAATTTCACAATAAGAATGGCAAGCATTTTATTGTAAGAAAGAGCAGAGGCACAAAGTCAGCTCACCTCTTGTTTCACTTAAAAAATGATTTTCTACTTAGCAAAAGCCAGAAATCTTTAATACACATTAATGCTGTGCTGTGTTAATTGTCTGCAACTTCTGGATAATAACAATTAAAGATTATATAAGTCCAGCTGCAGACTGTTATTACTAGTAGGGAGGGGGTAGACGGGAGGATTGGGAGAGTGAATAAGCATCAGGAATACCTTACAATGCTATGACTGGTGTCTTAGCAGCTTTTTACCCTTTTCTCTCTTTTTCTATGTTCTTTTTTTTTTTTTTCTAGCTACCCATTGTACAGCATGGGGAAGGATCATACAGCTCAGGGTTTTATCTACCACACTGTTAATCATAGGGAGGTTGATGGCTGGGATGGCCTTCTTACTTTTTCTTAATGACACTTTCCTTTTTTTGCTTTTGGTATTTTTTTTTTTGGGGGGGGGGGGGGGGGGAGGGCGGTTTGCATAAAGAATTTTGGGATTAATGACCCCTTTGCAAATATTTTTTTTGTAAGTGGGAGGGGTGACGTCTCCAATAAGAAGAAAACATATTTTATAAATGTTGAACAGAAAGAAAATAGACATTGCATTTTTGCAGGAACACATTTGACAATGGAAGAACCTAAAAAGTTCTAAAGGTGGTGGGCTGGAACCATAGTGGAATCCCTGGCTGTCCAATGTAAGGCAAAGGTTCTCATTTGTTTTGAAAAGGTCTGACTGTACAGATTCATTGTTATTCATGGCCCTGACAGCTGTTTTAACACACAGGTGACTTTGGAACGGCAGTCTTTAATTTTATGTAAAAATATATGCACTATTTTGACTTCCTTGGAGGAGGTACACAGGCGAGGAAACGCCTTCTCTACTCATTAGTTTTGACGTGGAGAAGACATTCGATCATGTTATTTGGTATTTTCTTTTGGCAATGCTGCAGAATTATGGGATAGACTGTTTCTTTAGAGAAAGTTTTAGTTTTAGCTAGTTTTAGTTTCTCAATTTTTGATATTCCGCCTCTCTTGAAGCGCAAATCGAGGCAGTTTACATATAACTATTCAGCTACTTGCACTGTCCCTGGTAGGATTGCTAGAGGCAATTCTTCGTGGCCACAGGAAATTTCTCTACATCCTTGTTTTTTAAATGTTTGATTTCATGGTTCTAAACTGCTGCCCTGGCATTACTTTTGCATCATAAACGAACCCCCCTCCTCCCCCCAACAAAAACCAGTAAAAGACCAGTTTTCTAAGTTTGTCTTACAGTTTTATTTCTCTTGGCTTAAATCTAATATTTATTAGATACAATTTTATTTCCATATTTTCTTTTGTATACAATTCTATTTCAATGTTTTATTGTGTTTATGATTTCTGGATAACAATTTTGTTTTCCTGCTAAGAATTCTACAATTTTATTTTCAGGATATTTAAACTATTAGGAATATTTGGTCTACATTCCAGTATGAAAATTTATTTTAAAAATGATATAGCTAGACCAGTGGAATATAAAGAAATATTTTCTATTTCTTTTAATGCACTCCACCGAGATTTCTGATCAGCTGCAGAGATACAGAATCTCAATGGAGAATTTAAATAGTACTATTGTACATTTTTTTCCTATTTCTGGTGTAGCTATCTCATATTAATATGTGCACATAAGAAGTACTTCTAGGCTTAGGACACTGTTTTCGTAATTTATCATGCATACTTGTGAATAATACCATGTTTATTTAAAGGATATGCCCAGTACTGCATTTCAATAGCATGATCTAATTTACAGCCTTTTAGTTCTTTGTCTTTCATTTGTTCGTCTGTCCTTATGTTATCCCTTACATACATTACATTCACACATATAGAAATGGAATCAGAGAGGTATGCTTTCTTCTACTGGACATCTCTTGAGTTACATCACTTTGTGGAATAAAGTGTTTGAAGCGTTATAAGAACGCCATAGGAACACTTATGTATAGCGCTTGTTTTTATTTGAAATTAATGGTAATCATAGAGGCTGATGAGTTAGTTAAAGAAGTAACTGAAATTCCCACTGGTCTGACTGATGGTACTGATGTAGCACTGTCAATGTTAGCTAATTCTCCCAGACCTTATATTTTGGACTCACTCATCGGACGGCGAGTGTTTACAAGCCCAAACATCTCTGTCTTGCCTTTTCCAGGAAACGCCAGACAGAATGGGGGATGGTAGAATTGTAAATAGGAGACCTAGTCCTGTTAACTACTTATATTTATGCATTAATTACAGGTAAAGTGTACAGAATTAGGGTTTCTTTTTAAGAATAAACTTTTCCTTATCTTTGCCTCATCTATGTGAATCTTGTAAAAGTCAGCCAAGGATACACCTTTGTCTGCCTCATTAGGATTTGTAGTTTTTACAGTTCAACTTTATTGGATTGGGTTCAAAGCTTGTTATAAACTTTTCTGATCCTATGTAGTAGGTTTTATAGAAGGATAGCTTTTACATTAACTATGAGATTTACTAAGTGGCTCGCCTGTATTTTTCTGTTCTGTCTATATGTTGCACACTTTTAAATTTTTGTATTTCTGACAGAATTTCAACTTTGTGATGCAGTTTTGTTGTTCCCATGTGTTTGCATTTTATTCTTCCATCCCTGATCAACTGTACTTTGCAAGTGAGATCCATCAACACGGGATTTACAACAGTCCTGCTGAAACTTTTGTTTTGCTAATAATGCAAGGTAACATTTGTATCCTGTTTTGCTTAATGTCAGAGCCGTGCCAACAAGGTAAGCAGGGTAAGCACCGCAGGGAGGCGCGGACCTCTGGAGGGCGCTGCCGCGGTGCTTACCCTCGCCACTTACTTCAGCTCCGCGCCACCCTGAGCTTTAAATCTTTTACCTCCGGAGGCTCCGACGTTGCAGCAGCTGAGCAGCGTCAGTGAAAGCGCTGCTGACGTCTCCAGCCTTCCCTTCACGCTCGTTCATTCCCTCAGTGTCCCGCCCTCGCCAGGAAATGACGTCAGAAGAAGGCGGGACACTGAGGGAACGAATGAGCGCGAAGGGAAGGCTGGAGACGTTGGCAGCGCTTTCACTGACCGGTCCAGAGGTCCCAGCAGGGTAAGTAGACAGTGGAGCCTCCTCCAACCGTCTCTCTTCCCCCGCTCTCTCCGCAACCCGGGCACGTCATCCAGGTCCTTCCCTGCGCCATTCTGACATTGGGTCCCAAACTTTCTCTGAAGGGCTGTCCCTTATTGCTACTATTATGCCCAGTTTTCTAGGGCTTTGATGGTGGATCCGATCCCCTGGTGCGTGTCGTTTCTTTGTGGCAGATGGAAGACGGCATTTCATCTCTCTTCATTGACTGCCATCCAAGCCCGGTAGACATCTCAGGTTGCAGTCACTAATAAATCTGCTTCAGGTTCACAGGCTGAATAAACCATTCTAACCACACATCCATGAAGGAAGGCTGATCATTTTTCAACAAAATAGGGGGAAATATCTTACTAGAATACTTGGCAGATTTTTTAAACTTGTTTTTAACTTGTTTTTTTTTTATTTCACATTACAGAGATAACTGTTTAAAATAATGCAGATTTATTTGTGCAGCGTTAGCTAATTGGCTGCTTGTGAGAAAGCTCTATAGGGGATGTATGCTTCTCTTTCTAGAATTTATTTAGTGTTTATAGATGATACAAATAGGCATGGAAATTGTATGATGTTTATTTCATTTTTGAATATTGAAATCCACTGTGACCAGCCAGGAGTGATTTAAAGTACTTTTTAAAGACGCTCTCAAATCATTTATATAACACTAGTAAGAAATGCCCGTTTCGGGAAAAAATGAAACGGGCGCTAGCAGGGTAATCCCCCCCCCCCCCCCACCGTCCTCCCTCTGTCCCTCCAGAGTTCCAGACACCCCCTCCGTGCCTCCCTTCCAAGTTCCACACCTCTCCTCTCCCTCCGTCCCTGAGTGACGTGGCTGCGAGTTTGCAAAGTTCGGTGCGCTCTCCCAGCAGCTGTCAGAGAATGTGTGGAAGTTGTCCGTTGTGTCTTCGCCGGCCCGCCCTCTGCGTCATCGCGTGTTGACGCGAGGGCGTAGGTACACTGACTGCAGGCCCGCCCCGCCCTCAATGTCATCGCATTTTGACGTAAGGGCGGAGCTACAGTGACTGCAGCCTGCAGGCCAAACCGGATATCTCGGGCGCCTCAAGTTTCCGGCTTGAGGCTTCAATGGAACGTTGGAGGTGCCTTTTATATATATAGATTTTTTCTGTTTCAAAGAAATAAGAATACAGCCAGAGTTTTTGTGAGACAGTAAACAGAAGTTATCGCCCTACCCTTCAGTGTTATGCTAGCAGTGTACAATGTATCTTTAAAGATTTTCAATATCTTTTTAAAGAACTCTCCCTTTTAAATGAGCACAGTTTCTTTGTTTTCTGATGTGCTTAATTTTGTTTCACACGGGGAGGGGGGGGGGGGGGCAAACTGATAGTCTGCAGGGGGGCACCAGAGACCCTAGGCACGGCCCTGCTTAATGTGTTTAGTTCGTTAATATCTGTGTCACTTTACCTCAGGTAACTGAGATCCCAGAGAAATTACCCCACAGGAAAAGTGAATTTAAATGAATGTTTAGATTAAGAAGTTAAGATATTCTGTGTACCTTAAAAATGTTTTGTAGTGCACCAGAACAAGGACAGAACCTTTCTAGGCCACTGCATAGTTTGCGCCAATGTGTTTAAATTGCCTTCTCTTTCACCATATTTCAGAAACAAGAGGGATGCTTCAAAATAACATATATACAATTTTTGATGGTAATTGTAAACAGCTATTCTCCCTCTTTTTTTCTGTTTCTTTATGACCTTTGTTTAGTATAAATGGCGAAACTGTGCTCCTAACTACTTGATGCCCTAATCTGCTTTGTTATGCAAACTATGAATTCGTTTTCTTACTACAAATATTGAACTTTATTTTCCCTAATTTCTACTGTTAATAATTGGATACTGATGTAATTTTTATTTTTCCCTAATTTATTTTCCATAAATGTACTGTGCCTAATGCTTTTAAGAAGCTTGTTTGTAATAGCCCATTGATAAAGATTTAAAAATTAGGTCTTGAATTTTATAGAATACTACAATTGTGCAGAACTTATAAGCATTCTCCCATTCAATTTTGGAAATTCTATGTTGGAAGTTACAGAAATCTATAGTAATAATTCTCACCCCCTCAAACATTCTGAAGCTCACTCTGTGGCAGGGAAACCCTGGAGCCCTGCACTTAGGCTGTCACCACTCACTGTCACTCACCACTCACTCTCACTGATAGACCACCCACAGCCACGCCCCTTCCGCACATAATTTCCTACCTCAACGTTCTAATGAAGCTGCAACTTCCGGTTTGTGAGGCGCCAGAGATCGGAATTTAGCCCTATTACTGTTTGCCCCGCCCTCGCGTCAAACGTGATGACGTTGAGGGCGGAGCTATGACACTTGATCGCATCGCTCCGCCCTCAACGTCATCACGTTTGACGCGAGGGCAGGGCATACATCGATCTACTACGCGACGATTGCAGGGAGTGAGCCAGGCAGGCTGTACGTCACACGCAGCAAGGGAGCCAGCCAGCCACTCTGTACATTGCGGGCCGGGTCGCCGGCTGCGGCGGGGCGCCCACGACCACCCTGAAGCACGGAGGGTAAGTCCAGCATCGAGGGGACGGGGATGGGAACAAAAGCGCCTTGCTAGCGCCCGTTTCATTGGCCTCAGAAACGGGCCTTTCTTACTAGTATTTAAATAAATGAGAAAGTTTATTTGTAATGAGAGCTGAAAATATGCATGTGTAAACTGAATCCAAGTAGAAATGTTTGTACAGGGACATGTATATGACTTCTGACATCCTTTTTTGGTCGGACCAGTATGGCC
Source organism: Microcaecilia unicolor (assembly GCF_901765095.1). Classification (NCBI taxonomy): domain Eukaryota; kingdom Metazoa; phylum Chordata; class Amphibia; order Gymnophiona; family Siphonopidae; genus Microcaecilia; species Microcaecilia unicolor. The sequence goes on along the minus strand of NC_044033.1, from coordinate 457,348,920 downwards.
ATTGATTTTTATTATATCCTATATACACCTTGAACTGTGCAAAGAATGAAATCTGAGAACAATGTTACTAATGAATTGGACAACTGTTATATGGACTATTTAACTTGCTGGAAACCATGAGATGCACTAAGTGGAAATCTTCTGGATGCAACATGATGCCTGCCTATGTGAGCCTTCCAACGGTATACAGACTGCTGCTTCATAATACCAGAACCTACACTGAACTATACATTTCTCTGATGCCAAGATTGTCTATTCATCAAGTCAATGAAATTTTAAGTGACTCTGAATACCCTGATTTCTAATCGTTTACATATTATGGACTTTTCTAAAGATTTTATTTTTACATCACAAGCTGTTGTATGTGCTATTGATGTTAATTGCTTATACAATGTTCACCATGCTATGGAAAACTTTCATAGTATCCAGTTTAACCACATTGATAATTGTTATTGCTGTATTTGTACATCTTGGCTGTTGTGTAATACCTTGCATTAGGAGTTTAGTGCAACAATTAATTGAAACTGCTTTAAGTAAGAAAGAACCTATAGGACATGCATATGTTCTGTATGAAAGATTACGCATAAATGCAGAGATTGCAAATGTTTAAAATGTTTAATTTCATTGAGATATCCTTTATTTTGCATTATTGTCTTCCTCTAGGATCATTTAGATGGTAAGGTAGTGTAAGCAACATAAGGCCCGGGGATGGTTGAAGAGGGGCAACTTACATCTCACTATAACCACCTTTTCTTGTTACCGATACCTGTAAAAAAAAAAAAGGAGTTGACACTGTGACTCATTGACCTCCCTAAGTTTAACATGCATCTGAAAAGAAACTTATTGCTCTTATCTGAAATAGATGGGACTACAGCAGAGGTTCAAATGAAGCCCTTATTCTCGAAGACCTTCAAGGGGGGAGATATAAATAATGAGCACAGATCATACACCATGTAACAGGGCCAAAGGGCAAAAACTGATAAGTATGTGAGCCGGAGACTCATCATCTGATAAGACATTCCTGCATGCAAGCAGAGATGGGAAAAGAGCAATTACAATAAACAAGAAAATGTGGTCTAGCAACTTGAAGGGAGACAGATGATGTTGAGGGAAGGCAGAATGATCTCTGGGGAAGGTGATTTGTTAAACCTATGTGGGGCATTGTTTGAAATAAAGGATATATAAACAGTTGAAGCACAGAAGTACTTTGGAGAGTCAGCAGGCAGAGAATACTTATGTATGGTAGCGGCTGTTCTCCCATAACAAACTATTTGATTGTATTTGTACCTTTATATTTCTGTATTTTGGTAAGTAAATAAACAATTGACTTTCTCATATCCACGTAGCCCTGGTTTCTTTTATACTCCCAAATTGTGGATGGCTGGTACATGCTAATTTGGGAGGGGGTAGTAAATAAATTACTTTTCTCATAAGCGGCAGCCTCGGTCTTTTATCTCTACAAATTGTGGGTAACTGGTATATGTAGATTTGGAGAGGTGGTAAAAAGACCTAAACATTTACAGTGAATTAATTCAGGTTCCCTAGGATCTTAACCCACTGTTGACCATTAGATGTGTTATACTCAGACCCCTGGGCCTCAATGTGGATTAATGGGCTTCATTCGGCGCCAGTTGGTATTCATCAGCATTTGCCAGAGATGTTTATCACCACCAATTTTTTAAAATTTTGGTTCTAGATCTTTTGATAAGCGATATTATTACTAATCTTGATACACAGGGGTAAGTTTTTAAAAAGTTCAGAATTTAAAATATTGGCTTTTGCTAACTATCTTCTAGTGCATCTTACCTCCCCTCATCTTTCCCATTCAGCTTTGATGGACACACTTGCAGAATACAGTGATTTTTCTTGGTTTAAGTTACATTTGTCCAAATCCATGGAGCTGGCCTCTTCACATGCTGTGCAGCTTGAATGGGTGAGAGTATTTCCTTTGAAATGGGCCTTAAATTCTTTTAAATATTTAGGGGTACAGCTTTCAATTCATCCATCCAATCTGTAAACTAAACATCTCATTTGCTTGATTCCAGCTCTGAAACGTTGGCTAGTTGGGAACACCTGCCTCTTGGTCTGCATGGTAGAGTACATCTTTTTAAGATGGTCGCATTTCCAAGGTGGTTATATATGATTCAAATACTACCTCTCAAATCACTTAAAAAGGATTTGAACTGGAGGTCACGTGATGTGCTAGAGGGAGCAGGATGTGTGATTTGCTTTCTCTGAGGCGCCTGGGCCCTATTTGCTCAAAAATTCATTCCTAAACTGAGATGAAATAGCCCGCGATCTGCCAAGAGGAGCACAGATAAATTATTGACAAATTTGTGGAGGCTAATCCGAAAACGATGGTCAGCAGCACTTGCAAACGAGAGAAAGGAAAGCCCCATCCAGAGGAGGCGACAGCGGAACAAAAATGGCCGCAGAGCGGGAGGTTTACAAAAGAACAGCTCGCGTAGCTCACAGAAGCGGTGGAGGTGGCAATGGAATGAAAGTTGGAGAAACTCTCAAATCAACTTACTAATTTTGAAGCGGTTCAACTGGAGCTGTCACGGCATGCTGGTGAGCTCAAACAATGAGTCTCAGACTTGGAAGACACCACAGCGCTAACTTCCCCGATTCTGAACCAATTAAAACAATCGAGTCGCTTACTACCAAAGTGGACGATCTCGAAAACAGGTCGAAGAGGGCTAATCTACGGCTGATCGGAGTTCTGGAATCTGTGGGGGGAATGAACCTTAGCAACGGAGCTGGAAGCATGGCTCAAAAACGAGTTCGCTTTGTCAGACCACGCGGGGCCACTGTGCCTAGAGCGGGCCCATAGGCTGGGGCAGGTACAGGAAGCTGCCAAACGCCTAGGGCTGTGATTGTGAAAATTCATAATTATCTTCACAAGGTGGAAATCTTGAATGGTTATCGTCTGAAAAGGGAAACTACAAAGTTCAAAGGCAGCTCAATAAGGATTTACCAAGATTATTCAGCCTCCCTAAAGGAGAAAAGGAAAACATTTACCTCGCTATGCAGCCAACTACACAGCATGAAGATTCAATTTATGTTAATCTACCCAGCCATTCTTAAAATTAAGCAAAATGGAATTTGGCGCTCCTTGGCGTCAGAATTGGCTGCCAGCGATTATGTGGGAGGACTAGAACGGAATGAAAATACCAGCAATGATGGCTAACCAGCTGGCCTAGGAAAACAAGCTATGGACTCGAAACTGGTGTATGAGGCTCTGAGAGGCAGGTCTGCGGGTGTATGTACAGTGGGGGAAATAAGTATTTGATCCCTTGCTGATTTTGTAAGTTTGCCCACTGACAAAGACATGAGCAGCCCATAATTGAAGGGTAGGTTATTGGTAACAGTGAGAGATAGCACATCACAAATTAAATCCGGAAAATCATATTGTGGAAAGTATATGAATTTATTTGCATTCTGCAGAGGGAAATAAGTATTTGATCCCCCACCAACCAGTAAGAGATCTGGCCCCTACAGACCAGGTAGATGCTCCAAATCAACTCGTTACCTGCATGACAGACAGCTGTCGGCAATGGTCACCTGTATGAAAGACACCTGTCCACAGACTCAGTGAATCAGTCAGACTCTAACCTCTACAAAATGGCCAAGAGCAAGGAGCTGTCTAAGGATGTCAGGGACAAGATCATACACCTGCACAAGGCTGGAATGGGCTACAAAACCATCAGTAAGACGCTGGGCGAGAAGGAGACAACTGTTGGTGCCATAGTAAGAAAATGGAAGAAGTACAAAATGACTGTCAATCGACAAAGATCTGGGGCTCCACGCAAAATCTCACCTCGTGGGGTATCCTTGATCATGAGGAAGGTTAGAAATCAGCCTACAACTACAAGGGGGGAACTTGTCAATGATCTCAAGGCAGCTGGGACCACTGTCACCACCAAAACCATTGGTAACACATTACGACATAACGGATTGCAATCCTGCAGTGCCCGCAAGGTCCCCCTGCTCCGGAAGGCACATGTGACGGCCCGTCTGAAGTTTGCCAGTGAACACCTGGATGATGCCGAGAGTGATTGGGAGAAGGTGCTGTGGTCAGATGAGACAAAAATTGAGCTCTTTGGCATGAACTCAACTCGCCGTGTTTGGAGGAAGAGAAATGCTGCCTATGACCCAAAGAACACCGTCCCCACTGTCAAGCATGGAGGTGGAAATGTTATGTTTTGGGGGTGTTTCTCTGCTAAGGGCACAGGACTACTTCACCGCATCAATGGGAGAATGGATGGGGCCATGTACCGTACAATTCTGAGTGACAACCTCCTTCCCTCCGCCAGAGCCTTAAAAATGGGTCGTGGCTGGGTCTTCCAGCACGACAATGACCCAAAACATACAGCCAAGGCAACAAAGGAGTGGCTCAGGAAGAAGCACATTAGGGTCATGGAGTGGCCTAGCCAGTCACCAGACCTTAATCCCATTGAAAACTTATGGAGGGAGCTGAAGCTGCGAGTTGCCAAGCGACAGCCCAGAACTCTTAATGATTTAGAGATGATCTGCAAAGAGGAGTGGACCAAAATTCCTCCTGACATGTGTGCAAACCTCATCATCAACTACAGAAGACGTCTGACCGCTGTGCTTGCCAACAAGGGTTTTGCCACCAAGTATTAGGTCTTGTTTGCCAGAGGGATTAAATACTTATTTCCCTCTGCAGAATGCAAATAAATTCATATACTTTCCACAATGTGATTTTCCGGATTTAATTTGTGATGTGCTATCTCTCACTGTTATCAATAACCTACCCTTCAATTATGGGCTGCTCATGTCTTTGTCAGTGGGCAAACTTACAAAATCAGCAAGGGATCAAATACTTATTTCCCCCACTGTATCTGAAGGAATGTAGGGTACTGAACGTTGATAGCATGGGGCTCAGGGGGTCTTCACATTTAAGTGACCCCAGTGATGTTTGCAAGGGGGAAGTTGGGGAGAGGGGGGATTTGGATGGGGGGGGGGGGGGGTGGTAGATGTGAGCGGGTGGATAGGGGGGGGACAAGGACGGGATGTGTGATTGTGACAGGTTGATAGGTGGCACAAGGTGGTCCCCTGCTCGGTATAATAGGAATAGCTTCCCAGGGGAGGGGCTGGGCCCCCGGGGATTTCGATGGCAGGATTCTGAGAGTGCTCAAGAGGAAGTGGAGATAAATGATTAGTCGCCCCACCATAAAAATACTATCTTGGAATGTCTCTGGCATTACATCATCAGTGAAGCGCTACAAGAGTTTGTCATAGCTCAAGCGCCAGGGCGTCGCTATAGCCTGCTTACAAGAAACAAAATTGTCAGACATTGAACATGGGAAACTTTGCCAACAATGGGTTGGTGAGTGCCATTTTTCCTCATCGGGAAATAGGAAAAGCAGGGTGGCAATCTTACTGAAGAAGGGGCTGCTCTGTCAATCTAAACTGATATACACGGACTCTGAGGGGCGTATTGTGCTACTTCATCTTAATTATCAGGGGCAGAAGTTTTATCTATGCGCAGTATATGGCCCAAACGCTTATAGCCCTAAATTCTTTCAATCCCTCATAGCGCTTGGATCGCAATATGCAGATACACCCTGGGTCTGGGCGGTAGACTTTAACCAAGTACTAGATCTGACTTTGGATAGGTTATCCCCCACTTCCATCCCAGGGGTGGGCAAGGGCAGGGAGCTGCCGGCGTTATGTAACCATCTTCACTTAATAGACCCTTGGCGGACACTCCACCCTATCACAAAAGATTACAAACACCAGTCAAAAGTTCACCACTCTTGGTCGAGAATAGATTACATTCTAATTTCCCAATCCTGGTTTTTCACAGTTAAGAAAGCTGCTATTGGCCCAATGGAGATCTCGGATCATAATATGATCTGGATAGATTTGGATCTGATGGGGGGGGGGGGGCCTGGGGGGGCAGTGGAGATTCCCCGCCTACTTGTATCAAGATAAACAACTTCAGGAACACCTCTATAGGAAGTGGCAATTTTATGCAGATACTAATTTTGATTCATGCGAGTCGCCAGTAATATATTAGGAGGCCTCCAAGGCAGTCATGAGGGGGGAAATGATAGCGTTTATGAGCGCAAGGGCGAAATGCCCGGCGACAGGCATCCTGAAGCTTGAAGAAGCATACAAGATAGCGAAGAGGAAGCAGCTAACTAACACGACAGTGGTCAACAAAGATCTGATGACATCGGCTCTGGTTGCTCTTAATTCACTTATACATGAGCAAGCCATGAAGCAGCTGATGGCTAGGCGACTGAACTTTCAGCGCTTTGGCAATAAATCAGGGAGGTTTTTAGCGAGGGTAGCTAAAGCGAGCTCACCATGCCAATTTATTTCTTCAGTAACGACCACCTCGGGAACACAAGTCACTCAGTTGCAGGAAATATTGGACACCTTTCGTACCCATTTTATGGAAATGTATTCCTCCAGGGATAGAATTCAGGGGCCCTTGACGTGGGATTATTTAGAAGATGCAGGAATGCCACAATTAACAGCAGAGGCGCGGCGGGCTATGTCAGCACCTATTCGGGCGCAGGAGGTGCAAAATGTTTTAAAGTCACTGCCACTGGGTTCGGCACCGGAGATTGATGGCTTTTCAAATTAATATTATAAAATTTTGATGCAGCAAGTCTATGGACCACTGATCGCTTTCTTTGATGCGGTAGTTGAAAGGGGGTTCTTTTCCAAGGGGGAGAATGAATCTCTGGTTACATTAATCCCCAAACCCGGCAAGGCAAAGGATCAAGTGGAGTCCTATAGGCCAGGGGTAGACAACTCCGGTCCTCAAGAGCCGCAGGCAGGTCAGGTTTTCAGGATATCCACAATGAATATGCAGGAGATAGATTTGCAAGCACTGCCTCCATGGTACGCAAATCTATCTCCTGCATATTCATTGTGGATATCCTGAAAACCTGACCTGCCTGCGGCTCTTGAGGACCGGAGTTGCCTACCCCTGCTATAGGCCAATATCACTAATCAATGTTGACATAAAAATTTTATCCCGGGTGTTGGCAGACAGATTAATGTTGAATATCCCAAATTTGATAGGAGAACACCAAGTGGGGTTTGTCAAGGGGTGTCAGGCCACTAGGCATGTGCGTAAAGTGCTATTGGCCGTGGCTTATGGGCAGGCCACGGAAGACCTTTTATTATTGATCAGCTTGCATGCGGCCAAAGCATTTGATAAAGTCAATTGGGATTATCTGTTCCAGGTCCTTGAGTATATTGGGATGGAAGGGTGGTTTCTCGCGGCAGTACGAACTCTGTATGAGGGCACATCAGCCAGGGTCTTTATTAATGGAGCTAGGTCCTCGACCTTACGGGTGGAACGGGAACTAGACAGGGATGCCCCCTCTCCCCCCTCTTGTTCCTATTATATTTGGAGCCACTATTACATACAATCTTGCTGGACCCGGATATAAAGGGAGTGGTGCTGCGGGAGAGTCGGATAAAAGTGTTGGCCTTTGCGGACGACATGTTCCTCACTCTTACTCAATCGGGATCATCAGTCTCATGCCTGTTGGAGGTCATAGACGAGTTTAGTTTCGTCTCAGGGCTGGAATTGAACTTTCAGAAATCGGTGGCTCTGCCGGTCCAACCGGTAATTCAGGCAGAATGGGTGGGGCAATTCCCTTTTCAGTGGGCCACGGGGGCAATCCAATACCTGGGGATATATGTATCTGCAGATTTAGCTAGACTGCACTTGGAGAATGTGGGCCCCCTGCAGAGGCGTACAACAGATATCTTACAAGGATGGCAGTGGCTACCTATCTCTCTACAGGGTAGAATAGCATTATTTAACATGATCCTATTCCCAAAATGGATCTATGTGCTACAAATGATTCCAGTTACTCTGGGGTCTGGTGAGACACGGTGGCTTCAAAGAGCACTTAATCGATTTCCGTGGCAGGGCAAGAAAGCGCGCATAGGGCTACACAAAATAATGCGACTCCGCACGAAGGGGGCTTGGGACTGCTTGATTTGACACTATTTTCTATGGCTAGCTGCCTACGCCACTTATCTGACTGGTTCCGCACCAAGGAATTTTTCTCCTGTAGGAGTATAGAGACTTCCTTGATGGCACCACTCAGCTTTGCGTACTGGCTCCATGCCCCGCCAGATAAACTGCCCATACTAGGACCGTATGGGTATATTTTGAACTCTTCACGCACAGCGTGGCAATGGTTAAGTAAAACCTTTACCAGGAATAAAGAGATCTCTCCCTTACTTCCTCTTGGGGGCAACTTGGCATTTCCGGAGGGAGGGACATCAATACTGTTCAAGAGGTGAGCTGCTCGTGGAATTCATTATTTATTTCAGGTTGTAACAGAGCAGGACCATCAAGTCCTTCCAGTCCCTGTGTGAGGAATTTGGGTTAGACCAAAGAGACATCTTTGCTTACCTACAAGTTAGACACTATGTTAGTTCATTGCCTGCTTGCCAATTGTCTCAGGGAATATGTGACACTTTAAAATAATTTACTGGGCCTGGAAGCCCAATTAAAAGTTCCGCTGAAATACTTTCATCGCCACTTAAGGGACTCACTTGCATACAATGACTGTACGGTAGTGATGAGTCAATGGACGCAAGAGCTGCAATGGAGGCTCGACTCTGGCCAATTCGAAGCCTGTTTGATGTCTGTGTACAGCGTGACGGATAATGCAGCTTGGTGGGAAATGCAATATAAATTTTCCAAGCGTCTGCATATATCACCGTACAGGGCCGACAGAGCGACTTTGAGGAAAACAGATGATTGCCCCAAATGCCGGAGTGCAGGTGCCACCCTGGGACATATGTTTTGGTCCTGCTGGGTGGTGCATTCTTTCTGAAGAAAGCTGCGCAGGCAGATATCACATATGTGATCAGTACAATGGGTGTCATCACCAGGACAGCTGTTTGACGTCTTTGAGGTTCGAGGCAAGCTCCTAGAGGGACTCAAAGCCTTTTTGAAGAGATCGGTACTGATGGGGAAAAGGATAATACTGCAATTATGGTTGAAGTCTGAGGCACCTAACATATCACAGTGGAGAGGGGCAATGATGCAGTGCTGCTCGCTGTAAAAAAAAAAAAAAAAAAAAAAGGAGTCATAGACTTGGCTTCAAACAAGGGAGTTCAAAATAATTTATCTTTTTTGATATATGCACTTTAAAATGCTATAAATATTACAAGTGTTTTAAATGTGCTCAGACCATACCGTTTACAACTATTATATCCCCAAGAGGAATATGTGGTGGTGTCACAATGGAACCATCATTGCACATACGATGTTCTGCCTCCTAATATTAGGAGGCGGAACATCGTATGTGCAATGATGGTTCCATTGTGACACCACCACATATTCCTCTTGGGGATATAATGGGTGTAAATGGTATGGTCTGATCACATTTAAAACACTTTATAATATTTATAGCATTTTAAAGTGCATATATAAAAACAAGATAAATTATTTTGAACCCAAGTTTATTATAGTGAGTTTATGGTTTAACTTGTTTTGTTGGATTCGTTCTTCCTGATTTTTTGTAATTTTTTCAAAAAAGGGAGACCAGTTTTGTAAGATATGGTTACCTTTCTGGGACTCTGACACCTGTTGCAAGAAGTAGCATTTTGAACTGTTGAGGGAAGTGGGGAGGTAGACCGGGGGTTAGTAGCAAAGGGGGGTGAGGAGAGGGGAAATTCAAGTGTGAAATGGGCACATTTTCTTCAGATGTACTGAGATTGTAATTTGCTCATGAATGTTTAATGTGTAAACTGGTTTGTCAATAAATAAGATTTATAAAAAAAAAAATAGGATTTGAACCTCTTATACCATATGGTATCCAAATTTTCTTGGGGGGGGGGGGGGAGGGGGAGACAGGAAAAAAACCCAGAACACAACTGAAGATGAGGTTTGGTACTCAGCAATATGGAGGGATGGGATTACCAGATCTCAATAAGTACGTCTGTTTTTGCTGTCATCTTAGGGACTGGTTTCTAAACAGGCAAGATTACACTTCGATACGAATTGAATCTGATTACTTTTGATAGAGATAGAGATAGATATATAATGAAGATACATACCTGTAGCAGGTATTCTCCAAGGGCAGCAGGGTGAATATTGTCACTGATGGGTCGTCGTCTGCGACGGCCCCAGGAGACCGGAACTTTCCTCAAAGCATAGAACTTTTGGGAACATGACGTCGCGTGGGCCCGGACGCACCGCGAATGCGTGAGGGGCTTCCCGCCGGCGACGCAAGCGTGTCACGTTCAGTTAGTAAAAAGCAAAAAAATATATAGACAGAGAAAAACAACTCCAAAGGGGAGGAGGGTGGGTTGTGACAATATTCAGCCTGTTGCCCTCAGAAAATACCTGCTACAGGTATGTATCTTCATTTTCTCCGAGGACAAGCAGGCTGAATATTGTCACTGATGGGGATCCCTAGCCACCAGGCTCACTCAAAACAATAAACATTGGTCAATTGGGCCTCGCAAAGGCGAGGACATAACATAGATTGACCTGAAAGAAACACTGCTAAATGAGAGTGCAGCCTGGAACAAAACAGAAATGGGCCTAGGAGGGTGGAGTTGGAATCTAAACCCCGAACAGATTCTGGAGCACCGACTGCCCAAACTGACTGTCGCGTAAGGTATCCTGCTGAAGGCAGTAGTGAGATGTGAATGTGTGGACTGATGACCATGTTGCAGCCTTGCAAATCTCTTCAATGGAGGCTGACTTCAAATAAGCCACTGACGCAGCCATGTGTAAAGCTGGTATGTTTGGATCTTGGCAGCGAGCACTGCTGCCTGATACGTTCTCCTCCCAAAAGAATCCAAGGTCCTAGACTCTCTGCCTGGGGGCGCCGAGGCATAGTCTCTAGTACTCTTGGCTCTTCTGAGAGCAGAGTCCACCACCATGGAATCGTGAGGAGGTTGGGCCTTCACCATTACAGGCTCTCCATGGACTCTGTACTGGGACTCGGACTTCTTGGGGACCACTGGCTACTTAATGGTGGCATTGCAAAACAAAAACATAGTGTTGTAGAGCACAATTTTCTCTTTCAGATGATACTGTTCACAAGCTGATTCAGGCAGACTTTTTTAATAATTGGCTTTGAACTTTGGTACATTTTACCATTTGTGCTGACAGTGCCAACTTTGAAGAGATCCTGCAGGGCGGTTATAGATGCTGGTTAGTTGCAAATCTGGCAGTATTATGTCCAGCACAAGCATAATGCTTGTTCAAAATTTCAAGTCCGTATCTTTGTTTGCATGGAAGTTGTTGCGGTCTGAATATTGGTCCAAATATGTTCCGATGAGTCGCGACCAATTTTGATGCACACTTTGAATCAACTTTGTTTGACTGGATTTTGAATCCATAATGTTAAAATGTATTTCATCGGAATTAGCATCAAAAACTGTACAGGATTTGAATTTTTTAGCCATTCTTATAAATATGTTTGGATTTTATTAGACCCCAAAAATGGCATTTTGGTAAATGTTGCGCGCTCATGGACTGACAACCTTTCAGAAAAGGGGGTCTAGATCTACAACTATTGCAGTTAGAGACCTCAAATTTTGGGAAACTTTAACACCTGACTCGCACAACAGATAAAATCTGAACAAAATTGGAGACATGATGGTGGGAAGGTTTAGACCACTTGGCATGGAATGACCCTAATGTGACTTTTCGTGTCTGGGAGCAGACGAGTATTTTCTGTTTTAGAGCATGTTTTGCAAGCAGATGGTACTTTGTTGCCTTTAGTGGAACAGGGAGGGGGAACTTTTGACAGGCGCAAGGGATGTTCTTTCTTATACTCAACTAAACATCATTTGTCTACAATGAAGTTAACTATATTGGCTGCTCATCATGGTAACAGGTTTCGATCCTTTTTTGTGAAGGTCCAGAAAGGGAAATGGGACTTGATATACCGCTTTTCTGAGGTTTTTGCAACTACATTCAAAGCGGTTTACATATATTCAGGTACTTATTTTGTACCAGGGGCAATGGAGGGTTAAGTGATTTGCCCACAGTCACAAGGAGCTGCAGTGGGAATCAAACTCAGTTCCCCAGGCTCAAAGTCCACTGCACTAACCACTAGGCTACTCCTCCTCCTATCCCAGAGGGATAGCCTTTCAATATCTGAACGCCATAAAGCCCTTTTAGATTTATCACCCCCGAAAAAAGTGGAAGTATTGACTGCTCGTTGGTGCTCGGATTTAAATAGGTCACCAGCCTCTCTACACCTTATCAAATTAATTTTGCGTATACCAGGATTGGTGGTCAATGCGGATCTATGAGAGTACCAATTTCATGTACTTCATCAAGCATATATTACTCGGGTACAAATCTTCCAGATGGCAGGTGTAGGATCCTTTTTCTCAGAAATGTGCACAAGCCCCCAATTTCTTTTTTCATGCTTTTTGGGAATACCCAAGGATGAAATCTTTTTGGAGGATATAGTTGCTTATTTGGAATACCTTTTGGATATCCCGATTCTGTTGTCAGCAGCAGGTTTCATTTTAGATACATTTGAGGTGTTCGGGGTATAGGGCAGGGGGAACCGCCTTTTAATATGTAAGGCAGGTCTGCTTGGGAAAAAAAAGTTATTATGTATGGACTAGTGTGGATTGCCCATCTAATTGGGATTGGTGTAGCAGACAGGGCATCACGTAATGCCATGCTGGAGACAGGATGGTGAATCAGTTCTCTCCTGCTGCCCTGCTCATATAACTCTGAATTTTTAGGCATAAATGTCCCCATCACCATCGAAGAAGTGCCTAACTGCTCTAGATAGCTGTCTCTGTGAAGAGGTACTTAGTTTTGCGTGCAATGGTATCCAAAGCAGCCCGCCAAGATACAACTCGTTTGGCGCTCTAAAGCCCTACAGGCCAGACAGAGCTTGACATGGGTTGCGGAGGTAGCGGCGGAAGTGGCAATGGTCATGGAGGCAATGCTCGATATAAGATTTCAGCCACTGGAGAACAAACTGGGAAATGTCCAGGGGACATTGGAGGAGCTCAGCCAATCCTGCCCAATACCAACACCCAACAGGGGTGCTGGAGGACTCCCACGACAAGTTGCAGAAAGCTTTAGCCGTGATAAGCTTGAAGACTTAGAAAATCTTTCTCAGAGAAGCAGTTTAAGGTTTGTGGACCTCTCCGAATCAGTTACAGATGCAGAACTCATAGGATTTATGGAGTCACGGCTCCCCTGGGAACTGAAACTCCCCACGCACTACAGGCCCCTGAGAGTGGAGAGGGCTCATAGATTGGAGTCTCAGTAGTTCACCAATGGATGTTCTTGTGTGGTGATAATCAAATTGCTGAATTTCACTCATAAAACTTATCCTGCAAGTACTTCGCAGTGGCAAGAATCTCACCTATAATGGATGAAAAATATTGCGCTTCTAGGATTATTCGAAAAAAACGTGGCTGCTAAAAGGTGTGGGTTTGTGCCTATCTGTTCCAAGCTTTTTGAACATATTTGCTTTGTCCTGCTTTATCCAGCCCACCTACACGTACAGCATTAAAACCAAATGTAACTTTTGGGGGGTAGTAGTAAAACGTGATGACGTCAAGGGCGGAACATTGAGAGGGAAGGGCACGCTGCAGAGTTGCCAGGCCACGGAACGCGACGTCACACGCATGAGGGTGTCGTCGTCCCTCCCTTCCAGTTCCAGGCCCCCTCCCTCCGATTTTTAAAAGTCATCTTCACTTACCAAGTCAGGATTACGGCGGCGGGCAGCAGCGGTAAAACGCGTGCAGGCTCGGCCCTTCTCTCTCAGCTGTGGTCCCTCCCTCATTTCCTGTTTCCGCAAGGGTGGGACCACAGCTGAGAGAGAGAGAGAAGGGCCGAGCCTGCAAGCGTTTTACCGCTGCTGCCCGCCGCCGTAATCCTGACTTGGTAAGTGAAGATGACTTTTAAAAATCGGAGGGAGGGGGCCTAGAACTGGAAGGGAGGGAGGGAGGAAGGGAGGGACGACGACCCTGAAACTGGGAGGAAGGGGTGAGGGAGTGGGCACCCTGGAACTCAGAGGGAGGGAGGGGGGACGACAACCCTGGAACACGGAGAGAGGGGGGACACTGGAACTGGGAGGGGGGGCCCTGGCACACACTCTCAATCTCACACACACACTCTCTCTCTCACACACTTGCACCCAGTCTCACTCTCTCTGTCACACACACACACTCGCACATTCACTCTCTCTCACACAGTCACTCTCTCAAACATACACACTCCGAGAAAAACCTTGCTAGCGCCCGTTTCATTTCTTTGAGAAGGTAAAATTATGTATCATACCTGATAATTTTCTTTCCATTAATCATAGCTGATCAATCCATAGACTGGTGGGTTGTGTCCATCTACCAGCAGGTGGAGATAGAGAGCAATCCTTTTGCCTCCCTATATGTGGTCATGTGCTGCCGGAAACTCCTCAGTATGTCGATACCCAAGCTCCATCCGCAGGACTCAGCACTTAGAGAATTACACCCACGAAGGGACACTCTGCCCAGCTCACCACCGCCGAAGTGGGGGAGGGGAATTAATCCAGCTCATCCCCACACAAGTGGGGGAGGGGAATCCGTCCAGCTCATCCCCGCGGAGCGGGGGAGGGACACCACACCCGCCGATGCGGGGGGATCTGGCTTATCCTGCAACCGCAACCGCGGGAGGAGCTGACTGACCCTAACACCGCCGAAGCGGGAGGGGTACAAAGCTGCCCTACTGCCGCACGAAGCGGGAGGGAGCGCCGGCAGAATTTAAGTCTCAATCCAGAACCGAAAAACGGAGGGGAGAGGAATGCAGCAGCTCACTGTAACACAAATTCGTCTCAACTCTTGAAGAATTCATTGAAAAACTTGAACACGAAGTCCTCCTGAACAGGAACTGAAGACTAAACTTGAACCTGAAATGCAACCAGAATATAAACAGTACAGATATCTGGGAGGGGCTATGGATTGATCAGCTATGATTAATGGAAAGAAAATTATCAGGTATGATACATAATTTTACCTTCCATATCATCATGCTGATCAATCCATAGACTGGTGGGATGTACCGAAGCAGTACTCACCCAGGGCGGGACATAGAAATCCCTGACCGCAACACTGAAGCTCCAAACCGGGCCTCCGCCCGAGCAGCCACATTCAAGCGGTAATGCCTGGAGAAGGTATGGGCCAAAGCCCAAGTTGCCGCCTTGCAAATCTCTTCCAAGGTGACGGACCCGGCCTCTGCCATCGAGGCCGCCTGAGCTCTAGTGGAGTGAGCCTTCAGCTGGATAGGCGGCACCTTCCCCGCGGCCACATAAGCCGCTGCAATGGCTTCCTTGACCCATCTTGCCACTGTAGGCTTAGCAGCCTGCAGACCCTTATGAGGACCTGCAAACAGGACAAACAGATGATCCGATTTCCGGAAATCATTGGTCACTTCCAAGTATCTGATGATGACACGTCTCACATCCACATATTTGAGAGCAGAGTATTCCTCTGGGTAGTCCTCCCTACGAAAGGAAGGGAGACAGAGCTGCTGATTCACATGGAAGCGAGAAACAATCTTGGGCAGGAAGGAAGGCACTGTGCGAATAGTCACTCCTGCCTCAGTGAACTGCAGAAAAGGCTCTCTACATGAGAGCGCCTGGAGCTCGGAAACTCTTCTGGCTGAAGTGATAGCCACCAAAAAGACTGCTTTCAACGTCAGGTCTTTCAGAGATGCCCTCGACAAGGGTTCAAAAGGCGGCTTCTGCAATGCTCTTAGCATCAGGTTGAGATTCCACGCTGCCAACACTGAGTGCAGAGGAGGGCGCAGGTGATTAACTCCCTTGAGAAAGCGCACCACATCTGGCTGCGAAGCCAGGGAAACACCCTTCAGGCGGCCCCTGAAGCAAGTCAGAGCCGCTACCTGGACTTTAAGGGAACTGAGCGACAGGCCTTTCTCCAGACCTTCTTGCAGGAACGCCAACACTGAAGAAATTGGAGCAGTGAAGGGAGAAAGTGAGCCTGCTTCACACCACGCTGCAAAGATACGCCAAACCCTGGCGTAAGCAGTAGAAGTAGAGCGCTTCCTCGCTCTCAGCATAGTGGCGATGACCTTGTCTGAGAAGCCCTTCTTTCTCAGACGCTGCCGCTCAATAGCCAGGCCGTAAGACTAAAGGGGGAGGGATCCTCCATCACCACGGGACCCTGATGTAACAGGCCCTGCTCCACTGGCAGCCGCAGAGGATCGTCGACTGAGAGCCTGATCGTCCGCATACCAGGGACGTCTGGGCCAGTCCTGACCCACCAGGATTATCCGGCCCGGATGCTTTGCCACCCGGTCTAGCACCCTGCCCAACATGGGCCAGGGCGGGAACACATAGAGAAGCTCTTGTGTCGGCCACTGTTGGAGAAGAGCATCTACTCCCAGGGTCCCGTCCTCTGCTGAAAAAGCGCGGCACTTGGCAATTGGCCGATGACGCCATCAGATCTAGGCTCGGCTGGCCCCAGCGCTTCGTGATGTCCAAGAACGCCTGAGCAGATAGCTGCCACTCTCCGGGCTCCAAGGTATGGCGACTGAGAAAGTCCGCCTTGACATTCATGACTCCGGCAATGTGGGCCGCTGACAGCTGTTCCAGGTTCGCTTTCGCCCACTGGCATAGATTCATGGCCTCCTTGGCTAGAGGGGCGCTCTTGGTACCTCCCTGGCGGTTGACATAGGCCACAGCCGTGGCATTGTCCGACAGGACCCGTACTGGCTTCAACGCCAGTACCGGGATGAACTCCAAAAGCGCCAACCGAATGGCTCTGAGTTCCAGGAGGTTGATAGACCACTTTGCCTCTGCAGGAGACCAGAGCCTCTGCACTGTCCTTCCCAAGCAGTGGGCTCCCCAGCCCGACAAAGAGGCGTCCATCGTGACGACAATCCACTCCGGAGTCACCAGAGGCATTCCTGCAGACAACTTGTCTGTCTGCATCCACCAGCTCAGCGCCTTGCGCACTGCTGCGTCCAAGGGAAGGCGCACAGCATAATCCTCCGACATCGGAGTCCAGCGCTGCAGCAGCGAGTGTTGCAGTGGTCTCATATGAGCCCTGGCCCAGGGCACTACTTCCATCATGGCCGTCATAGAGCCCAACAGCTGCACATAGTCCCAAGCCCGAAGAGGAGAGGCTACTAGGAACTGGTCCACCTGAGCCTGAAGCTTGACAATCCGATTGTCTGGCAGGAAAACTCTGCCCACTTGGGTGTCGAATCGAACTCCCAGATACTCCAGGGACTGAGTCGGGCGCAGCTGGCTCTTCTCCCAGTTGATGATCCACCCCAGGGAGCTCAAAAGAGCAACCACCCGGTCCACAGCTTTGCCGCACTCTGCGTAAGAGGGGGCTCGGATCAACCAGTCGTCCAGATAAGGATGGACTTGTACTCCTTCCTTTCGCAGGAAGGCCGCGATGACCACCATTACTTTGGAGAAGGTCCGCGGAGCAGTAGCCAACCCAAAACGGAGGGCTCTGAACTGGAAGTGTCGGCCCAGGACTGCAAAACGCAGAAAGCGTTGATGAGGAGGCCAGATGGGAATATGCAGGTACGCTTCCTTGATGTCCAAGGAAGCCAAGAACTCTCCTGCCTTCACTGCCGCTATAACAGAGCGGAGAGTCTCCATGCGAAAGTGCCGCACTTTCAAGGCCCGATTGACCCCTTTGAGGTCGAGGATAGGCCGGACAGAACCTCCTTTCTTTGGTACCACAAAGTAAATGGAGTAAAGTCCCTTGCCAGTCTGATTTTCTGGCACTGGAACGACCGCACCCAGGCGGATCAGGTTGTCCAAGGTCTGCTGCACTGCCACAGCTTTGACCGGAGACTTGCAGGGAGAGAGTACAAACCCGTCTCTTAAGGGTCGGCAGAACTCTAACTTGTAGCCGTCTCTGATGACTTCCAGCACCCAAGCGTCTGAAGTTACTTTGGTCCACTCGCCCAGAAACGAGGACAGGCGTCCTCCAATCTGCACTGGGCCATGGACCAGGACCCCGTCATTGGGTACGAGACCCTGGGGGAGGACCGGAGGGCGTACCTCCGGGACGGCGGTCTCTGCGAAAGGAATGCTGCTTGGGGGAGAAGTTCCTTTTGAAGGAAGAGGGGGCAGAGGAGCCCGACTTGCCCGGGCGGTACCGACGGGCTTCTTGAAACCGTCCTCTGGAGATACCGGGGCGAGCACTGGCCCGAGCCCTGACCTCTGGTAACCTCTTGCCCTTAGACGTGCCGAGATCGGTCACGATTTTATCCAGCTCGACCCCAAAGAGCAGCTTGCCTTTAAAAGGCAACTTAGCCAGGCGGGACTTAGAGGCGTGGTCCGCAGACCAATGTTTCAGCCAAAGCCAGCGCCGCGCAGAGACTGTCTGAGCCATGCCTTTAGCCGAGGCTCTCAAGACATCATACAGTAAGTCTGCCAAATAAGCCAAGCCCGATTCCAGGGCCGGCCAGTCAGCCCTCAAGGAAGGATCCGAGGGGGAAGCCGCTGCACCATCGTCAGGCACGCCCTGGCCACATAGGAGCCGCAAACTGAGGCCTGCAAACTTAAGGCAGCCGCCTCGAAGGACGACCTTAAAGCCGCTTCCAATCTTCTGTCTTGGGCGTCCTTTAGGGCCGTGCCACCTTCCACCGGCAATGCCGTCTTCTTAGTCACCGCAGTGATTAAAGAATCCACGGTAGGCCAAAGAAAGGCCTCACGTTCACTTTCAGGCAAAGGATAGAGGCGGGACATAGCCCTAGCCACTTTGAGGCTCGCTTCCGGGACATCCCATTGAGCCGAAATTAAGGTGTGCATGGCATCATGCACGTGGAAGGTTCTAGGCGGGCGCTTCGTCCCCAGCATAATGGCAGAGCCAACAGGGGCTGAGGGAGAGACGTCCTCTGGCGAGGAAATCTTCAAAATGCTCATGGCCTGCAGTAACAGGTTGGGCAAATCCTCTGAGCGAAAGATCCGCGCTGCAGAGGGATCATCCGCTCCATCCGAGCGGGCATCCGTCTCCTCCAAGGAATCCCCAAAGGACCGTTGGGAGAACTGATGCGCTGCCCTCATCTACATCAGAGGAAACAGCGTCCTCTAAGGCCTGTGAATCCACCCGAGGGCGTTTACTTCCGGGGGCCTCAACCCCGTTATCGGACAAGGGAGAAGGGGCAGCGTTTTGCATAAGGAAAGCCTGATGCAGCAGCAAAATAAACTCGGGGGAGAAACCCCCCAGATTGTGTATTTCAGCAGCCTGGGCCACAGCCCTAGACGCACCCTCAACCGGCGCTCGCAAGTGCGGGGGAGCAACATGCTACGCATCCAAGATGGCGTCCGGCGCGACACTCCGCGAAGGAGCCGCGCGGGAAGAACGGCGCTTAACTTTAGCCGCTTTTTTGCCGTCGCCCAAATCAAGGGCGGCCATGGCATGAACGTCTCCCAGCTCAAGGGCGGCCCAAGAAGAAGCCGTCCGAGCAGAGTGGCCGGCAAAGATGGCGGAGGCGAGCAGCGGGGGATGGGCGTTTATGGCGGGAAAAACCGCCGCGCCGGAGGAAGACCCGGGACACTGACCGGCCTCCAAACTGACACCCAAACAAGGGCGAATCAGACTTTAAAACCCCCGCATCCCCGCTAGAAGCGCACACGCGGTCCGGGGAGCGATTCTTCGCGCCCTCGCCCTCCGACGCCATAGGCCACGTGGAGATCAATCGGGGAACCCCCTGCCCGCTATAAAAAGGTAAAAATTACCTGCTTCTCGCTCCGAGCTGTAACGACCTGGTGTCCCAGTGAGTAGCTGCAATAAACGTTTAAATAAACGTCGAAATAAACGCCCTTAAGGACGTCCCAAATTTTTTTTTTTTTTTTTTTTTTTAACGGAGCCAGCGGGAGGGGGAGAAAAGGAGGGACCTGGCGCCACCAGGTTTGCACTTGCTCAAGAAGAGCCCTCAACCCCAGGCACTCAACAAAACCTAAAAATTAGGCTTGGAGGCCTAGCCAGAGCTGCTGCTGTGTGTGACCACCACCTGCTGAGATAGAGAACATACTGAGGAGTTTCCGGCAGCACATGACCACATATAGGGAGGCAAAAGGATTGCTCTCTATCTCCATCTGCTGGTAGATGGACACAACCCACCAGTCTATGGATTGATCAGCATGATGATATGGAAACGGGCCTTTTTTACTAGTCAATTAATATATTAAAGGATAAAGTGCAGAACTGTATAATGTGGAACTGAAATTATGTATTTCTGATAAATAACTACACTTGGAACATAACTTGCCTCAAGCTACAACTGAAAGAAGATGTGAGCCAAATCCAAAGAAACAGATAGATACTGGACTACATACTAGGATTCCTCCTCTTCAACTGTTGATACAGCATAGCTCCTCAAAAGCCTTTATTTCCTTGATGGTCCAACAGTTTGGGATCCTTTCCTGGTGGTGTATTAGAAAAGGCTCTGCATTTTTTTCACCTTCAAAGAAGATTCAGCTACTACAGATGTATGTGAAAGGTGCATCTTGTTGGATTCAAGGGTTGGCTGCACAAAACCAGCTAAACAGGTACTACTTTACTTTGAGGACAAGCCTCACCAAAAAGCTCACGGCAAGTTGCAAGATTTAAAAATATATATATATATATCTTATAAATAAAATACCAAACACTAGCATTTGCTACATATGAATGACCATGTGCTCTAATCCCATGACTTCCTTTCAGTCACTAACTTCTCACATTCTCCTCATATCCTAAGTAAGTGAATTCAGATCATCAGGGACAGGCCAAGCAAGTCCACTGCATTCAATTGAAATTCTCTCTTCTCCCATTTTTATTTATATTCCACAAATCTTAGTAACATTTGAGCACAGTACATAAGAAAATAAAAGTACCCATACTGGGTCAGAGCAACGGTCCATCTAGCTCAGTATCCTGTTTTCAATAGTGGTCAATCCAGGGAGAAGGGAGATTTGTGAGAACCTTACAATGCTGTTTCCACTTTTTGCGGTTTGAGATAAGTAGCCACTGTTTCATTATATTATTTCAGTCGCTAATACATTTTGAATAAAATAATTGTAAAAACTGAAATAGGCTCCAGAAGCTGAGGCAAGTGACTGATGAACTAAGAGGAGCTTGGATCTGAAATAGCTGAGGCTATAAGAGATCCAATAGCCCATTATATATTTATCTGATGCCTTCTTGTCTTTGGTGTTCCTTTTTGTAGGATGTATGGGTTGAAATAATGGTTCCTGAATTGACATTTGTTCTTGCTTTCCCCTCTTTTTTTTATGCTTATAGAACCCCAGATAAAAGCAACATTCCATACTACCAATCCTAAGGCAAGCTGTGGCTTCCCCATGTCTATCTCAATAGCAATCTAACATCCATAAGTAAAATCAAAACACCTAACAAAAATTACACAGTACTATATCTCTATATATAAAAGGCACCTCCAACGTTCAATTGGAACTGGGAGGGAGGGAGGGAAGGTGACCCTGGAACTGGGAGGGTGGGGACCCTGAAACTCTGAGGGAGAGTGGGGGGGACCCTGAAACTGGAAGGGACCCTGGAATTCAGAGGGAGGGGGGGATGACCCTGGAACTCAGAGGGACGGAGGGAGGGATGGAGGGGGAACCCTGGAACTGGGACGGAGGAGAGAGGGGCCCCTGGCACACACTCTGATTCTCACACACACACTCTCACCCAGTCTCACTCTCTCTCTGTCACACACACACACTCGCACATTCACTCTCTCTCACACACACTCATATACACTCCGAGGCAAACCTTACTAGCGCCAGTTTCATTTCTGTCAAGAAACGGGCCTGTTTCACTAGTAATAAATAAAATATCCGACAGAAATAAAATATATATAGCCAACATTGCCTTGATGACCTGGACTCAAATATTACTATTTAAGTCATTTTATTCCATTTTCCTGAAAGATTCCACTTCTGTAGTCCTCCCATACAATCCTAAGAGTCATCCTCTCTACCTACTTTCCTTCAATACCTCTACCTTCTTCATGCTAGCTTGGAGGAGGATGGTGAGGATGTGGAACCTAGGGCCATGCTGTCCGGGCCTCAGCATCATGCTCTAAATCACTTGGTTCAAAATTTGACACTTGAGAAGCAACAGAAAAGGAGGTTGCCCAAGATGCTGTAATGTCACTGTCTTCCTCTGAGATGGCTTAAGGAAATGAGAGAATCAAGAGAAAGCTGCTTCACTGTTACTGTTGCTGCCAACAATGAAACTTCAGTCTACTTCTGGTCTCTCACAGCAATTCTGCAGAGAACAATCTATTGCACTGCAAGTGTCAAATTTTGATGCTCTCATCACAGCTGTACAGGAGACTTGGGGGGGGGGGGGAGAGAATCTTTGGCTATATGTTAAAACATAAAAAAAGAATCATGTAAATAAGTCCTGCAAGAACAAAAAAAAATGCACTGTAGAAATTTGAGGGACAGAAAATATATGTGTGGAATAAGAAAAAAAGTACAGCAGTAGCAATAAATTATTTGCCTGGTTAGGATAAAGAAACAGATAATCAAATGCTAACAAATATTAGGAAAGCTAATATAAATGGAAAAACAAAAATAAGGGGTGATTTAAATTACTCCACTGGTAAATGTTTCATCTGAACATGCTAAGGAAATACAATTCTAGATGACATAAATAGCTGCTTCATGTAAGAGAGTGTTACCCCCTCCTACCAGCAGATAGAGGCAGAGAAAAAAAAAACCCTAAGTTTTACCAGTGGCCTCATCAGTATTAACTGGTGGTGCTCCCTGGAAAGATCCAGTATACATCTGTCAAAGTAGCAGAAGGCCCCCTTTTGTAACACACCTATGTCCTGTAGAAGTGTCCCCGGTGTCATATTGTGTGCAACTGAGGCCTATGTCCACAAACAGGCCTGGACTTTAATCATCTGTGTGAGCAAGACTGTCATGGCTGTTTGGATATTTGCTGTTTCTTTAACAGTCCAAGTACACTGTTAGCATAGAAAACATCTGCACTTCATCTCGGGGTGAAGCTGGTTGCCAGACAGATTTATAGCTCCCAAGTATGTGATTACGTTTGTGGACCCCTTTGGAGGTGCCAACATGCTCAGGGAGCGTGTCAGGATCAACACTGGACTTCTATGTCTTAGATGGCCTGGATTTCATCTACCGGACAGCAGGAATGCATGTCCTGATTAGGCCAATACAGTCACCTAAGGACAGCGGACTAGAGACCTGCACGGGAACGGGGTTTGCGGGAAATCTCTCTGGGGCTGTGGGGTTCCCAAGGGTACAGAAGCAGTTCCAGCAGGGCTCCCACAGGGACAAAAGCAGTTCCTAGGGGGTTCCTGTGGAAATGTAGGCTGCACCTGTGCCAGCTTCTCACCTACCAAAGTACCAAGTTCTTTGAGTACTGTCTCCTCCCCCTTGCTTTAACAACACAGATGCTGAAAGTCTTCCATTAAGGAGGTGGAAGACACAAACGATGACAAAATTCAAAAAGGCATAGGATGAACGTAGAGGATCTCTATTTAGAAAACGGAAGGTATAAAATACCTAAACTTAAATGGCTGGATGTGTCGAGTGAGCTTAGATGGCGACTCCGGCTGTGATGAACTAGGGCCGATACTGACTTGTATAATCTGTCTCTTGTATTTATCAATCTGGTTCAGGATGAGTTGGAAAGGGTTTAGACAGCTACTTCAGTGGCTGGAACATGAGGACAGTGCAGCACAGACTTTTACAGTCTATGTCCCACAAATGAGAAGATGAATAAGCTGGAGTGGGTTTCGATGGCAGCTTCAGCAGTTGGAACATAAGGGACAGGGCTGGGCAGACTTCCATGGTGTATGTCCCAAAAATGCCAAAGACAGACCATAGACAAGTATATAATATCACGTTCAATGTCGATTTAATAATGAATTGAAAATGAGTGTGACTATTGGGCAGTTATCTGCCATTTTATTTATTTATAACATTTGTATCCCATATTTTCCCACCTATTTGCAGGCTCAATGTGGCTTACATAATTCCCCAAGTGGTGATTACCAGTTCCGGATAGGAGAAATACATAGTTGGGGCAAAGGGACAGATTAGGTTAGGTTACAAGAGGAAAGTTTGTCCTATGATAACAGCTAAAGGTAATAGGTTAAACTTCAATCATGACAAAAAAAATAGCTTGAACAATTAGGATCATTAAACTAGAAATCAAGATAATTAGCAAAACAGTTGAGATATAGAGAATACATGTTGTATAATTGTGTTTTGTTAATTTGAATTTATGAGGAGTTGTTATTGTGTGCTTTCTTAAATAAATAAGTTTTCAACAGTTTACAGAAGATCATGTCGTCTTGTGTTATTTTTATGGATTTTGGTAATTCATTCCAAATTTGCGTGCATATGTAAGAGAAGCTGGATACATATGTTAATTTATATTTCAGTCCCTTAAAGTTTGGGTAGTAGAGATTCAGGAATGTTCGTGATGAGCTGGTAGAGTTCCTGGTTGGTAGGTCAATAAGGTCTGACATATATCCTGGAGCATCACCATGGATTATCTTATGAACCAGGGTGCAAACCTTAAAAGTGATCTGTTCTTTTAAAGGGAGCCAGTGTAGTTTTTCTCATAACGGACTAGCACTTTCATATTTCATTTTGCCAAATATGAGTCTGGCTGCTGTGTTCTGTGCAGTTTGAAGTTTTTTTTAATAATTTGTTCTTTGCACCCAGCATAGATGGCATTGCAGTAGTCTAGTTGGCATAACACCAATGATTGCACCAGTCTGCAGAACGCTTCTCTTGGGAAGAAAGGTTTAATTCTTTTAAGTTTCCACATGGAATGGAACATTTTCTTTGTTATGAGTTTCGCATGGTTTTCTAATGTAAGGTTGCGGTCAATTGTAACTCCTAAAATTTTCAAAGTATCTGAGTATCACTTACTAAGTTACTATTAATTCTCTCTACTCCCAGGCTGATGCACAGATCTCAGTTCTGCGCTTCAAGATGACACACTTAAAAGTTCAACTTAACACAAAGACAGGGGCAGATTAAACAATCCCAAAAAAACCCAGCATCTAATATTTTCATTCCAACACTTATAAGTTAAACAGGTTTCTGTTGGACCTCAGTGGCGACTCATTTCATAGGAGCCAAAATATCTCTTGGCTCGCCTTGCCGCTTCACCGGTCCAAGTGTTTAATCCAATTCCTTATTTTAATTTTATTTAAATATCTACTATATAAATTTCTTGAAGCTTTAACAAAAAGACTTAGCTTTAGTCACAATCATAAGCAGCAGTGGCCGACATGTGGCATGTTTTGCTTTTGCTGCATCAGGGTCCGGTCCACACTATGGCGCACATGTGGCCAGAACCCTGACGCAGCAGTAGTCCCACTGCTTATGATTGCAACTAAAGCTAAGTCTTTTTGTTAAAGCTTCAAGAAATGTATATAATGGATATTTAAATAATATTAAAATAAGAAACCGGTTGGACCGGTGAAGAGTAAAGGCGAGCTAAGAGATATTCTGGCTCTTGTGAAACGAGTCGCTACTGAGGTCCAACAGAAAAATGTTTCACTTATAAGTTTTGGAATGAAAATATTAGATGCTGGGATTTTCAAGATCTCAGTTCTGACACAGGCACGAGCATCAGAAATCACCTGACCTACTGTCGACCTCTGAGCACACAGGGGTCGATGATTAGAAGCAAACGCGGGAGCTAGAGGCTATTAGCACCATAATAGCACCCGCGACCACGTGAAACAATGCACGTGGGCTCTGACTGCATGCTAAACAGGACACTTACTCTTCCTCCCCAATGCTCAGCAGCCAGTGGGCCAAACATTTGTGCTGCTCCCACAGCAAACCCTAAACCAGCTCAGAGCTAGAGTTAGGAATTGTAGAGCATTGGGGAGGAATGGAGAGCCATGTCCAGCATGCATTTGCAGGCCCCCTCCCCAAACAAGGTTCCCTGGTGACCCAGTGGCCTTCTTCCCCACCCTCAGGAGGTCCAGTGGATCTCTAGCCCCCCCCCCCCTCAATCCCGACACCAAAACAAACTCCCTGGTGGCCAAGTGGGCAACCCTACCCCCACCTGCCCTGGTGGTCTAGTACCCCCCCCCATACATTGTAACGACTCTCTCCTCCTTCCAGCACCACCTTCAAAATAATGGCACTCTGTCAGGCCCAGTGCATCCTGGGATGCGCTATGTGGTGCTTCCCTACCATATAAAGGAAGAGAGAAATGGGCACCCACCGAGACAACAGGGTCAACTGTAGTAGCTGCATTATAGCCCTCAACTTAAGGCACCACTTCCAGAGTTGTAGGCATGGAGCTCAGGAACTGTAAGCAGTCCCATACTATGGGAACTGGAGTTCCCACAATCTGCACCTGAAGCTTCGCTGCCCAGTCCTCTGGGAGGAATACCATCCCACAGGCAGTGCTGAAGTGCATTCCCAGGTACTCCAGTACCTGGGAGGGAACCAGATGCCTTGATTCAGGGTCTCCAACCAAAAAATGACCAATTTGCCTCCACAGTTTAAACCGCCCAAAACCAGCCAGTCATCCAGGTAAAGATTTACCCTGATTGCCTGGCGATGCATAAAAGGCAGTGACTACTACCATAACCTTGGAGAAAGAGCGCAGGGCCATGGTGAGTCCAAAGGGCAAGGCCCAAAACTGGAAATGGTGCCCAAGAATACAGAAGCAAAGATAACGCTTATGATGGGCTGCGATGGGAATGTGCACACAGGCCTCCATCAGGTCCAGGGACTTTAAGAACTCGCCCAGCAAAATCAAGGCAATCACAGACCTGAAGGTTACCATGTGAAAATGTTGCACCTGCAGACAGGCACTGACTCCGTTCAAATCCAGAATGGGGCTGAAGGAGTCACCCTTCTTTGGTACTACAAAGTAAACAGAATATTGCCCTTGATCTTCGCAATGCACCAGTTCCACAGCCCCTAACTCCAGAGGAAGATGTGCTAACAGAAATTAGAAAAGCTAGCAAATTTGGCACTGTGTGACTTGGAATAAAGGTTTGATTTACAATACATGTCTTCCCCGGTTCTGGAGGTGCATTCCTTTCCTACTCTCTGCTGTGTGCTTTTCCTTGCGCAGGATTCTAGCGTACCTCCACCTGCTTGGTGGTGTTTTCCTTAAGAAGTCCAAAACAGAATACAAAGAGAGACTTGGCCTCAAAGGCAAAAATTCATAGTAATACCTTTTTTCAAGTATATCAGAAACAAAAAGCCTGTGAGGCAAATCAGTGAACTGTTAGATCATCACGGAGTAAAAGGGGCACCCAGGGAGGACAAGGTCATAGCAGAGAAGCTGAATGAATTCTTTGTCTCTGTCTGAAAATGATGTAAGAGATCTACCTGTACCAGAGATGGTCCCTAAGGGTGACGATTCAGAGGAACTGAAAGAAATGTTGGTGAACTTGGAAGATGTACCGAGCCAAATCGACAAATTAAAGAGTAGCAAATCACCTGGACCGGATGGTATATACCCTAGAGTATTGAAATAACTCAAATATGAAATTTCAGATCTGCTTTTACTGATCTGTAACCTGCTGTTAAAATTGTCAGTAGTACCTGAAGATTGGAGGGTGGCCAACCATGCCAATTTTTAAAAAAGAATCCAGGGTGAGCCTGGAAATTACAGACTGGTAAGCCTGAAGTCAGTGTCAGGCAAAATAGTGGAAACTATTATAAAGAATAAAATCACTGAACACAGATAAACTTAATGGAACCGAGTCAAAATGGATTCAGCTTGGGGAAGTCTTGCTTCACCAATTTGCTTCTTTTCTTTTAATGAATGAATAAACGTGTGGATAAAGGTGAGCCGGTTGATATAGTGTATCTAGATTTTCAGAAAGCATTTGACAAAATCCCTTATGAAAGGCTTTTTAAAAAATTAAAGAGTCATGGAACAGTAGGCAACGTTCCATTGTGGATTAGGAATTGGCTGATCAATGGAAAACAGAGGGTGGGGTTAAATGGTCAATTCTCTCAATGGAGAAGGTGAATAGTGGAGTGCTATTTAACATATTAATGATGATCTGGAAATGGGAACGAAGAGCGAAGTGATTAAATCTGCAGACGACACAAAACTATTCAGAATTGTTAGATCGCAAGAGGATTATGACAAATTGCATGAAGACCTTAGAAAGTTGGAAGACCGGGCATCCAAATGACACATAAGATTTAATGTGAACAAATGCAAATTGACACACATTGGGAAGAATAATCCAAATCATAGTTACTTGATGCCAAGATCCACCTTAAAAGTCAGCACCCCAGAAGAAGAGCTAGGTGTCATCATAGACAATACGCTGTGATCTTCTGCCCAGTGTGTGGCGGCGGCCAAAAAGGTAAAACAGGATGTTAGGAATTATTAGGAAAGGGATAGAAAATAAGACAAAGAATATTGTAACACCTCTGTATTGCTCCATATTGCAAACACATCTTGACTATTGTGTGCAATTCTGGTCATAAGAACTTAAGAATAGCCATACTGGGTCATACCAATGGTCCATCTAGCCCAGAATCCTGCTTCCAACAGTGACCAATCCAGGTCACAAATACTTAACAGAAACCCAATTAGCAGAAACATTCCATGCTACCAATCCCTGGGCAAGCAGTGACTTCCCCCGTGTCCATCTAAATAACAGACTATGGACTTTTCTTTCAGAAACTTGTCCAAACCTTTTTTAAACCCAGATACGCTAACCACTGTTACCATATCCTTCGGCAACAAGTTCCAAAGCTTAACTATTCTTTGAGTAAAAAAATATTTCCTCCTATTTGTTTACAAAGTATTTCCATGTAGTTATGAGTGACCCCTCGTCTTTGTACTTTTTGAAAGAGTGGAAAAAAAATCGATTCACTTTTAAGTTTCAAGTTTATTTATTACTTACTATCCCACCCTATGGGAAACCTTCTGGGCGGCTAACAAATCTAAAATAAAAGAAAGAGGCAAGAGGCAAAGAAATCAAATCAAAATACTGAGACATGACCTGCAGGATAAAGGGTAGAACTACAATATTAAATAGAACAGAAAGGAGAGAGAGAGAGAGAGAAAAACATGAGGAAATATCATACATGTATCTTCGAGAAACCCCAGGAAACCATCAGTATGAAGAAGATGTTCTACTCCACTCAGGATTTTGTAGAACTCAATTATATCTCCCCTCAGCAAAAGATATAGCAGAATTAGAAGAGATTAAAAGAAGGGCGACCAAAATGAATGTGTTGTGTCGGGGTTGCTGCACAGCTTAGTAAACAGGGGGGGGGGGGGGGGGGGGTTAGTGGCGTAGAACAGGTAAAAACAAATTGATGTATTCCATTGTGGATTAGGAATTGGCTGATCAATGGAAAACAGAGGGTGGGGTTAAATGGTCAATTCTCTCAATGGAGGAAGGTGAATAGTGGAGTGCTATTTAACATATTAATGATGATCTGGAAATGGGAACGAAGAGCGAAGTGATTAAATCTGCAGATGACACAAAACTATTCAGAACTGTTAGAACGCAAGAGGATTATGACAAATTGCATGAAGACCTTAGAAAGTTGGAAGACTGGGCATCCAAATGACAGATAAGATTTAATGTGAACAAATGCAAATTGACACACATTGGGAAGAATAATCCAAATCGGGAGGTGGTGGAGAGGAAAACGGTAACGGAATTCAAACATGCGTGGGATAAACATAAAGAAATCCTGTTCAGAAGGAAAGGATCCTCAGGAGCTTAACCGAGATTGGATAGCAGAGCCGGTAGTGGGAGGCAGGGCAGACTTACATGGTCTGTGCCAGAGCCAGTGGTGGGAGGCGGGACTGGAGGTTGGGAGGCAGGGATAGCGCTGGGCAGACTTATACGGTCTGTGTCAGAGCCGGTGGTGGGGGGCGGGGCTAGTGCTGGGCAGACTTATTCGGTCTGTGCCAGAGCCGGTGGTTGGGAGGCAGGGCTGGTGGTTGGGAGGCGGGGCTAGTGCTGGGCAGACTTATACGGTCTGTGCCCTGAAGAGCACAGGTACAAATCAAAGTAGGGTATACACAAAAGTAGCACACATGAGTTGTTTTGTTTGGCAGCCTGGATGGACCGTGCAGGTCTTTTTCTGCCGTCATCTACTATGTTACTATGTATTCTTTTAAAACGTAAAAAGACTAGGGGACGCTCAAGGAAATTATATGGAACTACTTTTAAAACAAACAGGAGGAAATATTTTTCCACTCAACGAATAGTTAAGCTCTGGAACTCGTTGACAGAGGATGTGGTAACAGTGGTTAGTCTGTGTTTAAATAGGTTTGGACAAGTTAGTGGAGGAAAAGTTCAAAGTCTGTTATTGAAGTAGACATGGGGAAAGCCACTGCCTGTCCCTGGGATCAGGACCATGAATCCTGCTACTATTTGGGATTCTGTCAGGTACTTGTGTGACCTGAATTGGCCACTGCTGGAAGCAGCTTACTGGTCTAGATGGATTACTGTTCTGACCCAGTATGGCAGTTCTTATGTTCTTAAACCAGATCATGTGGGACAACTCCTCAGCCTTCTCTTTTTGAGGAGTTTCCTGCTCAAAATCTGAATCCTAAGAGGACTGGGTGTCAGAGAGAGCCTCCAGGGACCACCTAGAGCCACTGCAGTTACCCAGTCTCTTCTGCATTATTTGGCCCCTGGAGCAAGGCCCTGGCTGGAGGTCGTTACACCCCAAGAGGCCCCACTGCTGGCCTAGAGTCCAGCTTGTGCCTGCAAGGCATGCTTAACCATTTTAAGCTCTGAAGTCAAAAAATGTTAGGGGTCTTTAAGGGACCCCCATCCCCCCCCCCCCCGCATGCAGATTGCGGAGGGTAGGAGAGAAATCCTCCCACCACTCCAAGCCTCAATGGAGGCTGTGAAGTCTCCTGCTGCACAGAAACTGGAGAAAAAAAAAGACAGAAGACATTGGGACCGTGGGTCCTGATGCCTTCATGCAGGAAATCTGCGAGGTGATTCCAGCAGTTCTCTCCTTCCCCCACCCCTCTCCCCCAGGACCATTTCCAACTCCATCACAAAAGGCAGACCAAACCAGCAGTTGTGCTCAGCTGCTATTTCTTGCAGACAGCAGAGTCTGCCAGCAGGCATGACCGGCCACGTAGATGGTGCATGCAGGCTAGGCAGACCTTGGCCCTAGGGTTCTGATGTCTCCACAGTGCCCCCAAGCTCACTGGGGCATGCTGTTTTGTCTTTTTTAATCTTTTTTTTTTTTTTTTTTTTTTTACTGACTGAACTTTATTTCCCCAACAGGGAGAAACAAACCACCACTACTACGACTATTACTTATCATTTCTATAGCACAGACATGTGCAATGCTGTACACTACACACATAAGAGACAGTCCCTGCTCGTCAGAACTTACAATCTAATCAAGACAAACAGGACAAATAAGGGATTTGGGAATTACTTATGGTGGGAATGATTAAAACGGACATGGGTACTGAACAAGTGAATAAAAGTTAGGAGCTAAAGGCAGCCTCAAAAAGGTGGGCTTTAAGGCCAGATTTGAATACAGCCAGAGAAGGACCTTGACCTACATAATGCAGTTGATCATATAGTATTCAGCATAACAGATGGTGGAGGGACAGAAAGTAGGGAGGTTTGCAAGGGTTTCAGCATACATGGTAGAGTGCATGGGATGATGAGTAAGCTAAGTAGGTACAGTTAAAATACGGCTTTTTAAGACTAATCAACGATATTTTAAATCGGAGTCTAAATGGAACAGGCAGCCAATGTCCTGTGGAGAGTCATATGGTCAAATTTATTGGCAGTTTACAGCCTGACTGACTTGGGAAGACTATTCCAGGCATATGGTGCAGCAAGATAAAAGGAACGGAGTCTGGAAATGGCAGTAGAGGACAACGGTACAGATAAGAGAGATTTACCCAATGAACGGAATTCCTAGGAAGATGTGTAGAGAGAGATATCGGTGGAGAGGTACTGAGGAGCTGCAGAATGAATGCACCTATAAGTCAATAAGAGGAGTTTGAATTGTATGTGGAAATTGATAGGGAGCCAATGAAGTAACGTGAAGAGAGGGCTAACATGAGCATAGCGACACTGGCGGAATATAAGTTGTACAGCAGAAATTTGAACGGATTGAAGGGGAGCGAGATGGTTTGGTGGAAGACCTGTCAGAAGCAATTTACAGTAATCTAAGCATCAGGTGATGAGTGTGGATAAGGATTTAAGGATTTTGGTAATGTGCTCAGAAAGGAAGGAACAAAGTTTGGTGATATTATAGAAAGACGACAGGTTTTAGAAGTATATTGGATTAGTGCAGAGAAAGAGAGAGAGGAGTCAAAGTTGACCCCAAAGTTACAAGCTGACAAGACAGGGAGAATGAGAGTGTTATCCACAGAAACAGAGAATGGGGGAAGAGAAGAGGTGGGTTTAGGGGGAAAGATGAGAACCTCAGTCTTGACCATGTTAAGTTTCAGATAGAAGCGAGACATTCAAGCAGCAATGTCAGACAGGCAGGCTGAGACTTGGACCTAGATTTCTGTTGAAATTTCTGGCGTAGAGAGGTAGATCTGGAGTCATCAGCATAAAGATGATACCGAAAACCATGGGAGATCAGAGCACCAAGAGAGTAAGTACAGATGGAGGTAAAAAGAGGTCCCAAGGCAGAGCCACAAGGTACACCAACTGAAACTGGGATAGCAGTGGAGGAGAATCCACCAGACCACACACTAAAAGTGCAATGGGAGAGATGAGAAGAAAACCAAGAAACAGAGCCCTGAAATTCAAGTGAAAACAGCGTATCAAGGAGTAGGAGGTGATCAACAGTGTCAAAAGTAGCAGATCGAGAAAAATAAGGACAGAATAGCTCTGCCTTTGGATCAGTTGAAGCAGGCAGGCTAGATTAAAATTGTTTTGCCTGGGAGCTGAAGAGGAATCTGTGAAAAAACACCCAAACAGGGTGTACTGAGTAGAGAAGGGAGGGGGGAAACTGCACTTCTCTGGCAGGACCCCACAAGGCTGAGCCAAAGCCTCACACAGTGTAGAGGCTGACTGAATTTCGGTTTTGGCATCGACACTGACTCGAAATCCAGGTTTAAGATTTGGCTAAAATCAAAATTCCCCCATTCCTGTGTACATCCTCCCCCCTCCCGGGCTACCTCAGGCACCCTGGTGGTTTAATGGCCTACCTACGGCAAGAGCAATTCACAATTGCTCTCACCCCTGCTGTCTCTGACATCAAAATGGCCGTCATGACCTTCAGCAGCAGTCTCATGAAGCTGCCACTGACGATCATGGTGGCCATTCTGGTGCTGCAAATGGCAGGGGTGAGAGCGACTGAAATGCTCTTGCTCCAGTTAGGCCACTAGACCTCCAGGGCACCTAAGGTAGCCCCAGAGGGAGGGGTGGGAGTTGGCTGATCGATGTGTCCGAGAGGGGGAAGGGAGGCTGTGTGCATCAGTGGTGGAGAAGCAGGCTGGTTGGCAGTGTGCAGTGGCAGTTGTGACAGGGGAGCAGGGTCTGGCCAGTTTTGGCTTTGGTTTCTGCTGAAACTGAGTGGCCAGTTTCAGTCACGGATTCAGTTTCGGTTCTAACCCAATGGAAACTAAAAAGCATGACTGGGGACAGCAGAGCCATGCTCCATGCTCTACCAGGTCAGGAGACAGGCCAGGGAGCTGGAGCACCAACCTGAACTACCTATCATCTGCTAAGGGTAAAGAAAATACATACTGGAACTTTCCACTGAGCACCAACAGGTTACACCAGTGAGTTCACGGGAAAAGAGCAGTTTTCTCTACCTCAAGGCAATACAATCAGAACTACAGGAGATAAGAAACACCCTCAATCTGAAACCTGAAGGAAGCCAAAACTTATTAATAAACCTATAAGAAATGCCAAAACCAGACCAGGACACCTGCGTACTGCAGGGACTGAGAAGCACTATCAAAATATTTATTTGCCTAAATGAAGCAACGCTCAAAACTGAGGTGTCCCATATGACCAGTAATGAGATAGGATGCTGCAAGAAGGGAGACTTGAATATAGGGCCCAACATGAACACTGGCAGATAACACGTTGAACACAGAGTCCATCTGAGCAATTATGCTGAAACACCACTTGCCAAAGAAATTCTGACTTTAAGAGTAACCAAACTGCCTGCTTCAGCCTAATGTGCACTGAAAACAAATACCCGGCAAAATTCCAAGCCCCTTGGGTACTCAGTGTAGACTGAGTAAAAACCACTGCTGTAAGAGGAATTCTGATCCCTTTTCACTTGAGGCAAATAAAGAAATAGCAGCAGACATAATGGAAGCCTCCCTCCCATTACCTCCGCTGCTATTTCTCTGACTCCTTTGAATGTCACCACGGCTCCAAGTAAATTTCCCTACTGTTAATGGAACATAACCCTCAAAGGAGGGATATACCCCCCCCCCCCCAAGCCCATGTTCTCGAACTGGGTCAGATGCCACACAGTCCACCAGCCCATCTATTGTAGACTGGGAAATACTGAGGATCTAACTCTGTGTGGCACCCTTGAGGGGTGTAACACATAGAACTATTTTATTTCTCTGCCTCCATTCACTGGTCAACTTGCAAAAAACACACATTTTTTACTGGTCTGGTGAGGATACTAAGGAAAAACTGAGATCTTCAGCTCAATGGCCAGCTGTGGTCAAAAAAAAAGCAAACAGAATGTTAGGTGTTATTAGGAAAGGCACAAAGAATGCAACAGAGAAGATTTTTATACTTCTGTATTGATTGATGATGCAGTAGCACTTAATGTAATGGGCCCCTCAGTAAACAAATATTAACAGTATAGTGCACAGTTAGGAAATGATCTTCTATGTCTGTTTGGTCCACAGTGACTACAATATCACAAAAATTACTGGCAATGCAAGAGAAACTCAAAGCTTATATGCAACATGAGCACAGGTCCCTGGTATAAAGGCTTGAGGAAGCTTAGCCTTCCCAAAACTCAGGCTAACAGACAGGAGCTAGGCCTGAACCTGGAAAGAGAGAGATAAAGGTCCAGCATACTTAACTTATAGCTGTTAATTCAATTTTTTTAAAAAGAGAAACAATGACCTGAACTTATTCTCCATACAATACACAGGCAGTACGAAATGATAACAATATGGGCATTAGGATGACAGTAAGTTGCCTGCTTGCTGTAGCTGCTAATTTTCCACCTCCTCCTTCCGATTGGCTCATTCTTTTGACTAGACCAATCAACTGTCTATGGTAGGAAAACACTTTCTCCAACTCCAGTAGTGTTAAGAGGGAAGGAACAATACAGCATAGAGCAGGGCTTCCCAAACTCTGGGTGTTAACTCCAAATTGAATCAGAAAACCACCATTTGGGGTTGCAACTTGAGCTGGCTGTCCACACAAACATCATCATCTTGTGCCTTTGAGGGTCACATGCTTTCTGTGGCCATGATAATGGGGTCATAACCACAGAAAGTTTGATAAGTACCAGCATAGAGAGTGCAGGAGTGTATTGTATAGAGATGGGCAGTAAGAGGGCAAAGAAGTAAGAGTGGGGTACAGGAAGAGGAAAACAGGAAACTCTGCACCAGAGTTCCAAAGAAGGAGAAAGTATGAAGAACAGAAAATCTGTGCAAGCCCAGTGCAAGCCCAGGGCATTCTCCCCCCCCCCCCCCCCTTTTGCTTTGGCTTCTCCAACAAATCAGACAGGACATAGTAACATAGTAGATGACAGCAGAAAAAGACCTGCACGGTCCATCCAGTCTGCCCAACAAGATAAACTCATATGTGCTACTTTTTGTGTATACCTTACCTTGATTTGTACCTGTCCTTGTCAGGGCACAGACCGTATAAGTCTGCCCAGCACTATCCCCGCCTCCCAATCACTAGTACCACCTCCCACCACCGGTTCTGGCACAGACCGTATAAGTCTGCCCAGCACTATCCCCGCCTCCCAACCACCAGTCCCACCTCCCACCACCGGCTCTGGCACAGACCGTATAAGTCTGCCCAGCACCATCCCCGCCTCCCGCCACCGGCTCTGCCACCCAATCTCAGCTAAGCTCCTTAGGATCCATTCCTTCTGAAAAGCATTCCTTTATGTTTATCCCACACATGTTTGAGAAATTGGAGATATGGGGCTGGCTGACTCGCTGGCAGCTGGAATGAAAGCTTGGTTATTTGTGTAATAGTTAGAGCAGATTAAACTGTTTACTGAATTGGTCACTGACCAATAATTATAATTTATCGTTTATTAATGACTTGCTAAGACACCTTTTCTGGAATCAGGTCAAGGTGACACACAGAGTAAAAGAGGAGGTGAAAAGAATTCCAAAATAATTGACAGGAAAGTTGAGTACACTTACAACTGCATTCATACCATAAAATAATAATAGCAAAAATAAAATAAAAATAATCAAGAAAAAGTAAAATAAGGCTATGTAACTTTGTGAACAGCAAGGTGCACCTACACTTAACCAATCACTGTCTCCAGAAAAGCTAGAGCCTACCCATACATATGATAACCTGTGATATTGCTTTGAATATAGCATCCAACAGACTCTTCAAAGGGCTTAAATGCATTTTCAAATTTTTTTCATTGTGGAGATGCACAATTCAGTCAGGATTACATACCAGCAACATATCTGAAACAGGCCAGAACCTAGAAATTATTTCTCCTATTGACGTTTCTATATATTGTAAGTCTCTATTTTTTCTCTTTATGTATCTTAACTATCATGCCAATAAAACTCTTCCCCTGGAACAAGAGAAGACCAGGTCCTGAAGTGCCCAACATTAGAAGAAGCTCCTCTGTGCACACCTTCCCCCCCCCCCCCTCCCCACCACCAAAAAAAAACCAAAACAGGTCAAACTCACCTCCACACCCGTGTAGTTTTCAAAGAAAAAGAGCACCGTGCTTTGGTAGACGGTGTACAGTCTGTCATCTACCTCGTGGTAAAGGCGAGCAGGCAGCAGGGAGGACACCAGACGCCACACTGCCCAGGAAAGAAAGTAGGTGGGAGCTGTTCCCAACATGACGGCGGCTGGCAGCATGTAGCGCAGAGAGTAAGTGTGCAGCACCAAGGACAACAACATACTTCGTCAAGAGAAGGAGCCAACAACGGAGCAAAAAAATTAAAATTAATTTGTAATTCGAATCCGTGCCGCCACCCCTCTACCCTATCCGCCGGCACTAAACTTTGCACAGTGTGCTGGCCTTACACCCCTCCCCAGTCCGTAACCTATCTACAGCGTTCACATCCATCCGAGGCCGCCAGTGTAGAAGGCGTCCCCTCGCTCACACACTGTAGCTTCCGCCAACATCCTCTCCTCCCAACCCCGCCGCGACAGCACCAGAGCACAGAGCAGCCAGCCCCAAGCGCAGGAGCGCCAACAATAAGAGCATCGCTGATTGGCTACAAACTGTCTTCCGGCATGCTAGGTTGCTAGGAAAAGGACAGGGTGATTCGGTGCTGTCATAACTTAAAGGAGGCGGATCTTCGTGCTCGCGCGTTGCCTGTACATATAAAATGAGAGGGGGGGGGGGGGGAAGCTGTGAATAAACCGTAAAAGGCTGCGTGTGTTTTCTCTTGAAATAAAACGAAAGAAACAGAATATTTCACGCTGTGCTCCGAAAACGCTATGTGTAATTGAAAGAACAAAAATGGCAAAAATATTTTACTTTTTTTCTCAATTTTAAAAAAATATTTTATTGAGTATAATTAAAAATACAAAAATATATAGTTAAATTCAGGTATAAAGTCACAGATATATAATAGTAACAAGAACAGTACAAGTACTACAGAGAAATCCTCATGCTTTCTCTGTAGTACTTGTATTATATAAGTATAAATATTCTTGGATAACAAAGTGGCTGACCTTTGTGAGTTATATCCTATATAATAAAACTCACCCTCAACGTTCTGAGGACACTGACGTCACAGTCAGTACCTGCGGGCACTTCCGGTTCGAAGGGTTCGTGGTGGTAAAGCCACCGAAATCGCTGTGTCTGGGCCCCGCCTTCACGTCAAACGTGATGACGTTGAGGGCGGAGCAATGGCGTCAGTGGCTTTACAACCAACAAGGACTCGGGAGATGAAGGTGGCGTGCGTTGACGAGGTCTGGAACAATGGCGGTCAGTGGCTTCACAACGCCGAAGGGGTTGGGAGGAAAACCTTGCTAGCGCCCGTTTCATTTGCTCCAGAAACGGGCATGTTTTACTAGTATTAGATAAATCATAGGTGCCAACTTTTCAAAATTATTGGGGGTGATAAGCCCAATGGAAATAACCCCTCCCTGGACACATACAAGGAATTTCCTCAATACTGGGGGTGCTCAAGCACCCAC
Organism: Microcaecilia unicolor; assembly: GCF_901765095.1. Lineage (NCBI taxonomy): Eukaryota > Metazoa > Chordata > Amphibia > Gymnophiona > Siphonopidae > Microcaecilia > Microcaecilia unicolor. The sequence goes on along the minus strand of NC_044033.1, from coordinate 457,310,630 downwards.
AGAGTCAGCTCCAATGAGATAAATAATTATCTAAAGTTTTCCATTTTAACAACTTATGAGATTTGTAGAAAGTACAATTTAAATTATTTTCATATTTCTTATACAATATAGCCCAATTCCACCACTTTGGGAAAGACAGAGGTGAGTTGTCCTTCCAGTGATTAACAATGAGTTTAAGAGCAACAGATATTAGAAAATCAAATAGAAATTTGTCCGATTCATCAGATATTTCAGGTAAGATAATTGATTTCCATATAATAAGTTTCAAGGAGATAGTAGTTGACAAATAAAGGATTTCAGATATTTTACTCAAAACCTCAGACCAAAAAAACCTCGGCAAATGATAATATCTGGGCATTCCTTTGGGAAAACTAATACATTTGGTCGGGCTGATGCTCTCTGAGCTTTGAGGCCTTGTTTCTTTAAATTTTTAGATGTTTGTAGTCCCCCATAGTCTGTGTTAAACAAAGCAAACTGCATGTTTCATGCTTTTTGAGAATATTTTGAACGTTTGCTACCCCTTGTATGTTTTTTTCTAATTTCCTGAAATTGACATATTACAATTAATAAATTCAGAAAACAATATTTTTTTTCCTACCTTTGTTGTTTCTCTTCTGTTTTTTCTTCTTAAATCTCTTTTCAGGGTCTTTTGTCCTTTTGACATTTCTTCTCTCTTTATTCCCACTATCCATCTTTCCTCTGCATCCCTATTCCAGCATCTACCCAGTGGTGTACCGAGGGTGGGGCAAAGGAGGTGGTCTGCTCGGGTGTATGCTGCAGGGGGGTGAAGGGAGCAGCCATGTGGCTGTCAGCTCTGCCAGTTCCATGCTCCCTCTGACACTTCCTGTTCCAGGGCAGGGAACCGGCGGAGCCAACAGCTGTGCGACTGCTCCCAGCCGGGGAGGGGGGGGGTGCACAGCAGCGATCCGCCTCGGTGGCAGACGACCTAGGAGCGCCACTGCGTCTACCCTCTGTGTCCCAGAGGGGAGATATGATAGAGGTCTGTAAAATAATAAGTGGAGTGGAACGGGTCGACGTGAAGCATCTGTTTACGCTTTCCAGAAATACTAGGACTAGGGGGCATGCGATGAAGCTACACAGAAGTAAATTTAAAACGAATCAGAGAAAAGTTCTCTTCACTCAACATGTAATTAAACTCTGGAATTTGTTGCTGGAAAATGTGGTAAAGGCGGTTAGCTTAAAGTTTTAAAAGGTTTGGACGGCTTCCTAAAGGAAAAGTCCATAGACTATTATTAAATTGGACGTGGGGAAAATATTTCTGGGATAAGCAGCATAAAATGTTTTGAACTTTTTTTGGAATCTTGCCAGGTATTTGTGACCTGGATTGGCCACTGTTGGAAACAGGATGCTGGGCTTGATGGACCTTTGGTCTGTCCCAGTATGGCAATACTTATGTACTTAAAGACTACATCCCTAGTTTATAATCTGCCTCACTCATTCTCACACCCAGAATGTTCTCATTCTGACAAATCTCTGAAACCAAAGGCTCCATTGAAAGAGCAAATAGCAGGGGTGGGGGGACAAAGGACATCCCTGTCTCATGCTCCGCTCCAGATCAAACATAGGGGAAGTGTTACCATTGACTCTGACACATGCCCGAGGAGCAACATAAAATTCCCTAATCCAGCCTTGAAAATAGGGTCCAAAGGAAAATCTATCCAGCTCAGCATGCAGAAAGTCCCAATGGACCCTATCAAATGCATTTTCAGCATCAAGACTCATCAGGCACAGTGGAATCTCCTACTTTGGGCTACTGTCGTGAAATCAAGAGTGCGCCTAATATTGTCGTAGGCCTGCCTATGAGGAATAAAGCCCACCTGGTCCGGATGAACCAGGAGGGCAACACGTCTACCAAATGCACTTCAAGGACCTTGACTAGAATCTTAACATTGGTGTTCAGCACAGAGGTGGAATGATAGGAGAAACATTCCATTTTACTTTTTTGAGGTTTTGGAATTACTGCGATCCAGGCCTCCTTCATACAAAGTGTGTCCCGATGTTACATTTACCCAGTCAATATCAGGGTAATTGAAATCACCCAATATTATTGTGTTGCCCAGTTTGTTTGCGTCCCTAATTTCCTTTATCATATCTGCATCCATCTGTTCATCCTGGCCAGGCGGACGGTAGTACACTCCTATCATTATCCCTTTCCTCTTTACGCATGGAATTTCAATCCACAGTGATTCCAAGAAGTGTTTTGTTTCCTGCAGAATTTTCAATCTATTTGATTCAAGGCTCTCGTTAAAATACAATGCTACCCCTCCACCAATTCGATCCACCCTATCACTACGATATAATTTGTACCCCGGCATGGCAGTATCCCACTGGTTATCCTCCTTCCACCAGGTCTCAGAGATGCCTATTATATCTAATTTTTCATTTAGTGCAATAAATTCTAACTCTCCCATCTTATTTCTTAGGCTCCTGGCATTCACATATAGACATTTCAAACTGTGTTTGTTGCTCCTATTTACATCATGCTTAGTACTTGACAGTACTAATTTGTAATCTTTTGTCTGATTTTTATTTTGGGACACCTGAGCTACTACGGTCTCTTTTGCAACATCACTATCAGGATACCCTATCTTCCCTGTTTTGGTGATATCTTTGAAAGATACCTTATCCCGAACCATGCGCTTTTGAGTGACTATTGGCCTTCCCCCCATTTCTAGTTTAAAAGCTACTCTATCTCCTTTTTAAATGCCGATGTCAGCAGCCTGGTCCCACCCTGGTTAAGATGGAGCCCATCCTTTCGGAATAGGCTCCCCCTTCCCCAGAATGTTGCCCAGTTCCTAACAAATCTAAAACCCTCCTCCCTGCACCATTGTCTCATCCACGCGTTGAGACTCTGGAGTTCTGCGTGGCTCTTGGGCCCTGCGCGTGGAACAGGTAGCATTTCAAAAAATGCTACCCTAGAGGATCTGGATTTGAGCTTTCTACCTAAGAGCCTAAATTTGGCTTCCAGAACCTCTCTCCCACATTTTCCTATGTCATTGGTACCCACATGTACCAAGACAGCCGACTCCTCCCCAGCACTATCTAAAATCCTATCTAGGTGATGCGTGAGGTCTGCCACCTTCGCACCCGGCAGTCAAGTCACCAGGCGATCCTCACATCCACCAGCCACCCAGCTAGCTATATGCCTAATGATCGAATCACCAACTACAACAGCTGGCCTAACCTTGGCAGCACTTGGAGACAAATCCTTGGTGCGAGAGGATAGTACATCCCCTGGTGGGCAGGTCCTGGCTACAGGAGTACTTCCTACTTCACCAGGGTGATGCTCTCCTAGGAGACCTCCCTCCTCCAAGGTAGCACAAGGGCTACCAGACTGGAGGTGGGACTTCTGTACAACATCCCTGTAGGTCTCCTCTATGTACCTCTCTGTCTCCCTCAGCTCCACCAAGTCTGCTACTCTAGCCTCAAGGGAACGGGCACATTCCCTCAGAGCTAGAAGCACTTGGCATTGGGCACACACATATGACATCTCACTGTCAGCAATCGTTCTCTAGGGTGGGTCCAGGTCACAGAGGCAGTGGGTTCTCAGAGAATGCACAATCCACACGGGTTTGGATATGTAAAGTATATTATATTTGCAGATATGTATAGATGGTGGTGGCCAGAGAGAGAGAGAGAGAGAGAGAGAGACGTAGTGCCCTGGACACAGAGAAGTGCCCTGGACAGAGAGTAGTGCCTTGAGCATGTGCTCTGCTTTTAAACCTCCAGAACAAAGAGATCAAAAAACTTCTCTGAAGTCCGGAGAGGTGACCAATTTCACAGGTTGTCCTTTTTGAAGTCCCAAGCTATGGAGCTTAGATTTAAAGACGGCCAGAGATGGAGCTTGACGTACTGGCTCAGGAAGTCTATTCCAGGCATATGGTGCAGCAAGATAAAAGGAACAGAGTCTGGAGTTAGCAGTGGAGGAGAAGGGTGCAGATAAGAGAGATTTACCCAGTGAACGGAGTTCCCGGGGAGGAATGTAGGGAGAGATGAGAGTGGAGAGGTACTGAGGAGCAGCAGAGTGAATACACTTATAAGTCAATAAGAGGAGTTTGAACTGTATGCAGAAACAGATAGGAAGCCAGTGAAGTGACTTGAGGAGAGAGCTAATATGAGCATAACGACACTGGCGGAATATTAGTCTATCTGGATTTTCAAAAGGCATTTGACAAAGTACCTAATGAAAGACTCCAGATGAAAATGGAGTGTCATGGGATAGGAGGTAGTGTCCTATTGTGGATTAAAAACTGGTTAAAAGATAGAAAACAGAGAGTAGGGTTAAATGGTCAGTATTCTCAATGGAGAAGGGTAGATAGTGGGGTTCCCCAGGGGTCTGTGTTGGGGCCGCTGCTTTTTAACATATTTATAAATGATCTAGAGATGGTGAGGTAATTACATTTGCTGACGACAAAGTTATTCAAAGTTGTTAAATTGCAAGAGGACTGTGAAAAACTACAAGAGGACCTTATGAGACTCGGAGACTGGGCATCCAAATGGCAGATGACGTTTAATGTAAGAAAGCGCAAAGTGATGCATGTGGGAAAGAGGAACCCAAACTATAGCTATGTAATGAAAGGTTCCACATTAGGAGTCACTGACCAGGAAAGGGATCTAGGCATCATCGTTGATGATACATTGAAACGTTGAAAGCCTCTGCTCAGTTTGCATTGGCGGCTAAGAAAGCAAATAGAATGTTAGGTATTATTAGGAAAGGAATGGAAAACAAAAATGAGGATGTTATAATGCGCCTTTGTATTGCTCCATGTTGCAACCATACCTTCAATATTGTGTGCAATTCTGGTCGCTGCATCTCAAAAAAGATATAGTGGAATTAAAAAAAGTGCAGAGGGGGTCACGTGATGCTGTGAGCGGTGGAAGACGTGCAGAGAGAGAGAGAGCTGCTCGGGGGACTCCCTCCCGTCTGCCGTTCCTGAAGTGGCGTGGGAGTGAATGGACAAATTTGTGGTGAAAAACCGAACGGCAAATGTCCACCAAGACGCCAAGAAGAGGGCCAGACAGATCGCGCCCAAGCGAGGATGAAATGGCAGCCTCTCCACCGGCCCCACAGGCTCTTCCGGACTTTATCCCAGAGCTCAAAGACGCGGTGGTGAAAGCCCTAGACTCCCACTTTACCCAACCATCGGAACAAATCGCGGGGATGGTCCAAGCTACAGCGGACTTGACCCGCCGGACAGGCGAGCTCGAATTTAGAGTCACTGACATTGAAGATACCTTACAGGAGCACACAGAAAGCATAGAGGTCCTGAAAGCTCTGACTAACTCCCAGCAAATGAAAATAGAAGATTTGGAGAACAGAGCAAGGTGGGAGAATTTGAGATTTGTGGGCTTCCCAGAGACTATAAAAGACTCAAATCTGCTTACCTGGCTGGAAACTTGGCTACTGGAGAGCTTCCCAGCGGTGGGGGAGCGCGGCCCAATCCGCCTGGATAGAGCACACAGAATTGGGCCTGCTCGCACAGCGGTGGACCGGCCGAGAATAGTCATAGCCAAATTCCACAACTACACCCAAAAAGCCCAGATTCTACGCCTATATAAAAGCCGCCCAGTCCGGATCTTCAGGACTACTCAGCAGCGTTGTCGCTGAAAAGAAGAGCTTATTCAACTATTTGCTCGCAGCTGGTAAAAAAGCAACTACGGTTTACAGTGCAATACCCAGCTATATTGAAGATTCAGCATAACAACAAATGGCACTCTTTTAGCTCCCCAGAGGATTTTCGCGCTTGGGCAAGTTCGGTGAACGGACTGGGGGACCTGACATGACTGTCTGAATTTAAAACTATTGAGCAAGTGGCAGATGCCTGTGCAGGTTTTGCAGCTAAGTATGGAAATTGACACGTTTGTTGTTAAAGGAGTGAAGTTCATGTTCTTTGTTGATGCACTAGATGACCTGTGGCCCACTCCCTGTTGGGGTGCGAGTCAATATTAGCGTGGGGTGCGAAGTAGGGGAAAGGAGGGGGGAGGGAGAGGGTAGCAAGGGAAGGGATTGGCGCGGGAGAGGGTATGGGGAAATTGGGAGACTAGACGTAACGGAGATTGGGGTGCAGGAGTCCTTAGTATGGAAGGTGGAGGATGTCCTACTGGAGACAGACGGGCTGGTGGAGATAGCCATGGGGGAGGCTGGGCTCCCGGGGCTATTTTTTGGATAGGTGGGTCGGGATAAAGAAGCTTCTAACCAACAAAGATGAGGGATAGCCCGCACCTGAGGATCTTATCTTGGAATGTATCTGGGATCACATCACCAGTAAAGCGCTATAAGATAGTATCTCAATTGAAGGTGCATGGAGCGGTTATTGCCTGTCTCCAGGGGTCGAAACTATCAGACAGTGAGCATGCAAAATTATGTCAGCAGTGGGTAGGGGAATGCCACTATTCTTCTTCAGGGAATCGAAGGAGCGGGGTAATTGTACTATTGAAAAAAGGCCTCCCTTTCCAATCTAGATTGGTGTATAAAGACTCAGAAGGACGGGTGGTGTTGATACATTTAAATTATCAGGGAACAAAATTTTATTTGTGTGCAGTTTATGGTCCAAATTCTTTCTGCCTGTCATGTCTGTGGCCGTGACCCCTCTCAGACTCACCTTATTTCCGGCGGTCAGCTTCTGATCTGGCTCCTGTCTGTTCTTCCTGAGTTAGTTCTGTCTCTGTGTGCTGGCTGCTTCCAGCATAGCTCAGATTATTCCACTATACTGCATCTGTGTGTGTTAAGCCTCTCTGTGCTTCAGTATGCTGTCTGCCTGTGTCTTGGTTTGTGTTTCTCTTGCCCTCTGGTGGCCAGACCTGGTGGCTGCATTGGATTGTCTGTGTGCTGTTTCCCGTTCCAGACTTCAGCCCAGTCCAGTCTGGATCTTCCGGCCAGCTTCACTTGCTTGGCTTGTTTGAGCCTGCACAGCACCCATAGCTGCCTGGTGATTGCTGCAGCTGAATCTCAGCTGCTGCTGGGCTTATTAGCCATTTGGAAACTCTCTGCTTTGCCTTTGCATCGCCTAAGGCCCTGGTATGTAGGTGCTTGTGCACTTCTACCTAGTCCAGTTTGTTGTCTGAGATTCTTGCCTGATTCTAGTTTAGTCTTTGTGTAGCTTGTGTTCTGTATTGCTGGTTTCCCAGCCTTGTTTCTTGTTTGTATGTCTTTGTCTAGTTCTTGGCTACCTGTGTTTCTTATTCAGTGGCTGCTGGCAGCTTTCAGTTCTGTCCCTTGTCTGTCTGAAAGTCCTAGTCTAGTATTCTGCCTAGCCTCCCTGTGTGTTCTAGTCCCTGTGTGTATCCTGCTGGTGTCCAGTTCCGTCCCTGTCCGGCAAGTCCTGCCAGCCACCTGCACCCAGGGGCTCAACTCCTGAGGAACGGTGGTCAAGTGCAGGTGAAGACTAGCCATCCCTGTCAGAGTTCTGTCTTATCCCTGTGTGGGGTGGTGTTGCCTGCCACTGCCGCTCCTCAGCAGTGGCCCAAGGGCTCACGATCCAAGTTCCTGCTTTGGAAAACGTGACACTGTCCGTCCTTTTTTCAGTCGCTAGCAGCTCTGGGACAACAATATGCTGATGCCCCGTGGGTGTGGGCTGGGGATTTCAATCAGGTAATGGATCCAGCTTTGGACAGGTCCTCCCACCGGACAGTTGCAGCAGTGGGTGGAGGGAGGGGACTCCCCGCCCTATGCAAATCTCTCCAGTTGGTTGACCCATGGCGCTTACTCCACCCTGAGACCCGGGATTATACCCACCAATCTAAGGCACATCAATCTTGATCACGTATCGATTACATCTTACTGACACATACATGGTTTTTCAGAGTGGGGAAAGCTTTTATAGGCCCAACAGAGATCTCAGACCACTCCCTAACTGGGATGGATTTTGAATTAAGTACTAGAGGGACTCCCACCAGACGGCGCTTTCCTTCCTATCTCTACCAAGATAGACAGCTCTTAGATCACATTAGAATGCGCTGGAAATTTTACAAAGACACCAATGCCCAGTCCTGTAAGTCACCAATCTTATTTTGGGAAGCCTCCAAGGCAGTCCTTCGGGGAGAGATAATTGCATATATGAGCGCATGAGCTAAGCATCTGGCGGTAGGCATCCTACGGCTGGAGTTGGCCTACAGCGAGGCAAAAAGGTTGCATATAGTTAAGCCAACTAAGGAAAATCAGGAGAAAATGGCAGCTGCTCTGGTGGCATTAAACTCGATGATACATGAGAAATCCCAGAGGCTTTTATTTGCCAGATGCCTGAATTCCCAACGTTTTGGGAATAAAATGGGTAGGCTGCTGGCACAGGTAGCTAGAGTAAAGACCTCACGACAGTTCATTCCCCATATTAAGTTGCAGAATGGGTCTCGGCTCTCCCAACCTGAAGAGATAGTAAGCACATTTCAGGAGTACTTCAAAGGAATATACTCCACGAGTGAGGGAACCCAGGGCTCTCTGATAACAGATTACTTGGAAGATGCTGGCATGTCGTGTCTGGCACAGAGAGCGTGGTCCCTTCCCATTAGTGCACAGGAACTGCAAAGCGCTATAAAATCCCTTCCATTGAGATCGGCCCTGGGCCTGGATGGGTTCTCAAGTGAATATTATAAAATCTTAGGCCATGATTTAGTGGGGCCCCTCATCTCCTATTATGATTCTGTGGTAGGCCGGGGCTCTTTCTCGCCAGGAGAGAATGAAGCCCTAATCATTCTTATCCCGAAGCCGGGTAAACCCCAGGACCAGGTAGAATCCTATAGGCCAATATCACTGCTAAATGTTGACATAAAAATTTTGGCAAGGGTATTGGCAGACAGGCTGGCGCAACACTTACCATCTCTGATTGGTGATTACCAAGTAGGCTTTGTTAGAGGCCGCCAGTCCACAGTGAATGTGCGGAAGGTTCTCCTGTCCATAGCACACAGCCAAGTCACTAGGGACCGTCTATTGCTGGTGAGCCTGGACGCAGAAAAATAGTTCAATAAAGTGCAGTGGGACTACCTGTTCAGGGTTTTGAACCATGTTGGATTGGGGGGGGACGGTGTATGGAAGCTATTGCCGCATTATACACCAATCCTTCAGCGCGTATTGTGGCTAACGAGACTCAATCTTCGGCATTTCAACTGCAGAGGGGAACCAGGCAGGGCTGCCCACTATCGCCCCTGTTATTTCTATTATATCTAGAACCGCTTCTCTTAACGATTATGGGGGACCCAGATATTGTAGGGATTGTCCTACCCTTGCAGGAGGTTAAGGTATTAGCATTTGCCGACGATATCCTCCTGACTCTGACATGTCCCGAGTCGTCAGTACAGCAGTTATTAGCGGCCTTAGACGAATTTAGCTTTCTTACGGGATTTTCCCTGAATTGAGGGGGGGGGGGGGGGGTAAGTTGGGGGGGAAAAGAACCGTTTGGAAAATTGATGCTTTTGGAAAGTTCTCTTTTCTTTATTAGGTTGTATTGCCTATGTTATGATTGTAAATTGACAATGTCCAAAATGCAAATAAAAAAAGAAGTTGGAAAAAATAAGTGTAGAGAAGGACGACGAAAATGATAAAGGGGATGGGACGACTTCTATATGAGGAAAGGCTAAAGTGGCTAGGGCTCTTCAGCTTGGAGAAAAGGCGGCTGAGGGGAGATATGATAGAGGTCTTGTAATATCTGTAATCCCGGTAGCAAACCTTCAGGGGGTGGTAGGCTCCCTTCAGCAGGCCCCAACAAAGTCCTTCCAGACAACACAGCTTTTAGTTCCAAACAGTTTATTTCCCCTCCTCCACAAAATCTCAGTTCAAGGGGGTTAGAGTCCCATTCAGTTTCCAAAATAAAGCAACAAGAAAAAAACTTCCCTTTAAATCCAAGTTCTCCCCCAGTTCAACAGCCTGGGTTTCAGTTTTAAAAGTCTTTCCACTTGGGTGGTTGCAGAATGGCAGTACACCGCCCACAACACAGCTAATTGACTCCTGTGACCACCCACTGCCTTCAGTCCCTGCAACTCTGCCCCAAAGTACAATTACAGTCCATGTCAACTGGCTCCTCCAAACCTGGTGTGTTGGTCTCTCCAGCCTCTCCTTCCTCCAAGCACTCCATTAACTCGGCTTCTCTGCTAAGCTGTTGGTTGGAGACCTCCTCCCCCTCCCAGGTGGAAGGAATCTTGTACTGATTTCTAACCCAAGGGAATTGAGCTTTGTCATCCCTGCTCCCCCTTCTGGCCCTCGCCTGCCATAGCAGCTGCTCTTTCCAGTCCTTTTCCCCCTCCCTTCCACGTGGGGGCCATACCGGGTTTTGGGACCTACCCCCCCCCCCCCCCCCCCGATTCCTTCTCTCAGGGCCTTGTGGGGAATGTAGTCTGGCCCCATACCTCCTCCTGGGCTGCTTAGACCCTCCAACCTCCTTACAGTCTATAAAATAATAAGTGGAGTTGAGCAGGTAGACGTGAAGTGTCTGTTTATGCTTTCCAAAAATACTAGGACTAGGGGGCATGCGATGAAGCTACAAAGCATTAAATTAAAAACGAATCGGAGAAAAGTTTTCGTCACTCAACATGTAATTAAACTCTGGAATTTGTCAGAGAATGTGGTAAAGGCTTAGCAGAGTTCAAAAAAGGTTTGGACAGCCTCCTAAAGGAAAAAGTCCATAGACCATTATTAAATTGGACTTGGGGAAATCCACTATTTCTAGGGATAAGCAGCATAAAATGTTTTGTACTTTTTGGGGATCTTGCCAGGAATTTGTGACCTGGATTGGTGGACCTTTGGTCTGTCCCAGTATGGCAATACTTATGTAAGCCTCCAAGGGACACTTACCGCTATAGTACTCACTCCCTCGTAGGCTCACAAAAATAAATATTTTATTGTATTAAAGTATTTGTGGAAAATGTTTGTTGGGTATTGTTTGTTTTTATATATTCTGGTTAGACTTATAAAAATGGAAAGAAAAAAATATGTAGAGTTGCAACATGGTCATTCTTTCATATTGTGAACTGGTCACCCTTCCAGGACCTGACCAGGGCTGACCCTGTTTAGCTTCCTTCACACATGTTCACCAACACCAGGCTTCTTATAAGCAAAGGTTTTATTAGTTGTCATTTAACATCATCTTCATGGCTTATTTCTGCTTCCACTCAAACATTTCTTCTTCAACTTAAACATAGCAAAAAGGCAGTTACTCAGAGTCTTCTAATTAAACCCTTTCCATACTTAAAGCAGTGCCTCAAACTTTCACAGTTCAAACGGCCAAACCAAAGCATTTACTTTTTCATTTAAAGACTTTCTCAGCTGGTAGTGCAGCTGTCACCTTTTCAGCAGATAGTTTCAAAAAGTCCACAGAGTTCAGCCAGCACCTCCAAGGGAATCTTCTTCCTCAAGCTACCAGGTCCCAGCTTCTCCCTTCTCTTTCACTACTCAGGCAGGTATAAGGTGGTTAATTAGCTTCCCCACCCCTTCAGGCTCTTCTCCCTAATTCCCGGCAGGACTCAGCCCCTAATCACCCACACCTGTTTCCAACCCAGGACTCTCCCTGGTCCTAGCAACCTCCACCTTGACAGTCCCCTACTGGCGCCCTCTAGTGACTCATTCTGAGCATTTCCCCCCATTTCTATGGGAACAGTGCCCTCTAGTGGCCTACCCAGGACAGGACAGCCCCTTATTCTTCACAATATGTTTATATCTTATTACTACCTAGATAGACAATGTGTCACAGATTGACATTGCTTTTGAAAAAAAAACATGGCCTTTTTCAATTGTCATCTTCTCCCTACAATACTTACCTTAGTTGCCCTGAGAATCCAAAAGAAAAATGAAAATATAGCAAATCTCAGGAGCAGGATCACTATGTGCATGGCTGATTCATTCTGCTTGTTGACAGAGAAAACAAAATTGTTTATCTGTAATGGCGCTCTTCATAAAAACCCACATGCCCAGGGACTTGATTCCTAAACTTTGCGTTAGAATGAGGGGACCTATGAGCAGCTGTGTGGGAAGTCCTGTGAATGCTCAGATGTTAGGTTTTTCTGAGCTCTGAGAGAGCGGTCTGTGTTGTTGCTGAAGGCATTAAACGCTTGTATATCTGATTTAATATGCTGTCTATAAAGAATCCTGTTACAGGTAAGAAACTTTGCAGTGCTTATAATACCACAATCTTTGAACCTTGTTCCACCACTGTCATTCATATCTCTCCTAAGCATACTTGAATTGCTACAACCTCTGCTAGTAGGAAGGCCAAAATTATTGTATTGGTCTTTTGTGTTTAATGGGGCCCTTGGTGCTTTTTCTACTCAGCCCCCCCCCCCCCCTCCCAAGACTGGCATGGAACTCTTTCTTCATTTCCTTTTTTATCAATCACACATTCTTGACTCTTGGAGTGCTGATTCCATATTACTAGTGATGCCTCTAGACAGTAGTATTTGGGGGCAAACTAGGTATGTAAGGGGCAAGCAAAAATGACATTATTATGCCCACCCCAACAGCACAGCTTTTTAAAATAGTTATCAAAGACAAAAAACCCAGCCAGTTTCAAGCATTCAGTGAAACTGGCATTATAATTCAAAGAACTCTTTCATATGGTACTGAAGTCAGGATGGGACAAAAGCTGAAATACTCCCCGAATTCCACTTTTTGAAACACACACTCCACATTCCTTGACAGTGGAGCTAGGTTTCCCCTCTTACAATTCACCATGTAAAAGAATTGTATGGCAACTTTAAGTCACTATTTCTGACTCTGTGACTTGCATGTGTATTTCTTGTAGTTGGTTGTGGGTAGGTAGCTGTGTGTGTGTGTTGAAGGGGGTGAGGTATGGAAAGTGTACAGAAGGGTGTTCTGTATGTGAATATGTGGAGAGGTCTGTTAGGAGGGAGGCATTATAGGATATCCCACACACTCTTGCACCCTTTCCACTCCACTTGATCCTGAGATATTTCCCCAACCCAAATACTCTTCATCTTTTCCATACCCCCACTCTCCCATTCCCTCCTTTATTTTGAATACTTTCACTCAATTCACATGCTTGTTTCCACCTCCTCTCTTCACCATTCACCCCATGAACTTCTCCCACCACTGACCTCATGCTCTCTCTCCTTCCTAAAATCAGTGCTGACTATAAAGCAAACAGAGCATTTGGCAGCCAGACAGCTGCGGAAGCTAAGAACCATAACTCCCCTGGGTCTGTATTCACAAGCCACATCTCATCTGGGTCTTCGCTGGCAGGGCATAGAGATCTACGCAACACTTTCTCTTTTGAAGCTTTTCATCTTCTCCAACATTGGGCTCCCTGCTGGCTCTTCATTTTTAACAGTTCCCTGGACCAGCCTGATGGGCAATACCAGGAGTAGCCAGAGCAACTCTGATTTCAAGGTGCCCTAAGTAACCACTCAGTTCACTTTACCTAAAGATGGCTATTCCAGGCATTTACAACCCTTTTAAGTAGTATTTTCTCCAGATTTATTTGAACCTTTATTTATGCAACTTCAGACTTTGACCCCTTGTCTTAGAATTTTGCTTTTTATGGAAAATGTCACCTTCCCATAGTTACTGAAACCTGTTAAATATCAATCCTTTCATCCAGTGAATACATTTAGAATGTTTTAAGTCTCTCTGTGATGTCTGTGTTGCAGGCCTTGTATTAATTTACAGTTTTTTCTTCTGAACCCATTTCATTCTGAGTAGCCCTATAATTCTAGTTTTGAAGACTGAATGTAAACTACAAGGGAGCACTTGTATATCCTTGTTCTAATGTATCAGAGATTTGTTTCTTAGATTGTCTTTATTATTTATGCCATAAAGCATAACCTAATCAAGCTAGTAATTGGTTAGCTGGTAAATTTATAATAAATCTCCATATTCCAAATATCTTCTTAAAAACCCAGCAAAAGCTTTTATCAGAGGAAGGAGAAGTGAACGTCAGTTGTAGATATATCTTAAATATGTCTCAATCAATCTTGTGTAAATTCTGAATTCTTAATGTATCAAAAACTGACTCTTGCTTACAATTTACTTTCATTCAGTTTAATCAAATTAAGTTTCATTCAACAGTTCTTACATGTGCTTATTAAGTTTTCTCTAACACTGTTCCCATGGGTTAATCAAGAAAGGAAATGGAGAATATTCTTTGAGAAAGTATGAAGTGGGAAAATGTTTGGAACTATTTATAGTGGCAGCACTCAGCTGTGGAAATCCCAGACATGATCATCTATTTATATAACAGTCCATAAGGTTAAAAGGGTAAGACTAGAAATCTTTTTGAATAAAGCTTCATATTATGTCCAGCCTTTAACTTAAAAAGCTGTTTATTGTGGTTGACATAACCATCTGCAGAGACTTGTGATAATTAGGAGGAATGTAGGAAGGAAACAAAAAGAAGTAATAAAGAGATGAATTGCTAGGAAAATATATTTTCATAAAGAATTACAGTATCAGCTTCATCCTGTATACGTTTTCCCAAGTTTTAACAAGAAAAACATGATTTTCGTCACAAAAGAGACAAGTTCGTTGTTTAATAAGACTTTGGCATCTAGAGTCATACACTTCAACCACACAAATTTTTTTTTTTGCATGTTTTTGGACAAGGATAGAACATCAAAGGATAAAGATTCACAACAAAAAGTTAGGCATCAGACAGTGGATTGTACCCTGTTGTCCTGTGCCGCCTACTCGAAAGCATAGGTCAAGGAATACCACTTCCTGAGTTCCACTTGCCAAAGTGCAAGACGATTTCAATCCCAGCACTGCTTGCCGAGAATGCAAGCCAAATCCAATCCATAGTTCTGCTTGCAGAAGTGCAAGCCGAATTCACCCCCGGAAGAGGTTGCTCTCCCTCTTGACTCCCCCTTGCCAGACAGTCCTGTCTCACCGCCCCCTTTCCTCTCAGGGTGGTCTTATGGCAAGGCCTGATAATACCATCATTTCTCGGGGAGACTTCTTTCCCAGTGACAGGACATACACCCCATCATGTACCCTCACACACGAATATACACTGTATTTTTAGGTTGGCTATTCATACAGGTACTTGCACTATTGTGATGGTGTTAGATTTTCTGGCTGTGGTTATGCAGTTTCAGCTCTACTTACCTAGTGTTTACCTGGGAAAGAGGTCATGGTGAATAGCAATTAGAAATGTGGATAAGAGCACCAAAAGGAAG
Organism: Microcaecilia unicolor; assembly: GCF_901765095.1. NCBI lineage: Eukaryota > Metazoa > Chordata > Amphibia > Gymnophiona > Siphonopidae > Microcaecilia > Microcaecilia unicolor. The sequence continues at coordinate 457,295,498 of NC_044033.1, read as the reverse complement.
TTAGAAGATGAGTGAATGCATTTGAAAAGGATTAAAGAATGAGTGTGTTGAAAGGAGGTTTAAAGGATGGGTTAGTGTCTTAGAAGGAGGCTGGGGAGGAGGGTTAGTTCTTCAAAGAAGAGATGAGTATAGTTAGGGTGCTCGCTAAAATCAAAGCAGTCATCAGGCATCAGTTGGTGGCTGCAATGTGAGACCATCAAAAAGTTTGTTGTGAGGACCTTTAGATTAAAATAATTTTTACCTTAATTTTGAAAAATGCCAACATTCTGAATAAAAAACTGCAGAATTTCCCTAGAAACAGGACAAATCTTTTAATTTTAAGGAAAATTCTTCACAAAGTTCATATTATTCTAGTGGTGAATTCTTTAAAAGGACACAATAGATATTATTTGATTATGGACATAGTGATACCCCATATTTCTGAAATGTAGCATTTTTTTGACATGACAATTTTATCCTGCTCCTTTGCACTTCCAACTTAATCAGAAATAGGGTTAGGGATCAGAAATCGCGAACTTTCATTTGCAACTACCTAGAGATTTTTCCACTATTTTATACCCCCTCCCTCAACATACCTAGTTTGGTCATTTTAGTCATGCTGGGGGCCATGAACAAGGGCTCTTTCAGAACCCTGCAATCATGGGTCCTAAATCCAGGGAAGGGGGGGTAAAATTATAAAGTCATTTTTTCTTGTATGTAGATGGCCTTTTATAAAATTCCAACTGACATAAAAGTATATGCTTTGACATGATTGTAAATACTTTGCCAACATGTGTATGGGGTAAGGTTTGGGCAGAATGCACCATGTATGCATGTAGATTATAAAATATGGTACTCTACATGCATACTTAAAAATTATAGGCATGGACATTTACACCAGCTCCAGGGAAGGTGTAAACATCTTCTCTTGCAATGTAGATGAAATTTCTACCACTTGTGCTATTTTATAAAGACAAATAAGTGCCTACTTGTCTATATAACATTGACTTAAAATAGGCACCTGAAAACGGGCTTTATCTAGGTGCTCCCTTTTAAAATTACTATCTAGATGTCATCCTTAGACAAGGAACTTGAGTCCTTTTCCTTCTGCAGCACTATAAATCTACTAGACAAATCGAAGATCCAACTCAGAAATCAAACTAGGGACTTTCCACATAGTAGTGCATAGCACTTGTCACTTGAGTTACATTAAAGTATGTTACAAATATTATTGTATTCTGCAAATACTGCAAAGTTCTACGTGGATAATGAAAAAAAAAAGCAGGCAAAACCCTTGGAATACACAAGGAAAGATTTATAACTTACCTGATAATTTTCTTTCCTTTTGTCCTGCCACACCAGTTCAGATGAATGGGTAATTGTGTTCATCCTCCAGTGGATGGAGACAGAAACTGAAAGTAGATCCATGTGATTCACCCTCTTAAGACCCTGTGCAGCTGTAGAATGCTCAGTATACTGTCTAGTCAAGCATGGTGCTTGACTCCGAACAACTGGACCAATGAAGAACAGAGAGAAACTCAATCTTTGCCAGCATATGAATGCTGAAAGCATACAATCCTCAACTGACCTCCAGATATTTCACTGAGTTAGGAGTGGCACAAGCAGCTTGCATGATACTGAAATCAAGCAGGCTTAACCTCCACAGAAACATACTGCACCGAGTCAGGAGGTATGTCCTCAGCCAATATGTAACTGAAGGAAATATGCAAACTTTCAACTGAGAGACAGATAGTCCACCGAGTCAGGAGACAAGCTCTCTGCACCGATGGAACTGGAGAAAGAAGGTGCCACCTCCGCTGACAGCCAAGAGGTGCACTGAGCCAGGAGACACCCAGGCCCTTATTGAACAGGAAGGTCTTTATGTAACTCTGAAGAGAAGAGACTGGTGCAGCTATGAAATACTGGCAACGTCTGCAAGCTGAAGAGAGGGGACTGCTACAGCTGGAAAATACTGGAGATGACCTCACTCTGAAGAGGGGATACTGGTGCAGCTGAGAAATTCAGTTAATGCCTGCAAGTCTGAATAGAGAAGACTGGTGCAGCTGTGAAATCCTGGTAATGTCTGCAATGTCTGAAGTGAAGCAGTGGCCTAGTGGTTAAAGCACCGGTCTTGAAATCTAGAAGTGGCCGGTTCAAATCCCTCTGCTGCTCTTTGTGATCTTGGGCAAGTTACTTAATTCTCATTGCCTCAAATACAAATTTAGATTGTGAGCCCTCCAGGGACAGAGAAATACCTACCTGGAGGGCTACACCTGGAAAAGGTGTGAGCAAAAATCCAAATAAATAAATGAAAACTTTGGAGAGACTGATGCAGCTGTGAAATACTGGGAATGTCTTCAATCAGGGGCGTAGCCAGACTTCGGCGGGAGGGGGGTCCAGAGCCTGAGGTGAGTGGGCACATTTTAGCCCCCCCCCCCCCCGCTGCCGCCAGCACCACCACCAACAACTTTGACCCCCCCTGCCGACGACCCTCTCATCATCCCCTCCCGCCGCCAAACTGCCGTCGCCGCCTGCTACCTTTGCTGGCAGGGGACCCCAACCCCCGCCAGCCAAAGTCTTCTTCCCAACGTGCAGGATGTCAGACTCACAGAAACAGAATGAAGCCTTGCAATCTGCAGGGCTTAGTTCTGTTTCTGTGAGTCTGACGTCCTGCACATTGTACGTGCAGGACGTCAGACTCAGAAACAAAACGAAGGAAGAAGACTTTAGCTAGCGGGGGTTGGGGTCCCCCGCCAGCAAAGGTAGCAGATGGTGACGGCGGGTTGGCGGCGGGAAGGGGGGTTGAGAGGGTCGTGGGCAGGGGGGTCCAGGGCCAAATCTATGGGCCCCATAATCCCCCATGGCCCCATAGTAGCTACGCTACTGCTTCAACTCTGCAGAGAGAAGACAGGTACAGCTGCAATAACTGAATACTGGAGATTGCCCAGAAAAAGGAACCTGCCAAAAGATAGCAAATGCTGCAATATGAAGTGCACAGCCAGCAAGAGAACGCTGACCCGCACCAGTATCACATGACCGCCATGACTTAGAATATGGTGCTAAAACCAAAGGTGAACAGGGGAGCCAAATGAAACAGCGTTCCCCAGAACAGCCAACAGTACTCTCTCTAGTCCGGTCGTCTGAGGCACCCAAAAACCAACGAGAACACCACTCATGTTTTTTTTTTTTAACAAAAACTCAAACCAGAGCATTGAGCATCTCCAACACCCTACAAGCCCCTGTACCCCTTCACTGCCGGTGAGGACAACTGCAGAAAGGAAAGTGGGGCAGGGACCTGGCACCACCAGGCTTCCCCAAGCTCCAAATGCACCGCATCACAGTTCAAAAGGAAGCCTCTTCTTGGACAGAAATCACTGCTCAACTGACTCAGAGGGCCTGAACACCCCCTCCACCCTGGGCAGGAGCTGACTGATACAGTCACAAAAGAGAGGGAATACAGTATACAAGAACAACCAAACAAAGCAAACACTGGGCCTTCAGGATTGAGAAAAATGTAGTTCTTTATTTATAATGGAGACCCGACACGGTCCGTGTTTCGGCGTACAAACGCCTGCATCAGGGGTCAGGGGACTCCTATAGGTCAGCAAGATAATAAGTTGACAAAGATGTGGAATGAACAATCAGGTTGTTCAAACAGCGGGTAATATAACCTGATTGTTCATTCCACATCTTTGTCAACTTATTATCTTGCTGACCTATAGGAGTCCCTTGACCCCTGATGCAGGCGTTTGTACGCCGAAACACAGACCGTGTCGGGTCTCCATTATAAATAAAGAACTACATTTTTCTCAATCCTGAAGGCCCAGTGTTTGCTTTGTTTGGTTGTCAGGAGCTGACTGAGGCATACAAATGGGACCTGCATGTACCATCTGCTGAAGACAGAACATACTGAGCATTCTACAGCTGCGCAGGGCCTTAAGAGGGCAAATCACATGGATCTACTTTGTTTCTCTCCCCACCTGCTGGTGGATGAGCACAACTACCCATTCATCTGGGGACTGTTCAGGCAAGGATGCAAAGGAAACAATGTTGAATCTAAAAAGAATAATGATGTCACACTTGTAAATATTTCTTAAAAGAAATGTTTTAAAATATTTTCTGAACATTTTATAGTTTCGTTTCCAGGCTGACCCTGAAATAGAGTCCTATTTATTATTTATTTATTTGGATTTTGCTCACACCTTTTTCAGTAGCAGCTCAAGGTGAGTTACATTCAGGTACACACACTGGATATTTCTCTGTCCCAGGAGGGCTCACAATCTAAGTTTGTACCTGAGGCAATGGAGGGTTAAGTGACTTGCCCAAGATCACAAGAAGCAGCAGTGGGAGTTGAACCAGCCACCTCTGGATTGCAAGACTGGTGCTCTAACTACTAGGCCACTCCTAAACAACCTATTTTGATTCATTTATATCTTTGAATGGCAGAGATTTTTCTAAGTTATTTAGGGGGTTATTTACTAAAGCTTAGCTCGAGTTATCTGCAGCAGGACTCATAGGAATAAAATGGGCCCTGCTGCAGTTAACTCGAGCTAAGCTTTAGTAAACAACCCCCTTTAAGATGAATCACAATTATTTTTAGAGGCTACCTTCATAGGTCAGCTTTGTTTATAAATCACATGTACAATATTTGATAGTAAAGAATGATTTATAATCAAAAGTGTTCAGATAAAAATTTCAGTTTCCAGATTCTCTGTATAGTATGCATTTCCATAACTGTAAGATAACTATGAAGTGTAAAGATATTCACAATTATTAACATACATGACCGTTTAATACATTTTATTGAGTAAAACACTAAAAAGGGTAAGATTTAAATATGCAGTTACAGATCTACCAGCAGAGAGCTAAAATCCATTAAATGACTGATATCACTTCACAGCCATACTTCAGCATATTTTCATTTCAGTTATAGTCCTTTGTTCTCAGATTATCTTTCACTATGATTGGAATAAAATATTTCATAATCAGGTTATTCTGAACAATCAAGAGATTGCAATCTCATAATTCATGTTGTCAAGAGGTAGTTTTCCAAAGGACAGATTTGATGTTGTGTAATGGAATCTGAAGAAAAAAAGAATAGGTCGATTAGTTAGTAGTGCTATATCACAAAATTCTAGGCCTAGTTCAAAGTTAGTTTTAAGTCACCTTTCAGCAAAACAGTATGATTCATGATTCATCACATGATGTGGGGCTGAAGAAAGACAGCAGTTAAAGTGAAGACTCATATATAAGAAAATCATATTTCTTCATAGCAGGGGTGATGAATACATTGAATAGCTTCCTCGTGTATGAAAATGGTGGGGCAACAAGTAGCACTGGAGTTCAAGAAAGCATAGGAGAATATAGAGGATCTTTAGTGATGATGAAATGATGTTAACATCAAAAATCTAATAAAATCTGGAGTATTATACTGCATAAGAAAACTGACCTATTAGATGGGATATTACTAAAGGTCCAAAAAAAAACAAACGATGGGACTAGATATGGAGAAACTACCAGTGACCCAATGTGGCCACATTTTGAGACAGCCTGATTCAGGGGTATGGTAACATCTGCCAAAACATGAATATTCCCAATTTTATATCTATGACAACAATAAAACTATGAGATGTATAAATACATAATTGAACAAACATATCAATAAATAAAATGAATTAAGCAATAAACATTTACAATCATTTGAACAGCTATACAGGCAAGCAAGAATAATATGAATGATTTAAAACACAACTTATAAAGATCAATAAATGACCCTACATGTTAAGAAAGAAAATATATAAACAACAAAAGGTGAGGTAAAACAATAAATGGAGTGTCAAAAAAGATTCTCAATAATGAATCTTACATTAACCCTCTGGATTGTGTATATGGCGCCCAAAGTTGCATGCTGAAATCTGGGCACACGCCCAAGTTCTACATGTAACAATCAACGAATACTTAACTAGCAATAATTGGGTGCTATCAACCAATTATTGCAGATAATTGGCATCAATTTGAATTTGCATGCACAACTCACTGCGCACTATTCTATAAGGCTCTGCACCTAACTCTAATAGTGTATATCTTAAAGGGGGAGGGGGTGGCCAGGGTCATTCTGAAAGTTGTATGCAGAATTACAAAATTGACCTAAATGTGCCTAATTTGAGCTCTGGTATTTACAGCTGGTTTCAGCATACATACGTCCAGAACCCAAAAGTTAGATGCAGGATCTACACCTAATTGCTATTCTATATAAAGTGCATACCCTTTATAGAATAGCACTTAGTCTAAATTTCTTTCAGCACCGTTTTTAGAATTTTCCCCAAATGACTATAAAGATAAATTCATAAACAGTTGTGACTTCACAAAATAGTAAAGGATACAACCTGAAAAAAACTGCAGGTATGCTTTCACTAAAATAAATTATATTAAACCAATGACAAATATTGCACAATTACGCTCATTTTCAAAAGAGAAAAACATCCCCAAAGTGGCATAAAATCTGCATTTGAACGTTTTTCTCACAAAAGTGTCCAAATTGGTATTTTCAAAACCAATTTTTAGACGTTTTTCTATGAAGTTCATCAGAAGTGCGTTCAAATCACAAGGGTGTGTGTCAGGGGCGTGTTAATGTGCGGATCTGGGCGTTCCTAACACTTGGACATTTTTCAGCCACAATGGAACAAAAGTGTCCAGGACTAAAACTAAGACGTTTTGAGCTAGACCTGTTTTTATAATGAATAAGGCACAAAAGGTTGCCATAAATGATCAGATGACCACTGGAGGGAATCAGGGGTGACCCCCTAATACCTCCCCAGTGGTCACTGACCCCCCTCTCAAATGTGAATACAAATATGATTCAGCAGCCTCTATGACAGCTTCAGATGTTAGATCCAGGTCTATTAGAGCAGCATGCAGGTCCCTGGAGTAGTGTAGTGGTCAGTGCAGTGCACCATGGAGTGGGGGACTCTGGTCTCTATCTCCCTCTACCTGTAGCATTTGTGGGGGAAACCATGAGCCCTTCAAAACTCACCAGAAACCCACTGTACCCACATATAGGTGCCCCCTTCACCCATAAGGGCTATTGTAGTGATGTACATTTGTGGGCAGTAGATTTTCGGGGGGCTCAGCAGACAAGGTAAGGGAGCAATGGTGAGATGTGTACCTGGAGCATGTTTTTGAAGTCCACTGCAGTGCCCCCTAGGGTGCCCCATTTATCTCCTGGGATGTCTGGGGGACCAGTCTACTAAATATGCTGGTCCCTCCTACATCCCAATGGCTCGATTTTCTAAGTTTTTCATTTGACCTTTTTTTTTTTTTTTTGAAAATGGACCAAAAAGCAAAACGTCCAAAGCACAAAACCCTTGTTAGAAACAGTATTTTTGAAAACAAAAGACAGACATTTTTCTTTTTTGAAAATGAACTTCTTTTAGACGCTTTTTGCAAACACGTCTAAAGTCGGGCTTAGACGTCATATTGAAAATGCCCCTCAATATCTACTAAAATTGAGGTTGCGTTAAAAATCTTTGATGAGAGTCTGTGTAAATATATCAAAATGGTATCAACACCACCACTGACAGAAGTTCCGACACCAACCACTGTTTGGGCAAACAAATCTAGTGCAATATGTAATGTGTTTGATGTTGTTCTAATAAAAGATAGCAAGATAAATAACTGGATCTAATGTATGTGAACAAAAATATAAATATTCAACATTATGATTTATATATTTGCTGGACTCCTAGATGTCACTGCAGCACAAAATGAAATAAAAAAATCAATTGGAGGTTTGTACCTTAAAAGGCATCTATGAGAAACTTATTTTCCAACTGTATGTAGACTAATACATTAGAATCTTAAAGGCATGAATGCATGATGCCTAAAATCAATGCAGGGTATTAATTGTAAAGCTGAACTGGAATAACTTATAAATAAAAAATTATGTAGATTGTCAATTGAAAATGCATTGAAAAAAGGTTGTGATGGAACATAAAGCAACTATTATAAAGTGTAGGTTTAAAAAAAACACGTCAATATAAAAACAAAAACGCCAGCCAAGCTTCAAGATTAAAAACGCTGAAAACAGAGGGAGAAAATACAGTAGGATATATGAAACTTAGGGTCCTGTTTACTAAGCAGAGCTAAAGGCGCGTTAGAGTTTTAGTGCGCACTGATTAGCACGTGCTAAATGCTAAGTTGCTCATAGGAATATATGGGCGAATCTAGCGTTTAGCACACGCTAAAAATGCTAGTGTGGCATAGTGAACAGGGCCCTTAATGAGTAACATCTATGGCAGTGATTCTCAAACTTTTTCTTAAAGGGTCTTTTACTAAATTCACGTTTTTGGCACACACTAAAATTGTGGGCGCGCTAACGTTAGAGACGCCAATGCATTCCTATGGGCATCACTAACGTTTTTGGCGCCCACAACTTTAGCACGTGCCAAAAACGTGAACGCTCCTTTGTAAAAGACGCCCTTAGTGTCTGAGCAATTTTTCCCAGCACCGCCCCACATCATATCTAATACTGTTCCCTCTCTCCCCCATGTACCATCTCTCCCTTCACCCCTATGTTAACATTTCTCCCTCTCCCCTTGACTGGTTGTTGTATCTCTCCCACTTCCCACCAGAGCCTAGCTGGAGAGAGGAGGACGAAGAGGAGCCTGGAGCTGAGCACATGAGGGAGGCAACATGATGTCCCGCAGGTGCCCAGGACCCCTGATGCCAGGCGTGTGCAGCTCAGAGGTCAACTGGTGGAGGATGGGATATCACACAACTTTTACAGGATTCTCATGTTTTCTGCATGTAAAGAAGCCCTCTCAGTCAAAGCTGACTTTCACTGAGATTCAGTTTTCTGAAGAGGAGGGCTCTGCTGGATTACCATTAGCTCCAACTCCTTTCCATGAAAGAAAATCCCCACCTGAGGCTGTGTAGATTCTATAAAACATCCCCAGATGCATTCCACGTATTTGCAAAGGTGGAAAGAAGAGAAAACGTCAGCCAGCATGGTTAAAAGGTTAAGTAAAACCGGCCATTACAGCCAAAAGATTGCCCTTCAAAGAATGGAAAAAGGACCCAAACGAAGAAAATAAGAAGCAACATTAAGCACTGGCAAGTCAGATGCAAAGCATTAATAAAGAAGGCTAAAAGAGAATATGAAGAGAAACTTGCCACAGAGGCTAAAACTCACAGAAACAACTTTTTCAGGTACATCAGAAGGAGAAGGGGCGCTCAGGGAGGACAAGGCCATATTGGAGAAACTGAATGAATTCTTTGCTTCTGTCTGTACTGGAAATGGTTTTCAAGGGTGATGATGCGGAGGAAATGAAAGAAATATCGGTGAACCTGGAAGATGTACTGAGCTAAACTGACAAATTAAAGAGTAGTAAATCACCTGGACCAGATGGCATACATCCAAGGGTACTCAAAGAACAAAAGCATTGAATTCTTGATCAGCTGTTAGTAATATGTAACATGTCGTTAAAATCGTCCGTAGTACCTGAAGATTGGAGGGTGGCCAATGTGACGCCGATTTTTAAAAAAGGTTCAAGGGGTGATCTCGGAAATTACAGACCGATAAGCCTGACGTCAGTACCGGGCAAAATAGTGGAAACTATTTTAAAGAATAGAATTCTAGAACACATAGACAAACATGGTTTAATGGGACAAAGTCAGCATGGGTTCAGCTGAGGGAAGTCTTGCCTCACCAATTTGCTGGGTGTCGATGTAGATAATATGCTGAAATCTTCTGCTCAGTGTGTGGCAGCAGCCCAAAAAGCAAACAGGATGCTAGGAATTATTAGGAAAGGGATGGTGAATGAGACCAAAAATACTATAATGCCTTTGTATCGCTCCATGGTGCGTCCACACCTTGAGTATTGTGTTCAGTTCTAGTCGCCGTATCTCAAAAAAGATATGGCGGAATTAGAAAAGATTCAAAGAAGAGCGACTAAAATGATAAAGGGGATGGAACTCGTATGAGGAAAGGCTAAAGAAGTTAGGGTTCTTTAGCTTGGCAAAGAGATGGATGAGGGGAGATATGATTGAGGTCTACAAAATCTTGAGCGGTGTAGAACGAGTAGAAGTAAATTGATTTTTTACTCGTTCCAAAAGTACCAAGACTAGGGGGCACTCGAGGAAGTTACATGGAAATACTTTTAAAACAAACAGGAAGAAATATTTTTTCACTCAATGAATAGTTAAGCTCTGGAACTCTTTTCCAGAGGAGGTGGTAACAGCGGTTAGCGTATCTGGGTTTAAAAAAGGTTTGGACAAATTCCTGGAGGAAAGGTCCATAGTCTGCTATTCAGACAGACATGGGAAGCAACTGCTTGCCCTGGGATTTGTAATATGGAGTGTTGCCACGATTTGGGTTTCTGCCAGATACTTGTGACATGGCTTGGCCACTGTTTGGAAAACAGGATACTGGGCTAGATGGGCCATTGGTCTGATCCAGTATGGCTGCCTGCTGTTTTGGAATTGTTGTATTTAGGGTTGCCAGTTGGCTGCAAATTTTATCCTGCTGCATGCATGAATTTGTACTCTTGCAAACTACAATCCCAGCATGCACACTGTATTAAACTTTCAGTGCCGGCAGCACAAAATGAGAAAGCCTTCTTAAGATCCAGATAGTGGAAGACTGGACATTAAACAGGTTAAACTTGTTAAGATCACATCACTGATGCAGAATTAACATTAATCTTATCTGATCTTAATGTGCTCCATCCAGTAGAATGACTGCATTGATTTTTTAAAATTAGAAACAAGAAGCACTTCCAAGGGTTGTACTATTATCTGTTATTATATCTGTTGTTTCCCCCTTCCTGTATGGGCTTTTTCACTGTTTGAATTCTGCAGCACAACTGCTGCAGCGATTTCCATGCTGCTCCTGCTTTAACAGATCCGAGGCAGCGAGTCACATACGCTGCTTACTGCTTCCTGCCCCCAGGGTGGTGGAAAACAGTGTGTGTGAATCGCTGCCTTGGATCTGTTAAAGCAGGAGCGGCACTGGTTAAAGCAGGCAGTCATAAAAAAAACAAACAAACCTTGTACAGCTCTAAACTCCAGCAGTGGCCCGGCACGAGATTAAATGTGGCATGTGCATGCTGTGTGACACATGCCTTTAACCCATTAGTGCCCAATGTTCCCATAATAAGCTCCCATTGTTGGGCACTAATAGGTTAAGGATGAACTCCCATCTTTCCCCATGGCTCTGTAGCACCACTGCGACTATGCAGCACACAGTTTAGGAAACACTGATTTATGGCATAAAAATAACTGTCACTTTAAATCATGACATATAAAATAAATCAAAAGGTTTTTGTAAATCACCTTTCAAAGCAGGGGCGTAGCTACAGGTGGGCCTGGGTGGGCCCAGGCCCACCCAATTTCAGCCCAGGCCCGCCCAGCGCCAGCTCCCATTGCCGGCCACTGCTGCTTTTCCTGATGAGCAGCAGGGCCGGCGCTACAAAAAGAAGAAGCGCTCAGCTGACTGAGCTGAGCGCCAACGCTAATGACGACTCGAAAAATGTTTTTAAAAACACGCGGTACCGCAGGCAGCCTCAAAGCATTGGCTGCTGGCTCTGCAGGCTCCGCCCGTCTCTTACGTCACTGCCCCTGGAGCGAAGCAGGAGCAGTGACATAAGACACAGGAGGAGCCTGCAGAGCCAGCAGCCAATGCTTCAAGGCTGCCTGCGGTGCCACGTTTTTTTAAAAACATTTTTTCTCATCGAGTGAGTCGTAGTTTGCGTTGGCGCTCAGCTGAGTCAGCTGAGTGCTTCTTCTTTTTGTAGCGCCGGCCCTGCTGCTCATCAGGAAAAGCAGCAGTGGCCGGCAATGGGAGCTGGGGCTGGTGGGCCTGAATCGGGAGAGAGAAAATGGATGGCAGGATGGGGAGAAAGAGGGAAAAATGGAAGGATGGGGAGAGAAAGAGGGAAAACAGATGGGAGGATGGCAGAGAAAGAGGGAAAACGGAGGATGGGGAGAGAAAGAGGGAAAACAGATGGGAGGATGGCAGAGGAAGAGGGAAAACGAAAGGATGGGTAGAGAAAGGGAAAACAGATGGGAGGATGGCAGAGAAAGAGGGAAAACGGAGGATGGGGAGAGAAAGAGGGAAAACAGATGGAGGATGGCAGAGAAAGAGGGAAAACGGAAGGATGGGGAGAGAAAGAGGGAAAACAGATGGGAGGATGGCAGAGAAAGAGGGAAAACGGAGGATGGGCAGAGAAAGAGGGAAAACAGATGGGAGGATGGCAGAGAAAGAGGGAAAACGGAAGGATGGGGAGAGAAAGAGGGAAAACAGATGGGAGGATGGCAGAGAAAGAGGGGAGATGGATGAAAGGATGCAGAGAAAAAGGGGAGAGACTGGAAGGATGTGGAGAGAGAAGGGACACTGAACAGAAAAGGGTAGAGAGATAGACACTGGTTAGAAGGAGGGAGAGAGACATTAGATGGAAGGATCAGGAGAGAGGGTAGATGGGTGGAAGGATGGGGAGAGAAAGAGGGCAGACGCTGGATGGAAGGGTAGGGAGAAAGAGGTGACACGATGGAAGGATGCAGAAAGAAAGAGGGGAGACTATTGGAAGGATGGGGAGACAGAGGGGAGAGACTGGAAGGATGGGGAGAGAAAGAGGAGAGCTGCTGCATGGAAAGGGGGAGTAGTGAAAGATTGGAGAATAAGAGAAAGGGGCATGGGGAGAACAAGGGTGAGAAAAAGATGAAAAGCCATAAGTAGATGAAGGAAATTAAAGAATGGATAGTAAGAATGAATTAAATCTGGACACAGAGAGAGGCAGAAAAATATTGAAGAAAGCAAAGAAAATGGAGAGAAAAATGACAAATGGCCAGGAAACCCTGGCAGAAGAGTTAAGCAAAAACGAAGGAAAGCAGAATCTAGAGACTGGGAGCAACACAATGAGAAAAAGTAAATGGCCATACAACAAAGGTAAAGAAAATAATTTTATTTTAAATTTAGGATAAAGTAATATGGTGTTAATAAAGTTTCAGAGACCAATACTTCCTTCCTTAGGTCAGGAGAGGATACTGTAACAGCATTATACTGACCTGAGGCAGGAGGTTTTGGCCTCTGAAAGCTCACTGAAAAGGATTAGGCTATTAAATAAATTGTCTGAAATCTGATGCACTGAAAAGCAGCACTTTACCCTGTGTGACAAATGCATCTGAGTGTAACTAAAGTTTGCTGGGGGGGGGGGGGGGTAGAGAGAAAATTTTGTCCCCACCCACTTTGGGTTCAGGCCCACCTAAAATTGGCAGTCTGGCTACGCCACTGTTTCAAAGAGCAAAAAAAGAAATGAATGGGGGAAGGGGTAGGGTGGGGGTATTTGAGGGTTAAGTGGGTAGAGAAGGGGAGAAGAGAATTAAGTGGTAGGGAGAAAATAAAAAGAAAAAAAAGAAGAAGAATGGAGAAAAGAAGAAAAGAAATGGAAAAGGATATTAGAAAGAGGAACAAAAAGGTGGAGAAAAAAATGAAAAAATCTGAAATGAAAATACTGAAGTTGTATGAAATTGATAATTGAGAAATGAATGTAATAAATGAAAATAATAATAATAAAAAACCTTTCGAGTCTATTTCTTGATTAAGACCAGAAGGTTCTAAAGTATTGAGTTCAAAGATAAATGGGTGCTCTGTTCTTAACAGTAGATCAATATCACCACTTTTTTTTCTGGAAGGGTTGATGGCCAAAATGACACAATGCTAACTGTTCAAACTGATACCCTTTTGTTTTTACAATGTTCTGCATTAAGTTTATTTTGTCTTATCATGCCGAGCCTATTGTGTACAGCATGGTAAGGAATGCTCTAATTGGATAAGTCTAGCCTCAAGAGTTCTCCAGAGCTTGACTTCTTTACCTGTGCTGTTTAACATCTTCATGATTTCAATTTGTCAGTGGGCCTTGGGGTACAGCATAGGCTATACAGGGCCGTGCCAACACGGTAAGCGGGGTAAGCATCGCAGGGGGGCGCCTGCCTTCAAGGGCGCCACGCTTCCCCCGCTTCCCGTGTTAGCAGTAGACTCCCGACGAAATCTGCCGCCGCTGCTGTTGAGCAGGGGCAGGAACAAGATCTACGCTGATCCACTGCTGCTGCCGCCGGCGCCGCTTCTTTCCACAGCCAGCATAAGAAGAAAAAGAAGTGCGGGGCCGCAGCAGCCTTCAGACATGCCCCCTGACGTCAATTTCCCAGAGGACCAGCAGAGCCGACAGCGCAGGCTGCTGCGGCCCCGCACTTCTTTTTCTTCTTATGTCAGCGGCAGCGCCTTCCTCTGCCAGGTATGGCGGCTTCCCCTCTCCCCGAGTGACTTGGGCAGACGAAAAGTTGAGGTGGGGCGACCTGGGATCTCCCCCCACTCCCTGAGAGGAGGTGGCAGGCGGATGATGAGGCAGCAGCTTCTTCCTACAGAAATCGGCTCAGGATCTCGCACCCCGCCGGACTTCCCAGGGGAGGGAGGGGTAAAGAGGGCGATCTGCACCCCCCAGCCCTGCTCCCTACTGACCCGCCGCTCCGATAATTCGGATCGTGGCTGTGCCGCAGGCAGCACCTGTCCGCGCTGGGAGCTGGATCCGGGCCAGCTGGGTCCGTGCGTGCGCAGGTTGGTGCCAGCTCCGCTTTTCTAGGAATCTGATTCGGGAGGGGGAGGGGGGGAAGCAGGACGGACTCGCAAACGGAGAGGTAAAACTGGCAGAGATCCAGCCCCTCTTGCAACTAGACACACCTCCAGGCAGGGGTCCTACACTCCCCGGTTCCGAGAGGGAGGGGAGGAGGAGAGCTGTGCTGCCCTTCTGCCTTCTCCCCTTGCGGCTGTACCACCATGAGTGAAGAGGGCATGACATTAGGGATGTACTTATTTATTATTAAAAGTACTGTGAGGAATGGATGCCCAAAGATATGCACCCGACCCCAAGGGGGTGAAGGTGCCCTAGAATCCTACCTCAAAGATGCAGAAGCCAGGAGTGGGAAGGGTAGGCTCTTCTCAAAAAAATGGAGGAGACGTAATAGATGGAAATCAAATCTTTAGTGCAAGAAAAACACACCATACAAAATATCCCTCCCCTGGACACTAATTTGGGGAGTTTGCTCAATGTGAGGGGGGGGGGGGGGGGGGAGAGGTGGCTCAGTACTGTATAATTTATTTATTTTATTTATTTGTTACATTTGTATCCCACATTTTCCCACCTATTTGCAGGCTCAGTATTGGATTCCAGGAGGAAGACAGGAAAGACAAATAGTTGCTGAACTCCCAGAGAGTGGGGTGGGAGGGAGGGAAGAGAGAAGAAGACATGCTGGTCCCAGGGTTGGGATTGGGAAGACAGGGGAGACCTAGAGAGGTGGTGAGAGAAAGAGGGGACATGGAAAAGAGCAGGTGAGAGCCAGAGAGAAGATGCTGGATGGAAGAGGGGTACAGAGAGAGAGAGAGAGAGATGAGTTTAAAGATGGGGAGAGAAAGAGGGGACATGGGCAGGAGAGAGAGAGAAGCTGCTGGGGAGAAACTGGGGAAGACCCTAGCATTCAAACTGAGAAATGCTGGATGAAAGGAGGGAGAAAGGAAAAATGCTGGAAGGAGGGGGCAGAATGAGGGAAACTGCTGAATTTAAGAGCTGGATCGGGACACTGAAGGATAGGGACAGGGCTACAGATGGTAGACAGTACGCATAAGGATACAGGAGGATGATGGACATGGTGAGAGAAAAAAATATCAAATGGAAAGAAGACACTGCATAAAACAGAAGACACTGGGACCAAAGCAAATAGAAAAACTAAATGATCAGACAACAAAGGTAGAAAAAAGTATTTTATTCAGAATTTATTGGAATATGTCAGTTTTTGGAAATGTGCATCTGTGATATTTTGCATGTAAGTTTCAATTTTTCTAGTATTGCTGCATGCTGAGCCTGACTTCTTGAGGTAACTTTCCAGTTCAGTATTTTGCCTTCATATTTTTTGATTTCTAGTCCATTGTGTCATGACTGTTGTATCATGTGTTTTTCATGTGTGATCAAGGTGCAGTATTCTGCTAGCGTGTAGTATTTTCAGCCCTTTATGGTGTTTTTTTTTGTTTCACTAGGTTGTGTACTGGTGTTTCAGAGCCCGGTGTAATTACAGTGCTGCCTTTCCACGCATAAGGTTGTAGCTCATCCTGTCCTTGGAATTAGTGCTGTTATGGTTTGGTGAGGTTATGAGTGTGTTTTTCCACAGGTTTGTGTATAGTGTTTTGAAGTTGAGCAACTGTGGTTAGTATATGCTTTGAGCAACCACTTTATTCTTTGACATCCACGCACCTTGGAGCCTCGCTAGCGGATGCAGAGCACATTGCCAGGCAGGTCCGGGGGGGGGGGGGGGGGGCACCAACTGATAGTCTACAGGGGGGCGCCAACTGATAGTCTGCAGGGGGGCGCCAGAGACCCTAGGCACGGCCCTGAGGCTATATGCAGATGATCTGATTTTTCTTCCTGATTGAGGCTTTTTTTCAAGAAGCATTAGAGTTTGGAGAAGAGACGGCTGAGGGGAGACATGATAGAGGTATATAAAATAACGAGTGGAGTGGAACAGGTGGATGTGATGTGTCTGTTCACGCTTTCCAAAAATACTAGGACTAGGGGGCATGCAATGAAACTACAGTGTAGTAAATTTAAAACAAACCGGAGAAAATGTTTCTTCACCCAACGCATAATTAAACTCTGGAATTCGTTGCCGGAGAATGTGGTGAAGGCGGTTAGCTTGGCAGAGTTTAAAAAGGGGTTAGACGGTTTCCTAAAGGACAAGTCCATAAACCACTACTAAATGGACTTGGGAAAAATCCATAATTCCAGGAATAACATGTATAGAATGTTTGTACATTTGAGAAGCTTGCCAGGTGCCCTTGGCCTGCATTGGCCACTGTCGAGGACAAGATACTGGGCTCGATGGACCCTTGGTCTTTTCCCAGTGTGGCATTACTTATGTACTTATTTTGTGTTTTTCTTCTTTTAGGACTTGGATGAAAGCGAATCAATTAAAACTGAATGTGTCTAAAACACAAATACTTTTCTTTATCAGGACAATTGGAATCATGTCCACAGGACATTTTGTTTGATGATGTTAAGATCCCCACTGTTCAAGAAGTACAATACTCTGGAGTGGTGTTAGGCTCCTCTCAGTCCTTCCACACAGTGGCTAAAAATATTTTCTATAAATTAAAAATTCTTAGAACACTGAAGGAGATGTCAGTGAAAAATTTTAGATCAGTGATTTTAGATTAATGATTACACCTTATGTTGAATATTGAAATTCACTGTGCATGGGTTTGCCAGCCCGTGTTATAAGATCTCTGCAATTAATTCAGAATGCTGCAGCCCAATTTAGTGGATTGACCAGATTTATTTATTTATTGCCTTTTTGAAGGAATTCACTCAAGGCGGTGTACAGCAAGCATAAGTCCAACATAAGTAATAGACGATTACAGCAGTGTAAATAATCAAACAACAATGCAAAGTATGGCATGGAGGCATATTTTCAAAGCACATAGGCTTACAAAGTTTTTGCAAAAATGGTGTGGTCATGCTGCTTACAACCTTCTATTAGTCTTGCTGCAGCATTCTGAATCAATTCGACCTGGTGCAGACTCTTTGTATTACATTACAGTAATACAATCTTCATGTTATTATGGCATGCATAACTAAGACAAGATTTTCCTTTTCAATGTAAGGACAGAGGCAGTGTACTTGTCGCAAGTGATAGAAGCAGCTCTTGAAGGTTGCTTGGATCTGGGGGATCAGACTAAGTGTTGAATCTAACTGTATCCCAAAGTTCCTGACTTGTGATTTGAGGGGGAAGCTTGTATTTCCCAAAAGAGATTATGATGTCAGATATATGCCCAATTGTGTTAGGGACCCATAGAAGCTTGGTTTTACTTGGGTTCAGACAAAGTTTGTTGTTTTTAGCCCATTTTTGAACTGATGTTAGACAGGTAGTCAGTGGGCAGTGGGTAAGTCAGGTTCAATGGATGGGAGTAGCTACACACGTTTCACTACAACCAAGCATGCGAGCCGGGGGGGGGGGGGGGGGGGGTTGACTCATGGCCCACTGGAGACCCACCAGATTTTCAGCCCCCCTGAACTTGTGTTGGGGGGGCTGCTGCATTAGGGGGAATGGGGGGCCTACTAGCATGCAAATGTATGCTGGACAAGGCTCACCATTCCTCTCCAATGGTCTGTAAACCCTAATGCCAGCTCCAAGCTGGCATAGGGTTTGCATTGGTGCGCTACTCACTGATCATTGGGGAGGAATACATTTAGCATGCATTTGCATGCTACTTGCGCTAAGAACCCTGTTGCATGCATTTGTATGTTAGTTGCATTCAGAGCCCACGAGTGTGTTGTTTAACGTGCTCGGGGGGCTCTGATCATGGGACAGTAGCAAATACAAGCACTAGTATGGTGCTAACAGCCTCTAGTGTCTGCGTTTGCTTCTGATCGGCCCATAAAAGCATCAGCAAATCCCTAAGATAGTCATGGAAATACTTCTGAGTGAAAGTGAGAATAAAGCCTTTATCTAACAGATAACTGTTAGGCATTCTATTTATAGCACATATGGATGTCATTGTTGTCCTACATTGAATAGACCCCATTGAAAATAATGGGGCCTACAGTAAAGACAATGCTAGTGCACTATCCTGCCAGTGCTTCTCAACCCTGCTGTGGAACAACCACCTTGAAGTGTGAGTTGGTAATTCATTCTGCGTGCCTGTACAATCTTTTCATTTCTGCCCAAGACTGCCATCATGCCAAATTTGTCATAAGCTGTGATGTTGTTTTATTATTGATGTGGACATTAGCTCTGTGCAAATTGAACTGAAACCACAAACTCATTTTGCACAGGCCACTAAAGTTTTCTCAGATGGCAATAACTTTCTGGCCACTACTAACCTCCAGATTTCGAACTGGTAACCTAAAGGTAAAAACTCTGCAAATCAACTTCAGTATTTTGAAACCAGTCATCCTAAACCAGCTCGTCTCAAACCTGTCCTGGTGACACCACAACTAGAAAGGTTTTCAGAATAACCATGACAAATATGCACGAGATATAATCTGCATATATTAGAAACCAAGAATATGCAAATTTATCTAATGCTTATTCATTCTAGATATCCTGAGAAACTAAATAGGTCTGGAGCTATCAAAGCCCTGTTCTACACAGTTCTACTTAACCTGATATTTTGGAGGAAATGAACCTTCTTACCTAGTATCCATTTTTCTGATAAATACTTTATTTCAGGATGTTTCTTTCCTGTGTAATCTCCAATAAAGATTTTTGCTTGCCGTACTGTTTTGCATACTTTTCCCCTGCACAGCTGCACAAGTTCAGTAAGACTCTGACAAGGTGGTTGACTGTTCAAGGATATATACATAGCAGGCTGATCTGAAAACAGGTCATGCTGAAATTCTTCCGCTGATAGGTGGCGTTGCAGTCTGCAAATCTGTTGCAAAGAAACAAAAGAAATTTACAAATAAACTGCATCTATGTTCTATTTTACATACTTATAATTGTAGCCCAATATTTGTTTCATTTAAGAGCCCTTGCTTCATACCTACCTACTTGACATTCATCAAAAATCATCATGCTTATCTTCCAGCAATTAATCACATTTATTTTCATGTGTAGGCTAAGTAAAGATGACATATGGGAGCATTTTTATTCTTTTGGCACTTTTTCATGTATTTTTCTTTACCCTTTGTGACCTTGTCAATGATGCTATAGACACCCTTATGTGGGAAAGACAATCCTTTATTTTCTATTACTTCCCCTTCCCTTCTTGTGCTAGGATTTATTTTATTTTACAATATGTAATATATATACATCACCATAATGATTGTTGCATATTACAATATAAAAATATGTTTAAAAATCTATTCATATACAACCCTTGAAAAAAATGATCCTCCTTTGTTAAATAGCCATGCCTTCCTCTTTTTTCTATACCTCAAATGGTAATGTGTTCCATAATTGTGGAGTATAAATTGCAAAGGTTCTGCAGCAAAGTGCATTGTAAAACAATTCCACTTGGAGCCCCTAATAAAAGCTGCTGTGATGATCTGAAGAATTCTCCCAGGTAAATAAAACTGGTCCCTCACCATATAAAGCTCAAATGACTAAAATTGAGAATTTGTTTTGCAAAAAATCTTTATTAACGTAATGCAGATAGAAAATACATAGCATAAAATAGCATTATGAACACAAATCTCCAATTTTCCCCTCCCCTGTCCTTCCCCCCACCTATGACAACAGTGGTGTATATATAGAGTGAGTCATAACCAGTAATAGTAAGCAAAGATAATGTCCCTTATGAAGAGAGGGACTCAGATCCTGTCTTCCATTGTTCATAGAGTTGCCAAATAGCATAGAATTTAGCCAGGTGTCCATGTCGCAGTGCTGTAAGCTTAGAGAGCTGAAAAATACTGTCCTCTGTTTATTTTTTCCCTCCAAATTATCATTTATTTTTATGCCTCTTCCATTTTTGTATACCTGTTGTATACTTAATTCGATTTTATGATCTATACCAGTATTGTAGTTATATGTTTGATATCTTATGGTTCTTCTTATGGAATGGCAGTTACTTTGTACTTTGTAATGCATTTGGTTGGATACACTTAAAAAATAATTAAAAAAAAGAAAACAAATACTGTCCATCTTCTGTAAAACTCGAGATAAGGGAGGTAGGGCAGCCTGTTTCCAGGCCTGTGCAATAACCAGCTTACTAGCCATGAAGAAGAATACGGCCAGATTACGGTGAGGAACTGTGACAGTGGATGGTTTATGATGTAACAAACAATGAGCTGCTTGCTTAGGATAGGTGTTCCCTAGTATTTCCATAATAGAGAATTTTAAATTAATATAAAGTTCTACTGGTAGCCAATGCAACTGTACTAAAAAGGGGGATAAATAATTGGTGAATTTGCTGTTGGGCAACAGCTGAATTGCTAAAAGTTCATTTATTATGTGAATAATTAAAACAACATGGGCACTAAACAGGGGAATAAGGAGTTAAGATTTAAAAGCAGCCTAAAAAAGGTTGGCTTTTTGCCTGGATTTGAATAGGACCAGAGACAGGGCATGACATACTGACCCAGGAAGACTATTCAAGATGTACAGCACACCAGGGAGGAATGGAGTCTGGAACTGGCAGTGGTGGAGAAGGGTACAGATAAGAGTCCTAGGCTGGGAAGCCAGGGTAACACAGCCACTTCCAGCTTGGCTTGTCCCACTGGTATTGTCTGGACTCAGTGCCTTTATAGAAAAGTTGAGAGAGGTATCACTCCCAGACAGATGGGCTTTATATGTTAAGGACCCTAGAGTGCCCAAACCCCAGTGACAATGACTGTTAGAGAAGTCATGTTATATACCCAGAATCTAGAGGCTAAAGTAGAAGGGAACCCTAACACAGAGGAGGCCATTCAAGATACCCAGATTGCTTAGATAGCTTATCTAGTTGAAGTGGGAAGGAAAATTCAGCTAATTTCAAGCACAATACCGATATTCAATCCAAAAGAAAATGCTGCGCATGATTGTTTAAAATTTTAAAAGACCAGAGCAAAGACAACATAATTACATCATAGGTAAATGGCATTGAAGACATGATGTAAAAAAAGAAAAAAACATATTTATACTAAATTCTTAATCCAAAAACACAAACACAAAACTAAAGTGTGTACAAATAATAAAAACATCAAAATGTGTCCATTAGAGTGCCATAGAAACACTCACCATAATATAAATAGTGTTGAATCATCTCATAGTAAATACTAACATATACCTTGTGTTGCACACTTGCCCACAAAACAAACAGCACAACTCAAACATAATCCAGAGAATGTAAAAAAGAACAATGAAAAACAAAACTAGAATTTAAATAAAATATCAATTTACCATGTTTGTACTAAGTAATCTACAAGAATATCTTCAGATCCAGTTCACTATTCAAGCCATATGTAATTACTGTATTGAGTTCAAAATAATTTTTTGCTCTTCCTTCAAGTGTATATCATTAATATTTTTTCTCTTCCAGGTGGTGGTTATCATCTTTAACACACTTCCTCAATGCTGTACGAAGGGTGTGGTAGGAATTTTTCTTTTTAGACAACTCTTGTGTTCTAAAAGACTAGCCCTTATTTTTCTCTTAGTTTTTCCCCAAATACATTTGTTTACAGGGGCACATAATGACATACACAACATTATCTGAGTTGAAATGTGAAAAAAGCATCAGTTTAAACCTTTTCTTGGATATTGGATGTTCAAAAATGTGATTGACATTGAGATGTTACAGACTGAATAATCCCCACACAGAAAATGATCCAGGGCAGAGACAGCTTGTCTATGAAACTCAGGAAAAGCAGAGGGAACCAAGCGGTCACATAAATTCCTTTCTCTTGAATATGCAATAGTAATTTTACTGTCTCTAAAACAATCATAATTCCCTAAACTATGCCAATTATATCATTTTCCATGCGGTGATTGTTCAGTCTGTAGCATCTCAATGTCAATCACATTTTTTGAGCATCCAATATCCAAGAAAAGGTTTAAATTGAAACTCTTTTTTAAAATTTCAACTGAAATAATGTTGTGTTTGTTATGTGCCCCTGTAAACAACTTTATGTGGGGAACAACTAAGAGAAAAACAAGGACTAGACTTTTAGAACATAAGAGTCGTCTAAAAAGACAAATTCCTACCGCACCCTTGGTACAGCATTGTTGTGAGCATAATCATTTATTTGAAGAAATGAAGTACCGTGTGTTAAAAATGATAAAAATTACCTGAAGGAGAAGAGGTGTTAATGATATACTCTTGAAGGAAGAACAAAGAATTACTTTTGAACTCAATATAGACTCTGGTGGTAACTTATGTATTTTTGTTGTTTGTCTTTTACTTTTATACTCTCAATGCTTGCCGTGAGATTGGTAGCATAGAATTTTGCTATTATTTGGGTTTCTGCCAGGTACTGGTGACTTGGAATGGCCACTGCTGGAAGCAGGGTACTACTACTACTTAACATTTCTAGAGCGCTACTAGGGTTACGCAGCGCTGTACAAATTAAACAAAGAAGGACGGTCCCTGCTCAAAGGAGCTTACAATCTAAAGAACGAAATGTCAAGTTAGGGCAGTCTAGATTTCCTGGGTAGAGGTGTAGTGGTTAGGTGCCGAAGGTACTGGGCTAGATGGACCATTGGTCTGACCCAACATGGCTATTCTTATGTAATTAATATTGTTTTTATATTAATGTATAATTGTAGATCACTGACAAAGGAAATATCCGAAACTTGGCCAGGTTGGGTCCTCTTCTAATAAATTCATTTTTGATGAATTACTACTACTACTACTACTATTTAGCATTTTTATAGCGCTGAATTGCTGTCTGCTCTCCATTCCCTAGATCACCTTTGCTGCTTGTTTGTTTGTGTGATTTCTGGCTTAGGTTTGTCTCCTGTTACTTTTGTTCTGACATTGTCTTGGATCCTGGAGTGGTGGTACAGTAGTGTCTATAATGGATTCCAGAGGCCCGGGGACAGGTTATGGCTAAAGAAGTGGAATTTGGTGACCTCTAGAAGATTAATACAGTTTCCAAACTTAAGCATATCTGATACCAAGAGTAGATGAACTGATCAAAAGGCTGGGAGGAGCACATTTTATTTCAATATTGGACCTGACCAAGGGGTATTGGCATGGGTTGTTTCAGTTTATGGTACTGCCCTTTGGACTTCATGGGGCTACCACTAGTTTTCAGCACTAGGTTGACCTCCTGCTGTGACTATGGATGCTTATGTTTATTAATGATTTGATAAATTGCCAAATCCTGGGAAATCCCATATATAAATGATTTACAAACGTTCACAAATGTATAAAAAGAAAAGAAAACAGAATGCCATTGAGTGACAGGACAGGTCGCAGGTACACCAGAAAACAGACATGCCCAAAACTAACTTTAGAAAGCTACAGAGGAAAAGAGACGATTAAAACGTAACAAATAAAAACTGTAACTAACTGTTGTCACTGAAACGTTCACCAGAACTAACACATATTAAAAATCACAGCGAAAAGATGGGTCTTGAATTTTTTTCTTAAAGGATTGCTCGGCTCACAAGTCTAGAGGTAATTATTATTATCATCTACAGTAAAGACCTATTTGATCCAGGCAGAAGCAGTCCTGTCCAGTCTGAGAGCAGCTGGGTTTGATAGAAAACCTGAAGCACTGTTTCCTGGGAGGATAGGAAGTCCAGTGCCTGGGGTATTCCATTGGAAAGGGACAAGTGAGGTCCCAGATCTGGAAGGTAAAGGTGATTAGCCAAGTGCCTGCACCTCAAGGCAAGAATCAAATTCATGCATTTGGTTTCACTGGGAAGGAAGAACTATTAACTCACCTTCTACAGAGGGTGGCTCTGGGTAAGATTGGTTGGTCTTCTGAGCTAGACGCCACCTTCCAAAGCTTGAAAGATGTCCTCTGCTCTGAGCCAGTCCTGATTAGCCCCGACTTCAATTGACATGCCTGCAGTATCTCCCAGAAGTCTTTGGCTAACTGAGTAGGCCCTGAAGACTCAGTTAGCATGACACGGTGCTGGTCTGGGCCTAACATCTAGCAAATTACAAGTTCTATAAAAACTAGAATTTCTAGTAAAAATGCAGGTGCTTATGTAGCTGGGTCTATATTGCAGGCAACATAGGAGACTAAGAGGCATATTTTCAAAGCACTTTGGGAGGCTAAGTTCCATAGGTTTCTATGGAACTTTGGGAGGCCAAGTGCTTTGAAAATATGCCTCTAAGAAGATAGGGTGCTTGGGCAATAGCCATGGTAGTACTATTGATTATTGAGATTATTATACAATCTTGTGGTTAGGCACAAGAAAGGTGGGTGTCAGAGGGAATTAAGTGGAGGTTTTGAATGCTCTTCTATTCAAGATAGTTGAAAACAAAGGAGGAAATTTAAAAAAGTCCTGAATAAGGAAAAATCTTATAAGGTGGTCACATTCAGTGACTGTCAGCTGGGATGTGCAATATATCCTCAGCATAGTGGGCAGAATTACTGGGCTGACTGGATGGGTTGGTCTTTTTCAGTCATTTACTATATTACTCAGATGTTAGCATGAATATATTTCTTGTCACAGACATCAGAGAAATTTAATTGCAAAACTTGTATATGAAATTAAATTATTTATAGGTATCTTAACCAAAAAATATCTTTAGGAAAAAAATCTTATGTTTTATCTGTGGAAATATACAACTGTCATAAGTTAAAGCCTAAAGAGACATCAATCTATTTTAAGACTGCTAGATGGCATTGTTCTGTTTTATGGGCTGACCTATTGCGTTTGTTACTATCAGTTCAGTGCCTGATCTCACTGATCTCTTCTAGGATGCTGCCCACTCTGCCTCAAGCTGTAACAAGATGAAAAGCCCTAGGCCTCTAATTTAAAAACATCTCCACAAATAAATAGCAGCAGTTTACAAGTGTAGATCACATACATATGTAAATAGCAATTTTAGAAAGCCACTATTTACAAGTGGAGATCTACACCATGCAGAGATTTCAAGGGGGCATGGTTTGGACAGGGCAAAAATCTACATGTCTACTTCCCATTTCACAAAGGGAATACATGTCTATGGGGGAAAATATCCCTGTTGGGTTTTACATCAGCTTAGAGCCATGCACATATTTTTAAAAAAGTGCTTGTATCAGCCAGGGCTTTACATGAGGTATTAAGGAAGTCAGTCATTCTCTTAATTTCTTGTTATTTATTTCCATCTCCAAAATGATACTGGATCAAATTTGTGGCCTCACTACTTAAAATGGACATTATTTTAAATGTTGTTCTTGTAATAAAGTCTTGTCTGCTTCAATGATTTTTCTCATTACTTGACTGTACTTCACATGTAGGTTTTTAAAATGGGGCTGCTACATGTGAAAACAGCGCCACTTAAACGTGGATACTGTGAAATCACCACGTCCTCATGGAAGCTGCCAGAGAAGAAGGATAAACCTTCACTTCTGCACAAAGACAACTGGTTCCCAAGAGTTGTTGGCTCTATATATTTGAATAAAAAGAGAGATTTACAGATGCTCACTCTGATGAAGATGTTTAGGTGAAATGTACATCCATGTTGGGGAGTTAACACACCTTTTCTATCACACCTTGGACGACCTTTGACTGATGTTGTTCCACAGTTGGGACTCAGTTATGAGTGAAATGGACATATGAACAGACTATATATGAGTGGGAACAGCCTGAGATTTCAGATGACTACTGTTCTTTGCAATCATGTGGTGAACATTCTGATTGTGAACATGCTATTGGGGCCAAATTATATGTGTGATGATTGAAAAAGAGCTGCCTAAATTATTTAATTTAGACACTTTTCAGTTTCTGAACATATATCACATTTTTTTATATGTGATATTTTTGAAAAATATAAATTAAAAAGCTTTATAATTTTTGAGGATTAGACGAACCTTTACCAGGGATTGTCATTTATAACATCTGAGGTTGCAGTTAAGAATAAAAAGTGGAAGCGAGATGTAAGTGACAATTCCTTGATAAATCAAACGAAGCAGCAAAAACTGAAATAGGCTTTTGCTAATGAAAATCTCATCAGGCAAATAGTGGATCATCTGAAATTTTGCTGTTCAGGGACTACAGACTATGAGAACAGTGGAGTTCCTGTGTTTGTTCACCAAGAATTGAAACCAGCTTCAGCTTCATCTCTGCTTCAAAGTGACCCAACTAACTCATCACTGTTCTGTTTGGCTGGAAACCAGTCACAATTTCAACAGACATATGTCTCTACCACAAAACACTGCTGGTTATACCATGGGGACATTTTACACTGGGGTGACTATCCATAGGATCTTTAGAGAGGAAATCTCTTTGTCTGGCCTTAACAATTTCCACACATTTGACATTCTTACATCAGTTCTTGAAGATATTCATATGGAGTTTGCTATTAGATGAAAAATTGATAGAATAACAATAGACAATGAGTTCAACATTGTGAAAGCTTTCTCTGTAATTGGACAGTAGAACAATGATAATGAAGATGCAAGAGATGAATTAGATAGCACTCCTTCTAATATAGATGATAATAAAGTACTCTTTGCTATAAGGAAGTCAAGTGTTTCAGGCAGAGATTCCACTTATCAATACCTATAGACCCAGTAAGAAGACATCAGTAATATTGTAGCTTGGGCTGATGTGAAAGAACTTTTTATCAGACTGAACACTCCATTTCCTGCCAGTGTAGCTGTTGAATGCTTTTATAGCTGTGCTAGTTTGATATTGACCCACAAGCACACCCGTATGACTGACAATCATTTTTCAAATTTAGTTTTATTAAAATAAAAGTGGATTGAATTGTAGAGCAATATAGTTGCGATAAAAATGTTAACAGTAGCTGCATTCATTGTGGTGGTGGTGGTGGTACTTTTACTCAAAAAGTATTGTATTAGGCAATAACTTTTTAACTTTCACTACAGTACATTTTTAATGTGTTCTTTACTGTACTTTTACTGAAGTATTAAAACATGCATTTATTTTTATTTTCACTTAAGTATTTTGTCCAACTCTGCACATTTAGGTCTTTGTCTCTTCTCACATGTTTTTTGGAGCAAACTCCATTGTTGCCTCTTTCTGACCACTTCAAGTCTCTATGACCTTAGTGAGATATGGCCTCCAAAACTGAACATTATATCCTCCCATTAACATTGAGTATTAGGGTGTTGTTCTGTACTGTTCCGACGGTATTTTTATGGCGCTATTAAGACTTTTGAGCATTGGGACCCTAGTGCATGTCCTCAATCCAGTTCTCTGGTCTCCCAATGTATTGCTCTGGTATTGCAGCCTGCTCACTTTAATCACCACAGACTGCTTAGAAAATAAAATACTACAGATTCTTTTAGATTTGTATTGGGTAAATAAAACTCTTTATTTGCACTTTAATTGGAGAGTGTATAAGTCATTATTGTTCCAACTACACAATGATTAAGAAATACACACACTAATCGAGTACATTACTAAAGGAAGGCTATAGGAAAGTAAAATAAGAAATATATAGATATATATATATTACTCACAACATCAATGGTCAGGAATTATATCATTCAGGCCCTTATTCTCATCAGCTGAGAGGCCCGTTGCAGCAAAAACCCGAAGCCTCCATATGACCAGGAACAAGTCTTTTCTGCACGATGCATCCATCCACAGATGAGCCTCAAAGTTCTGCTGCAACAAGCCCC
This sequence comes from Microcaecilia unicolor, assembly GCF_901765095.1. Classification (NCBI taxonomy): domain Eukaryota; kingdom Metazoa; phylum Chordata; class Amphibia; order Gymnophiona; family Siphonopidae; genus Microcaecilia; species Microcaecilia unicolor. The sequence continues at coordinate 457,267,251 of NC_044033.1, read as the reverse complement.
TTTTTATTAAGCTAAAACTTATCCAGGAATGTACATGAGGATTCAGTCACAGCCTCTTAGTTCAGGTAAACAAACCACTGGCCAGGAAGCTTATCTCCCGATCCTCAAGCATACCCCGCCTTCCTCCTGCACAAGCTGGCTTCAGAGACATTCCAACCTGTTCTTGAGATGTGCCTTATCTCATACATTGCTCTTGAGACATGCTTTACATTCCAGCTTGTTCTTTGTACAAGGAAAGTCACTTTTGGTCAAAGACAGAATATTTTAAAAATGTATTATCGGTCAAAGCAAGACTGAAAAGCAATCCTTAATATTTTCCATCACACCCAAAGAAATAAATCAGATTTGTTTGGCAGAAATATAATTGGAATGTAACCTTCTGTGTTTTAGTTGTAACTGCTCCGTCTTGTTTTTAACTGGAATCTCTGTAGTCTGTTAATATGATTTGATGAATCAACATAAGGATAACACAAAAATGCTACAGTATACAATCTCAAAATGCCTTCCTATTATTATAAAGTATTAAAAGAGTACAAGAGCAAAACAAGTGTACATTAAGTGGTAATTTTCAAAAGCATAATAGTTATGCATATAGGATGACTAAGGAGATCATTTTAAATAGGCTTATGTGGCATTTGCTTATGTAAAAAGTGGGATACATGCAAATTCTTTGAAATGATTTTAGAAAACCTGCTACTTACATGTATATGACTGCAGGATGCATAATTTTCAAAGGTGTATAGTCAGGGCAAGCCTAAGAAATATGTGTATTTTTTAATTTGCAAAAGAAATGCATATTTACTTTATAAAACCTATTTGTCAACATTTATACCTGCACTGAGGCATGCACAAGTATCAATTAAATACAGGTTTGGACTTGGGGTTTGTATAATTGTGCTAACCTCTCTGGCATTATTAGCCACCCAAAATTTACATTTTGTAGCTTAGCAACCCTTTGGAGGTTGAACTTTGTAAAATCCGGCAACTGCATAAGCCATATGATGGTACTTAACACATATGTAGATTACAGAATTGTCACATGCATGTTCAAAGCCTCAAGTTGGTTTTGCTCTTTTTTTTTAATTTGTCTCTTTGTAAAATAGCTGATAACACTATATATGCTGTCAAAAACATGAATATTTCTCGCAGTCTTATAGATATTTTACAAAAGACTTCTAGAACTTATAAAGCATATTTATTTTAAAAAGTCTGGTATCAATTAACTTATTGTTTTGCTACATACTTTCCATGCAATATTTTATGTAACAAAAAAAGAAACCCAACTAAAACCAAACCAAAACAAAATAAAAAGCTACAAAGAAGGTAATTGTTACTAATAGCATTTTCGTTGTATGTTTGGCAGACAAGATTTCCTTCAATCAAATCACAGAGACTGATAAGAAAAGCTAATTACAATATATTTTCTAAGCAAGAATGTTCCAGTGGGAACATTGTGGAAAATGTTTGGCAAATCTAATGTCTGGCAGATGTTCAATTCATATTTAAACATACTTAGAGAATGTTTTCTTCGGTTTAATGTTTTTTTCAGAAAAATATTCCATAAAACAAGTGACTTATTTTTAAGAGGAATACTGTAAAAAATCAATATAAGTCTTTGTAGACATTAATGTTTGGAGGAGTGGCCTAGCGGTTAGAGCATCCGTCTTGCAATCCGGAGGTGGCCAGTTCAAATCCCACTGCTGCTCCTTGTGATCTTGGGCAAGTCACTTAACCCTCCCATTGCCTCAGGTACAAACTTAGATTGTGAGCCCTCCTGGGACAGAGAAATATCCAGAGTACCTGAATGTAACTCACCTTGAGCTACTACTGAAAAAGGTGTGAGCAAAATCCAAATAAATAAATATAAATATAGTTACTTCTTATTCTAGACTGACTCATCAGATAACAGAATAAACTGAAAAATGCCTTATTTTGCTTTTTAAAAATGCTCTGTAAAGTAAATAATAGGGAACTCATGTCATCCAAATGTATTTTCCATATTCTAGGTCATCTCCAAGATTCACACCTTCTCAGTAATCTATCTAGACCCAGTTTTCCTTAAATTCACAGCTTTAGTACCTCTGTCTCCTTCAGTTATATCCAGTGACGTGCTGGTAAATGTTTAACAATAGGCTCTCACAAAAACCCAAACTGCATATATATATATATATATATATGTAACTGTATTATACACTTTATTGGTACAAAGGATATGTATAGGCAGCAATTTACAAATAATATTAAAACATATAATATTCTTTACTGTAAATTCCATATGGCCGATTGATTTTTTTCTGCACTCTTGTATCTGTAGCCAACCTATATTTGCTATTCATGCAAGATTTAACACATGGAGTTGCATCCCAATCTACTTACACTTTTTTCCAATACATTTATTGACATTAAATCTGACATATGATTTACTGTCAGAATATTTCTCACCCTATATCAATATACCCAATACTGGGAAACTGGAACAAGCAGGACTGTTATACATTTCTACACAGACACTACATGCCAGCAGAATCCTTCACCTCAGTCGCACATGCAGAACATGGACAGACTCTCAGCTGATCCAAAATAGGGGGGCCACAAAAATATACAGATAAAAACCGGAGACCCCCCCAAGAAAGCAAGATTCTATAAGCCCTGAAAATACCGGTAAAAGTAACAGAAATGCATTTTCTTTCATACTCTGCTAAATACAAGATTAGAAAAGATGTACATTTCCAAAAAAGCAAAAATCCATGAGCTGCATGTCCTCCTTTCCTTTCCCCTCCATTCCTGAGCAGCATGTATCCTTTTCCTCTCCATCCCCTTCTATTCATGTGCTGCATTTCCCCCTTTCCCCTTCCCTTTCTCTCCATGTACAACATGTCCCCTGTCACCAGTATTTATTCTAGCCCCCTCCCTGCATCCACAGCCATGATCCTTTTTTACAGCCCCCCTCCTTCCACAGCCATGATCTACCTTTCTACAGACCCCCTTCCCTGCATCCATAGCCATGATCCACCTTTTTTACAGCCTCCTCCCTCACTGCATCCATAGCCATGATCCACCTTTTTTACAGCCCCACTCCATCCACCTTTTTACAGTCCTTCTCTCTGCATCCACACTCCATCTACTCTTTTTACAGCCCCCACCTTGCATCTACACTTCATCCACCTTTTTACAGTCCCCCTCCCTGCATCCACAGCCATGATCCACCTTTTTTTTAGAGCCCCCTCTCTGCATCCACAGCCATGATTCACCTTTTCTACAGCCCCACTCCATCCACTTTTTTAAAGTCTCCACTACCGGGAGACTCTTGGAAAGGTTTCCTGCACCTGGAAACTCTTGAGTCCCTTGGCCCTTTAGCTGAGCTGTGTGCTGTAATCCACTGCTAAAGAGAACACGGCAATCCACAAGGTCAAATCATTATACTTTATTCTAATCGCTTTGTGTTAACTGCTCCTCCAAAGGTAGTTCCCACCACAGCATTTCTCAAGAAGCATAGCAGTTCAACAGCATAGTATTCAAAACAAAACAAAAAAATCTCAAAAGGTTCCAAAATCTCAGCAGTTCATATAAAGCAGTTATGCAAAGCAATTCTTCAAACAACTTTTTATATCCCCCCTCTGCATCCACACTCCATCAACCTTTTTACAGCGCTTCCCTCCCTGATTCCACAGCCATGATCCACCTTTTGTTTTACAGCCCCTCTCCCTCATTGCATCCATAGCCATGGTCCACCTTTTTTACAGCTCCCCATCACTACATCCACAGGATCCACAATTTTATAGATCCCTCTCTCCACAAAAGTCAAACCTTATAAAAAGCAAAAAGTCTTTATTTATATTCTAAACTCTTAGAGATTCAAACATCTGTGCCCGATATGGCTGTACTTTGCTTGGAAAAAGGCTGCATCAGGGGCAGAGTTACCAGCTGGTGCAAAAATACAAACTTCACAACGTCTAGTCCAACAGACAAAAACGTGAGAGGCAATGCTCCTCCTTCTGGGTGCGTTGGATTTGGTGGACCGCTTGCCTTGTTGCTTTCTCACCCCTCCCTCCATAACCATAATCTACCGTTTTTTTTACAGCCCTTACTCCCTGCACCCACACTCCATCCACCTTTTTTTTAAATAGTCCTCCCCTGCCCCCACATGACTTCATCCATCCATCTGCCCTGCCTCCAAATCTCAGGGTGCCCTTCTCCAACCTACCATAATGCGCCCTGGTGGTCTAGTGGCCACTTCATGGCAGGAAAGAACCGTACGTTTTCCTGCCTGCTGCCGCTGCTCTAGTTGCTGCTGCAGTGTCTTTAAAATGGCTGCTGAGACTTCAAGTGGTGGCCTCGGTCTCGTGAAGCTACCGCCTGAAGTTTCAGCAGCCACTTTGAAGAAGTGGCTGTAGTAAGCAGGGCAGCGGCAGTGGGTAGGAAAGAGTGGGGTTCTTTCTTTCCCTGAAGTGGCCACTGGTCCACTAGGGTGCATTAAGGTAGGTTGTGGGAGGGCTGGCTCTAGCACACCACTGGTTATACCTCACATACAATCACACGCTGCCCACTTTCTACCCGCATGCAAACCTATGAAAGCATGGTAACATTTCACATACCCCGCCCCATCCACCAAAAACAATCCAAAACCCCTCTAAAATCTTGAGAATCTAAGACACATATGACTCCTCAATACTTTAGCTAATATAAACACTACTAGTATACTTAAGTTTATTTAAAACTTTATATATCGCTTACCTTTTTTAAGCCCTAAGTGGTTTACAATAAAAATTTACATAATTAAAACCAGAAAATTGAAAAGAACTCCATAAAATCACAGGAAAAACATACAGCACTCACTCCAGAATTACATATCATACCACAAAATAATTTACCACAGATTGTTCATTGCATGTCCCTATCTAGTTGAATGTACCCCAAAAGCTTGTTGGAAAAAATGTTTTCAACTGAATGTTGAATTTCTTAAAGCTTGGCTCCACCCAAACTTTTTATGGTGAGTCATTCTAGAATAATGGTGCCAGGCAAAAAAAAAAAAATGCCCTTTCCCTAGTTGCCCCCCCCCCCCCCCCCCCCCCCCCCACAATGAGCTCTAGTGTGATACGGCAGTTCAATAAAAGGCTCTCATGGGCAGGTGATTAGTAGACTAATAGACATGACAAAGCATTGTTGGTTACTAATACTATATTTGTTCTGAGGACAACACAATACTACTTCTCACAAATGGATGTCGTTGTCTGATGGAGCCCAGGACTGGAGAACGTAAACAAGGCTGAAGAGCTTTCCAGAAATGTTCCATTGATTATGTGTTGGAGCTCTTGTGTTAAGATTAAAACACAGGCCCAACTCAGATCTGTACAAGCAATTTATTTGTTATTGTTTGCTATTTTAATTTTGATATTCTGCCCTATCCCAAACGAACCCAAGACAGATTTAAAAAACAGATCAGTGACTTAATACAAAGAGAACTACCAAGCATGGTCAACTCTTAGAGGAGGTGGGAGGGTTTCTGAGGAGTGATATCCTGTTGTCCTTGGAGAGTATATGTTACAGATAATTTCACTTTCTCCAGGGACAACTAAAGGCATATTTTCAAAGCACTTAGACTTAAAAAGTTACAGACAGACTAAGGGGGCTCATTTTCAAAACAGAAAAATGTCCAAAAGGCGGAACAAAGCGGTAGATAGCCATTCTTCTTGCAAAAATGTCCAAATCGCTATTTTCAAAATTCATTTGTAAAGTGTTTTACATCCAGTTCGGATGCAGTGTGTCTAAATTACAAGAAGGTGTGTCAGGGGCATGCTGGGGGCAGCATTTGAGTGTTCCCACAACTTGGATGATTTTTGGCCATAATGGAACAAAGCACACCATTCGTAGTGCACTGGTCCCCCTCACATGCCCTACCCGTTACACTTATGGTGGTAAATGTTGAGCCCTCCAAACTCCCCCAAAACCCACTGTACCCACATGTAGATGCCTCCCTTCATCCCTTAGGGCTATGGTAGTGGTGTACAGTTGTGGGGAGTGGGTTGTTGGAGGGGGGGGGGGGTTGGAGGGCTCAGCACCGAAGGTAAGGGAGCTATGCAGCTGGGAGCAATTTGTGAAGTCCACTGCAGTGCCCCCTAGGGTGCCCACTTGGTGTCCTGGCATGTGAGGGGGACCAGTGCACTACGAATGGTGGCTCCTCCCATGACCAAATAGCTTGGATTTGGTCATTTTTGAGACGGGCATCCTCGGTTTCCATTATCGCCAAAATCCGGGGACAACCATCTCAAAAATGAGCTAAGGATTACCATCTCTAAGGTCGACCTAAATGTCATGATTTGGGCGTCCCCGACCATATTATCGAAACGAAAGATGGACGCCCATCTTGTTTCGATAATACCGGTTTCCCTGCCCCTTTACGGGGCCGCCCTGCGAGGACACCCTCATGACAACTTGGGCGCCCGATTGTGCCCCTCCACGTTTGCCAGTTGATTTTTGGACTTTTCAGCAAAAAGTCCAAAATCAGATTTAGTCATCATATCGAAATGTTCGTCCACATCTAGTGTTACATTAGCTGTACTATAGAGACAACCAAAGTGTTAATCTTACCCTATGAGCTCTTCCAATGTCAGACCTACCTAGGCATAACAAAAAGAGAAAGAAATGTGCTATCTAATTAGATTGTGTGTATTTAGCAAAGGTAGTACCAGGCTCATAGAGGCCAAAAGAACAAAGTTTGGTTCACTTTGTAAGGGCTTTAATCTGTTTCCAGATAGAAAGTCTAAAATTCTTTTGCAATCCAAACAGTATAAAGCATGTTTGTCTTTGTGGATATGTGGCATAGGGAAAAAAATGTTAGTGGGTCAATTTGTACCAGAAAAGGTAAAGTTCAACATCATTTTAGGCATCAAATTCATTATAAATGCACAGAATCACCCTGTTAAAAAAAAAATCAGAGTAGAGTGCTCTTAAGTGGCAGGCTGTGCTACATCTGGTTCAGTATGTCTAACATGGATGGCTAAGAGGAAGAATTTCCTGCTGAGACACATCAATTGTCTTTACTTCCTTTCTTGGTAATGAAACTGGGAAAACACCTTTTCAGCTACAGCTCTTCAATTCTCAGGTTGGTTCCCAAAGTTTTACCAGCTTGGAAGATAAGGTGGCAAATTTCTCCACTCCCTGGATTTCTGCAAATTTACCTCTGAGAGAAGAGGCGGATTCAGTTGGACAATTGTGTACCAGTAATTCTCTTGCTGGCTCAGATGGTGTTCCCCTGTCTCATACAAGGTTTACTGCACCAGTGGAGGAAAGTAAGGAACTAGTGCACTCAGCTGCTCGGGCAGCAATTACTTCTATCCCTGGTCAAAGCCCTGCAGCTGTGGAATGGCATCAGGTGATTATAGAAGCTCAAGAGCTCATGGTAACAGACCAAGAATAGGCTAGATCTAAGAATTCTGCTTGTAAGTATATGACTATAAAAGCAAGACATCTTCAGGCACAGGATGAGGATGTTAAGAAAACAGAATGTTAAAAAAATTATTTTCAAGAATTAAGGAAAACCTGGATAGCACAGAGAATATTTCTGCTAATATATGAAAATAAGAATTGTCATACTTGGTCAGATCAAGGGCCGTACAGCACAGTATTCTGTTTCCAGCAGTGGCCAGTCCCCTGGTAGGTACCTGGCAGACCCCCAAAATTAGCAAGATTTGATGCTACTGACCCCCAGGAATAAGCAGTGGCTTTCCTCAGGTCTACCATATGGACTTACCTCCAAACCTTTTTAAAACCTAGCTGGTTTTACCACATGCTCTGGCAACGAGTTCCAGATCTTAAATATGCAACGAGTGATACTTCCTCTTACTTAATTTTTTTTCATGTTCTTATATTTTTTCACGTAACCAGCAACTACAAAAACAAAACACAAAAACCACAAAGAGAGTTCCAGATGTGATTCACAAAATTACAGACTGGTAAGCTTGACTTCAGTGCTGGGCAAAATAGTGGAAACTATTATAAAGAATAAAATTACGGAACACATAGACAAACATGGTTTAATGGGTCAGAATCAGCATGGGTTCAGACAAGGAAAGTCTTGCCTCAACAATTTGCTTCATTTCTTTGAAGGCTTGAATAAACATAGGTGCCACCCAGTGAAATTTACCTAACTAACTTCTGACACAAAGAAAGTGCCTTGGTACGGCAGAGACCTTGGGGATCCCAGTGGTATGTGGAAGAGGAAATCCCTACCAATCAAAGAGCAGGCAAAAGTGCAAGAGGTCAAACACCTACATAAAAGATCACATGATTGCCACACCAAAGCTACCACCAGCACCCCCAGACCACCCTTGGGAACTATAGGATTGGTGAATTCCAGATCAGCTGCAAAGAAATCCTCAGTGATCCATGATGTCAAACATGAACAGCATCTTGACATCCTAGGAATAAGCGAAACCTGGCTAGATGTAAGGTGGGGGTTTATCACTGGCTGAACTATGCCCAACAGGTTTCAACATCCAACATCAACCAAGACCAGGGTGGAGGGGTAGCAGTTTTGATTTGGGATACAATCAAACTGCATAGAATATCAATCCCCCAGCTATATAAATCAGAATCTCTTGTAATCCTGCTTGAAGAGGAGAAATCAATCTGGCTGCTCATGGTATACTGAACATCTCATAACAACACAAACTGTGCAAGAATTCCTAGACCTGATTACTCAAGAGACCCTGAATTACCCTAGGCTGGTGATAATGGGAGATTTCAATCTACACAATGAAACCCCAGATACCACCACAGCTGCCTTTCTGGACATGATGATAGCACTAGGACTCAAACAGGTGATCAATTCTCAACCCACGAAAAGGGTCACATACTAGATTTGGTATTTTACAAAGGGGTTGACATCCCAGAATTCTGGGATAACAGTATTGAAATAACCCCCCTATCATGGTCAGACCATTTTCGAATTAAATTTTCTCTAAGTGACCACCTGCAACAAATGGTACTTCCTAGTTTGGAAGGAGATCAGAGACAAAAAAAAGCTGACCACTGAGAATTTCCTAGAGACCTTGGACAACTACAGTGTCAAAACAGGTTGACATTTGGAATACACACTTAGCCAAGACCTTAGAGAAAATGGCACCACTGAAAAAGGTTTTGCGCCCCACTAACAAATGCTCACCTTGGTTTACGCTAGAACTTCAGATCCTTAAATGTGAAGGACGGAAACTGGAAAGGAGATGGCATAAATCTCGCCTGGATGAAGACAGGCTAAACTGCAGGAAGCACACAACAAAGTACTGCCAAACCTTAACAGCAACCAAAAAAACAATTATTTCTCTCAATGCATTGCACAGGCTACCAATTCAACCAAGCAGTTGTTCAGTAAACAGCCTACTGCAACCCCCACAACTGAACCAGCCTGCCCAGTCTAAACTGAGCTGCAATGATTTTGCTGCATACTTTGCCAATAAAATTAAAACTCTCCACCAGGATTTACAGGCAATCCCACCCAGTGTTCAATCGGTTAACCAGGAGTGCACAAACTTGCCCCCTCCTGACAGAGACAGATGTGACACTTTTAACCCAATGACAGAGGAGAGCCTTGACAAAATCCTAAGGGACGTTTGACCAACTACCTGCTCCCTTGAAGCCTGCCCATCAAAGACAGTGCAGCAGGCAAGTATGGGCTTCATAGAAGGCACCACAAAAAATTGTGAACTCCTCTCTTTCTAATGGGCAACAACTAACAGCATTAAAAAGGGCAGTGGTTCACCCTTTGCTAAAGAAAAACAACCTTGACCAGGACAAACTTGAAAGTTACCGGCCAGTATCCAACATTCCATTTTTAGGGAAACTTATAGAACAAAGTCTGTGTTCAATTCAATGATTGGCTAGAAGAGAGAAACTGGCTAGATCCATGTCAATCTGGATTCAGACCTGGTTATATAACAGAAACGGTCTTTCTATCTCTACTAGATGATCATCACAGAAATTGAGACAGGGGATTCGCCACGGTATTAGTACTACTAGATTTCTCTACAGCTTTTGACACTGTGGATCATGACATCATTGTAGCACGACTGACAGAAACAGGTATCAATGGAACAATACGTGCTTGGTTCAGATCCTATCAGATAGGCTACAATCCATAATGGTTGGCAGCAACTCATTGCCATCATGGGCACTGACGTGGTATACCACAAGGATTGATGCTGTCACCTATTCTGTTCAATATCTACCCCAAGCCACTAGATGAGCTGATTCGGTCAACGGACACTCAGTTCTACATCTACGCGGATGAGTGCAGCTACTCATACCCATTGAACCTGACTTACCTACAGCTCTTGAATAAACTGATTACCTGTCTAACATCAATTCAAGAATGGGCTAAACAAAACAAACTTTGCCTGAACCCAAGTAAAACTGAGCTTCTCTGGGTCCCTAACACAAGTGGATACATACCCGACATCAAAATCTCTTTTGGGAAGTACGAACTCCCCCTCAAATCACAAGTCAGGAACCTTGGCATACAGTTAGATTCAACACTTACTTTGATTCCCCACTTCCAAGCAACCTTCAAGAACTGCTTCTACTATATGCGACAGCTACGCTGCCTCTCTCCTTAACATCGAGAAGGTAAATCTTATCCCAGTTGTGCATGTCATTATAACATCAAGACTAGATTATTGTTAAAAAAACAGCAGTCCCAGCACAGACCCCTAGGGAACCCACTATCTACCCTTCTCAATTAAGAATACTGACTATTTAACCCTACTCTCTGTTTTAACCAGTTTTTAACCCACAATAGTACACTACCTCCTATCCCATGACTCTCCAATTTCCTCTGGAGTCTTTCATGAAGTACTTTGTCAAATGTCCCTTGAAAATCCAGATACACAATATTGACCGACTCGTCTTTATCCACGTTTGTTCACCCCTTCAAAGAAATGTAATAGATTGGTGAGGCAAGATTTCCCTTTACTAAATCCATGTTGACTGGAGGAAAAGTCCATAATCTGTTACTGAGATGGACATGAGGGAATTCACTGCTTGCATGGAATGTAGCTACTAATTTGGTTTCTGCCAGATACTTGTGACCTGGACTGGTCATTGTTGGAAGCAGGATACTGGCCTTGATGGACCATTGGTTTGACCCACTATGGCTATTTTTATATTCTTCTCTTAAAGTTAAGAATTAAGAGAGTTTTCCATCTATTGTTCTGAGAAATACCCATTTTTCTTTAAACAGATATGAACAGTTTAAACGTTATCTCTTTGTTCAACAGCAACCTTTCCATACCTACATTTTAGGCACACATAATTCTAACTTTCACTAGTTACGTTCTTATTTTGCAGACTGCTCTTTTCTTTGCAGGTGATATTTGATAACACATTTTCATCTCCTAGACATCTTAATAAAAGTGTGCCTCAGTGATGTATTTTCAGCTCTACTTTAATATATTTTTAGTAACTTTTGCCATGCTTATCCAGACACTAGATATATTGGCTTATATATTTATGCAGATGATATCCAGCTTTTAGTAGCTCATTATTTCTCAAACTGTGGAAAAAATTACTTCCTGGATTGCTCAAAATAAACTTCTTCTTAATCCTGTAAAACCTGATGATTTTTTGGATTTCGACAAGTTCAACTGCCCTTCCCCACTACACAAGCTATTTTGAATTCTATTTTTTCTTTGTGTGTTCTGATTGATCGGATCCGGTCTTTTGAATCCTAATGTTTCTTGACTGATCTAGAGATCTTTTTGCTCACTTTGGGCCCCTTTTACCAAGCTTGTAAAAGGGAAGTCTTGTCTTCCTACAGGAAATGGCAAGTAAAGCACTTGCCACTCAGCCATTTTGGGGGGGGGGGGGAGCCCTTACCACCACCCATTGAGGTGGCGGTAAGGGCTCCTGTATTAACCTAGCAATAACTGGGCAGAGTGCGGTATTGCCTGATTACCGCTGTGTACACTCCAGTGCTACAAAAATAAATAATATTTTGTAGCTTTGGAAATGATGGCACACTAGGGGTGGGAAGTACCACCGGGCTGCTGCAGCCTGTGTTGGGCTTACCACTGCTTAGTAAAAGGAACCCTTAGAGAATATTGGGGGATACATGAAAGGAGGGCGTTACAATAATCTTGCCGGCAGAGATCTAGTGCATACACAGTTGTCTTCAATGCCCTGAGGTCAAGTATTGTGTTTAAGACCTAATTTGTCTAAGACATCTTCAGGTCTTACAAAAGATGGTGGTGAAATTTCTTTATGGTGCATGGAAATCAGATCATGCAATCTCATTACTGATAACATGACACTGGTAAGCTATCACTTATAGAATCGGGTTTAAGATGCTAATGCTCACACACCGTGCACTGTTTTCTGGGACTTTATTTATCCTCTTTGTTGATTCCTTACCATCTCATACATCTATCGAGATCCACAAATCAACAGCAGCTCTGGGTCCCACCCTTTACTAAGCTGCGTCTTGATTTTTCACACACTACAGGATTTTGTTGTGCAGCCCCTACTCTTGGGAATTTTCCTCCTTTATCTTTGTGTTCTAAATTTTTATTAGCACAAATTTAAAGTATCTCTAAAGACCAGGTTTTCTCTCTGGCCTTCCCAAGTTCATAATTTTTAAATCTCTTGCTTCTTAGTGTCAACGTTTTCCTTACTTTCCTTATGTGTTCAGTTTATAGGTTACAGTTGGCATCTCTTGGATGATTATTGTTGTATTGTGCCATTCACTTTCCCTAGCTGCTGTGTCCTTTTGAATTTTTGATGCTATTTTGGCTTATTTGATGATTTTTGTATTATTAGTGCTTCCTCTGTTCTGGTAACACTGCCATGTTAATTTATTGAATAGTGGAATAACAAATGCTCAAATAAATATAACTAATCATTGAATTATCTTTCCAGTGGGAAAAATATGATTTTCAGTACTCATGTCTACAGAAAGTTCAAAAGAAATGACTTATCCTATGCTGAGGGAAAGTGGAGTCCAACAGATTTTCAAATTATAATTTTGCGAGTTAATGGGACTTGAATGTCTAAAATATCTGAAATGCTTCCTCCTATTTGTTTTAAAAGTAGAAGTATGTAACTTCATCGCCTGTCCCCTAGTCTTTGTTGTTTTTTAAAGTACAAAGTAATGCTAGTAATGAATAGTTGGAGACTGGAAGTTCTTTGGTGAACATGATTTAGCAGGCTTTAACAAGATTGGAGAAGATGATTAAGTTAGAATAATAAAACTAAGGAAATGCAAGAGTTGTCTGCAAATATATTAGAGAAAAATGTTACTTTATTGATGAATATGGAAAATATAGAAAATTTGGTTAAGTGTTGTAATTTAATAATAGTGATTTTCCCTAAATTGAATAATTATTTGGATATAGATTTGTTTAAACATTATTTGAAAGACGTTTTGGAAGTTCCAGAGCCTTCTCTTTTCCCACTGATTTGTGTATTATTTGCTTTCTAAGCATAAAATTAGAGGAAAGGTTGTTGTTAATAGATTTAAGGTCTTTATTTATTTCATTTATATCCCACATTTTCCCAATCAAATCGGATTCAATGTAGTTAACATATTATTAAACAAACAATACAAATTAGTCAGTGAATACATCAGTATAAAAGACTTCTGGGTTGAATTAAATAATGATTAAATAGAATGTGAATTAATTTGAAAGAATAACATTAGGAAGTGAAAAAGAATGGTAAAGGATACTTGGAGGTGTATTTTCAAAGCACTTAGCCTTACAAAGTTCCATAGGTTGAAGTGTGCTCACACACAGAAATCAAACACAAAGAAGGAGAAGGGGGATTCATCAGGAATGATGCATGTGAAAAGATGGATGCAGTGGGACTCAGAATCAGTGGGTTTGAGGTAGAAGAAGGAGTTGAGACTTCAAGGAGGTGGAAGTAGTAACCCAGCAACACCACTATGGCTAATCAAGGATGGTGCGTGAGAGTAATGAAAACCTTCTTGACAGAGCACCAACAGAAGCAATGATCTCTAGGGAAAGCCAGGTTTCTGCTAAAGCAAGACAGAGGGAATGAGATATAAAGAAGCCATGAACGGAGGCAAGCTTGTTGAAAATAGAGTGGATATTCCACACAGAAGAGCAGACAGGAGGAGGACAGAGATAAGGTTGTAAGGTTGACAGGTTGCAGTACACAGATAGAGAGACAATGTCTTGGAAGGCCAGCATTGGGATTGATGTCTCCAGCTTGTGAAAGGAGGAGGATTAGAGTATGAGATGTGATGATGGTGATAAGCATGCAATGTTCAAAAGGAGAGAGACAAAACATACATGAGAGCTAGAATATTTTAGAGCCTAAGAGCAGCAGATGGTAGAAAAGGGAACGGCTAGTGAGCTAGAAAATGTTGACAGTGGATATGATGGTTGTAATTTGCAGTATGGAAGATAATTGGGAAGGATAAGCAGCACGTGGAGCAGTGGAAGCAAAGAGGAAAAGATTGTACAAGGATAACTAAGATTTTTTAAAAGAAAAAACAAGGGGGTGGAGTTGAACTGTAACAGGAACCTGGGAAAGCTGTTTTCATACAGTTTTTATATGGACTAGAGACAGGGTCTAGGGCCTTTCATTCGTATCAGAAAATCTCTTCCATTTAAAGCTGTATGATCTTCTAATGGAACCTATTCTAGAAGCCAAAAGAATATGACACATGTTCTTATGCAGATTCAGGGAATTGCACATTACTCCCTCAACATCCAGGCTCTAAGGGCTAGGGTTCTGATGTTGGAATATCATAAGTGTTCTCCAATTCTGCATAATAAGAGTTGGTGAATCCTCAACACGATTGGCTCCCTGATGAATAATTTCCACTTATGGAATATCTTGTTTGCTACCTGTCTGTCCAGGGATCATTCCTGTGGTTGAAAGACTCAGTTTAGCTTGTCAGCCATAATGCTGTCCTTTACTGCCATATAAGTGGCTTTAAGGTGTTACGTTCCTCACCTGATTCCAGGCCTGCGCGTCTGATTCACCGGCGAGGTGCGGTCCGGCAGAGCTAGCCGGCTTTTTGATGTTTCTCCAGGATGGGTCTGTTTCAGTTTCCCAAGTCTGGCAGCCATCATCCGGCTTAGAGCACGGGCAGCGGCCATCTTGGCTAGCTCAGGAGGGGGCGGCCATCTTGTATAAACGAGATCAGGAAGGAACGCCATATTTGGTCTTGGGAGGATCTCCTATGGGGACAGCCATGTTGGCTTCACCTGAGTTTGGTTTGCTCAGATTTCTTCACTATTTAAAGCACTGCCTCCAGGCCTTCATTGCTTCGGCCTCATTTGTTCTGAGGACTTGCTGTCGGAGTGCTGTTCACCGACTTCCTTCTGTTCCTGTTTTCCTGTGTACCAGACCTTGGGTAGTTATCTCGGATTTCGTTTGTTTGCTGCCTGCCTTGACTCTGGACTGATTTGACTATTCTTTGCCTGTTGGAGTACTGGTGCTGGACTGTGTCTGTTTCCTGCTATCCTGGTCAGCGGCTGTGCAACCCCGCCGGTTCCTGAAGTCTTGGTGGCTGCCTGCAGCTGGGGGCTCAACTCCCGGTGAACGGTGGTCGCTTCCCAGGTGGAGCTAGGGGTTGTCTGGCTGCCTGACCGAGTGCGGTGTCACTCCATCTCTGCCATGCTCAGTCGGGGCACAGGGGCTCACTACTACCGGGTCATAACAGTAGGTTCATCCTGGGCAAGATGGCCCAATTTCACATCCTGACGGTCTCTTGATAGAGAAAGTAAGATCCTATTCCTTCCTGCTTATTCATTTAGAGCATCTACTATAATAAAACTCACCCTCAACGTTCTGAGGACACTGACGTCAGTGAAGCCAAGCTCTGACTTCCTTCAAAAAGGTTCGAAGGTTCGAGGGGGTGAAGCCACCAAAATCGCTCCGGGCCCCGCCCTCGAGGGCGGAGCAATGGCAGAACAACGAAGGGGTTGGCAGGGAGGGAGGGAGGGAGGCGGGGGTGGGTGGGAAATTGCTCCGGGCCCCGCCCTTGAGGGCGGAGCAATGGCAGAACAACGAAGGGGTTGGCAGGGAGGGAGGCAGGGGGTGGGAAATCACTCCGGGCCCCGCCCTCGAGGGCGGAGCAATGGCAGAACAACGAAGGGGTTGGCAGGGAGGCAGGGGGTGGGAAATCACTCCGGGCCACGCCCTCGAGGGCGGAGCAATGGCAGAACAACGAAGGAGTTGGCAGGGAGGGAGGCAGGGGGTGGGAAATCGCTCCGGGCCCCGCCCTCGAGGGCGGAGCAATGGCAGAACAATGAAGGGGTTGGCAGGGAGGATGGGAGGGGTGGGAAATCGCTCTGGGCCCCACCCTCGAGGGCGGAGCAATGCCAGAACAACGAAGGGGTTGGCTAGGGAGGGAGGAGGGTGTTGGCGACGAAAACCTTGCTAGCGCCCGTTTCATTCTCTGAAACGGGCTTCTTTTACTAGTAGCTATATAATTGCCTGTTTGGATTAAAATGATTTTGTTGGACAACAGATCTCTGAAAGGCTTAAGAATATTTCAAGTGACCCTTAGCTCTAGTGCATGCACTAGGACATTTATCTGGAAAAGTTTTTTTTTTTCTGAACAGAATATAGGATCTGAGCATGAATTACCATCATATGAGCTCCTCTATCCAAACTAGATGTGTCCATGGTAAGGAAAATTTGGGTTGGAGGAATTTGGAAGTAGACTCCTTTGACCAGATTGAAATGGTTTAGCCACAAGGCCAGAGAGTCCCTGAGCTGAATAGTGGTTTGGATAGTGTCTCATGACGTCTGAGTACATGTAGCAACTGAGTACTTAAGATCCACTGGGCTTGCCTCATGTTTAGATGCCTTGGGAGTTATATATACTGTAGATGTCATAAGACCCAATGTTCTCAACATTTTCTTTGCTGATATCAACTGACTCTTCCTTGTTTCTTTCACTACATCAAGATATTGATCCCTTCTTATGGAAGAAAGGCTTTTGCCTGAGTCATACTTGCAGAGACCCTATAAATTCCAATATGAGACTTATGATAGTTTAATATGAACACTACCGACTCAATGATTGGGTGTTTCTATTTACTGATTCTGTGGCATCTTCCTGAGATGTGCCCTTGATCAGCCAATTGTTAAAAAAGGGGAAAACATGCATCCCAAGTTTGCTTATATATTCTACAACCATGACTAGGCATTTTAAAGGTAATTTAATAAATAAGTGCATGTATCAATAGTATATGCATATTTTCCCTCTGTATGAGCCCTTCCAACCTTGGGGCACTGAGAGTCCTCTGAATTACTGGAGGAAAAAGAAAGAAATATTTTTAATCACTACTTTATTTAATGATACAATCCATCTTGGAATGGCCTTAGCCTTGCAATATAAATTGTGTAATTAAACTAAACATGTTTTCCTATATTCTATTTTTGAGTGAATTGAGCTTACTATGATTAGCCAAATTGCTTCTTCACTGAAAGAGCTATTTTGAACCACTGCTAAACAATAATACTCAAAATTAATTTGTTAGATAAATATCAGATGTACAGTCAAATATTTCAAGTTTTCAGCATGTATTCTTATTTATAGTTAACACTTGAGATTTCTATTACAGTTAGAAAAGCCTTACTACTCAGTCTTTTTTTCCTTAATTTCTTTTCTTTCTATATACTATCATAATATTGAGAAGCCCTCAGTAAAAGTCTAATTCTATTCAGGTGATGGCAGAGCAATTCAAAAATATAAATCTATTTTACATTAAAGATCCATTATGGGGAAAAATAGGAGAAATATTTCAAATTTTCAGACTGCTTAGACTTAAAACAGTGGCAAGTAAGTGTGTCTTAGCCTCCTTTGATCATATCTATCTCATAAAATTCATGAAACATAGTAATATAGCACTTGATGGCAGATAAAGACTTAACTGCGCCATAAGAACATAAGATTTGTATCAGGCTTTCGAGGCAGAAACTAGGTTCGTGAGCCCTTGGGCCACTGCCGAGGAGCGGAAGTGGCAGGCAAAACCACCCCACACAGGGATAAGGCAGAACTCCGACAGGGCCAGCTAGACTTCACCTGCACTTGACCACCGTTCCTCAGGAGTTGAGCCCCTGGGTGTAGGTGGCCGGCAGGACTTACTGGACAGGGCCAGAACTGGATATCAGCAGGATACATACAGGGACTAGAACACACAGGGAGGCTAGGCAGAATACTAGACTAGGACTCTCAAACAGACAAGGGACAGAACTGAGAGCTGCAAGCAGCCACTGAAACAGGGAAAAACACTGATAGATAAGAAACAGAACTGAAAGCTGCCAGGTAGCCACTGAACAAGAAACACAAGACGAACTAGACAAAGACATACAAACAAGAAACAACACTGGGAAACAAACAATACAGTACAAGAAACTACACAAAGACTAAACTAGAATCAGGCAAGAATACAGACTATAAACTGGACTAGGCAGAAGTGCAGCAAGCACCAACAAACCAGGGCCTTAGGCGATGCAAAGGCAAAGCAGAGAGTTTCCAAATGGCTAAAAAGCCCAGCAGCAACTGAGATTCAGCTGCAGCAATCACCAGGCAGCTATGGGTGCTGTGCAGGCTCAAACAAGACAAGCAAGTCTGGCAGGCCGGAAGATCTGGACTGGACTGGGCTGAAGTCTGGAATGGGAAACAGCACACAGACAATCCAATGCAGCCACCAGGTCTGGCCACCAGAGGGCAAGAGGAACACAAACCAAAACACAGGCAGAAAGCATACTGAAACACAGAGAGGCTTAACACACACAGGTGCAATATAGTAGAGTAATCAGAGCCATGCTGGAAGCAGCCAGCACACAGACACAGAGACAGAACTAACTCAGGAAGAACAGACAGAAGCCAGCTGACCGCCGGAAATAAGGTGAGCCTGAGAGGGGTCATGACCACAATCGTGACAATTTGCCATATTAGGTCACATCAAAGGTCCCATCTTGCTCAGTATCCAACTTCCAACAGTGGCCAATCCAAGTCACAAGTACCTGTCAGAATCCGAAAGATTAGCAAGATTCCAGGCCTCTTACCCCCAAGGGATAAGCAGTGTCTTTCCCATCTCTAACTTGATAAAGGTTTATGGATTTCACCTCCAGAAATTTGTCCAAAGCTTTTAAAATCCTAGCTACATTAACAACTTGACCTACATCTTCTGGCAAAGAGTTCCAGAGCTTAATATTTCTCTTATTTTAAATCTACTACCACTTTATGTCATGGCTTGTCTCCTGGTCTTTGTACTTTTTGAAACAGTAAACGATCAATTTGTGTTAACCTGTTCCATTCCACTAGAGGATATTATAGAGCTCTATCATATCCCCTCAGCCATCTCTTCCCCAAGCTGAAAAGCCCTAACCTCTTTAGCCTTCCTCATATGAGAATTGTTTCATTCCCTTAAATATTTTTTTTTACCCTTCTCTACATCTTTTCTAATTCTGCTATATCTTTTTTTGAGATGCAACAACCAGAATTGCACAAAGGTGTGGTCTCACCATGCAGTGCTACAGAGGCATTATGATATTCTTTGTTTTATTCCTTTCCTAATAACCTGTAACATTTTCTTTGCGTTTTGGGCTGCCATGGCACAATGATTTCAATGTATTGTCTACAATGACACCTAGATCCTTTTTCTGTGTGGTGACTTCTAATGTGGAACCTAGAATCATGTAGATATAATTTTGGCTATTCTTCCCAATGTGCATCACTTTGTACATGTCCTCATGAAATATTTTCAGCCATTTGGATGCCCAGTCCTCCTGTAATTTCTCACAGTCCGCATGTGATTTAATAATACTGAATAATTTTGTATTATCTGCAAATCTGATCCCTTCACTCATCCTTCCCATTTTCAGTTCATTTATAAATATGTTGAAAAAAAAAAAAACTTCTTCCACTGAGAGAATTGTCCATTTAACCCTACTCTCTATATCTAACCAGTTCCCAATCCACAAACAGGACACTGCCTCTTTTGAGAGACTTTGTCAAATTTTTTGAAAATCTAAATACATTATGGGAATCATTTTCAAAACATAAAAACATCAAAAAAATGGCACTTGGATGGTTTTTGTCCCAAAACGTCCAAATAGCTATTTTTTGACCCATTTTAAGAATTTTTCTATGCAGTTCGTTTGAAGTGTGTCCAAACCACAAAGGGAGCGCTTCGGAGCATGTTGGAGACAGGATTTGGGCATTCCTAACACTTGTCTCCACTTTGACTTCCATGTGTTGTATGTGTGCAGTTTTTATTTAGTATTCTGCTTCTACTTTTGGATTCTGTACACCACCCTGGTGCCTTTTCTCTTGACAAAAGAAACAGGTACTTCATCTCAGGTGGGTACTTGAAAAGACCATGATTTCTGACTGAACACAAGCCACAAACCTTTTCCACTTCCATGTGTATAATCTTCTTGGGAAAAATTCCTTGCCAAAAATAATACTTGTGTTAGATCTAAGGGACACCACTAAGGCGCTCAACATCTGGAATCAATGCGTAGCTCAGCATTTTTCTTCCTTGCTATAGCATTATGGATCCTGTGCCATTACAAAAGGAACTATCTTTAAAGACATTTAAATCTATGTTGAAGTATCACTTTGTTAGCCTATAGTAGTGGTTTCCAACTCTGTCCTCAGGGACCAACCTGGCCAGTCAAGTTTTCAGGATATCCACAATGAATATGCATATGATAGATTTGCATGAACTGCCTTTTTGGTATGAAATCTCTCTGGGATGAGCCTGCCTACCTCCAAAATTGCCCCTTCTATTGTTTTCTGCTACCCTCTTTCCTATCACATATTGTAGTTCCTTCCCTTTACTGTCTCCTTTTACTGCCTATCCTTCCCCCTTCCTCCTCTATTTTTATTTTCTCTCCTCCTACTACTTTATTATTTTTGTTAGCCACTCGGATATTTCTTATGATGTGTGGGATATTAAGCGCTTAATAAACTTGGAAATCACTTTCATGCATAACCATTGTGGATATCCCGAAAAACCGACTGGCCAGGTGGTCCCTCAGAAATGGGTTGAAAACCACTGCCCTATAGCACTTAGTTTTTTTTTTTTTTTTTGGAATGGCAATTCCTGAATTGAGATCCAAAAACTGTTGTTTTTATTATTGGTTGAGTGCAATTCTTGTTATGAGTGACTATCCTGTCCCTAATGGAGTTCCTTTCACATTCTTTTTAACTAACATTTGTTTTATTTCTTTTATTTGTAAATTGCTTTGGCCTGTCCATTCAGAAAAGGCAGTACATCAAGTTGTCCACTGAGGCTAGGAACTGCAGGTTGGGATGTAAAAGAGTTCTCTAATTCTGGGTGATCAGCTCTAACAGTAGCATGAAGCAAATTTATCTTAGCCAATATAGTACCCTATGAGGATCACAGCACCTTTTTCTTCTTGCAGACTGCATGGAGTTCTAACTATCAGAACAGTGGTATTTCACTTCTAGTCTTCCATGGCCATCAATGGGTCAGATTTTCAGGATATCCCTAATGAATATGCAGGAAATAGATTTGCATGCATACAAGCTCTATATATTTAAATATCTCATCACTCTGCTCATTCTTTGTCTAAAGTTAAATTTTGGACTGGTTATTTATGAATACTGTCATTTTATCTGTTAGATACTACACATAAAATACCAATGCAGATTTTTGTCCTCTTTTTGGAACTTGGAAAACGGTAGCCTTAAAACTGATGAAGGGAAAGGGAGGGAAATGGGACTTGATATACCGCCTTTCTGTGGTTTTTGCAACTACATTCAAAGCAGTGTACATAATATATTTAGGTACTTATTTGTACCAGGGGCAATGGAGGGTTAAGTTACTTGCCCAGAGTCACAAGGAGCTGCAGTGGGAATCAAACTCCGTTCCCCAGGATCAAAGTCCACTGCACTAACTACTAGGCTACTCCTCCGAATAGAATGTTGCTTTATATTTTGAATTTATTTATACATCAGATCAAGACATTGGTGATATAAACATTACTCATACTATGAGTTGATGGTCAGAAGCCAGATGTCTCTCCATGCACAGCTGAAAAAGCAGAATCATAGACAGAAACTTTCAAAGAAATTAAACATAGCTAAATCTAAAGATCCAGGAACTCAGGAGGAGTTATATGAACTGACCACACAGCTCATCGCTCTGAATTGCGAGATTCACAATATAACCTACTCTGCATAGGCTGATGGTTGTTGGCTTTTTAAAAAAGGAAACAAAATGACACAAACTGCTCAGGTTTTAGACAAGGGTCACAAACTTTAGAGCACATATATGTGATTCACCCTCCACAACACCCGCCCACCCCTAGGACAACTCTTCACTTATAGTCAGTTACTGTAATTAGGATAACAAGCAAGGAGTGCTCTTTCAGAGTTTTAAATACATTTCATTACCATCTAAGAAGGAAACACTAAATAAATCACACAATATACCATATAAACCAAAAGACATTTTTATAGTAGGCTAACATGCTTAATACGTTAGCAAGTTTTAAATTATTGAAAAACTCAAAAACACTAAGATGGAGTCAGTAGTCCAGTAGCGAGAGGGGTGCTATCCAGTCTTTTGCATTGAGTGTCACATGTATGATTACCTCCCAGTTGATGAGCGGTTATATCTGTGTGCCCGTTGCAAAGAGCTCCTAGCTCTCAGAGAACGTGTCCGTTCTCTTGAGGCTAGAGTAGCAGATTTGGTGGAGCTGAGGGAGACAGAGGAGACCTACAGGGATGTTGTACAGAAGTCCCACCTCCAGTCTGGTAGCCCTTGTGCTACCTTGGAGGAGGGAGGTCTCCTAGGAGGAGAGCATCACCCTGGTGAAGTAGGAAGTATTCCTGTAGCCAGGACCTGCCCACCAGGGGATGTACTATCCTCTCGCACCAAGGATATGTCTCCAAGTGCTGTCCAGGAGGGAAGGATTAGGACAGCTGTTGTACTTGGTGATTTGATCATTAGGCATATAGTTAGCTGGGTGGCTGGTGGATGTGAGGATCGCCTGGTGACTTGCCTGCCTGGTGCGAAGGTGGCGGACCTCATGCCGTCACCTAGATAGGATTTTAGATAGTGATGGGAGGACCCGGCTTTCTTGGTACATGTGGGTACCAATGACATAGGAAAATGTGGGAGAGAGGTTCTGGAAGCCAAATTTAGGCTCTTAGGTAGAAAGCTCAAATCCAGAACCTCTAGGGTAGCATTTTCTGAAGTGCTACCAATTCCACATGCAGGGCCCAGGAGACAGACAGAACTCCGGAGTCTCAATGCATGGATGAGACGATGGTGAGGGGAGAAAGGTTTTAGATTTGTTAGGAACTGGGCAACATTCTGGGGAAGGGGGGCATATTCCGAAAGGATGGGCTCCACCTTAACCAGGGTGGGACCAGGCTGCTGGCATCAGCATTTAAAAAGGAGATAGAGCAGCTTTTAAAACAGAAACTGGGGGAAGGCCAACAGTCACTCAAAAGCGCATGGTTCAGGATAAGGTATCTTTCAAGATATCACCAAAACAAGGAAGATAGGGTATCCTGATAGTGAGGTTTTAAAAGAGATCATAGCAGATCAGGTGTCCTTAAATAAAAATCAGACAAAAGATTGCAAATTAATACTGTCAAGTACTGAGCATGATGTAAATAGGAACAACAAACATAGTTTGAAATGTCTATATGCGAATGCCAGGAGACTAAGAAATAAGATGGGAGAGTTAGAATATATTCAACTAAATGAAAAATTAGATATAATAGGCATCTCTGAGATCTGGTGGAACAAGGATCACCAGTGGGACACTGTCATACCGGGGTACAAATTATATCATAGTGATAGGGTGGATCAAATTGGTGGAGGGGTAGTATTGTATAATAAGGACAGCCTTGAATCAAATAGATTGAAAATTCTGCAGGAAACAAAACAAATCTTGGAATCACTATGGATTGAAATTCCATTTGTAAAAGGGAAAAGGACAGTGATAGGACTGTACTACCGTCCAACTGGCCAGGATGAAAAGACGGATGAAGAAATGTTAAAGGAAATTAGGGACGCAAACAAACTGGGCAACACAATAATAACGAGTGATTTCAATTACCCCGATATTGACTGGGTAATGTAACATCAGGGCATGCTAGGGAGGTAAACTTCCTTGACAAAATTAAGGACTGCTTTATGGAGCAGCTGGAACAGGAGCCGATGAGAGAAGGAAAGATTCTAGACCTACTCCTTAGTGGAGCGCATGATCTGGTGCGGGAGGTAATGGTGCTGGGGCCGCTTGATAACAGTGATCATAATATGATCAGATTTGATATTATCTTTGAAGAAAGTACACATAGGAAATCAAATACGTTAGCGTTTAACTTTAAAAAAGGAGACTATGATAAAATGAGAAGAACAGTGAAAAAATAAACTTAGAAGTGCGTCTGCGAGGGTCAAAAATTTACATCAGGTGTGGATACTGTTCTGTATTAGCAAATGTGTTGAAATGCTTTTGATGAAAACTGCGTTCCTGTTGGCTGTACGATGTGTTTCTCTACCAATAAAAATATTAAAAAAAAAAAAAACACCACCCTGGAAGCCCAGACCAAATATATTCTGCAAATTAAAAAAGGAGGACGGAAGAGGAGATCTTGCAAGGTATTTGTGACCTGGATTGGCCACTGTTGGAAACAGGATGCTGGGCTTCATGGACCTTTGGTCTGTCCCAGTATGGCAATACTTATGTACTTATGTGCTTAGTACTTAAGACCAAACGACAGCCGGCACGGCTAAAAAGTGAGGTGAAGGAAGCTATTAGAGCTAAAAGAAAATCCTTCGAAAATGGAAGAAGGAATCGACTGAAAATAATAAGAAACAACATAAGGAATGTCAAGTCAAATGCAAGGCGCTGATAAGGAAGGCTAAGAGGGACTTTGAAAAAAAGATTGCGTTGGAGGCAAAATTATATAGTAAAACATTTTAAAGGTATATTAAAAGCAGAAAGCCAGCAAAAGAATCGGTTGGACGGCTAGATGACCGAGGGGTAAAAGGGGCGATCAGGAAAGACAAAGCCATAGTGGAGAGATTAAATGAATTCTTTGCTTCGGTCTTCACCGAGGAAGATTTGGGAGAGATACCGGTGCCAGAAATGGTATTCCAAGCTGACGAGTCGGAGAAACTTAATTAATTCTCTATAAACCTGGAGGATTTAATGGGGCAGTTCTACAAATTGAAGAGTAGCAAATCTCCTGGACCGGATGGTATTCATCCCAGAGTACTGATGGAACTGAAAAATGAGCTTGCAAAGCTATTGTTAGTAATATGTAATTTATACTTAAAATAGAGAATAGTACTGGAAGATTGGAGGGTGGCCAATGTAATGCCGATTTTTAAAAAAAGTTCCAAAGGAGATACGGGAAATTATAGACTGGTGAGTCTGATGTTGGTGTTGTGCAAAACGGTAGAGACTATTACAAAGAACAAAATTACAGAGCACATTCAAAAGCATGGATTAATGAGACAAAGCCAACATAGATTTAAACATAGTAAACATAGTAGATGACGGCAGAAAAAGACCTGCACGGTCCATCCAGTCTGCCCAAGAAGATAAATTCATATGTGCTACTTTTTTTATTTGTACTGTCCTCTTCAGTGCACAGACCGTATAAGTCTGGCCAGCCCTATCCCCGCCTCCCAACCACCAGCTCTGGCACAGACCCTATAAGTCTGCCCAGCACTATCCCGCCTCCCAACTACCAGTCCCGCCTCCCACCAGCAGCTCTGGCACAGACCATATAAGTCTGCCCAGCACTATCCCTGCCTCCCACCACCGGCTCTGGCACAGACCGTATAAGTCTGCCCAGCACTATCCCCGCTGCCCAACCACCAGCCCCGGCACAGACCGTATAAGTCTGCCCAGCACTAGTCCCGCCTCCCAACCACCAGCTCTGCCACCCATTCTAGGCTAAGCTCCTGAGGATCCCTTCCTTCTGCACAGGATTCCTTTATGTTTATCCCACGCATGTTTGAATTCCGTTACCGTTTTCATCTCCACCACCTCCCGCGGGAGGGCATTCCAAGCATCCACCACCCTCTCCGTGAAAAAATACTTCCTGACATTCTTCTTGAGTCTGCCCCCCTTCAATGTCATTTCATGCCCTGTGCAGAAAATCGTGCCTCACCAATCTATTACATTACTTTGAAGGGGTGAACAAACAAGTGGATAAAAGTGAGCCGGTTGATATTGTGTATCTGGATTTTCAGAAGGCATTTGACAAAATACCTCATGAAAGACTCCAGAGGAAATTGGACAGTCATGGGTCATGGGATAGGAGGTACTGTCCTGTTGTGGATTAAAAGCTGGTTAAAATATAGAAAACAGAGAGCAGGGTTAAATGGTCAGTATTCTCAATGAAGAAGGGTAGTTAGTGGGGTTCCACAGGGGTCTGTGCTGGGACTGCTGTTTTTTAACATATTTATAATTGACCTAGAGATGGGAGTAACTAGTGAGGTAATTAAATTTCCTGACAACACAAAGTTATTCAAAGTCGTTAAATCGTGGGAGGATTGTGAAAAATTACAAGAGGACCTTACGAGACCGGCAGACTGGGTATCTAAATGGCAGATGATGTTTAATGTGAGCAAGTGCAAAGTGATGCATGTGGGAAAGAGGAACCCAAATTATAACTATGTCATGCAAGTTCCACGTTAGGAGTCACTGACCAAGAAAGGGATCTAGGTGTCATTGATGTTATACGTTGAAACAGTGTGCTGCTGTGGCTAAGAAAGCAAATAGAATGTTAGGTATTATTAGGAAAGGAATAGAAAACAAAAATGAGGATGTTATAATGCCTTTGTATAGCTCCATGGTACGATCGCACCTCGAATAGTGTGTTCAATTCTGGTCGCTGCATCTCAAAAAAAGATATAGTGGAATCAGAAAAGGTTCAGAGAAAGGCGACGAAAATGATAAAGGGGATGGGATGACTTCCATATGAGGAAAGGCTAAAGTGGCTAGGGCTCTTCAGTTTGGAGAAAAGGCAGCTGAGGGGAGATATGATAGAGGTCTATAAAATGATGAGTGGAGTTGAACGGGTAGACATGAAGTGTCTGTTTACTCTTTCCAAAAATACTAGGACTAGGGGGAATGCAATGAAGCTACAAAGTAGTACATTTAAAACAAATCTGAGAAAATATTTCTTCACTTAACGTGTAATTAAACTCTGGAATACATTTTTATGGATGAGAATAAAAAAAATAACATTTCAAAACAAACCTCTAAAGTAGAGCTGCTCAGCTGCCTTCTGTAGATAGTAGGAATAATCAGGCACACATATGAGGGATGTTATCACACCACACTGGGATGGAAGAACTCTTTAAAGCTCAGAACTAATGCAAAGTTCTAAACAATCATGGTTTCAGATATACATATCAAGAAATAATGGAACTCTCAGGGAGGTGTGAATGATTGTATGCCTGATTAATACTGCTGTGTACAGAAAGCGACGATACATACCTGTAGTGGGTATTCTCCGAGGACAGCAGGCTGATTGTTCTCATAAATGGGTCGGCATCCACGGCGGCCCAGGAAACGGCAAATATTTTCAGAGCAAAAATAAAAAAAGTTTTGCCAGAGCCTTCTGGTGCGTGAATCGCACGTGCCATGCATGCGCAGATGACTTCCCGCCCGTCACGTGAGCGTTCCTGTTCAGTTTAATCAAAAAGCAAATAATAAACAAACAACAACTCAAAAGGGGAGGTGGTCGGGTTTGTGAGAACAATCAGCCTGCTGTCCTCGGAGAATACCCGCTACAGGTATGTATCTTCGCTTTCTCCGAGGACAAGCAGGCTGTTTGTTCTCACATGTGTGGTATCCCTAGCAACCAGGCTCACTCAAAACAATGAACATTTGTCAATTGGGCCTCGCAACGGCGAGGACATAACAAAGATTGACCTGAAACCATAAACAACTAACTAAGAGTGCAGCCTGGAACAGAACAAAAATGGGTCTAGTGGGGTGGAGTTGGATTCTAAACCCCGAACAGATTCTGCAGCACCGACTGCCCAAACCAACTGTTGCATCAGTTATCATGCTGAAGGCAGTAGTGAGATGTGAATGTGTGGACTGAAGACCACGTTGCAGCCTTGCAACTCTCCTCAATGGAGGCTGACTTTAAGTGAGACACTGACACAGCCATGGCTCTAACATTGTGAGCCGTGACATGGCCCTCCAGAGTCAGTTCAGCTTGGGCATAAGTGAAGGAAATGCAATCTGCTAGCCAACTAGAGACTGTGCATTTTCCAATGGTGACTCCCCTCCTGTTGGGATCAAAAGAAACAAACAACTGGGCGGACTGTCTAAAGGGCTTTGTCCGCTCCACATAAAAGGCCAATGCTCTCTTGAAGTCCAAAGTGTGCAAACTGCTTTCGCCAGGGCAGGTATGAGGACGGGGAAAGAATGTTGGCAAGACAATTGACTGGTTAAGATGGAACTCTGACACCACCTTTGGCAGAACTTAGGGTGCGTGTGGAGGACTACTCTGTTGTGATGAAACTTGATATAAGGTGCACGCACTACCAAGGCCTGAAGCTCACTGACTCTACGAGCTGAAGTAACAGCCACCAAGAAAACGACCTTCCAGGTCAAGTACTTCAGATGGCAGGAATTCAGTGGCTCAAAAGGAGCTTTCATCAGCTGGGTGAGAATGACATTGAGATCCCATGATACTGGTGGAGGTTTGACCGGGGGCTTTGAGAAAAGCAAACCTTTCATGAAACAAAAAACTAAAGGCTGTCCAGAGATAGGCTTACCCTCTACACAGCGGTGATAAGCACTAATCGCACTAAGGTGAACCCTTACGGAGTTAGTCTTGAGTCCAGACTCTGACAAGTGTAGAAGGTATTCAAGCAGGGTCTGCATAGGACAAGAAAGAGGATCGAGGGCCTTGCTGTCACACCAGACGGCAAACCTCCTCCATTTGAAAGAGTAACACCTCTTCGTGGAGTCTTTCCTGGAAGCAAGCAAGACTCGGGAGACATCCTCTAAAAGACCCAAGGAGGCGAATTCTAAGCTCTCAATATCCAGGCCGTGAGAGCCAGAGACTGGAGGTTGGGATGTAGAAGCGACCCCTCGTTCTGAGTGATGAGGGCTGGAAAACACTCCAATCTCCACGGTTCTTCGGAGGACAACTCCAGAAGAAGGGGGAACCATATCTGACGCGGCCAGAAAGGTGCAATCAGGATCATGGTTCCGCAGTCTTGCACGAGTTTCAGCAAAGTCTTCCCTACTAGAGGTATGGGAGGATACGCATACAGAAGGCCTGTCCCCCAATGTAGGAGAAAGGCATCCAACGCTAGCCTATCATGGGCCTGAAGTCTGGAACAGAACTAAGGGACCTTGTGATTGATCTGAGTGGCAAAAAGATCCACCGAGGGGGTGCCCCATCCTCGGAAGATCTTGCGGACTACACCCATGTTCAGTGAGCACTTGTGAGGTTGCATTATCCTGCTCAACCTGTCGGCCAGACAGTTGTTTACACCTGCCAGATAAGTGGCTTGGAGAAACATGCCGTGACGGCGAGCCCAAAGCCACATCTGGACGGCTTTCTGACACAGAGGGCGAGAGCTGGTGTCCCCCTGCTTGTTGGTAAACTACATGGCAACCTGATTGTCTGTCTGAATTAAGATTACTTGGTTGGACAGCAGATCTCTGAAAGCCTTTAGAGCGTTCCACATTGCTCTTAATTCTAGGAGGTTGATCTTCAGACCTTTTTCCTGAAAAGACCAGGCTCCCTAAGTGTGGAGCCAATCTACATGAGCTCCCCACCCCAGGAGAAATGCATCAGTCGTCAGCACTTTTCGTGGCTGAGGAATTTGGAATGGTTGTCCCATGATCAAAATGGATCAAATTGTCCACCATTGAAGAGAATTCCGAAAGTCGGTGGACAGTTGAATTACATCCTCTAGATCCCCCGCAGCTTGAAACCACTGGGAAGCTAGGGTCCATTGAGCTGATCTCATATGGAGACGTGCCATGGGCGTGACATGAACTGTGGAGGCCATGTGCCCCAGAAGTCTCAACATCTGCCGAGCTGTGACCTGCTGAGACGCTCGAACCATGGACACCAGGGACAGAAGGTTGTCCACCCTTGTCTTGGGAAGACGAGTTGTCTGAGTGTTCAACAGGGCTCCAATGAATTCCAATGAATGAGCTGAGATGGGGCTTGGGATAATTTATGACGAACCCCAGTAGCTCCAGCACCTGAATAGTTATTCACATGGACTCCAGAGCACCTTCCTTTGAGGTGCTCTTCACCAGCCAATCGTCAAGAAATGGAAACACATGCACTCCCAGTCTGCGTAGCGATGCTGTGACTACAGCTAGGCATTTGGTAAATACTCTGGGTGCAGACACCAGGCCAAAAGGCAGTACACGGTACTGAAAAGTGCTGTGTTCCCAGCCGAAATCGAAAATACTTCCTGTGAGCTGGAAGCATCGAGATATATGTGTAAGCATCCTTTTAGTCCAAAGAGCATAGCCAATCATTTTCCTGAATCATGGGAAGAAGGGTGCCGAGGGAAACCATCATGAACTTTTCTCTGACAAGAAATTTGTTCAGGGCCCTTAGGTCTAGGATGGGACGCATCCCCCATGTTTTCTTTTGCACAAGGAAGTACCTGGAATAGAATCCCAGCCCTTCTTCTCCTGGTGGAACAAGTTCGACCACTTGGGTCTGTAGAAGGGCGGAGAGTTCCTCTGCAAGTAGCTGCTTGTGCTGGGAGCTGTAGGACTGAGCTCCCGGTGGGCAATTTGTAGGCTTGGATTCCAGATTGAGGGTTTATCCTAACCGGACAATTTGAAGAACCCACCGGTCGGAGGTTATAAGAGGGCACCTTTGGTGAAAAAACATTAACCTCCCCTCAATCCAGCAAGTCATCCGGTACGGACATGTTTACTGAGGCTATGCTAAACTGGAGCCAGTCAAAAGCCCATCCCTTGCTTTTGCTGGGGAGGCACAGTGGCCTTAGTCGCACGCTGTTGACGAGAATGAGTACGCTGGGACTGAGCCTGGACAGGCTGCCGAGAAGGAGTATACCTACGCCTAGCATAGGAATAGGGAGCACTCCTCTTCTCTCCAAAAAACCTCCTATATGAGGAGGTAGTAGCAGAAGATGCCCGGCGGAGAGAGAGAATCCATAGCATCATTGTGCTTCTTGAGCTGGTCAACCAGATCCTCTACTTTCTCACCAAAAAGGTTATCCCCCCGCAATCCGCTGCTGGACCGAATGATCCAGGTCAGAGACACGCAGCCATGAGAGTCTGCGCATCACTATATCTTGGGCAGCGATCCTGGATGCTACATCAAAAGTGTCAAACGTACTCCTGGCCAGGAATTTTCGACATGTGTTCTGCTGCCTGACCACCTGGCGAAAAGGCTCGGCCTGCTCCGGAGGGAGTGCATCAACCAAGCTAGACAGTTGCCTAACCGAGTTACGCAAGTGGATGCTCGTGAAGAACTGGTATGTCTGGATTTGGGCAGCGAGCGTAGTGGCCTGATACACCTTCCTCCCAAAGGAGTCCAAGGTTCTAGATTCTCTGCCTGGGGGTGCCGAGGCATAGTCGCTAGTACTCTTGGCCCTTCTGAGAGCAGAGTCCATCACCATGGAATTGTGAGGTAGCTGAGACCTCATTAATCCATGCTCCTAGTGGATCTGATATTGGGATTCAGTCTTTTTCGGGATCACAGGATTAGACAGAGGGAACAACCAGTTTCACTTAAGCACCTCCTTGAGTACATTATGCAAAGGAGCCATTGCAGCCTCTCTAGGCGGAGAAGGATAATCCAGGACTTCGAGCATCTCAGCCCTGGGCTCGTCCTCCAGCTCCATAGGGAAGGGAATAGCCGCAGCCATTTCCCGGACAAAGGAGGTGAAGGATAGACTCTCCGGTGGAGAAAGTCTCCTTTCCAGTGGAGGGGAAGGTTCAGAAGGAATCCCATAGGACTCATCAGAAGAAAAGTACCTGTGATCCTCCTCTTCCTCCCACAAACGCTCATCTTCAGTATCGGAGAAGACATCCCTCAGAGCAGTCCGAAACTGAGCATACCTCGACGCCGAGGAACGACATCCCCGATGGTGGTGCCAAGAAGTCGACACCCGCCTGGACTCTGGAGAAGCTTCCTCCACCGACGTCGAAGGGGAGTCGACCTGGGTGGCAGCCGACAATGATGCCGCAGGCGGCACCGAGGTTGGGGACCTCACCACAGGTGAAGGGCCAGATGCCGCTACAGCAGATGGTACAGAACGTGCAAGCACCCCCGACACCTTAGCAGACTGGCGCAGCAATCCTTCAAGAAGCTCTGGAAGCAGGGCCCTGATGCGCTTGTGAGAGCCGCCGTTGGACAAGGCTGCGGGGTCGGAATAGGAGCCAGTGGCAGAATCTGTCGATGCTCGGGAACAGGTACTGGGCTGCCAGAAGACTGACGCATCGGCACCTCTTGAATAGAGGAGGAGTGGTCCTCTCAGTGCCGACGCTTCTCGGGTGCCGATTCCCTCGACACCCCGGAGCTCCCGGCACCATGAGTGAAAGAGAAAGATGATGGTGCTTCTTCGCCTTCGCTTGACGCCTGTCATCGAGACTCCTCGGTACCGATGAGGAAGACGTGGAATCCTCACGTCTCCTCAGGGCCGGTTCTGATGAAGGTCGGTCCCGGGGGGCCTGCATAACAGGAGGCCTCGAGGCCTTACTGCTCCCAGCACAAGTTGGTCGTTCTGCAGCCATTACCTTCGCTCCTGATGTTGATGCTTCCCTCAATGTCGAAGGACCGGAGCGAGCCCAAAAAGCTTCTCTCGTTGGGCTTCTCTAGACGCTTGAGTCCGTTTCTTTATGCAAAGACACAGACTGCAAGCAGCTGGGATATGGTCGGGCCCAAGGCACTGGATACACCAAGCGTGGGTATCGGTACCCAAGATAGTTCGGTTGCACCGTTTGAAGCCGCTTGGTGTCTTCGATGACATGGAAGAAAAAACGGCTTGGGCGAAATCAAAAGATGCGATTGTGTCTTTGAAAAGAAGAAAGGCACAAAAGAATAAGGGGTAAGACCCGAACGAGCAGCCTAAAACACGGCCGCTTTGAACAAGAAAGAAAACTTACAAAAGAGGACTAAAAAACTAAGAAAAAATACGGGAAGGTAAAAGTTTTTTTTTTTTTTTTTAAATGACGCAAATCATTGAAAGACTCTTCCTGGGCCAAAAAAACGAAGAGACGAACCGAAGAACGCTGTCTCTCCACCGCGGACAAGAAAAAACTGAGCAGGAACGTTCACGCGACAGGTGGGAAGTTGTCCACAGTTCGCGCGCCAGAATGCTCTGGCAAAACTTTTTTATTTTTGCTCTGAAAAAAATGCCATATCCTGGGCCGCCATGGACGCCGCCCCACATGTGAGAACAAGCAGCCTGCTTGTCCTTGGAGAAAACACGTTACAGGTAAGCAACTTTGCTTTTTCCATCAACAAGCAGGAAATAATCAGACACCCAAGTGGGTGACTCCCAAACTGAGAGCCACTCGGATTCACAGATAACTTGATTGTTGCATATATCATAAAGACAGGTTGGTCAGTCACTGATGGAGGTCTGGTATAAGCAGTTCTATGAAGTGAGAATCACGTAGCTGCTTTGCATGTGTTGTTCAGTGAAGCAAATTTCAAAAGAACTACAGTAGTCACAGTAGTTCTGATTTGAAAAGGGATCAGGCTGCCAAATATTAAAGGACACAAGTATAAAAGTTCCTACAGATATATAGAATTCCTTCTAAAATAAGGGACAAAATCTAAATGCTGGAATTAAGGATTTAGTTATTGTATCTTTTTAAAACAGACAATGATGTGTTAGTTACTGTGTATTACTATATTTGATTATGATCATAAAGGTTTAAATAACTATAATCCCATCTTGAACGTAGCTCTACACTGGAAATAGGCCTTCCAGTTTGGGGCATTTATATTTTTCCCAGTATTATACAAAAGATTTTGTTAAACATGAAGCCTTTTGTAAAATATGCACAAGGATGTGCATGTGCATTTGCTAGCATTTATAGATGAAGCATCCATTTTAGAACCTACACATGCAGAAAAAGAGCAGCATCATTCAGGGTTTTACACATATAAGCTCATGAGTAGGCACCAGTTTTGCAATATACAGATGTAATTATTGGTGCTTGCACATCTGTGTATCATATTTTAAAAAGTTGCATGTATAAGAGTAACCAGTTAGGAAGCCGAGCCAAATACCTATTTGTACAGAATTACTGAGGTAGTAGCAGATACCATAGAGTTTAGTACAAAGAGCCCAGATACAATCAGGTAGCTAGCACTTGCATGTGTCTAGGAGCATATACAAAAGCTATGGTGGAAATTAAAGTATGTGCATTTCTTAATGTAAAATGGAAATATATGTACTTATTTTGTTATTTATTTAAAACATTTCTAGGCGGGTTACAATAAAAACAAAACCAGAATAAAAACAATATAAATAGTTATAAAATGCATTATACAAAAGTTTTTAACAAAAAAGTGTGTTTTCAGTTACTTCTGTAATATTCCTCAAATGGTCAGGCAAATTATTCCACAACATCGGACCTCTGAAAATGCAGTACTTTTTGAGGTGGCATAATGCACCTCTCAATTATCTAGTAGGCAAAACAGTTGTTTCTGTTTTAAATGCAAGGCACAGGGAGGCCGATAAAACCTAAGCAGGTCTAAAATATTGAGCAGAGACTTAAAAAACAAAATCAACAGTGTAAAATCAACTCGATAATGCACAGGAAGACAATGCATGGATTTCAAAATAACTAATCCCAACCATCATATGAGCAGCTCACCCAAACCATGCCCCATCAGAATTTCTGCTTCCTAGCCATCTACATGTATAAACTGTGGCTTTCTGAAATTGTGCAACTCTAATCTTTCCATGTATATATGTCTGAAAATGATCACCTACATTTTGTTCAATTAAAAAGCATATCCCTTTGAAATGTTTTTAAGCCTTTAATGACTCAGGTATATTTTCTAGTTTGTGTTAACACATGTTATTGGGCAATTAATGCAAACTAAATTCCAATAATGCAAGTTAAAGTATGCTAGTGCATCTTTAATATATAAAAACAACAACAAAAAAGAATAAAGAGCTATGGGTAGTAGAAAATAAGCCACACTGCAAGCAAATCAGCTGAATTAGCATTTAAAAGGATTAACCTGGCTGGTGATTACACCTCTGCAAGTGAAGTTGGTGTTTACCTTGCCATGTGAAAGTTCAGTAGGTATTAACTTTCTTTCTTTTTTTTTTTTTGTAACTTAAACTTTTATTCCATTTTCAATTCAATCTGCAAATAATAACCTCAGCACGGTTTGCAAAGAGACGCAGCTTGCCAGGATATCTGAAAAATAAGGAATTAACTTTCTCCCCAGGAGCACAAACTCCTGGAGCAAACTGATGTTCCAGGAGATCTGCCAAAAGGACTGTGTTGTTGAGCTAGGAAAAAAAGATGAATTTTCCCCCCCTTCCCGTGTGAATGCCGAATTCCATGGGGGTCTAGTAGTATAGGAAATCTCTCCGGTGGCAAGTTTTATTACAAATTTTGAAATACTATCATTCATTGGGCATCACAGCAGTTTACAAACAGCAGCTGAACTAATAGTTTATTTTGCTTGCAATTTTAATATTATAATTACCCTTCTGAGTCCTGCCTTCTTTCTTCGTGTTTTTATATAATTGTTGTAAACCACTTAGATGCTTTTGTTATTTGTAGTATATCAAATAAAGGTGAAATGTGAATGTGAAATGAAAGGACCAAATGGGAACAGACAAGAAGAAGATAGAAGATAAAGCCCTGTTGTCAGTAGCGCTTCACACCCCCTCCCCCAATAACCCTCCCATATAATTTCTAAGAATCAAACTTAAATTTCCTAAAGCTGCAACTCATTTTGTCATAATTCCCCAATCATGCCCTAGCAATATCCTGCTATCCACAGGCTCAAATTACTTTAAACGTAAGGGGCTGAGTATAGTTAAGATCTCACCATGTCAGGAAATAACCCCAATACCCCTCTTGAAACCTACCTTAAGCTCCCTAGGGTCTACTGGGGGCAGAAGCAATCTCCACTCATTGCTCTCTTGACAGAGCCGTTCCTCAAAATGGTGCTACTTGTCCTCTAGCAGTACATCAGACATAAGAACATAAGTGTTGCCATACTGGGACATGCTACTGGCAAGTCAGATGCAAAGCATTAATAAAGAAGGCTAAAACAGAATTTGAAGAGAAACTTACTGCAGAGGCTAAAACTCAAAGTAACAACTTTTTCAGGTACATCAGAAACGGAAAGCTTGCAAGGAAATCCGTGTGACCGTTAAATCACGACGGAGCAAAAGGGACGCTCAGGTAGGACAATGCCATCGCGGAGAAACTGAATGAATTCTTTGCTTCGGTCTTTACGGAAGAAGATGTTAGAGATCTGCCTGTACCGGAAATGGTTTTCAAGGGTGATGATGCAGAGGAAATGAAAGAGATCTCTGTGAACCTGGAAGATGTACTGAGTGAAACTGACAAATTAGAGAGTAATAAATCTCTTGGACCGGATGGCATACATCTAAACGTACTCAAGGAACTGAAGCATGAAATAGCTTATCTGCTGTTAGTAATAGGCAACCTGTTGTTAAAATCGTCCATAGTACCTGAAGACTGGAAGGTGGCCAATATGACGCCAATTTTTGAAAAGGGTTTAAGGGGTGATCTGAGAAATTACAGACCGGTAAGCCTGATGTCAGTGCTGGGCAAA
Source organism: Microcaecilia unicolor (assembly GCF_901765095.1). Taxonomy (NCBI): domain Eukaryota; kingdom Metazoa; phylum Chordata; class Amphibia; order Gymnophiona; family Siphonopidae; genus Microcaecilia; species Microcaecilia unicolor. The sequence continues at coordinate 457,230,452 of NC_044033.1, read as the reverse complement.
ATAGTGGAAACTATTATAAAGAATAAAATAATGGAACACGTAGACAAATATGGTTTAATGGGTCAGAGTTAGCATGGGTTCAGTCGAGGGAAGTCTTGCCTCACCAATTTGCTTCATTTCTTTGAAGGCATGAATAAACATGTGGATAAAGGTGAGCCGGTTGATGTAGTTTATCTAGATTTTCAGAACGCTTTTGATAAAGTTCCTCATGAGAGGCTCATGAGAAAATTAGAGAGTTATGGGATAGGAGGCAAGGTTCAGGTGTGGATTAGGAATTGGTTATTGGACAGAAAACAGAGGGTAGGGTTAAATGGTCATTTCTGTCAATGGAGGAGGGTGAACAGTGGAGTGCAGCAGGGATCAGTACTGTGACTGGTGCTATTTAACATATTTATAAATGATAAGGAAATCGGAACGAGTGAGGTGATTAAATTTGCAGATGACACAAAACTATTCAAGGTTGTTAAAATGTGTGTGGACTGTGAAATATTGCAGGAAGTCCTTAGGAAATTAGAAGCCCGGGCATCCAAATGGCAGATAAAATTTAATGTGGACAAATACAAAGTGATGCACAGTGGAAATAATAATCCGAATCATAGTTACCTGATGCAAGGGTTCACTTTGGGTATCAGCACTCAAGAAAAAGATTAGGTGTCCCTGTAGATAATACGCTGAAATGTTCTGCTCATTGTGCAGCAGCGGCCAAAAAAGCAAACAGGATGCTATTAATTATTTAGAAAGGGATGGTGAATAAGACCGAAAATACTATAATGCCTCTGGTGCGACTGCACCTTGAGTATTGTTTTCAGTTCTGGTCGCCATATCTCAAAAAAGATATAGCGGAATTAGAAAAGGTTCAAAGAAGAGCGATCAAAATGATAATGGGGATAAAACTCTTCTCGTATGAGGAAAGGCTAAAGAGGTTAAAGCTCTTCAGCTTGGAAAAGAGATGGATGAGGGGAAATATGATTGAGGTCTACAAAATCCTGAGTGGTGTAGAACGAGTAGAATTAAATCGATTTTTTACTCATTCCAAAAGTTCAAAGACTAGGGGACAACTCAAGGAAGTATATGGAAATACTTTTAAACAAATAGGAGAAAATATTTTTTCACTCGATGAATAGTTAAGCTTTGGAACTCTTTGCTGGAGAATGTGGTAACAGTGGTTAAAGAATCTGGGTTTAAAAACAGTTTGGACAAGTTCCTAGAGGAAGCCACTGCTTGCTCTGGGTTTGGTAGCATGGAATGTTGCTACTATTTGGGTTTCTGCCAGGTAGTTGTGACTTGGCTTGGTCACTGTCGGAAACAGGATACTGTTGGTGTGACCCACTATGGCTACTCTTATGTATGTTTTGCCTGATCACATCTTCCTTTGCTTCAAAATACTAGGCAAACTGATTAACAGCTTAGGATATACACCTTTCAGCTTTAGAATGCTGTATAGTTGCCTTCTTGACCAGCTGAAATAGGTCCCAAGAGAGATTAACTACCTGCATCAGACTTTCAGATATATGCTTCACATCTTTTCCTGAAGTAATCATTTATATTGTCTGAATGCTTTCTTAGATGTCAATTTATTCTTATTAGTAGAGTGGGAATTTCATCTGTGTTCAAACTGTCTTAAATTCCTTTTTTATTGAGCCATGTCAGCTGTATATCAGCATTTTAAATGTGGATATCCTGAAAACCTGACTAGCAAGGAGTACTCCAGGACCGGACTTGGGGAAACACTGATCTAAGATCTCCAGCAGAGGAGAAGATAAATCAGAATTATGAGATGACAGGTGGATACATACTACAAAAGCCTGGATGGGGAAGAACCAAAACCTATCAAGTGAATAGCAAAATGATAGAATCTATTATAAAGAACAAAATTACTGAACACATAGACAAACATAGTTTAATGGTCCAGAGTCTCACCAATCTGCTACATTTATTTGAAGGCGTGAACAAACATGTAAATAAAGTGGAGCCAGTTGATGTGGCGTATCCAGATTTTCAGAAAACTTTTCACATTATCCCTCATGAGAGACACCTGAGGAAATTAAAAACCCATGAGATAGACAGCAATGTTCTATTGTGGATCAGCAACTGTTTTTTAACATATGTATCTATATGTGAATGGAAAAAAACTTAATCCAAATCCAGAGCTCTAAATATTCAGCTTAAAGAGCTGCAAGTATACTGTATCTGCTCCATACTTTACAACAGTACCATCAGTGGCTTTATCCACTCAGAGGTCAATATTCAAAGCGATTTAACCAGCCAGAAATGGTTCCTGGTCAGTTGCTTGTTTGGGGCTAACCACCAATTTTCAATGGCATTTATTTTATTTATTTATTTATTCTTATACCCCACAATTAACCAAAACCAAGTTTCGGTTCAATGTGGCTTACAATCAACAGTCAAGGATTACACTATTATTAAACACTTACAATCAGATCGAAACACTTGGTAACAGTGTTGATTAACCATAAAACTTTTTGAAAAAAGGTCTGTAATGAAATGCCTAGCCACTCGCCTGGGGTTACCCTGCGGCCATTTAGAGGGCCTATCCCCAGCACAGCTCAGGTCCACTGGCACCTGCTGCTTGTGCTCTACACTAGCACCCTCCCCCCCACCGGCAGGGTGCCAAATGCCTCTGGGTGCGTCTCCTGCTTTCAAATTATCCTCAGTGATTTGTAGGTTACTGGGGACACATTCCCAGTGGTCCCATAGTTCCCAGAAAGAACTCACAGACCCAACATACAAACCACCAGGATTCTTTATCAGTCCAGAGAGCAGAAGCAATGAACTGAATAGTGTTTATTGTCTTAAAAATATTGAACAGTGAAACATAAAAAGTGCAATCAGCAGACAATAACAGGTAACTGAAATATGGATCAATTATAAAACTATCTAAACATTTGTTTACTTTCTAAAAAGTACCTGGGAAGATCAGGACATATAATTGTTCACTGAGCCTCAGCAAAGAGATCTTGCTCTCTTTTCTTCCTGGCTAGGACTGGAGCAAAAGCCAGTACTCCAGGGTAATTTCAAACTCCAGGCCAATCGGAGCCCAGAACAACAACAACATTTGAAAATAGCTGGTTACATCACTGCAGGCACTTCCTATTATCTGTATGCTAACTTAGGGGTCCTTTTACAAAGGCGCGCTGAAAAATGGCTTGCAGTAGTTTAGGCATGGGTTTTGGGGGCATGCAGAATCATTTTTCAGCACACCTGTAAAAAAGGCCTCTTCTCCTCTCCCCCCCCCCCAAAAAAAAAAATTGACGTGCGGTAAAATCAAAATTGCCGCGCGTCCATTTTAGGTCTGAGACCTTAACGCCAGCCATAGACCTAGCGGTAAAGAATTTGGCTGGTAATGACCTGCGTGCGTCTGCTATGCACACTAAAATTGAAATTATCGCAAGGGTCATGAGGTAACTCCAATTTGGCGTGCGTTGGGCGCACATAGGCGCTTAAGCGGCTTAGTAAAAGGGGCCCTAAAAGAAAGAATGGCCATTCCTCAACAGTTTTAAACATAAACATGCACCACCTGCTGGCCAAACTAGAGAAATACACTTCAAGAAATACCCAATACATTTTACAGGTTTAAAACACACTGTTCTGTCACAGATGTGTTTTTAGTTTTCTTCAGAAATGGAGGTAATTGATGCTTCTTGTGACAATCAGGGATTACAGTTGCTGTTATACATTTACAGTCAGCATGCACATTTAGTACCAATATTGATTAGCCATAAAACTTTTTGAACGATGCATTTTTAGTTCTCTAATTATCTATGCTTCTTATGGCATTAGGAATTGAGTTTCACCATTTGGAGCCCAGATAGTTAAAACCCGCTGTATAATTGGACTTGTAGGTTATGTTTCTGCATTTGGGTAGGTGGAGCAGTAAGTACTCTCTTGTTCCTGGACACGCATTTCTTGGTGATAGTTCAATCAGGTCTAACATGTAATTAGGAGACAAATCGAACAATATTTTGAAAATTATCATGCCAGTTTGAAGATTAGTCTGGCCTTTATTGGGAGCCAGTGTAGCATGACTAACAATGGTATTACTCTGTCATATTTTGACTTTTTGAATATTAGTCTTTCTGCCGTGTAAGTCTGCAGCGATTTCAGCATGATTTCTTTATATCCTACATAAGCTGCATTGCAGTAATCAAGTTGGGGTAATATTAAAGATTGTACTATTAGATGGAATGTTTGTCTTGGAAAATAGTGCCTGATCCTTCTCAGTTTTCACAGAGTTTTGAAGCTCTTTGATGTGACTGCTAAAATCTGATTTTCGAGAGGTAAATGTTTATCAAGAATCATTCCTAATATTTTTAGTTGTGGTTCTATTGGTCTATTGTAAAAGTTTGGTAGGAAGTGGGATTATGTGAGGTGGTTAGTACCAGGAATTTGGTTTTATCTCTGTTTAATTTCAGTTTGGAGATTTTGGCCCAATTTTCCATGAGGTCTAGACCTTCTTTTATCTTGCCTGATAACTCTGAGATGTTACTAAAAGATACATATATGGTGACATCATCAGCATATATAAATGGGTTAAACCCATGTTTTCTAATTTCTTCCCGAGTGATGCCATCATGATGTTAAAAAGTATAGGTGAAATTGATCCAAGCTGCCACTGTACCACTGATTCCCATATTGTCTAGCAGGGTCATTAGTGTTGTGTGGTCTACTACATCGCAAGCTGTACTGATTAGCAGCACGCTGAATGTGAAGAAGCCCATTCAGTTCCCATGGGCTACTCTCTGCATTCAGCGTGCTGCTAATTGGTAGCGCTGCTTTGTAAAAAGAGCCTTCAGTTTTTTCCACCACTACTTCTACATCTGTATTTATATATTTCTCTATATTTTTTGAAGGTTATCATGTAACAATATTTCAGTAGAAAACAAGAGTTTTTTGTGTTCATTTAGCATTCTGCTTTAGTTTGGTCCCATTGTGGTGCTGTAAAATGATAATATAAAGCAGCTGAATTGCACACAAACTATGAAAGCTATTTAAAAAGGGATGTCTGGTGCTTGGTCTTAGGCATGTTTATACAGGATGGCATTTTTTGATGCACCTGCTTTGGTGCATTCTTTAATCAAAATTGATTTTAACATTAAAAAAGTGATTATTATGTAAGCTTGAATCTGTATGTCATTTCCTTCCCTACTTTTCCTGTAAATTGAAGATAAAAAGCAAATTGAGAGGAAACTACAATTAGAATACTTCCAACAACAGATGACTCAGCTAGCACCTGAGAATTTGTTGTACTTCTGTGTACAGGACTATGAACTTCCTGTTTCAATAAAATACCAAACAAGTTGTGTTTCCTTTACAAATAAGCTATTACATCAAGTCCTGTTCCTATACTCAGTTTTTTGTCTGTGATCCAAGATTTTCTTTGGCAAATGCAAAGTCATTCTAATAAAAGTATGGAGAAAAACAAGAATCATTCATCATGCTAGCAACTGTACTTATAGTGCAGAAAAAAAACATCCTTATTTTTATGACCTCTAGATTTTAAACAGATCAATTCCATTCTGGTTAGTTGTCTGGACTTAAATGCAAAGAGTAGTTTTAAGGAACTATCTTTTCTAGAAAACTGTTACATGGATATTTTGAGTTCCTTGATAACATGAAAATATAAAATATTATCAAGAAACCAGTTAAACATGAAACCTAGGATTCTATATATCATGCCTTAATTTCCGTGCAGAAATTGAATAATATTCTATGACAGTGTGCGTAACTTAATTGGTTAGCTAATCAGTGCTGTCAATTGGATGTTAACAAGCAATTATCAGTACTATTTGGCATTAAGATTTACATGCACAGTTTGCTAAGTGTATTCTGTTAACATGGTGCACTTAAATTCTAAAGCGCATAATTGAAAAGGGGCATGACTATAGGTGGGGCATTTCTAAAATTTATGCACTTTGTTATAGAATACACCCACTCTATGCCTAATTTAGGTGTTGGGTTTTATGCCAATAAAACATCATGTGACTAAATTTGGTCTCATGGAGAGGCGCTTAGCATATTCTATATACCATGTGGAAATTTAAGCCTATTGTACAAAATATAGGCATACTTTAGAGAATATTTCTAGGTGTACCTTTTTTCTATGCAGAATTTTCAGGCACCATATATAGAATCTAGCCCATGTAGAAAAGAGCATTTATAAAATTGTTTGGCCAAATGCATGCATATAAGCATGCACACAGAAAAGATGGCACATATGCATGTACCCTGCATAAGCATTCCCAGGGGAGCAGTTTGGACAGAGTGGAGATGACTTATCATGTATGAACGTATTTTATGAAATATGCGGGTATATCCATAGAGAGTAATTTTAGTTTCAATCATTTTTATCACCTTCATAGAAGGTATTTTATAATTGGTTGCCTAGATTGAGAGGTAAGCCCATTTTATAAAGAAACATGTGAGGCAATTCTAGAAAGGTTGCCATAATTTAGGCACACTATTCATATGCATTGCATCCATTATAGAATACTAGCATAATTTGGCATTAACGCATCAACATTTAGGTGTGCCCATTTATGCCATAGCAATAGAAGGCGTATAAATAAAAGCACCTAAATGTAGCACTTAGGAATATAAGAACAGCCATACTGGGTCAGACCAATGGTCCATCAAGCCCAGTATCCTGCTTCCAACAATTGCCAATCCAGGTCACAAGTACCTGGCAGAAACCCAAATAGTGGCAACATTCCATGCTACCAATCCAGGGGCAAGCAGTTGCTTCCCCCATGTTCATCTCAATAACAGCTTATGGACATTTCCTCCAGGAACTTGTCCAAACCTTTTTTAAACCCAGATCTTAATCATATCCCCCCTCAGCCATCTCTTTTCCAAGCTAAGGAGCCCTAACCTCTTTACCCTTCCCTAATACGGGAGGAGTTCCATCCCCTGTATCATTTTGGTTGCTCTTCTTTGAACCTTTTCTAATTCGTCTATATCTTTTTTGAGATAAGGCGACCAGAATTGAAAGCAATACTCAAGGTGCGGTCGCACCATGGAACAATTCAGAGGCATTATCATATTCTTGGTCTTATGCTGAATTCCATTCCTAGCATCCTGTTTGCTTTTTTGGCCGTTGAAACACACTAGGCAAAAGATTTCAGTGTATGCCTACAATGCCACCTAGATCTTTTTCTTGAGTGCAGACTCCTAAGGTAGCTATGATTCGGATTATTCTTCCCAATGTGTATCACTTTGCACCTGTCCTCAATAAATTCCATCTGCCATTTGGATGCCCAGTCTTCCAATTTCCTAAGGTCTTCCTGCAATTTTTCACAATCCACATGTTTTTTGACAACCTTTAATAGTTCTGTGTCATCATAAAAGCATAAAAACAGCCACACTGGGTCAGACCAATGATTCATCTAGCCCAGTATCCTGTTTCCAACAGTGGCTTAGCCAGGTCAGAAGTACCTGGCAGATACCCAAAGAGTGGCAACATTCCATGTTACCAATCCCAGGGCAAGCAGTAGCTTCCTCACATCTGTCTCAATAGCAGACTATATACATAAGTACATAAGTGTTGCCATATTGGGACAGACTGAAGGTCCATCAAGCCCAGAATCCTGTTTCCAACGGTGGCCAATCCAGGTTACAAGTACCTGGCAAGATCCCAGAACAGTACAATACATTTTATGCTGCTTATCCTAGAAATAAGCAGTGGATTTTCCCCAAGGCCGTCTTAATAATAGCTTATGGACTTTTCTTTTAGGAAGCTAGCGAAGCCTTTTTAAAACCCTGCTAAGCTAAATACATTTGCCACATTCTCTGGCAACAATTTTTCCTCCAGGAACTTGTCCAAACCTTTTTAAAACCCAGATACACTAATTTAATCACCTCACTCATAGTTCTGTTTTCCAGATGATTTATAAATATGTTAAATAGCACCGGTCCTAGTACAGATCACTGCGGCACTCCATTATTGACCCTCCTCCATTGAGAGAAATGGCCATTTAACCTTTTCCTGTTTTCTCTCCAATAATCAATTCCTATTCCACAACAGAATGTTGCTTCCTGGTGTGTGCAAATTTTTTCATGTGAGCAACAAGTTTTAAAAACAATTTTTGAGTGACAGTATTAGCAATGCATTTCTGTATATAGCACAAAAACATTTTTATGAGTAACTATGTAAAATCTGTGAGAAACACTCCTAAAATGTATGAGCAATCGCTTATGCGCCCCTCTTAGAGGGAATGTTACCCATGACCTTTTAATTTTCTCTGGAGTCTCTCATGAGGAACTTTGTCAAAAGCTTTCTGAAAATCTAGATAAACTACATCAACCGGCTCACCTTTATGCACGTTTATTCACAACTTCAAAGAAATGAAGCAAATTGGTGAGGCAAGACTTCCCTCGGCTGAACCCATGCTGACTGTCCCATTAAACAGTTTGTCTATGTGTTCCATAATTTTATTCTTTATAATAGTCTCCACTATTTTCCCCGGCACTTACACTCGTAATTTACAGTATTGTATAAGCTATGTGCATTAGTGGGAGTCCCACCTATGCTCCTCCCTCTGTGAATTCCACATTGCATTTATGCACTATGGCAGTTGTGCATCAAAGTAATAGAATACTGTTAAGTGCATGACAAGCAGTTACGCATGTAATTGCTAGTATTCTATAACTTACTTGTGCCTAACTTTAGGTGCCTTGTTATGCAATCAGGGAGATAAACTTCAAGATTTGATTCTTCTCCCCCCCACTACTTCAAACCTAGAGTCCAATTACCCACTCAATCAAGTGGCTTCCATATCATAAAGTGCTAGCAGAAATCCTGCAGGAATCACAGGTAAAATGAACTTTCATACATTTCTACTAGATTGAGAACAGATGCAATTATTTGAATGTTCTAATGTGTGCTTATTAGGTGTTTCATTAGTATTATGCTGACATCATATTACATCTCTGTTATTTGAATTTCAGTGCTGTTAAATGTATATATTTTTGATACTGTTTCAAGGTAGCCTTATTATTAGGTTTTAATTTGCTGTTCTCAAGTTTAGGGGCCCTTTTCTAAGCTGCGGTAGGGCTACCGCATGGGTAGCGTGTGGCAAGACAGCACTACCTTGGGGTGCAATTTTGTGTTTGAGCACCAGAAAATATTTTTCTATTTTCTAGTGCAGGGGTGCGGTGTATGCTTGCCTTGTGATCGGCCATCGACGCGTGCTGTCTGATTACTGCTGGGTTAGTGCATGAGCCCTTACCACTTACTAAATAGATGGTAGTAAGGGCTCAGGCAGAAAATTGCTGCTCACTAATATTTTTATTAGTGCATAAACATTTACAACATCCATTTAAAATAATGGAAATTCTGGCTGCACTAGCAAGTGGTCTCAGCATGCGGCAATTTCATGCACCCATACTACCGAAGGCCACTTTTTACTGCAGCTTTGTAAAAGAGCCCCTTATTGTACTTATGTTTATATTTACTATTGTTATGCTGTTAAAATTGTAAGTTTTATGTTAAATTGTACCTGCTGTGCACCGCCTTGGTTGAATCTCTTCATAAAGGTGGTTAATAAATCTCAGTAAATAAAGTAAAAAATGTACACCCATACAATATGTGCAATTGCAGGCACTTTATAAATTACATGTGTATATCATGACATCACACAAACTCCATCCCAGAAATAGCCTATGCCAAATACATGTAATCTTGCCATTGTCGGTAGTTGTATGAATATGGTACTTTTATAAGAGGCACATACTCTTGAAAATTACTTGACAAAATTACCTTCGTGAAATATATACATACATTTGCACTTTCTTTGCAGCAGGTATACATTTATGCATTGGCATTTGCACAGTATTGGAGCTGGTTCAGGGTGCCTATGTTGCCTTTATAAGATAGCACTCAGTTGTAAGCAGCGCTGCGTATGCCTTGTAGCGCTATAGAAATGCTAAATAGTAGTAGTAGTAGTTGTAAGCAAAGAGGGTAATGTTTGTAAACCATTTTCCTGCCTAAATCACTAGTTTAGGCATGTAAATGGGATTTTATAAAATTAGATCATGCCTAAAAGTACATGTATAATTATATAGCAGATATGCATAGGGGTGGAATTTGGGTGGAGAATGGGTAGGGTCACAATGTTTGCACATAATTTATAAAATACATTTGTATATGTAGAGTACATGCTAACTTTTATACCTCCTCTCAAGCAGGCACAATGTTGACACTTTGAATGCAGGCACTATTGCTGAATTTGTGCTAGTATTTCATTAAGTCACACAGGTGACAGTTTTGGGACTAAAAATGGCCAAAATTGGTGTGACCCATGTATAAGTCAAAGCCACACACAGAGGGAAGTTTGACCCCCCTGTCCAGCCAACAGGTCTTTCTCCCTGACCTACACCCCCCCAACTACACAGATCCAGCATGTCCACTTTGCTGCCCCCACATAGATCCAGCATGCCCTCTATGCTGCACCCCTTAAGCATGTCTTTTTTTCATTGTCCCCTTCCCTGCCCTCCCCCCCTGCTGTGTACCTTCATATCTTTCTTCCATAGAGTGCCAGCAGTGCAGGTACACCTAGTTTGCCTAAGGTCTGCTGCAGAGTGCTTTCTCTGACTCAACTTCCTGTTTCCATATGGGCAGGACAGGTCAGAGGGAGCACTCTGGAGCAGACCTCAGCAGCATAGGTGTACTGCAGCACTGCTGGTGCTCTATGGAAGTCTGATTTGAAGGTACACAGTGTTGGGGGGGGAGGGGGGACTGAGATACCACACTGTGCTTGGCAGCAGTGTTGCCAGGTGGGCGGTTTTACCGCCCAATTGGGCGGTTTTCCGCGACCCGCCGCGGGTAATTTTTGCCCGCGGCGGGGTTGCGGTTTTTTGGGCTCCTTTTGGGTCGTTTGGGCGGTTTTAAAAGCATTTTTTTTCGGCCGCGGGGGGCGGGGTTAGTGACGTTTTGGGCGGGGTTCATGACGTTTTGGGCGGGGCTGATGACGGGGGAGGCGGGGCCGATGACGGGGGAGGCGGGGCCGGTGATGGCGGGGATGGGGTTGATGATGGCGGGGGCGGGGTTGATGACGGCGGGGGCGGGGATGATGACGCGGGGGTGGGGGTGTCAGGGGCGGGGTTTGACTTTGGGCGGGTTTTGGGCTGGATTTGGGCTCGATTGGGTGGGAAAAAATTTTTCCACCTGGCAACCCTGCTTGGCAGAGAGAGCGACAAGGAAGCGAGATCTTCTGCTTCCCACAGGGATGCAGGGAGATTAAATTTCTTAGCCTATGGGGTGTTACCCATAGATAAGACAATCTGGGTTTTTCAGATGCATTTTTCAGCACAAATTTCTCAACTTATAATCAAGTATAAACAGTATTTCTCTTTATAAAATATTGCCAAAATAGGCACCTTCCTGCTCACTTAATTTAGGTGCCTTGTTATAAAATAATCCCCTTAAAGTTTACCCATAGCATTGCTCCTGGGAATTGGATTGAGTTTACATTTATGCACAAAAGAGAGGGGGTTTACTCCTTGCATTGAGCCTGTGCTCTTCTGAAATGAAGGGGAGACGGATCCCAGTGAGCCCCTCAGCTAGCACTGAAGGAAGGTAGGCTACATATACTTTTGAATTTTCAAAACTGTGTGTATATTTTCACTTAGAAAATTAAGTAAACTCCATGGAGTGAAAGGTGTGTGCATAATTTTCTCCACTGCGAGCAGTTATTGGAGGGAAATTTCCAGAAGCATCTACCACGGGTAAATAGCTTTTTGAAAATTGTCCACCTTTCCTTTGGGTAAAAGTACATATTTTACCTTCATTGAGCAGAGGTGTTCCTGAGATTGGGGTAGGGATAGTGACAAGGCAGAGTTTTGTACTTTTAAACCACACATGGTTAAGGTTGGAAAAACTATTCATAGAAAAAGTAGGCATACATTTCTGCCTAAAGGTTATTTATTTATTTGTTGCATTTGCATCCCACATTTTCCCACGTATTTGCAGGCTCAATGTGGCTTACATAGTACCGTGATGGCGATCGTAAATTCCGGTAAGAGAAATACAGAGTGGTCTAGTGTTGATGTTCATAGATGACAGAGTATTTTAAGTGATCAAGGAGAGAGAGTTAGATTTTGTCCAGTTCTGGTAGGAGTTTCGATTGTTTTGCAGAGTTCAGGAGTTTAGGTTGGTTCTTTCTGGTATGCCTTTGTGAACAGGTAGGTTTTTATTATTATTATTAGCATTTGTATAGCGCTACCAGATGCACACAGCGCTGAACACCTGTGACCTGACACAAAGAGACAGTCCCTGCTCAAAAGAGCTTACAATATAGGTTTTTAACGATTTCCAGAAGTTTGTTAGGTCGTGCATTCTTTTTGTGACGTTTGGAAGTGCATTCCATAGTTGCGTGCTTATGTAAGAGAAGCTGGATGCATAAGTTGTTTTATATTTTAGACCTTTGCAGCTTGGGAAGAGGAGATTTAGGTAAGATCGTGCTGATCTTTTTGTGTTCCTGGTTGGGAGGTCTATAATGTCTGCCATGTAGGCTGGTGCCTCGCTATGAATAATTTTATGAACTAGGGTGCAGACCTTGAATGCGATTCGCTCTTTGATTGGGAGCCAATGTAGTTTTTCTCGTAAGGGCTTAGCACTATTGTATTTCGTTCTTCCAAATATGAGTCTTGCTGCGGTGTTTTGGGCAGTTTGGAGCTTCTTCAAGATTTGTTCTTTGCATCCAGCGTAGATTGAAATTGCAGTAGTCTCAGTGACTTAGAACCAATGATTGTACCAGGTTATGGAATATTTCCCTCGGGAAGAATGGTTTTACTCGTTTAAGTTTCCACATTGAATGAAGCATTTTCTTTGTATTTTTCGCTTGGCTCTCTAGCGTGAGGTTTCGGTTGATTGCAACACCAAGAATTTTCAGGTTGTCTGAAACAGGAAGGGTGTAGTCTGGGGTGTTTATATGTGTGGGTTTGTTCGTATTGTGTGGAGATGAAAGGATGAGACTATAATGTGCTTTTTCTGCGTTGAGCTTTAATTGAAATGTATCTGCCCATGAGTTCATGATCTGGAGGCTAAGTTTGATTTCGTTTGAGATTTCTGTTAGATCATGTTTGAACGGGATGTATATCGTGACATCATCTGCGTAGATGTAGGGGTTAAGGCCTTGGTCGGATAGGGCTTTGGCTAGTGGGGTCATCATTAGGTTGAAAAAGGTCGGTGATAGAGATGATCCCTGGGGTACTCCACATTCTGGTTTCCATGGTAGTGATGTGTTCGAGTTTGCCATCACCTGGTATGTTCTTGCGGTTAGGAAGCCGTTGATCCAACTGAGTACACTTCCACTGATCCCAAAGTATTCTAGTATGTTTAATAATATTGTATGGTTGACCATGCCGAACGCACTTGACATGTCAAATTATAGGAGAAGTATACTCTTGCCGGTTGTGATTTCTTGTTTGAATTTGGTTAAAAGAGTGATTAGTACTGTTTTGGTGCTGTGGTTGGAGCGGAATCCTGATTGTGATTCGTGTAGTATTGAAAATTTATTCAGGTAATCAGTGAGTTGCTTGGTTACCATGCTTTCCAGTAGTTTAACTGTCAAAGGGATAGATGCTGCCGGGCGGTAGTTGGTGATAAATAGTAGTAGTAGTAGTAGTTAGCTTTTTTCTTTGAGTCTTTAGGTATTGTGGTGAGAAGTATATTGCCTTTCTCCTTAGGAAAGAGTCCATGTTGTAGCAAGTAGTTTAGGTGTGAAGTGAGGTCTGTTATGAAGTGTTGCGGGGCGGATTTTATTAGGTTGTTAGGACATACGTCCAGTTTACAGAGGGATTTGGCGAATCTGTTAATCGCTTGGGTGATGGTTTCAGCATTGAGGAGTGCAAAGTTTGTCCAGATTCAGTCTGCTGGGTACTCATCCAGGGTTGGGTCTAGACAGTCAGTAAATTTTTTGATATTGATGGTGTTCTATGGTAGCATATTACGTAGGTTCACAATTTTCTCGTTAAAGTAGTTTGCCAGTTTTTCTGCAGATGGGGTGTCTGTGTTGGTTGTGGTAACCGGTGTGGTATCTAGTAAGTTGTTTAAGAGTTGGTAAAGTTTATGGGTGTCTTTGTAGTCTGGCCCTATTTTGGTTTTGTAGTAAGACCTTTTGGTTTGCCTTATTGCATACTTGTATTTTCTTTGCATTTGTTTCCATGTGTTGTGTGTGTATTCATCCTTTATTTTTGTCCATGCTCGTTCTAGCCTCCTAACTTGTGTTTTTAGTTTTTTCAGTTCTTCGTTATACTATGGTATCGAGTTGCGTCTTCGTGAGGTTTTGTTTGTAGTGGTGCTATTTCGTCTAATATATTTTTGCATCTGTTGTCCCAATCTAGTAGATATTATATTGAGTCCGTTTGTGCTGTCCATTCGTTTTTGTAAATCTGTTGCCAGAAAATTACCTGGTCTACTTGGCCTCTCGTGGTGTAGGTTGTACGTTTTTGTTTTTGGTTAAATCCTTTTTTTCGCCATTGTAGGGTTAGGTTTAATTTGTGGTGGTCAGACCATGGTATATCTGACCATTTTGTATTTGATAGTATTAGGCTCTGGTCTGCAGATAGTTTGTGTGTAATGAGGTCGAGTGTGTACCCTTTGACATAGGGTGTTTGCATATTTGGCCAGTTAAGGCCCCATAATTGGAGGAATTCCTTGCATTCTCATGCATTATTGGAGTTTGGGTCTTCGAGGTGTAAGTTTATGTCCCCTAATATGATTAGATTGGAGTTAGCCACACAGGTGTTTGATATGAAATCTATGAAGTGTGATTGGCATTCGTGCCAGTTCCCTGGTGGTCTGTAGAACAAGACACAGTTAAGGTGGTTGAGCAAGGATGTATGGTGGATTCTAACTGAGGCTATTTCGAGGAGGTGTAATGGACTCGGCTATACTTGCTATGGCAAATTGGGATCCATGGATTAGTGCTATGCCTCCGCCTCGTTTTTCTTTTCTAGTTCAGTGAGTGATTTTATAACCTGGGGGGCATAGTTCTAGAATTATGGGGTCCTTTTGATCATGGATCCAGGTTTCACTAATGAATTGTAGGTCCAAGTTCTCTGATGTGATCCAGTCTGTTATTGTTATTACTTTGTTAACTACTGATCTGGCGTTTATATATCGCACTTGAATTATTTGGTAAGGGTCATTTCAGGTCAAATTAATTTTGATTTTTGTTGTCTATTCTCCAGTCGTGTGGGTTTGTTGTGACCTTTCTTTCCTTTGTGCTGCTTTTGTGCGCATATTGGAGATCTACCGTTGTCTTGGTTGTTGTTAGTTTGGTGAGGTATGTTGTATCTGGACAGTCTATTGAGGTTGGGTATTGTGGGTATGATGTTGGTCTCTAAAAGAGGAGTGGTTAGTGTATAGTGTATCAGGGATAGGGAGTAGATTATAAGGAATAGTTTGGCAGTGTTGATTGTGGTGCTGGTATGTTTTGAGCTGATGGTTGATTGTGCTTGATGATTGTGATGTGGGTTTAGTTTATTGGATGGTATCTAAGGATCTGAGGTGGCTCTAATGTTTTGTACCTCATGCGCCGCAATCCCTGTTCTTCTCATCACCAAGTCGCCCCCGTTACCACAGATGATGTGTGTTGGGTCACGCGAAGCTCTTATTTGGCCCACAGCTTTGTTACCGCCACGGGACTGCCCTCGCAGGCTCTCACACCTCTGGCTGCTACTGATGTCTTGAACTCGGTCGCTCCGTGTGTTCGGCCACCGTAGCTCCTATGATCCCAGGACAGCTCCTCTGAATGCTGGTGGTCCTTGTTCCGCTACGCACTAGACTCGGCACGGGTAGGCGGCGGGGGAACTTCCCTAAATGTTGGTGGTCTTTGTGCCATTCTGTTCTAGGCTCAGCACGACGGGCGGCGGGGAACTCCAGGAGCAGAATTGCCAATGGTACGCTCCTCGTGGTGGTCTGCCCGGGGAGGATCGGCCAACTGCCTCGCTCCTGGGTGGCTGACAGATGGTGGGGGAGCTCTGGGAGCTTGATCGGCAGCGGCGGGCTCCTCGTGGTAGTCTGCCCTGGGAGGGTCAGCCGACTGCCTTGCTTCTGGGTGGCTGACCGACGGCAGGGGAACTCCGGGAGCCTGAACGCCAGTGGCTGGCTCCTTGTAGTAGTCTGTGCAGGGAGGGCCAGCTGACTGTCTGGCTTCTGGTGGCTGACAGGCAGGGAAGTAGAGCCAGGCGCATGGCCACAATGATCTCTCCTGCAGCAAGAACAGCCACGATGCAGATCTCCGGCTCCTCACGGACGATGTGCTGCCCGCTTCCGACCGTCTCGAGCAAAAGGCTGAGAACCAGGGGAAGCCAGTGCTAAATCTGATAGTGCGCCTTAGTAAAAGGACCCCTTAGATTGTAAGCCTTCCAGAGACAGGGAAAAACCTACTGTTACTGAATGTAACATATCTTGAGCTACTGAGAAAGGCGTGAGCTAAATTCAAACTCACTCCCCCACCCTAGTCAATTTTCAAAGTGAAAGAAAGTACATATTTTGCAAGATTGTAGGCACTGTGAAAGTTCCTTCCTGGGTGGCAGCAATCATCACATAGTATGGTTTGACAGAAGAACTAAAGTAGATTGAAGTACTGGGTTTCAAACATGCTGGAGTACTTGAAGAAAGGGCTGATGGGGTGGGAGGTCAGTAGAGAAATGGCAAGATAGCTGTCCATACTGAAAAAAAAACCCCTCTATAAAAATGGCAACAGATCTTTATGTAAGAGAAAGCAACAGAAAAAGGAAACTGACATGGTTCTCTAAACAAGTGGCTGAAAAAGTAAAGGCAAAAGAGGTGGTGCTTATGAAATACAAATGAACGTAAGAAGAGGAACATAGAAATTAATACTAAATAAAACTGAAAGCCGCAAAGAAAGAAATATGGCTAGCAAAAGCACAGGCAGAAGAACATATGGCTAGAGATGTAAAGAGAGGTCACAAGACTTTTTTCAGGTATACAAGTGGAAGGAGGAAGGCTAGAAATGGAGTTGTAAGACTGAAATGCTTTGAACTACAAAAAGCTGACATACTATACATCTGCCTTCATGGATGAAAATCAAGGAGAAGAACCTCGGTACATATGAGAATGGAATAGACATTGTACCATTCACAGAAGAAAGTGTTTATGAACAACTTGAAAAACCAGAAGTGGACAAAGCAATGGGGCTGGATGAGATTCATGTCAGGATTCTGAGGGAGTTCAGAGAGGTTCTGGTGTATCCTCTTAAAAATTTGTTCAATAAATCCTTGGAGACAGATGAGGTTCTGTTGGATTAGAAAAGAGCAGATGTGGCCCCTTTTCACAAAAATGGGGACAGAGAAGTGGAAAACTACAGGCTGGTAAGCCTTACTTTGGTGGTTGGAAAGCTAATGGAGGTGCTACTGAAAGGAAAGGATAGTGAATTTCCTAGAAGCCAATGGGGTACAAGATCCAAAGGAACATAGCTTTGTTAAAAGAAAATCATGCCAAATAAATCTGATTGAGTTGACTGGGCGACCAGAGAATTGGATCAAGGACACACACTAGATGTAATTTACTTGGATTACAGCAAAGCCTTTGACATGGTTCCTCACAGGAGACTCATGAATAAACTTAATGGTGAACTAGATTGGAAACTGGTTGACTGACAGATGACAGAGGGTGGTGGTAAATGGAATTTACTCAGAGAAAAAGGTAAGTAGTTCAGTGGCTCAGGGATTGGTATTGGATCTGATTCTATTCAATATATTTATGAGTGACATTGCTGAAGTATTAAATGGAAAAATTTGTCTTTTTGCAGCATTGCCAAGATTTGCAACAGAGTAGATACCCTGGAGGGAGTGGACAACATGAGAGAGGATTTAATTAGAGGCATGGTCTAATGTCTAGCAGTTAAAATTTAATGCGAAAAAGTGTAAAGTGATGTTCTCTGGGTACAGAAATCCAAAGGAACAGTATATGCTAGGGGGTGAGAGGGTGACATGCATGGAACAGGAGAGGGATTTTGGTGTGATAGTGTCTGCATATCTCAAGACAGGCAGTAGTTGTAGTTAGAAGGATGCTACACTGCGTAGAGAGAGGTATAACCAGTAGCAGAAAGGAGGTGTTGATGCCCCTTTACAAGTCATTGGTGATGCCCCAATTGGAGTACTGTGTTCAGTTTTGGAGGCTGTATCTTTTCAAGGACATAAAAAGAATTGAAGTGGTTCAGAAGAAAGTGACATAAGATGTATGAGAAGAGATCTGAAGACCTGAATATGTATACCCTAGATCAGGGGTGGGCAAGCCTGTGACCAGTCTGCCACTGATTTTTATATGGCTTGCAAGACCATGGGAAATATACACAGAAGATATCATTAACCAGAGCGTTGGCAATTTTAAACACTCTGTTTTGCAAATATTTTCAGAGTAGCCACTCTAGCAGTTTGTTTCTATTGTTTTAAATTAAATTTTTACTTATTTCTCATAGGCGGTCCTCTAGAGTTCTATGCATTTCTGGTTCCGACATTAGGTAATGTTGCAGCCCCCTAGTGATAGTATTTATGTGGCCCTCTGTGCATAAAGGCTGCCCATCTCTACCCTAGAGTAAAGGACAGATAGGGAAGATATGACATAGATGTTTGAATACTTGAAAGATATTATTATACACAAACAAATCTATTCCAGAGATGGGAAGCAGCAGAACTAGAGAACATGAATTGAAGTTGCAGAGTGGTAGACTTAGGAGTAACAGTAGGAAATACTTTTTTCATGGAAAGGGTGGTGCATGCCTAGAATGCCCTCTCAGTGGAATGTGGTGGAGACAAAATGGTGATGGAATTCAAAATTATGAAAGATTAACAGAGAGGATTTCTATATAGGAAAAGGATAGAATCAAAACATGGCTGTTGATATATTATGATAGGCAGGAGTGGTGCTTATTTGCCAACTCCAGTAACCTTAAATGGCAGACTGACCCTGTCCAGTGCAATCCAGGATGCATTGAGGAGGGCTGGACATCACCATTTTTCAAGATTGTGGCACCAGAGGCAGGAGCAAGTGGGCATCACTTTTGACTCTCATTAAAGTACAACTCAGGTGGGTTTGGGGAGGCCTGGGGGAGGGGTCAGGGTGCCACTTGACACTAGGGATTTCAATTTTTTTAGTTGGGGGGAGGGGTTAGGTTGGGGCCATTAGAAGCCAGGGAATTTTATTTTAAGTCAGAAGGGAAGAGTGGTAGGGTTGGGACAGTGAGAGGTGGGGAGCCACTAGACTATCAGGGACTTTTTTCAGTTTCAGGGGCAATGTTCAAGTTAGATTGGTCAGGGGAGAGGAAGGGGGGCCTGAAGACACCAGGGACCATTGCATAAAACTATGCAGGACAGGGAAGTCAGGTTGGAGGGGGAGAGAAGGGGTGCTGCTAAACAGTCACTCCTCTCAATCAACCCCTCTATGCTGCACCGGACCTCACAAAACATTTTGCACATTGTGCATGCATCAACAACCATTTTTTTCCACTGCATTGCTGTGGAATTGGTTATGATCACATCATCACTGATTTTAACACAGTGTGCAGTTACAGTTTCCACATGAGTTAACACCCCCAATCAACCCCTTTTTGCATTGCTTGACCTTTAACTTTACATTAACCTTATGCTAGCCATGCAATGCGATTTGTGGTATCTTTCTGAATCGACCTCAGAGTGTGGAAGGGGCTAAGTGACTGTATATATGTAAGGGTGTTGAAGAGGTAGATACATGTGTAGGTTTAGTAGACAGCAGAGTGAGAAGGGATAGTGTGCCATCAGGAGACTGGAGGTAACATAAAAGAAGCCTACAACAATATAGAGAAAAATAGAAGGGGAAGAGGGAGAACTGAGGTAGGTGATGGAGGCAGAACAGTCAGGCCATTGGGGTGCAGGATGGATTACACATAGCTCAAATCATGCCCATTACACATGAGGTGGAGGAATGCAAAACAGCACAGCAGGGGAGGAAAGGATTTATTTATTTATTGTTCACTTATATCCCACAAGATTGGAGGAAAGGATGGGTCGAAAAGAAAGGAAATGGCCATAAAGATGGCAGATGCTTTATAAAATGTGAATCTTCTATGTGTATCAAGGAGGTACAGCATATTAAAGAAGATCAGGAAGAGATGGAAAAGAAGAAGCAAGCTGCACCACAAACAGCAGCAGGGGTATGACCACCCAATGGATGTGAACCTTGACTTATAAGAAAAGTATTATTTTCTGAGAAGATCCTTGTGATGGAGTGCCTGGAGTAAGCCCAGGTTTCCTGAACTGTACTCCCTCACTGGCATTGGAATATTTGGATGAATAGAATTTTCAGTTTACCTTTATCTCTTTGTCTGGCTATTTCTGTAGAGTCTCAGTGCTGCCACCGATGCCCCCACATTACCATAGTCTTTTTGAGAATATCAGCTTGTTCTTTGACAGATACTCTATAAGACTATCCTTTGCAGAAAAGGTGCACATTTGGAAAAAATTTGAAGTTGGCAGACCCAAGGAGAATAGCACAAGTGAAACATTACCAGAGAATTAAACAGGGTCTACAATAAAAGTAGGTAAGACACATCCTTGAAAAGATGACTGAAGTGGCCATACCTGTCCCATTCGTTTTGCATCTCTGGAGTATTACCTATCTGAAATAATAGTTCTGGGCATTATTGTTCATTTCTCCAAGTTCATGGATTTAAAATTGCCAATGTATAAGAAGAAATCTGGTGTTTTTTCTTTATGAGAGCACAAAGTAGGAAGACTCCACTATAAAGTTGAACTACAGGCCATGACCTGTCTATGGAGGCCCTATGAGGATATATACCTAGCAGATAGAAGAGCTTTGGGCTGGCTATGGGCCTAGTAGATGTGGAACCTTAGGAATAGAAAAGAGTAAAATAGCTTTGTATCTTTTAGAATTTCTATTACCAGTGCAACTCAGGTTGTATCAAAGGCACCATGATGGAGGCTGTCCACTTTTTAATCTTATAATCCTGCTTCCCAAGTGATGTGAGTATAGATATGAATATTGGATGCCCTTTCAATTTGTAAGGAAACGTCATACCCATTAGGTACAATGGTAATTTATATATTGCTCTCCTAAGAAGAAAGGATGTTTAGTGTGCTGTAGAAATGATATGGGGACAAAGTTTGTCTCCCGTCCCCTTCCCATCTCCACATACTCAAACTCCATTCTCACTTCGTCCCTGCAACAGTACAAAATCTCATTCATACAAAAAGTGAGCAACTGTCTTATCGAAAATGTGGAACTACTGCGGTGGAGTCTGAGTTTGCTGGAATGGGGTCAAACTTGTGGGGACGGGGTGAGGATAGGGATCAGGGACAAACTTGTGTCACTCTCTAGGATGGTGGTATAGATTCTTGTTCCACTCTTACTCGATGGGGAAGATCTATTTCCACTAGTATGGCATTTTAAAAAAATGTTCTTATATTTAATATCGAGATTATTGTTTTTCCCAGAGTTCCGGGTATGACTCCTAAAGTTTTCCTCAGAAATATTTCCTCAAATTATTACTTTAAAAGGAGTGAAGCCTGTGAAAACTGGGGTTACTTTAATCAGTGGGATTTGAATTAGAGACTTAAGTATATGTATTATTAAATAACTTCTGGTTTTTAAAAGAGAGAGAATGTAATCAGATGTATTATTTCTAACTAATATAGGACAATAAGTATGTTTTCAATGAAATGATTTGACTATACACCGTATTGGCCTTGAAAAAGCCAACCAGATGATCAATGTGGAATAATGAATTAGACAAGTAATATCTGGGGATAATCAGGTTAATACCACGGTTTTTTTCTGTTTACTGTTTAATTGATCTCCTTATCTTGTTTCACTCTCCCTATTTAGTGGTCTAAGGAAGAGAATAGAATTACCTGACTGAAATAATTCCTACATATTACTTTCTCTGTATTTCCAGCAAGTTGTTTTATCGCTTGTAAAAATTTAAATGGTTATAAATAAAAAATGTTAATAAAAATGTTCTTATGATATGAAGCAATGTCCACATAACTCAGTAGTCACAGGAAACCAGTGGTAACTTTCTGAATAGTCTTTTTCCACTTGAATGCCTTTAATGTCTGAAACAAACCACTTGCTGGTTCTGTCATTTCAGAAGAAATGTCTTTTAAGGCCAGTCCTGTATTTCTGAATGGTTGGGGGAGTAGAACAGGGCCAAACCAGATTTTTCTATAACAGTACAAGTGATTCAGTTTTATTTTGAAAAATTATATTCCTGTGCTAGAGTTCTCCACATCATGCATACTTTTTAAAATTCTCCTATTTAGTTCTGAGAGTATTTTTGTGTTTCTTTTTCTTCAAATTTTATTTTTAAGATTTTGGTCGATATAGTAAGTATCAGGCTTATTTTTGAAAGAGATCACTGGCGATCTTCCGACACAAATCGGGAAATGGCCGGCCATCTCCTAAAACCGGCCAAATCAGTATAATCGAAAGCCGATTTTTGGACACACTCGCCGGCATTCCGTCGCGGAGGCGGCTAAACTTCAAGGGGGTGTGTCGGCAGGGTAGTGAATGCGGGATGTGGGCATGCTTACGAGATGGCCGGCTTCAGCTGATAATGGAAAAAAGAAAACCGGTGATGACGAGCATTTGGCTGGTTTTACTTGGTCTATTTATTTTCATGACCAAGTCTCAAAAAGATGCCCAAACTGACCAGATGACCACCGGAAGGAATCGGGGATGACCTCCCCATACTCCTCCAGTGGTCACCAACCCCCTCCCACCCAAAAAAACCCCTTTAAAACATTTCCAGTCGGCCAGCTCGTAAAAAAAAAAAAGGATCTTGCTGATCAGTTATGTTATGACTTACTTGTTCTGGAGTGCTGTATTTTGTGATACTGTTTTGAGAAATGTTCAAGAAAGACTTCATACAAATTAAAAAAGTCCCTGCCGTTCATTTTCTCTTGATGGCCGTGCACTTCCCTTAATAGCCGTCTTTCTCTCCGAAAGTGCACTTCTCTTAATGGCCGGCTTTCTCCCCGAAAAGGGAAATCAAAACAGTTTTTGCTCACAGTTTTTTTAGTAGTAACAGTGGGATTTGAACCAGCCACCTCTGCATTACAAGAGCCATGATGTAACCACTTGGCCACAGCTCCACTTACTTGGCTGTCCCTCCCTTTTGATTATACCCCCCTTCAGGTCTCTCTCAGCCAATCACAGTGCGTTAAGCTGTCTGTGAGTGGCTGAGAGAGACCTGGAGGGGTATAATCAAAAGGGAGGGACACCCAAGTAAGTGGAGCTGTGGCCAAGTGGTTACATCACTGGTCTTGTAATACAGAGGTGGCTGGTTCAAATCCCACTGTTACTACAAAAAAAGCAGTGTGCAAAAACTTTTGATTTCCCTGTTCAGGGAGAAAGATGGCCATTAAGAGAAGTGCACTTTCAGAGAGAAAGACGGCTATTAAGGGTTAAGGGAAGTGCATGTCAGGGACGGCCATCAAGGGAAAATGCACGGCAGGGACTTTTTTCATTTGTATGAAGTCTTTCTTGAACATTTCTCAAAACAGTATCACAAAATACAGCACTCCTGAACAAGTAAGTCATAACATAACTGATCAGCAAGATATAAACATCCAGAAGTACCAGTGCACTATGAATGCTGGCCCCTCCCACGGCCAAATGCCTTGGATTTGGCCGGGTTTGAGATGGCCGGTTCCAGTTTCCATTATCGCTGAAAAACAAAGTCGACCATCTCAAACCCGGTGATCTGTGGCATTTGGCTGGCCCCAACCGTATTATCGAAACAAAAGTTGGCTGGCCATCTTTTTCGATAATATAGTTCCGGCCAGCTGTTGCGGCGCCGCCAAAATAGATTGCCGGCGATCGATTTCGCCAGCGCTGTTTGATTATGCCCCTCCATGTGATCTTTCAAGTAAAAAAAAAATATTCAAACATCTGCCATAACTTGTGTGCAAAAATGAAAGAGTCATTATTTTTTAAAAAAACTTGGTTACTTAAACCAGGAAAAGGCAAACATGCAGCAGCACAAACAGAAAAGAATTTATACATTTACAATGGAACTTCCTATTTATGTATGTCTACCTAAGCATTTGACAACAGTTAAAAACTACATGAGCTTTTGTTTAGCCTTCTCAGCTGTGCACAAGTTTAACATAAGTACATAAGAATTGCCATACTGGGCCAGACCAAAGGTCCATCAAGCCAGCATCCTGTTTTCAACAGTGGCCAATCCAGATCACAAATACCTGGCAAGATCCCAAAAAAGTAGAAAACATTTTAAGGCTGCTTATCCCAGAAATAAGCAGTGGATTTTCCCCATTTTAATAATGGTCTATGGACTTTTCCTTTAGGAAGCCGTCCAAACCTTTTTTAAACCCCACTAAGCTAGCCGCCTTTACCACATTCTCTGGCAACGAATTGCAGAGTTTAATTACACATTGAGTGAAGAAACTTTTTCTCCGATTCGTTTTAAATTTACTACTTTGTAGCTTCGTCGCATGCCCCCTGGTCCTAGTATTTTTGGAAAGAGTAAACAGACGCTTCACATCTACCCATTCCACTCCACTCATTATTTTATAGACCTCTATCATATCTCCCCTCAGCCGTCTTTTCTCCAAGCTGAAGAGCCCTAGCTGCTTTAGCCTTTCTTCATAGGGAAGTCGTCCCATCCCCTTTATCATTTTCGTCACCCTTTTCTGCACCTTTTCTAACTCCACTATATCTTTTCTGAGATGTGGTCACCAGAATTGAATACAATATTCAAGATGCAGTCGCACCATGGAGCGATACAAACGCATTATAACATCATTTTTGTTTTCCATTCCTTTCCTAATAATACCTAACATTCTATTTGCTTTCTTAGCTGCCGCAGCACACTGACCAGAAGGTTTCAACGTATCATCAATGACGACACCTAGATCCCTTTCCTGGTCGGTGACTCCTAACGTGGAATCTTGCATTACGTAGCTATAATTCGGGTTCCTCTTTCCCACATGCATCATTTTCCACTTGCTCACATTAAATGTCATCTGCCATTTAGACACCCAGTCTTGTAAGGTCCTCTTGTAATTTTTCACAAACCTTTTACGATTTAACAACTTTGAATAACTTTGGGTCGTCAGCAAATTTAATTACCTCACTAGTTACTCTCATCTCTAGGTCATTTATAAATATGGTAAAAAGCAGCGGTTCCAGCACAGACCCCTGGGGAACCCCAGTAACTACACTTCTCCATTGAGAATACTGACCATTTAACCCTACTCTCTGATTTCTATCTTTTAACCAGTTTTTAATCCACAATAGGATACTACCTCCTATTCCATGATTCTCCAGTTTCCTCTGGAGTCTTTCATGAGGTACTTTGTCAAACGCCTTTTGAAAATCTAGATACATAATATCAACCGGCTCACATTTATCCACATGTTTGTTCACCCCTTCAAAGAAATGTAATAGATTGGTGAGGCAAGATTTCCCTTCACTAAATCCATGTTGGCTTTGTCTCATTAATCCATTATTTTGAATATGCTCTGTAATTTTGTTCTTTATAATAGTCTCTACAATTTTGCCTGGCACCAACGTCAGGCTCACTGGTCTATAATTTCCCGGATCTCCTCTGGAACCTTTTTTAAAAACCAGCATTACATTGGTCATCCTCCAATCTTTCGGTACCACGCTCGATTTTAAGGATAAATTACATATTACTAACAATAGTTCCACAAGTTCATTTTTCAATTCTATCAGTACTCTGGAATGAATACCATCCAGTCCAGGAGATTTGCTACTCTTCAGTTTGTCAAATTGCCCCATTACATCCTCCAGGTTTATGGAGATTTCATTCAGTTTCTCCGACTCGTCAGCTTTGAATACCATTTCTGGCACCGGTACGTCTCCCAAATCTTCCTCGGTGAAGACCAAAGCAAAGAACATTTAATCTCTTTGCTATGGCTTTGTCTTCCCTGATTGCCCCTTTTACCCCTCAGTCATCTAGCGGTTCAACCGATTCTTTTGCTGGCTTCCTGCTTTTAATATACCTAAAAAAAATTTTACTATGTGTTTTTGCCTCCAACGCAATCTTTTTTTCAAAGTCCCTCTTTGCCTTCCTTATCAGTGCTTTGCATTTGACTTGACATTCCTTATGCTGTTTTTTTAATTATTTTCAGTCGGTTCCTTCTTCCATTTTCTGAAGGATTTTCTTTTAGCTCTAATAGCTTCCTTCACCTCATTTTTTAACCATGCCAGCTGTCGTTTGGTCTTTCGTCCTCCTTTTTAATACATGGAATATATTTGGCCTGGGCTTCCAGGATGGTATTTTTGAACAGCATCCACGACTGATGTAAATTTTTGACCCTTGCAGCCGCTCCTCTACGTTTTTTTTTCACCGTTCTTCTAATTTTATCATAGTCCCCTTTTTGAAAGTTAAACGCTAACGTATTGGATTTCCTGCATATACTTACTACAAAGCTAATATCAAATCTGATCATATTATGATCACTGTTATCAAGCGGCCCCAGCACCATTACCTCCAGCACCAGATCATGCGCTCCACTAAGGTCTAGGTCTAGAATTTTTCCTTCTCTCATCGGCTTCTGTACCAGCTGCTCCATAAAGCAGTCCTTAATTTCGTCAAGGAATTTTATCTCCCTAGCATGCCTTGATGTTACATTTACCCAGTCAATATCGGGGTAATTGAAATCATCCATTATTATTGTGTTGCCCAATTTGTTAGTGTCCTTAATTTCCTTTAACATGTTCATTCTGGCCAGGCGGACAGTAGTACACTCCTATCACTATCCTTTTCCCCTTTACAAATGGAATTTCAATCCATAGGGATTCCAAGATATGTTTTGTTTCCAGCAGAATTTTCAATCTATTTGATTCAAGACCCTCCTTAACATACAACTGATGTATCTATTGAATATACTTTAGACTTCTCAATAATATAACTTCCAAAACAGGCATATTTGCACATCTTTTTCATTTTGTTGATAGATGACTTTTAAAGAAAAATTGGCAAGCATCAATGACTCATAAACAGAAGACTGATAAGTCTCAATTGCACATGGCATTTTTTTAATACAAAGAAAAGAACATGAAAGGAAGTAGTGCATAAACAGAGTCTCATCAGCACCTTGTTTTTTGTGTGAGAGCAGCACTAATACAACGAAGAAAGGCACAAAAGAGGCAATGCTATAACTTGGCGCTAAGATGAGAGCACCACAATGGGGTGCACTTAGCACCAATTCTATAACAGAACTTAGGCACGCCTAAGCTGTTACAGAAAACTAGCACAAAGCCATGTTGGCATACCAAAAATTAAGCATGCTCACTTATGGCAGGTCAAAGGCTGATGTAAGTTGGTGTACCTAAGTGCATCATGCAACACATAACTAACAGTATTCTATAAGTTCTATTCTATTAGAGTTTTATATACTGCCAATTTCCCAAGGGATTTGTAGCAGTTAACCAATCTAAGAAACTCAACAACAGAGTACAATGACAAAAAAATCACAAAAATGAAACAGAATATAAATAACTAGTAAAAAAGCCCCGTTTCTGATGCAAATGAAACGGGGGGGCTAGCAAGTTTTCTTCTGTGTGCATGTGGGAGTGTGTGTGTCCCTGCCCTCTGCCCTCTCTCCCTTCCCCTCTGCTCTCTGTCCCCTCTCCCCTCGGAGTCGAGTCCTTCAGTGTTAAGTTTCCTGCTGTGTTTGTGTTACAGAGATAGTGAGGGCTTCTGCCCTCTCTCCCCTCCCCCCTCCCCCCTCTGAGTCCTTCACTGTTACAGAGAGAGCGATTTGATTTCGTGCTTTGCTGTGTTTTCCTTCACTGTTTGTGTTACAGAGAGAGCGAGGGCGGGGTAGACACTCATGGGGAAACCGGATATCTCTCCCCCTTCACACTTCCGGCTGGAGGCTTCACTTAGAATGTTGGTGGTGCCTTTTATATATAGAGATAATAATAAAACCACTATCTCTCATTTAAACAGAAAAGTTTTCAGGGCTTTCCTAAAGAATAGATAAGGGAGTAGGCTCTTCATATTTAATGGTAACATATTCCATAACATAGGCCCATAGAATAGAAAAGAATCCTCATAAATTGTTTTAAAATGAACATTTTGAGAGAGGGAAAAACTAGTTTCAAAGTCCATAAAAATCCCATACTCCTTTCGGACAATGGAAAAACAAGCAATTCTCCTAATCCCTCCAAATTTAATCCAAAAATTGATCTAAAAATTAGACAGATCACTTTATGCATTAGCATATCAATAGCCAATGCAAATCTTGCAAAGCAGATTACACAGTGTCAAACCAGCCAAGTCCAGAAATAAGTGGCCTAGTGGTTAGGGTGGTGGACTTTGGTCCTGAGGAACTGAGTTTGATTCCCACTTCAGGCACAGGCAGCTCCTTGTGACTCTGGTCAAGTCACTTAACCCTCCATTGCCCCATGTAAGCCGCATTGAGCCTGCCATGAGTGGGAAAGCGCGGGGTACAAATGTAACAAAAATAAAAAACAAATAAGGCTAGCAGTAGTGTTCTGCTTAACTGCAAGTGACTAAGCAATTTGCTGTTAACATCTAAATATAATGAATTACAGTAATCCAGTTGAGGTAAAAAAAATTGCTTGTGCTACGATCCTAAAATCTTCATGTTTCAAAAATGACCTAATCGTTCATAGTTGTCTAAGTTTACAAAAAAAAATCTTTTACTGAGAATATTTATCTCTGCTTATCAAATAACTTTGAGTATAAAATTATACCCAGAACTCTGAAATTGCCTTCTATCTTCAAGATTTCTCCTGAATTCAGAGTTGCCAGACTAGCTTGGATAGTAGTTATAACTGTGAACCACTATCCAGCTGATTTTCGAAAGAGATCGCCGCCCATCTTCCGACACAAATCGGGAGATCGCTGGCGATCTCCTGAATCCGGCCAAATCGGCATAATCGAAAGCCGATTTTGGGCGGCTTCAACTGCATTCTGTTGCAGGGCCGGCGAAAGTTCAAGGGGGCGTGTCGGCATGGTAGCGAAGGCGGGACAGGGGCATGGTTAAGAGATGGGTGTCCTCGCCCGATAATGGAAAAATGAAAGCTGGCCTTCACGAGAATTTGGTCCGCTTTATTTGGACCCTTTTTTTTCAGGTCCAAATCCCAAAAAACTGCGCAAACTTACCAGATGACCACTGGAGGGAATCAGGGATCACCTCCCCTGACTCCCCCAGTGGTCACTAACCCCCTCACACACACACACAAAAAAATTAAAACATTTTTTGCCAGCCTGTATGCCAGCCTCAAATGTCATACCCAGCTTCCTGACAGCAGTATGCAGGTCCCTGGAGCAGTTTGTAGTGGGTGCAGTGCACTTCAGGCAGTTGGACCCAGACCCATCCCCCCTACCCGTTACACTTGTGGTAGTAAATGTGAGCCCTCCAAAACTCACTGTACCCACATGTAGGTGCCCCCCTTCAGCCCTTGGGGCTATGGTAATGCTGTAGAGTTGTGGCCAGTGGGTTTTGGAGGGATTTGGGGGGGCTCAGCACACAAGGGAAGGGTGCTATGCACCTGGAAGCTAATTGTTTTCTTTTTAAAATTTTTTACAAGTGCCCCCTAGGGTGCCCAGTTGGTGTGGTGGCATGTCAGGGGGGCCAGTGCACTACAAATGCTGGTTCCTTCCACGACCAAATGCCTTGCATTTCGCTGGGTTTGAGATGACCGGGCCCAGTTTCCATTATGGCTGAAAATTGGAGCCGGTCATCTCATCTACACCCGGCGAGCGATTTGGCCAGCTCCAAGCGTATTTCAAAAATACGCTTGGCTCTGCTCCTTCGCAGAGCCAGCCCCGAAGATGGTAGTCCATCGATTTGGCCAGCGTTGTTCGATTATGCCCCTCAATATCTTTGTTTTTTGTTTATTTAATTTAAGAAAATGTTGAGTAGCCCAACTATCTATATAAGGGAGCTATAGTTTTTAAGAAATCCCAAGGTATTATTAACATTCTCTAATGCTGCACATAAAAGAAGAATATCATCAGCATAAGAGAGCACAGAGATCTTACTATCGGAGAAAAAAAATGACCTAATGAACTCAAGTAAACATTAAACAGAGAGGGAGAAAGTGGTGAACACTGCAGCCCCCCCCCCCCCAATCCAAGGATCCAGCTAGATGATTTTCCACCTTTATCCTTAACACTGTAGGATCTATTTTTTATAAACTGCTCAAACCAGCCTAAAATGTTGCCAGTGATATCTAGGTAATTTAATTTACATAGAAGAACTGAAAGTCCTGTTTACTAAGCTGCGTTATAGGCTAACCATGTACGCACCTACAATATCCTTATAGGTGCCTACACAGTTAGTACGTGTGCTAATTGCAGGCGTATTAAAAATGCTAACAGGCCTTAGTGATTTATGGCATCAAAGGCTACTGATATATCAAACTGCAACAGAATGACTTGTTGAACCTCTACTTAAGAAAAAATGTCTTTCTTGAGTAGTAAAAACAAGCAGCAGAGTTGTGTGCATCGTTTGGAATACCAAAATTCCAAAGCTCAGCAAAATATAGTTAGCAATCAAACATATAAAAATCAAGCAAACATGTCTCCCTCCTAGAACATATAATAAACCCAAAAGGGGATGGAACAATACTGCCTAAATTTTTGTTATTCATAAAGGGATGAATGACACAATTCCACAACTGATTTACTTCTTAAAAAACTTAAAATATAGATCAAAAAAATTAAAAAAAAATTTTTTTTGGACCGTAAGATTGTAGTGAGTAGTATGGCATATTTTCAAAGCACTTAGCCTTCCAAAGTTCCATAGAAACCTATGGAAATTTGATAGGCTAAGTGCTTTGAAAATATGCCAAATAGTGATGTAGAGATGTAATACAGCTAGAAAAAAAGAAAGAAGAGACGGTTATATAATTGCACATGCTTCTTAGGAGAGGAGTATAACAGGCTTGTTCCTGGTCGTTATGTTAAAATTTTTTTTTCGAAGAGAGGAGACCCAAGAGGGTTCTGCTACATCACATTTCTCACAGCGCACATTTTACATCATACTACCTGAGGTTGTAAAAGACCCCTGAGGCAGGCCTTTGGGCCGAAACACAGCCCTGTCGGGTCATTTTTTATATGAATAAACACATTTTTTGGTATCCTCATTTGTTCTCCTCACTTTTTTGTCTCATATCTCCTTTCTCACAACTGACCATTTAGTAGAATTAACCTACAAAGAGAGAAAATATTTGTTTCTCTGTGAAAGAATTTTAACAGTATTAAAGCTAATGTAGCAATTCTCTAAACAGCTACATTTTGGGTTGGCGGAGGCTTTAGATATATATTTTTCTCATCATGATGCAAATGCAGGCAAAAACTGTGATAATATTTTAGAATTTAGGATGGACTTTTAGATACTACTAGTGAAAAAGGCCCGTTTCTGACAGAAATGAAATGGGCGCTAGCAAGGTTTTCCTCGGAGTGTGTATGTTTGAGAGAGTGTGTGTGAGATTGACTGTGTGAGAGAGAGTGAATGTGCGAGTGTGTGTTTGTGACAGAGAGAGAGTGAGACTGGGTGCGAGTGTGTCTGTGAGAGAGAGAGTGTGTGCGTGAGAATCAGAGTGTGTGCCAGGGGCCCCTCCCTCCCAGTTCCAGGGTCCCCCCTCCATCCCTCCCTCCGAGTTGCAGGGTCATCCCCCCCTCCTAGTTCCAGGGTCATCCCCCCTCCTTCTGAGTTCCAGTGTCCCTTCCAGTTTCAGGGTCCCCCCCACCCTCCCTCAGAGTTTCAGGGTCCCCACCCTCCCAGTTCCAGGGTCACCTTCCCTCCCTCCCTCCCAGTTCCATAGTCCCCCTCCCTCCCTCCCTCCCCCAGTTCCAGGGTCCCCCTACCAGTTCAAGGGTCCCTCCCCCTCCCTCCCAGTTCCACGGTCCTGTCCCCTCCCTTCCTTCCTTCCTCCTTCCTTGGGGGGGGGGGGGTTGCTATTTGCTGTCAACCACACTGCTTCTGGCGACCAGCAGCTAAGTCCTGTCCTGACCCACAGGCAGCTGGAGCTCCCTCATACATTGACAGGCAGCGGCGGGGCTGACACAGCCACGGGCACTTACTTGGATTAACTTTATATTGTTGACAAATGATCAGAAAATACAGAGTTTAAAATTGCAGTTTCTACCACGTAGATTAATTTTTAAAGCTGTTTTAGTGATATTTAATTTAGATTTCATGATATATATACAGATGGGAAGCAGAGTAGACGTGTTTCAGATGGAAGAAGGAAAAAAAACGCCATGTTTCAGATGGAAGAAGGAAAAAAAACCGACAATGTGTATCAGCAGCTCCTAGGTGTGCTTTGTTTTGAGTGTATGGGAATGACAGCTGTGTTGTGGAGTAGAAACAGAGATTAACCAATGGGCTTCCTTGCTTACAGTGTAGTTGATTGTAATCGTCCTGCAGCATGGCTGGAGTCGGGGAGGAGAGGGAGGGCGGTGGAACGGTGAGCGAGTGGTTGCGGGAGGGTGGGTGAGGGGGACTGTGGGCGGGGGGATGGGGTCCAGCGGCGATTTTGCTTGGTTTTGAGTGTATGGGAATGACGGCTGCATTGGGGAGTGGAAACAGAGATTAACCAATGGGCTTCCTTGCTTACAGTGTAGTGTCGTCATTATGACCCGCCCTCGACGTCATCACGTTTGACGCGTGGGCGGGGCAGACACATGGAAAAAAAGAGATCTCAGCCACCTCACTTTTAGAACGTTGGGAAAGTGAGGCTTCATTAGAACGTTGGAGGTGCGTTTTATATAGAGAGATTGAATAGTTTTTTTTCATAAAGTTATACTTGTTCATTAAATTGCTGGTGTCAACTGATGTGATGCTTGATCTATAAAATGTTTCTAGTTCATATGTCTGAAGAACTTATTTATAGTGGTTTAAAGTTTGCTTTCCTGGGATGATTCCAGGGCACCAGGTCTGTGCGTGGTTTTCTGTCAGATATTTTCCTATTTCTTTTTATTTACTGCTCCTAAAAGTAGGATTTTTTCATTCTTTAAATGTTCGATCTTAATAGGAGATATGAAGTTTAGAAGGGGGAGGGGGAAATTTGGGGGGGGGGGGGATCTTTGAAAAAGTTTGTCACAATTTAGATGCTTTTCTGTAACAGTTCTGGTTGTACTTTACATGTTGGAATTGCATTACTTGATTGTATTCCATGTGCCGTGTGACAAACATATTTTTTAATAAATTACTGTACCATTTTTGGAAACATTATTTTTTTTTCTATTTTGTTTTTTTGACTGTTGTGACCTAAGAATGGTACTTAGTTTAAAACATTGAAATCAATAAAAAATAATTTAAAAACATCAAACTAAAGAAACAGAAAGCAGACGCCTGCACTTTAGGCCTCACATAAAATCAGAGACTTGAGATAAAAACAGGAAAACTAAATTACAGCTACAGCAGAGATGGCAACAAAAGAATACAAGAGAAGGCAAAACAGGAAACTCTAATGCGGTGTACTATATTACAGATATGAATGCATTTCTTCAATGCTCAGAGTCTAAGTACACAAACAACCATAAAACTATGGTCATTGCTCTTCACTCACTTTGCTTGAATCATGGTTTAAGACCTGCACTTATCCTTTCTTAAAGTTTGCTACTGTTGTATGATAAAACAATATCTTTTTAGTATCTTTTAGAAGCTGGTACATTCTTTTACTTAAATTAAAAACTTCTAAATAGGGTAGAAACATTTTCTGTGCTTTGAAAAGAAAATTTTAATTCTTGCTTTTCTTCTTCCTCTTCCGCCTCCCCCATAAACATTTAAAATTCAACATTCAGTTCATAAGGATGAGATGAACCCAAGAAGACAAATATTAATCATGATATCGCAATAAAATCAAACAAACTTTTCACAAAAGTTTACTTTTTATATTTAAAGTATCAATATTCTCTATCAGGCTTATTTTCAAAAGAGAAGGGCGCCCATCTTTCGACACAAATTGCAAGATGGGTGTCCTTTTCACAGGGTCGCCCCAAATCGGCATAAATGAAAGCCAATTTTGGGCGTCCTCAACTGCTTTCCGTCGCGGGGATGACCAAAATTCACAGGGGCGTGTCGGAGGCGTAGCAAAGGCAGGGCTGGGGAGTGCCTAACACATGGGCGTCTCGACCGATAATGGAAAAAAGAAGGGCGTCCCTGACTAACACTTGGATGACTTTACCTGGTCCTTTTTTTCTTACGACCAAGGCACAAAAATGTGCCCTAAATGACCAGATGACCACTGGAGGGAATCGGGGATGACCTCCCCTTACTCCCCCAGTGGTCACCAACCCCCATCCCACCTTTAAAAAAAATTAAATATTTTTTCCAGCCTCAAATATCTTACCGAGCTCCATGACAGCAGTATGCAGGTCCCTGGAGCAATTTTACTGGGTGCAATGCACTTCAGGCAGGCAGACCCAGGCCCACCCCCCCACCTGTTACACGTGGTGGTAAATGTGAGCCCTTCAAAACCCACCAGAAACCCACTGTACCCACATGTAAGTGCCCCCCTTCACCCATAAGGGCTACGGTAGTGGTGTACAG
This sequence comes from Microcaecilia unicolor, assembly GCF_901765095.1. Classification (NCBI taxonomy): domain Eukaryota; kingdom Metazoa; phylum Chordata; class Amphibia; order Gymnophiona; family Siphonopidae; genus Microcaecilia; species Microcaecilia unicolor. The sequence continues at coordinate 457,195,883 of NC_044033.1, read as the reverse complement.
TTGTGGGGAGTGGGTTTTGGGGGGTTCAACACACAAGGTAAGGGAACTATGCACCTGGGAGCAATTTCTGGAGTTCACTGCAGTGCCCCCTAGGGTGCCCAGTTGGTGTCTTGGCATGTCAGGGGGACCAGTGCACTACGAATGCTGGCTCCTCCCACGACCAAAGGGCTTGGATTTGGTCGTTTCTGAGATGGGCATCCTCAGTTTCCATTATCGCCGAAAATCGGGGACGACCATCTCTAAGGTCGACCTAAATTTCGTGATTTGGGCGTCCTCGACCGTATTATTGAAACAAAAGATGTTTCGATAAGACAGGTTTCCCCGCCTCTTCGCCAGGACGTCCTCCGGAAAACTTGGGTGCCCCTTTCAATTATGCCCCTCCACGTCATCTAAACTAGTCCTCTTTATACAGGGGTCAAAATATGCAACCAAAAGATATCTGGATAATTTAGTGCCTGCCTGCTGTTTGCTTTCTTCAGTCTTCAGGCTGCCGGTTTGCAACTTCGGTAAAAAAAGAAACGTTTTGTAAGGCAGGGAACACAGCCAGGAAGGAAGCGGGCAGGGGAGGGTGGGCAAGTGCGGCTGGAGGGTGTGTGGGCAAGTGGGGCTGGGTGTGTATGTGGGCAAGTAGGGCTGGGGGTGTGTGTGTGGGCAAGTGGGGTTGTCCTTCTATGTTAAACTGTACAGCGCTGCATAACCCTAGTAGCGCTTTAGAAATGTTAAGTAGTAGTAGTAGGTGTGTGTGTGTGGACAAGTGGGGCTGGGGTGTGTGTGTGTGTGGGCAAGTGGGGCTGGGTGTGTGTGTGTGTGGGCAAGTGGGGCTGGGTGTGTGTGTGGGGGGGGGGGCAAGTGGGGCTGGGCAAATGTGGCTGGGGTTTGAATGATCTCGGGGGCAGGTGGAGGCTGAGGCGAGTCACAGAACATGGAAGGGAGGGGGAGGATAGGGGGCAAAAGAGAATAGTTGGATATAGAGGGGAGGGAGGAGAATCATTCTGGACATGGATTGGATGGGATGGCAGGGCAGGGGAGAGAGGAGAATGGAGAATTGCTGGACATGGATGGGAGGGGAAGGCAGGGAAAAGAGAATTGCTGGACTTGGATAGGAGGGGATAGGAGAGGAGGGCAGGGGAGAGAGGAGAATCGCTGGACATGGAGGGGAGAGAGGAGAATCATTCTGGACATGGATTGGATGGAATGGCAGGGGAGAGAGGAGAATGGAGAATTGCTGGGCAGAGAAGAGAGGAGAATTGCTGGACATGGATGGAAGGGGAAGGCAGGGAAGAGAGAATTGCTGGACTTGGATAGGAGAAGAGGGCAGGGCAGGGGAGAGAGGAGAATCACTGGACATGGGAGGGGAGGGCAGGGGAGCGAGGAGACATGCTGGACATGGATGGAGGGGAGGGAAGATAGGAAGGAGATGCACATGGATGGGATGGCAGGGGAGGAAGGAGAAATGCTGGAAATGGATGGAGAGGAGAGCACAGCAGGAGATAGAGGAGAATTGCTGGACATGGATGGATGGAGGAGTTGGCGGGGAGAGAGGAGAAATGCTGGACATGGAAGAAGAAAGGAGGAAAGTAAAGAAATAAATGGAAAGGAAGCCCTGGAAACGGAGTTAAGAGAACAGATAGAGAGCAGCAGAATCAGACACTTGGACCAGTATGGATAGAAAACAGTCACCAGACAACAAAGGTAGAAAAAATCATTTTATTTTCATTTTAGTGTTTGGAATTTGTCCAATTTGAGAATTTACATCTTCTGTCTTATTTTGCACTGGGTATACTGGAGCTGTAACATCTTACAGAAATGATTTATAATGACAAAAAATCACAAGTTATTGTTTTTCTCCTTTACTAGTATATTTTCAATGATGTCTGTTTATATGCGCTATGGCTGGTATAAGGGGTGTGGCTAATATGGGTGTGGCCATCATAGGGGTGGAGCCATATGTGGTGACCCCGCCCATAATGAGTACCGGCACCTTTTTTTCTACAAAAAAAGCACTGGGGAGATCAGACATGAGCTGTGAGAGAGAGACGGGAGAATACGTCGTCACTGCTCCGTAGATGAAATCAGACTGTCTGGTCATGTGCCATGGCAGCAGGCGGAAAATGCATGTGCACGTGTGGTGTGGCCTTCCAAGGGCTTCTAGAAGTTCTCTGTACTGGGGTTCCATCAATGATGTCACCCATCAGTGAGAATCTGTCTTGCTTGTCCTATGAGAAACACTTTTACAAAATGTTAATACAAAGGTACACTTTGAAAGAAAATTACTGTTCATTTTTCATTGAACACCACTTGTAAAGTACTGTACTTAATAAAAGTATATGCTTGATTGACACAAGGAAATCTGCCACTTCAAAATCAATTAGTGAAATACTATGTTAGTTCAACAGACCTGGCAATTATAGCGAATTATCGCACTATTGTGTACACTTCGGAGGCCTGTGTCTAAATTAACTGTCATCAAGAGATAAATTCATCCATTGATCTTTGCTTACAACACCGGCAAGCCTCTTTGGAATTTGTCTCCAAGTGGGTGGGGGGGGGGGGGGGGGGGAGACTAGAAAGGCTTAAATTGGCTTAGTGTCTGGTCTGTTGGTTTATAGTTCCAATAACAGTTTTTTAAAATACTGAACTGTATATTTATGAATCCTGACCTTATTGTCACAGCGTTGTGAGGAAAAGCATTCCACACAATTACCAGAGAGGGGGAAAACACATACAGTTATCTATTGGAGTTGGCAAATACAGCTATTATTACACACAGTTCCCAAAAAGGATAACACAGTGAATCAGAAAACAAAAGATGATAGAATTTAATGGACCAGGCAATTCAAGAGGTGGAATTCTATAAAGCAGATGCTAACATTTTCATGTGTAAACGTTTAACATGCCAGCATACACATGTATATGTCCACACATATGTGTATAAATGCTGAAAATCTGCCTAACAACTATTCTGTAAATATATACATATCTTACATAGGACGTATTTGAAAGGTTAGCATAGGCAGAGACTGAGTGGAGAACGGGCGGGCAAGCTGATGCTATACCTTTATTGCTCATTTGGGGAGCAATTCTATAAAGTAGGTGCCAACATTCACATGTATAAATGTTTAACATGCTGGCATAAATGTGCCTATATCTAAACATGTGTGTGTAAATGCTGAAAATCTGCCTAAGCTACAGCTTCCCAAACTGTGGGTCGGAAGTCACAAAACCTGTTTTTGAGGTCATGACCTACGCAGGCTCTCCACAGGTGCATACAATTTTATTTGGCTGCAATCATGGGGTCACAGGCATAAAAAGACTGGGAAGCACTGGCCTAAGGAAAGACACAATAAAACAGTGTCATAACAGTAAAGACAAAAAATAACTATCATACAGATACACTGTTAGAGAATATAGTATAATTAGTAGGTATGCTAATATAACAAGATATATGGGTAAATAGGCATTATAAGTGTTATTCATTACTTATTCACTAAAGTTTCAAGGTATGATTCAATAGGTGACCAAAGTTTCTTAATACGCAGAATAGAGCCTGTTTTTTCAGCAGAGAATTTGAACTTCTGATAAAGTAATACTGATTGCCACCAATAATGGACACTGAGGAGCCTTGAAGCTCATATTTTAAAGGTTGGCTTATGCATAGGCAGAGTCTGAATGGAGCAAGGGCAGGACTCACACTTGCACAATACTATGTTATGCATATATCTCTGGCATTTAGGCACGAGCGTTTACATCAGCTCTGGCAAAAGTGGTCATGCTTAAATTATAGGCTTGTATATCGCCTGTGATGTCAGTATTCTATAAAGTGAAGTATGTACCTACTTTCCTTTATAGAACAGACACCACATAAGTGTCCTCTGGGTGCCTAAATATAGGTGTACTGTTATAGAATTATTCTTTTAGGGCCTCATGAACTAAACATTTTTCCCTATAGGCCAGTGGTTCCCAAACCTGGTCCTGGAGGCATCCCATCCACTCAGGTTTTCAGGAGAGAGAGATTTGCATGCAGTGGAGGTAGTGCATAGAAATTTCTCTCAAGAATATTCATTTTGGGTGTCCTGAAAACCTGACTGGCTGGAGTGCTTCCAGGACCAGGTTTGGGAACCACTGCTATAGGCACAAAATGGTAAGAATTCTTTTATTTATGAGGATTTATTTACTGCCTTTTAGAAGGAATTAACTCATGGCGGCTGCGATACCATGAGCGAGGGCGGGCTCAGGGCCCAGATAAATTAATACCACACAGCAGGTTAGGGTGAGTGAAATTAATGTTTATTAAAGGTGCTGGGAAAGGGGGTCGTGTTCAGTTCAAAGGGGAAGGAGAAATCCAATGCAAAACCAGTCTTTGAACAGAAGAATGTCCTCTGTGGCCTGCTCCTGCAGGACTACGGCATGCACCACAGTCTCTTAGTAAGGTAATGGCCTGGTTTGCAGAGTTATTCGTACATTTCTTAGTACTTCACCAGCCAGCTTCAGGACAGATCCAACAAACAAAGCTACAAGGTCCAACTTAACTTTGGCCTATCTGACTGTTGTGGAGGGCATATGCAATAGGTTTTCACTCTTTCTCTCTGAGCCCCCTTAACCCCACTCTGGCCCTGCCTTTCATAGTTCCTGGTTTCAGCTCCACCCCTCCCACCTCAATTCCTCCCTGGGCAGGGCTAAGGGTAATGCGGTGTACAGCAAGATTAGTACATCTGACCTTTAAATTTATAATTTATTTCAGATTCCTAAAAAGCCTACGACAAGACAGAACACATATGACTTACATGGATTAAATTCCCTTGTTTTCCACCCGCTTCTTCATTTGAATGCCTACTCATTCTGGAAGATTCTGAATCTGAAAGAGGGCAATATTCAAAACCACGGGCTCTACTGCCCACTCTCGATACAGATAACATTGGATTTATTGCTCCCCAACAACTATTTGACTTGAGCAGTTCAGAGGCATTTTCAAAGTTGGGGTTAGGTTGGCAGGGGGCAACAACGCATATAATTCTTGCTATCTACAAACAAAAGGACACAAATATCTGATTATTGCCTGAGGAAAAACTATGCAAAAAGCAAAACTACCAATATATTTTTACTTTATTTGTGCAAATTCTGTTGGTAAAATCTATCTGCAGAGATTGCATTACACTGGGCAGTTTTGATTATTGCCCCAAAAGGGCATGAGTATAGAAAGAGTAAGAGTCAGAGTTTCTTTCATTCCTGTACCATTAACCTTCAAGCTTCTTTTAATACCAGTCATTTAACAGAAGTGTCTTTGTATGCACTGTCCTGTCAAACAGAAGCTGTGCAGTTGCAAACTGACAGATAATTTTGTGAGATAATGTCAGCAGGTTCTAGGCATCTGCCCTTGAGAGTGGCTTACTTATATTACTATACAGAATAAAAACATGACTGGCTGGCTACGGGAAAATTACTTCTCACGGGGAATGGAAATTATCCTAAGCACATCTGGCACACAAAACCTGGCAAAATATATATTTTGTCAATGCTGACTCTTCTATGGCATGAATTTTGTTTATACTTTTAATCTGCTGGGAAGTGTATCCTATTTTCAATTTCCAACTATATTTTCAATTAAAAATACAGCAGCGAGAAATGGCTACAATTGGATTTGAACAGACCTCAGTTTATTAAAGATCAAAGTTAGGAACCCATTTTCCAAAATTTAGGGGCAACAACAGTGAAGCACAGTGACACTGCAAAGAATAAATAGGTGGTAAATAAATCCTAATAAATAAATAAATAAATATTAAATGCATCAAACTTCAGTTAAAGTGGCATACATGTCTTACATGTAACACAAGCTTCAAATTCAAATTAACTAATTTCACTTTAAACAGCAAAGTTATTTACTTGTAACAGATATTCTCTGTCATCAGTCATACAAGTGGGTCACAAAACTATGCTTGACCTCTGGTGTTGTTGCCATAATTATATAATCATTCGTACCTGTAACTGCATTAACAATAGAGAACAATTGATGTGAAGTATTATCACTATCATTATTAACTTACTGAAATATAATTTTTTTTAGCTAACTTTACTTGTAAATCACAATACCTTTTCTGTGCTTTACATTGCAGATATAGTTCATCAGTACGTTTTTCCTCCAAATTCTTTCCATCCTTCTTAATTGACATTTCAACATGCGTAATCCCTCATGACACCAACCATAAAACCATTTATCACCACATTTCTTAACTGAAAGTGGAGCAATCATATCCATCTGATCATGTAATGTTTTGTACCAAATATCAGCTTGTTCCTCTAAAGCCCTATCCAAAAAGAAAAGTCATAAATAACTGTTTTAATTTCTCTGGGTTTATTTTCCCTGTGTTTCTAAAACATCTCCTCTTTTCTGACAATTGTATTGAGGCAGGTTGTCAAAAAACCACCATAAAATATATAAATGCGTGGATTGTCCAAAATAGTGTCAGAGAAGAAAAATTAAAGAGACCAAACATCCTTATAGGGTCAGACATAATAAGATCCAGCATATGGTCAGCCTTGAGAGTTGGGAAAGATATCTACCGTCAAAAGCCTAAATCAGTTTCAAAATCTCTAAAATAGGCTACATGTGCATTTTCATTCTCTTCAAAATGAATACTAAAATCCCCTAAGATTACTGTATCTGGGTAGTGTATAATCAAACTTGCTAGAGTTTGATAAATATCCTCCCAAATACCTGCTGGCAATCCCAGTGGGCAATAAAAAAGAGCATAATACAATGGAATGGAAGTAGTTATTTTATTTTACCAATAAGAAGGTCCTTATAAGCAGGGAATGTGGAGGTACCTCTACCATTGGGTATTTTTCATTAAACAAAAGAGCAAAATCTCCCTCTCTTTTAGATGTATGTGAAAAATAAGAATATCCTGGGAGAACAGATTATAGCAGAAATACTTCTTCCCCATGTTTTACTCTAGTTTCTGTTAATCCTAGAACCTGAACCTTGTTACCCTTAAATAATAAATGGTGACCAAAACTCCAGCTAATAAGTACTCTGTACCCAATCCTATCCTAACTTGTCCCATACCAAATTTCTCATTGTCTTTCAAAAAGGAACCCATCTGAGATTAATAAAAAAAAGGAACTTGGGCAAAACCATCATGCTGATTCAAGCCAACTCAACGATGGAGGTGATACCTGGTGGCATCTGTGTGGCTGGTGGGCCTCTTCTTTTCTGAATACCACCTGGCAAGGGTGAACTGACTCCCTATTCGGGATCACTAGTGCCGTGACCATCTGGCACCGCTGAGGACACCCCTAAGTCACTAGGGGGCTTCAACTGTTTGAAATTGCTGGCGCTCCTGTGGTGCATAGCCACAGGTGTGTGGTTGCAGGGCATAGCCAAGGGGGTGCCTTGGCCCTTGAGAGCACCAAGGAGCATTGAGGAGTGGCCAGCCGGTGAAAAATGGGGAAACGTAAGATCAAGCTCAAGACATCCAATCCTACGGTTGGACTATTGGACAAACATTTGTTGCCTTCTGGAACATCAGCATCTCAGGTACTGTCCCTGACTGGGGTGTCTTTGTCCTCTCCAGAACATACTCCCCCCCCCCCTCCATCAGTGACCTGTCGAGATGGGGTATCCTAAGAGGTCTCCCCTTTCCAAATTGGGACTCCTTCTGAGACTCCAATATCAATTGTATCTTTTACTAAATTGCCATCTGCTCTTCCGTCAGTGAGTCTCTTTTCAGAATCTCATGTAGATAGGGACAAGCAGGACACTACTTTGAGAGACTTATGAAAGTCAAATTTACAGATGGAAGGTTTACTCAAAAATGCTGTTTCTCAAACTGCTATTTTCTCACAAGTCGTTGTAGAAAAGTTAGTGAATGTAGACTCAAATATTTATATTTTAGAAAAAAGGTTAGTGGCAGCAGAGAAACAGGTTTCCTCCCGCCAAGCTTTCTCAACATCACAGGTGAAAGATTCATATTCGATGCATATAAAGTTAGAGATGATTGAGAATTCCAGTAGAGGTAGGAATCTGCATTTGTTAAATTTTCCATTTATTTACTTGTTGTTGCCAGAGATCTTTAGGAAGTATATTAAAGAGATTCTTGCTATGTCAGTAGCAGATACACTCACTATAAATTGTTATTTGCCTGGTCAGAAGAGGATGCAAAATGACCAGCAGGGGGTCGATCGACTGGAAACATCTGAGATAGATCTGACTGCTTTCTTAGATTTACAGGATGTGATCAAAGATCGTTCTACACTGCTCGCTATTTTGGCTTCTAATATTGATAAAACTTTGATAATGAAGAAATATTTTCCAAAAAAATATGTTTTTTTGTGGAGCAAAGATCTTTATGACCTTACTTCTCTCTCTGCTCTAGAATTCTCTGCACTTATCTCAGACTTAAATCTTTCACAACATATTCAGGGTTCCACCCACCTTGGGGGCCACACACTGGACTTGATACCCTCACCCACAGAAGTAATCCATTCTCTGAACAAGTTCATAATCTGTCCTTTGCCACGGACGGCTCACTCTCTCCTATCATTTCACTACACCTATCTCTACTGCTGCCCGCTCATCCTCATACCTCACTTTTAGAGATCTTAGTTCTGTCAGTGCTGAGACACTACTTGCTCATTCTGAACTAGATATTGACAGCTTCACCACACTGCTCCTGGATGATAGGCTGACTATGTGGATGTCTTCTCTTCGTATTGCTTTAGACTCCCTGGCACCCAAATAACCTACCTCTCCTTCCACAGCTCTAGTTGCAGGGAAACATGGTTTACCACTGATCTTCAAAGTCCCAAACGACAGCTCAGACAGGAGGAGTGCTGATGGAGACGTAGGCACACTTCCACTGCTCATATGGCATACATGACTATAGGAAATTTATACAAGCTAGCCCTTCTACCCTCAAAATACATTACTACACCAAGAAAATATTGCAAGCACAGAATATTGCTACCCTCTATAATATATTGAAAAATTTTACATGTCCTTGTGTCCTCACAGACTTAGTGAGCTCCTGGCCAACCGCCTCTGCATTAGCGGTTCACTTCAAGCAAAGCTATTAGTACTGCGCCGCACCTTGCCTGCCATCCCTGCTTCGCTCACCTTGCCCCCTCCACCACCCCTATTCCACAGTCTTGCAGTTCTTTTGCTAACTTTAATCTCACAACATTCCACAGTCTATCTCTTGTTATCAGATCTGTAAGAACAACCACTGCTCCTCAGGATACCCTCCCGTCTGACCTTGTGAAGAAGTTCTCTATAGCGTTAGCCCCATTTCTCCTATCTCTGTTTACCTCTAGCCTTACTGGAGGCTATGTACCTACTGGATGAAAAACAGCTACTATAAGACTGAAGCTCAAGGATACTGCCAAATTATCAAGCAGATGTACTAACGTTTGTCCAAATGCAAACCTTTCCTTCACTGCAAAAATCCTGGAATCAATAGTTCACTCACAACTATAGGATTTTTTTTTTTTAGAACAAACAGCAGCACTTCACCCTAACCATATGCCATCATAGCACTGAAACAATGTTAATAGGCCTCACAACCTATACCTCATCACCTAGATCACACCAAATCCGTCCTCCTTTTCTCGGCCACTTTCGATCAAGTTGATCACTCTCTTTTACTACAAAGACTACAAAAGCTGGGAATAGGAGGAATCACCCTTGCTTGGTTCACCTCTTATCTTTCCGATCGTGCTTATACTGTTCAGATTGGTGAATCCACCTCAGCACCTTTCATGATAGATTCATATGTTCCTCAGGGATCCATCTTAGCACCTACATTGTTCAACATATTCCTGGTGCCTCTCCTTACCTTGCTTCAGTCACTCAACCTTACAGTATAAGTCTGTGCTGATGATATTCAGGTTCTGTGCACCATCTGTCCCCTCTGATCCTTTGCAGATTGTAGATATCAATAGCAAATGATCCCATATCACACCCCGGCTTACAGACAACAGGCTTGCTCTCAATTCCGGTAAATCTAAGGCCATTCTACTACTACTATAAATCACTTCTATAGCGCTACCAGTCATACGCAGCGCTTTACAATTGAACATGAAGGAAGACAGTCCCTGCTCAAAAGAGCTTACAATCTAAATCAGGACAAACAGACAGGATCAATAAGGATAAGGGAAGGACAGACAGAAGGACACAAGGATAAGATGAAAGTGACAAGTCAGGTGTCGAAAGCAGCATCAAACAGGTAGGCCTTTAGCCCGGATTTGAAGGCGGCCAGGGATGCAGCTAGACGTAATGGCTTAGGAAGCCTATTCCAGGCATAAGGTGGGGTGAGATAGAAGGAGCGGAGTCTGGAGTTAGCAATGGAGGAGAAGGGCGCAACTAGGAGAGATTTGCCTAGTGAACGGAGTTCTAGGGAAGGAGTGTAGGGAGAGATGAGGGTGGAGAGGTAGTGAGGGGCTGCAGAGTGAATGCACTTATAGGTCAACAAGAGGAGCTTGAATTGTATACAGAAATGGATAGGGAGCCAGTGAAGTGATTTCAGGAGAGGGCTGATATGGGCATAACGACTGGCGAAATATTAGTTGTGCGGCAGAGTTTTGAACAGATTGAAGAGGAGAGAGATGGCTGAGTGGAAGACCTGTGAGAAGCAACTTGCAGTAGTCTAAGCGAGAGGTGATGAGAGTGTGGATGAGGGTTCTGATAGCGTGTTCAGAAAGGAAAGGGCAAATTCTGGCGATGTTATAAAGGAAGAAACAACAGGTTTTAGCAATCTGTTGAATATGGGCAGCAGATGTAAATTCTCAAATTGCAATATTCCAAACACTAAAATGAAAATAAAATGATTTTTTTAAACTTTCTTGTCTGATGACTTTGTTTTTCTAATCATGTTGGTCCCAGTCTCGGATTCTGCTGCTATCTGTTCTCTTAACTCCGTTTCCAGGGCTTCCTTTCCATTTATTTCTTTACTTTCCTCATTTCTTCTTCATTTCTTACCCTACATCCATAAGTAAAAGCTGGGTCCTCCTCCGTGGAATTGACTGGAGGAGGTATAACGTGGATCCAGCTTTTGCCTATTTTCTCCATCCATGTGCAGTTTTCCTCCTCTGTCCTCACCTCCCATCCATGTCCAGCACGTCTCTGCTCTCCTCCACTCCATCCACATCCATGTCCAGCATTTCTCCACTCTTCCCTCGCCTGTATCCATATCCAGCAATAATTCTCTCTCCCCCGCTCCTCTATCCAAGTCCAGCATTTCTCCTCTCTCCCCTACCTCTTGATGCAACCATGTCCAGCAATTCTCCTCCCTGCCCTCCATCCATGTCCAGCGATTCTCCTCTCTCTCCTGCTCTTCTCTCCATCCATGTCCAGTATTTCTCCTCTCTCTTCCCTTGTCTGTATCCATATCCAGCAATAATTCTATGCTGCTCTCCTCTCCATCCATTTGCAGCATTTCTCCTCTCTCCCCTGCCCTCCCCTCCATGTCCAGCAATTCTCTCTTCCCTGCCCTCCCCTCCATATCCAGCATTTCTCCTCTCTCCCGTCCTCCTCTCCATCCATGTCCAGCAATTCTCCTCTCTCTCCTGCCCTCCCCTCCCATCCATGTCCAGCAATTCTCCTCTCTCTCCTGCCCTCCCCTCCCATCCATGTCCACCATGTCTCCTTTCTCCTGTCCTCCCATCCATGTCCAGCATTCTAACAGGACTCTTGTCACACCCTCAGTCCCTGTTCCTCTAGTGGATAATACTAAGATTTTGGGGGTAATCATTGATAACTTGTTAACATTCTCCGTTCAAATCTCAGCTATATTCAAACACTCATTCTAGAAAGTCAGAATGATCCGCACTGTCAGGTCATTACTCCAACCCTCAGCTCTGAATACTCTTGTCCACTCCTCGATAATCAGTCAACTCAACTACTGTAATGCTCTCTACAAAAGAAATAAGATTAATGACCTACAATGCCTCCAATTAATACAGAATACAGCTATCAAGCTAATTATTGGCACAGGAAATACGACCATGTCACACCACTACTGCAGGAGGCCCACTGGCTATCGATTAGGCATCATATCATTTATAAAATTCTTCTCCTAGTATATAAAATCACATCTTCTTGGGAACCTCTATTTCTTGTAAAAATGTAAATTCCATACTGTCCATCATGAACACTAGTTGTCACAACAAAACCGACTTCATGTTCCTTCCTTTAGAGAAATCATTCATGCTGCCACAAGGCCGTCTATCTTTGTGGTTCAGGGTCCGGAGCTTTGGAATTTGCAGCCACAGCAGCTCACATTTCAGACATCCTTACAAACATTTAAGAATGCATTAAAAACTTTTCTTTTCACCGATGCTTACAGATGCTAGTAGAGTCTGGTCTATACAGTTATCCTCTTGTATTTTTTCCTCCTACCTTGCAGTTATCTTTTCCTTCATTTCTCCCCTTTATTTATATTTATGCTGCCCAGACATTTACTTGATGGATGGGATAGAAAGTTCTGAATAAACCTGAAACTTAATAATATGCAAATGTATGTAAAGCAGTCCATTACTATGTAAATTCTGTAACACAACCTGCGGGGGACACTGTAAGTCATTTTAAAAGGTGGAAAAAAATCCAGGCAAAAATGGGTTATTATACCATCCTGAGAACATCAGGCCTCACACCATGGCCTGATGCTCTGGGGCCACATCTTAAAGGGACCATGGTGCTGTGCCCCTCTCAATAATCATCCCAAGCCCCTGAACACAAGCCCCAAAATATCCCTCCGACCCCCATGGTCCTATCGCAAAGCCCCTGGAGATGTAGTGGATCCCTAGGCAGGAATCTTTTACAATTTTACGGTAGGACCATGGGTGATCGGACGCTTTTCGTAGGTGAGGATTGTGATTGGGGGGTGGGGAGAAGGCTTGTGGTCAGGAGATTGGGATGATCATTTGAGGTAGGTAGGAGAACCCTTTTAAAATGTGGCCTAGGAACATTGAGCTATGCTTTGAAGCCCAATGCTCTCGGGCTGATGGAATAATGCTGTAAAGTGAGGTGGTTCACAAACAACATTATTCAATTACTACGGTAGTCCGCAACCCGTGGTACTGTGATATCTCAAGTTGGTTATTCTCGTGGTAAAGCAAGGTGAAGTAAAATCTTGCCCTTTTCTGTACCTTGATAACTTTCCCCCTAAGAGTTATTGTATTCTACGATTAAAACAACTTAATGGCTTCTTGTTGAAATATCTAATCAGGAAAGATAGGAATCTCTTTAAAACGTTATGCTTAGAATTTGTCCAGACACACATGATAAATAGCTATCTCAGTAAATCACTGCAAATGTTCAACTTCTGAATTTGTAAGCACTTTTATCAGGCACTTAAGCTCTGAATGATCCTTTCACCTGTACACAGGCAATACAGATCAAAGCATGCTGGTATATTAATAGGTGCTCATTTTCAAAGCACATAGACTTACAAAGTTACATAGAAACCTATGGAACTTTGTAAGTCTATGTGCTTTGACAATGAGCCTCTTAAATATAGCTGTTTTTCATCAAGAACTGCAAACAAGCAGTTCAACAAGGGGAAAAAGAAGCTATTTTGAACTAGTAGCACCACAGGATGGCTGTTCTGACAACAGCATACCGGATATTATGGTATGCTTCTATGCAGGAAGCCAAATTTTTGAAAGAACATTAAAGAAACAGTATCCTTTGTGTGCTGTAAGGGCACTTTTGTCCTACTAAAAGCCCAAACCATTGCTTCATTTACAGGGGGGGAGGGGGGGGGGTCAAGTCCAGCATCTAATGCAGGAATGATCATAGTGCAATTTCTGCATCCCTCTGAGTGGACAGGAGTCTGCTCTTGCCAGCAGGGAGTATACAGACATGCCTTGTGGGAAGCCAGAGTTCTTTCCAGGGAAGCAGAAACAGGGAGAGTCCATCCGAGGATGGCGTATCGTGAACAGCTTAGTTTTACTTGGCCAAAGAAAGCTATAGGAGATCTTTTCTGAAAGACTAGCTTGTGGATGGACTTACCGGTAATAAAAACTTTTTCTTCAAATAAAGGAACTGTAAGTTCTACTGGGGGAAGTAAATCTAGGATACCCTGTGACATCATCAGAAAGGGTGTTAGAAAATGGAAACCACTTTCCTATTCAATTAGGATTGGATGCTCCCTATAATCACTACATGGGAGATGCTGGGAATTCTCCTGTTACCACAGAAACTTTGTAGTAACTGCCTGGTATCTGGAAAACTTTACTGCACTTTAGTAAAAGGATCCTCTAAGCATTACATTTCTCTTTATTTTCAAACTCTATTGCAGCGCAGCTGTTGGAGCTCAGCCAATTGGATTATTTCAATGCCCTTCTTACTGCTTCCCTTAAGGCTTTGCAGATGGTTCAAAGTTCTACAGCTAGATTGTCGGTCCACTGTGGTCCATGAGAACAAATTTCACTGATTTTAGCTGGGCTACGTTAGTTGTCAGTTATTCAATGTATTTTTAAAAAAAGAGTTGTAGTTTGGTCCACCAAACATTGAGTGATGAGGGCTCTATTTCACTGAGCTCTTAATTCATCAACAATATAGACGTTTGTAGATCATCTGGGACCAATTTGCTCTGGACTTCCCTTGTTAGCTTGACTAGTTTGGTTACTATGCAGCAAAAAGCTTTTTTTTTGTTGTTGTTGTTGCAGGGCCTAGTTTGTGGAATGCCTTGCCTAGTTCATCAAGGATAAACAGAATTCTAAGGGAAAAGGGATGGGATCTGATATACCTCCTTTCTGTGGTTACAATCAAGGGTTTACATACAGGTACTTATTTTGTACCTGAGGCAATGGAGGGTTAAAGTAACTTGCTCAGAGTCACAAGGAGCTGCAGCAAGAATCAAACCAGGTTTGTCTAACTTTTCGCAGATAATTAAAAGCATTGTTATTTTTTCAACCGGTGGGGCCCACTTGTGACAAGAGGTATAATTTTGTAAGGAAAAGATTAAAAAACAAAACAAACCTCTAGGCCACATTCCACAGTTTATATCTATTGCTTGTATTAGAAAGATTAATTTTAATAATTCTGTTTTTATTGTTATACTACAATCTGTTATAGTCTGCTGAGATTAATTTAAAATAGATCAAGCGGAATATACTGTACATGTTGATAGTTAAAATAAATGCTGACTTTCTACCCAGTTACTTTCCCTGTCAGCAACCTGTTGAACTTCACACACACTTTCACTGCAGTGGATTTGTGTCTCTTTGATTTCTCTCAGCTTTTAAATTAAGCTTCACCCAGCCTCCTTGTGATCAGGCAGCAAAGCACATGCAGAATACTGCACGATCAGGATATCATCTGAAGGGGAAGTATGAGTTCTTAAACAGAAAACAAAAAACTCTAGAACAAAACACGTAATCTCTTATTCAACTCATGAGCAGGAAGCACCTCACAGCTGTGAGGACAACTTTGTCATTTTTTGAGATCATATGGGAAAAAACGTGAATTCTGTAAGGAAGGCAGAAGGGTATGCTTGATCGATTTATTCTGCTGTTCATTCATAACAGTTTTAGGTAAGCAACTTTGTTTTCCCTCAAGACAAGCAGGATGAATCAGTTATATGGAGACTTGCAAACGAAGAAGTTCCCTAAACATAAACTCCTTAAAATAACCTATGCAGCGGGTGTTTGGTAGAAGTGAGTTCAACCAAAGAACTCAATGAATTTTTAATTTCTTAGTACTGACTGCCCAAATATATCATCATGACAAGAGTAGAACTTTTTCTACCGATTTCTTTTTTTGTTACCTATCAGATTTGTAATTCCCAAGGAATGTACTGGCTCTTTTAATTGTAAACCTCTGATGATCTCTGATGATCAGAAGCCCATGCTGTTCCAAACAGTGCTCTAAAATTAGCACGGAAAAGCATGGGGCAATAATGTCCTTATGATCAGAGCTAATGGCATGCTATCAGATCATAGGGGACAAGTGTGGGAGGATTGTGCCTGAGCATGCTCAGCCACAATCCTTCCACATTTGTTTGACAGGTCCAGGTTGTCAAAAGCCTGAACCTGTCAAACACAGGAGCCGGAGGTCTGTGGGACCCCCCAGAACCCTCTAAAAGCAAGGCCCCAGTGGCCTAATGCCCCCCACCCAACACAGAGGACTGGAGGTCAGCTGATCTCCAACCCCTGATCCCCCTGATACGAGGGCATAGGGGGCTGAAGGTCAGGTGGATCTCAAGCCCCACAACCCCCCCCCCCAACAGCAAAAAGAAATCCATTGTGACCCAGTGGCCAACCCTACCCCACCCACCCACCCTGGAGGTTTAGTGGACGCCAACTCCCCCCCCCCCCCCCCCCCCGGTACCTTAAACAGCGGAGGTCGTTTGCATGTGTCAGTAGAGGCTGAAAAGTAGAGCAGAAAAGTGGGGCCCTGTATGAAAAACAGCCAGTCAATGGTAGGACCGAATGTTTTTGGATACAGAATGATTTGTTTCAATTGTTTCCATTAAAGTCAATGTGGCAAGCATTTTTATTTATGACATTTGTATCCCACACTATCCCAAACAAGCTCAGGTTCAATGTGGCTTACGTTCAGTAAAAACATCAAAAATATGATACAGTCAGATAATTAATTATAACATTTTAACATAATAATTGTGTGTTTGTTATGAAGCTAAGCAAGAGTATCGGTTATGTTGAAACATATAAGAGAGACGGCAACATTAGTTTGTCTTTTGATAAGATATGTACTTAACAGAAAAGCCTTAAGTAATTTACGGAATCTCAGATAATCTTCTAAGTACCTTAATTGCTTGGGTAGGGAATTTCAAAATTTGGTACTCTGATATGAGAAACATGTGACAAGGATTGATTTGTAAGAAAGACCTTTGAGGTTTGGATAATGGAGTGTGAGGTATTCTCTAGATGTTTTTACTATATTACATGAAGGTAAATCAATTAATTGTTGGATATAGGAGAGTGATAAACCATATATGATTTGGTAACAGTCATGCATATTTTAAAGGTGATCGTTGTGTTTATGGGAAGCCAATGAAGTTTTAATAAGAGAGCAGAAGCCTTTTCAACGCGAGGATATACAAGGCGGGCAGTGGTATTTTGTGCTGTTTGTAATTTTTTAAGGAGTGACGTTTTAATACCTGCAGTACACCACATTGAGTGAATTCCTTCAACTGGTGCCTAGGTCCTCTGTACCTGAGGCCTGTATGTGCTCTTTGCATTTTCTCTGTCTCTGAGCCTGAAAATGTTCACCACGTTTCTTCTGAAGCCAGTAACCATTGGATTTGGAGTAAGGCTAGGCTAGGCTAGGCTAGGCTTCATTTGGCCGATTATCAAGTGACCCCTGCTTCTTCCTTGTTCTTCCTCAAAGTGGCTCTATTCTGTCTGACTTTCAGGTTCCCTGGGGATTGAATCTCTGACTTTCTAGAGCAGAGGCTGAAAACTCATAACTGAAGCCAAAACAGCTACAGGGGTGAGGTATAAGCCAGTGAATAGTTATCATCTGGGCAAAAGAAAGCAAGGCATGCTCCCAAAGAAGCCCACTGGACCAGGTGTGACTTTGATCTCAAACCAAATGCTGATCCAATAAGATCCTTCAGGGGCTTGTGTTTCCTTCTGCTGCTCAGAGTTAATTATTTACTGATTTGAAGGTTCAACTGCAAAGCTCTAGCCTCCACTCCCAAGGGTCAAGGATTTGATCCCACTAAACCTCATGCTAACCAAGCAAATATAATTGCAGTTTTCTTGGCCCCAGACATGTGGGATCCCTTAGAAAAAGGAGTTAGTGGTTACCGAGGAAGGGCAGACTGGATGGGCCCATTATCTGCTGTCATGTTTCTATGAGTGCTGAAAACAAATGGATTTTCAGTTCATTCAGAACACTTGTCAATTCAGTTTATTTAGAGATATACAAACAGAAAATGGCTTCATTTGTAAAGCTAAACTCAACAGCTGAGTGGGCACCTCAGTGAGACCCTAAGATAGTACAGGTGGCTTCATATGGAGGAGTGGCCTAGTGGTTAGGGTGGTGGACTTTGGTCCTGGGGAACTGAGTTTCATTCCCACTTCAGGCACAGGCAGCTCCTTGTGACTTTGGGTAAGTCACTTAACCCTCCATTGCTCCAGGTACAAATAAGTACCTGTAAGCCGCACTGAGCCTGCCATGAGTGGGAAAGCGTGGGGTACAAATGTAACAAAAAAAATATGAGGCTAAAAGTAAAGCAAGCCTTTGATGAAACAAGTTATTAAAGGCTAAGAAGAAACTCTTCTGTACGGTAAACCCTTACTGCACTAAGATGAACTTTCAATAGATTTTTAAAACCAGATTCAAATAGATGAAGATTGGCAGAAGACAGGCAAAGGGATATAAGCCCTTGTTCATACACAATATGGTAAACCTCTTATAATTAAAAGCATAATAGGTTCTGGATAATAGATCCTTAATGCATTAACTACTTCTTTTCTGCTATCTTGATCATTGAAATGTATATTAAAATCCCCCCTCAACAGGTTAGGAAAATCAAAACAAACATCAGATATAATTTGACGCACTGCAGGTAGTTGAGAGGCAGAAAGGCAATATCAAGTTATAGGGTTCCCAGCTTAACAAGTGTTCTGATTCTGGCAAGGAAAGGAGTATCAATTTTGTAGGTGCCAGCTGATCAACACCAATCATTATTACTCCCCCTCCTTACATTATGAACAAGGGAAGGAGAAGACTGAGTAGCATGTTGAGCAAAACAGCCCTGTTAAAGCCATGGAATCAGTAGTATTTATCCAAGGTTCCACGATACCAAATGTATCTACCTTATGTTGTTTAAACATACCATTAATTAACACCATTTTAGAACAAACTGCATGCTCATTAAGTAGATAGACATTTAATCTAGAGACATCCTCCCCCAACTTTGAATTTTATAAGATAACCCTCTTGTCTATAGGTTTGTGCAAGGGAAACCCCCATCTTAAAATCACCAGCAATCTATGCTTCCCTATAATCACCTATACTGGTAACATAAGGCTTAAAACACATTTATCCTCCAGAACTAATGGGAACAAGTCAGAAGACCAAAATTCAACGGACACAAAATACAGTACATAAAAACAAAAAAACAAAACATGACAATGTCAACACTAAATAAAAAAGCACACTTTTTTCTTGTGCCTTAGAGGTCCTGCAAGGGGCATGCTATGATACAAAAATAAGACAATTCTGCATTCCCTGAGGTATGTCACAATTACCATTAGGCACTTTGTGAAAATGTGAGAGGCTTATTATAGACCAGGGAAAGAAACCTGTTTTGACAATGGAGAGATCCAAGGAAGAATCTGAGGAAACATCTGTCATCTGGGTTCACAGATGAAGGTCTGAGAGTAGGACTGCATAAAACAAACACAAATAGGAACAGAAGTGAGATAGACATTAAACCATTTTCAGATGCTTATGCTCATGAAGAGCCAGCAAATCTAAACGTAAACAACGCAATGTGACCAGATGGGATACATTCAAATATACTAACAGTGAAGTTGGTCTAGAGGGAGACTACTAAAATGGCCATCATAAAGAATATGGGGATAGACAAAGATTTAAACATGTACACATCTGAGGAAAGAAGAGATCAATCACAAAAACATGGAGGAACACTCTGATCCCTACGGAAGTACTGCACACAGATCAAGGAGTAGGACGGGTTGGCTCATCCAATAGACACGAGTAGGGCACGTTGGCTCATCCAACAGGCACAAGGGAGACGCTCAAGTTCTTAATTGCAGTATTTATTCAGAAACATATCAAAAGGATTCAAAGACTCAACACAGTAGCTGTGTTTTGGCTCTGAAGTGTCTGTAAATCTGATGTATGCTATTATCTGCTGTCCATCTAATTCTGTGTACAGTGAAAAGAAAGGAGTTGCAAAGCAACTACATGCCAAGTAAGGGACAACTTCAAAATTGCAGAAAAATGACCATCTGAACATGTTGGGATGCCTTTTGTACAAACTAACTAAAAGGCAGGAAACAGAGAATATGACTAAATGGTCAATTATTAGTGTGGAAAAGAATCACTAGTGGAATGCCCAAATTATCTGTATTGAAACATGCACTGTTTAACATATGTGTGAATGATCTGGGGATAGGAGTGATGAATAAGTACATAAGCATTGTCATTCTGGGACAGACCGAAAGTTCATTAAAGCCCAGAATCCTATTTTCAATAATGGTCAATTAAAGTTACAATTACCTGGCAAAATCCCAAAAGATTAAAACTGATTTTATGTTGCTTATTCCAGGAATAAGCAGTGGATTTTCTCAGGCCCAGGCTTATGAACTTTTCTTTTAGGAACTTGCCCAAACATTTTTAAAATCCTGCAAAGCTAAATGCTTTTACCACATTCTCTTGCAACAAATTCCAGAGCTTATTTAAACGTTGAGAAGAAATATTTTCTGATTTGTTTGAGTTTTTTAAAATTCATTTTATAGAAATTTAAGAAATAACAAATAACATAGATGGGCATAATCAAACGGTGCCGGCCAAATAGCTGGCTGGCCATCTTTGGGGCTGGCGCCGCAAGGGGGCGGAGCCAACTGTATTTTTGAAATACAGTTGGAGCCGGCTAAATTGATCGTCGGGTGTAGAGGAGATGGCCGGCTTCGTTTTTCAGCCATAATGGAAACCGGGCCCGGCCATCCCAAACCCGGCGAAATGCAAGGCATTTGGTCATGGGAGGAGCCAGCATTTGTAGTGCACTGGCCCCCCTCACATGCCAGGACACCAACCGGGCACCCTAGGGGGCACTTCTAAAAATTAAAAAAAATATAACAATAGCTCCCAGGTACATAGCTCCCTTACCTTGTGTGCTGAGCCCCCAAATCCCCCCAAAACCCACTGGCCACAACTTTACAACACTACCATAGCCCTAAGGGGTGAAGGGGGGCACCTACATGTGGGTACAGTGGGTTTTGGGGGGGTTTGGAGGGCTCCCATTTACCACCACAAGTGTAACAGGTAGGGGGGGATGGGCCTGGGTCCACCTGCCTGAAGTGCACAGCACCCACTAAAAACTGCTCCAGGGACTTGCATACTGCTGTCAGGGAGCTGGGTATGACATTTCAGGCTGGCATAGAAGCTGGAAAAAAAGGTTTTTTGGGGTTTTTTTTTTTGGGTGGGAGGGGGTTGGTGACCACTAGGGGAGTAAGGAGAGGTGATCCCTGATTCCCTCCGGTGGTCATTCGGTCAGTTGGGGCTCCTTTGTAAAGCTTGGTCATGAAAAAAAGGGACCAAGTAAAGCTGGCGAAATGCTCGTCAAGCCTGGCTTTTTTTCCCATTATCAGGCAAAGCCGGCCATCTCGTGAGCACGCCCCTATCCCGCCTTCACTACCCTACCGACACGCCCCCTTGAAGTTTGGCCGGCTTCGCGACGGAAAGCAGTTGGCGCCGGCCAAAATCGGCTTTCGATTATACTGATTTGGCCGGATTCAGGAGATTGCCAGCCATCTCCCGATTTGTGTTGGAAGATGGCTGGGGATCTCTTTCGAAAATGAGCTGGATAGTGTGCACCGAAATCACGAAATACAATTACAAGTGAGGTGCAGGCAATTTCAAAAAGCATTCAAGGGTTCCCACATCTTGTGATAAGATTGAATGCAATTAGGTGCTCAACTTCACATTTAGGAGAATGACAAACTATATTCCGTGTTTTAAATTTACTACTTAATAGTTTCATTGCATGCTCCCCTAGTCCTTGTATTTTTGGGAAGAGTAAACAAGCGATTCACATTCACCCATTCCACGCCACTTAGTGTTTTATAGACCTCTATCAGATCTCCCCTCAGCCGTCTTTTCTCCAAGCTGAAGAGACCTGGATGCTTCAGCATTTCCTCATAGGGAAGTAGTCCCAACCCTTTTATTATTTTTGTCACCCTTCTCTGTACCTTTTCTAATTCCACTATATTTTTTTGAGATGCAGTGACCAGGATTGAACACAATATTCGAGGTGCGGTCGCACCATGGAGTGACACAAAGGCATTATAACATCCTCATTTTTGTTTTCCATTCCTGAGTGGCGTAGAATGGGTAAAAGTGAATCCATTTTTTACTCTTTGAAAAAGTACCAAGATTAGAGGACCCTCAATGATGTTACATGGAAATACTTTTAAAACAAATGGGAGGACATTTTTTTTCACTCAATGAATAGCTAAGCTCTGGAACTCATTGCCAGATGATTTGGTGACAGCTGTTAATGTATCTGAGTTTAAAAAAGGTTTGGACACGTTTTTGGAGGAAAAGTCCATAGTCTACTACTGAGATGGACATGGGGAGGCCACTGCTTGCCCTGGGATTGGTAGCATAGAATGTTGTTACTAATTGGGTTTCTGCCAGGTACTTGTGACCTGGATTCAGTGGCGTAGCTAGGGTAGTTGACACCCGGGGCTGGTCATTTTTTTAACAACCCCCTCCCCAAATCCAGTACTAGGCATACCGAGAATACAAAACACTCAGGACCTATAGAGCAATTCTACCATACCATAAACAGTAATTTGTACGAGTCATACAAGGAAAAGGAAAGCATCTTAAACACTACAGTGAGCACTAGAACATCAATTCACCTACTGTAAAACGAAAACAGACAGATTAGTACAGATCATCAATCCTGCACAGTCAATGCCAACCGAAAGCCATGTCTTTTTCACAAACACAGATACATCCTAATCCACTATAGAATAAGTAATCATAAACTTTCTATTTAGACAAAAATTAAACTGAACCCCCAAGATGCCAGACTCTGCATACAATGCAACACCACAGAAACAGAAAATGTCCCCTAGTACTGTGCAAAATATAAAGACAGCAGATGTAAATTTGAAAAAAAACTAACAAATACCAATCACCACTTTACAAATTAACAAATAGAAATAAAACAAATACAGAAAATAAAATAATACCATTTTATTGGACTAATACATTTGGCTTCCAGAGGCCAAAATCTCCTTCCTCAGGTCAATACAGTATAGTATTGTTACAGTATCCTATCCTGACCTGAGGAAGGGGGTTTTCTTCTCTGAAAGTTAAGTCGAAATGTATTAAAATTAGTCCAATAAAAAGATTACCTTATTTACATGTTCTATTTATAAACATTTAACACAACTACAATACTATATCCTAAAGCAAAAAAATAAAAATATATATTTTATTTACAGTTTGTTGTCTCTGGTTTCTGCTTTCCTCATCTTCTTTTCACTGTCTTCCTTCCATCCAGCATCTGTCTTCGCTCTCTGCCATCCAGTGTTTGCCCTCTCTAATGTCCCTTCCATCCACTGTCTGCCCTCTCTCTCTGCCTCTTCCATTCACTGTCTGCCCTCTCTCTCTGCCCCTTCCATCCACCATCTGCCCCAGTCTGCCATCTCCCTCCCATCCACATCTGCCCTCTATCTCTGCCCCTTCCATCCACCATTTGCCCCAGTCTGCCCTCTTTCTCTCTCCCCCTTCCAGCCACCATCTGCCCTTTCTCTCTGCCCCTTCAATCCATCTGCCCTCCCTCTCCCATCCATCCAGGGTCTGCCCTCCCTCACACTCCCCACTTCCATCCAGGGTCTGTCCCCTCTCTCTCTGCCCGCTCTTTTCAGCCCCCTTCATCCACCACATGCCTTGCATCCCCCTTTTTCAGCCCCAGACCCATTCTCCCACCTGCCC
The DNA here is from genome assembly GCF_901765095.1 of Microcaecilia unicolor. Classification (NCBI taxonomy): domain Eukaryota; kingdom Metazoa; phylum Chordata; class Amphibia; order Gymnophiona; family Siphonopidae; genus Microcaecilia; species Microcaecilia unicolor. Next base: position 457,172,215 of record NC_044033.1, on the reverse strand, counting down.
CAGGCATGGATCCATTTTCCCTCCTGCCCCCTTGTCAGACCCCAGTTACAGCTTCAGACCCCTTCTCCCCTCTGAGCACTCCCCTCCCCAGTCCCCTTCTCCCCTCTAAGCTCCGCCACCCTCCCCAATCCCCTTCTCCCCTCTGAGCACCCAGTAACCCATCTAAGCTCCCCCACCCTCCCCAATTCCCTGCTCCCCTAAGCACCCCTCTAAGCTCACCCACCCTCCCCAATCCCCTTCTCCCCTGAGCACCCCTCTAGGCTCTCCCACCCTCCCCAATCCCCTTCTCCCCTGAGCACCCCTCTAGGCTCACTCACCCTCCCCAATCCCCTGCTCCCCTGAGCACCCCTCTAGGCTCTCCCACCCTCCCCAATCCCCTGCTCCCCTGAGCACCCCTCTAAGCTCACTCACCCTCCCCAATCCCCTTCTTCCCTGAGCACCCCTCTAGGCTCTCCCACCCTCCCCAATCCCCTTCTCCCCTCTGAGCTTCCCCCTCCGTTGAGAGCCGACAGCTCTCGTCTCCTGCCGCTACCCTGCTTTTTTTTTAATCCATTGTAGCGACGCAGGCAGCGCTTCCCGTCTGCCCTGTAAAGGAGAAATTCGCGTCGCTGGCGTCGGGCCTTCCCTCGTTTTGTCCCGCCCTCTTCTGAGGTAACTTCCTATTTCCTCGAGGGCGGGACACAACGAGGGAAGGCCCGACGCCAGCGACGTAATTTTCTCCTTCTCAGGGTAGACGGGAAGCGCTGCCTGCGTCGCTACAATGGATTAAAAAAAAAAGCAGGGTAGCGGCAGGAGGCGAGAGCTGTTGGCTCTTGACGGAGCACCCCCCACCCGCCGACACCCGGGGCGGACCGCCCCCACTGCCCCGCCCTTGCTACGCCACTGCCTGGATTGGCTACTGTTGGAAACAGGATACCGAGCTAGATGGACCATTGGTCTAACCCAGTAATAGCTATTCTTATGTTCCTAACTTCAGGCAAGGTGGCAGTTGGAGGCATACAAGGGGGAAGGCTCTTTCCTGCACTGAAGTCATGTTGCTGCCACTCCCCAAATTCTGCTACCTTAGGTCAACACCTAGTGGCAGGGTCAGCCCTGATTTTTTTCTTTTTAACTCCAGAAGAAACATTCTAGTGAAAAGGGTTGATGCAGGAGGAAGATGTGGGAAATGTTTCAGGGTGTAATTTCTAATTTGAAGTGACTGGCATAAGTTGCCCTCTTAAAGCAGTAGTGTCATTGGTCATGTTTTCTGGAAACTGTAATGGAATAAAATGATTTTTCTACTTTGAGGAAGATCACATTTTGAAATGTTTGGATATTAAGCTACATACTTAAACATTCTTGATCGTGAGTATATTTTTAGTTTAGTATCTTGGTGAGATGCAATGTTAGGTTCTCCAGGATTATGAAATTGGTTTAAAATTCTATTTAGAATCTGTAATTTAGGAATGAATATATGTTTAGATTTTTTCCCATTAAGGCTATAGTTCAGCTGTGCTGTACTGTTTTATAGGTTAATAGTTTACAAAATTTGATATATCACTTTTCTCACAAAAATCAAAGTGGTTTACAATAAAAAAATTAAAAAAGAAGAAGAAAATAATGCCATTAAATGATAGAAAAGAACATCCACGGCTAGATCAAACATCCAGCCATTCAATCTCTCATATATTATTCCTCATTAAATATAAAAATATTTACAAAACCATAATAAAATTATTCAACAAGATATATATGAGTTGCATAGTGTGGTACTAATTGCATTTTTGTACAGTGCTAATAGTAACCATCTTGTTAAAAGGACATTATCACGTATAGTATATTAGTGTGCCAGTCCTTCTTAGAAGTATGATAATGTTGTATGGTTGTCATCTGATTAGAGGTGTTTGATACTTCTGAAACGTATCCCTGCCCCATGAGTATTGTCTTCCCTGGCATGGAATGCTGCTAATAGCCCTTATGGGTTCATGTGTTGGAAATAGTATGCAAGAACAGGGGCATGTGATGATGAGATGAGCGTAGGCTAAGAGCAAAGAGTGTTAGACCAAGCAGTAGGCAAATCTGAATTCTGCAACAGCCTGCAAAAGAATTTAAATAAATAACAATAATATTATTAGTAAAGGTTTCTTACAACTTTTGCTGGGGGCAAGAATTAAGGAGAAAATGCCAGCTTTCCTACCAGCACAATTAAAGTGTCCAAGGTACAAATTCACATCCCACATGTAGAGAGCATTAACTAAATATGAATGTTTTATATGGGGGAGGGGCAATCACTGGGATTGTTGTGGAACACCAGACCATCACTATTCCTGGAATTTGGATGCCATAGTAATGTGATGTCAAGGTGAAAAAATTAGATTGGGGCTTATAGGGGCCTGTTCGCTGGCAGTACTGTGCACTGACTTATGACAGACTTGGACATTACTCTTTTCTCCAGGACTGATACAGCTGAGGATGGCACAAAGGTAGCATTCACAGTCCTGATGGATGTGAGGAGGGTAACAGAATGAGTCTCAGCCATCACTCAGTTGCAATGAGATTCAGGATCCAAAGTTGCTAGGTTCTGTAGAAAAGCCTCATTTTGGGGTTGCTGGCAGAAGACGGTTGCAGGGGCGTAGCCAGACACCCAATTTTGGGTGGGCCTGGGTCCAAGATGGGTGGGCAGAAGAACCCCACCCTATCCCATAGGTGATTTGGGGGCTCATTTTCAAACCACTTAGCCTTACAAAGTTCCATAGTAACCTATGGAACTTTGTAAGGCAAAGTGCTTTGAAAATATGCCTCTTGGTCTCTCCTCTTGCCTGCATGCCATATGGTATCTCAAATATCCCTCCTCTCCTGCACACCTTTTACATTTCAGATTTTTAGTGAGGAGCAACTAATACACACTGCTCATGTAGACCCCATATCCTTCCCACTGATGCAGCTTCCTGTTTCCGCATAGGCGGGAATACGTCACAGGGAAGGCTGTGGGGCCAGTGTAAGCAGTATGTATCAGTCGCTGCTTCCTGCAGGCGAAGATCTGCTATTTATAAGGTATGCAGGAGGGACAGTTGTTGGGAGTTTTCAGCTTGGGAATCTCTGCCGGCCACATCATAGGTGTGCTGCTACTGGTGGGCCTGAGCTCAAAGTGGGTGGGCCTGGGCCCACCCAAGCCCACCCTTGGCTACGCCACTGGACGGTTGTTGTGATGGCTGGGTAGAGGAATATAAAATAGGGTTAAAAATCCAAGGTAACTGTAAATGAGGGCACATAGTGCCACTGCCCAAAGGGGCAGAGAAAATTACAAGGCCAAAAAAGGGGGTTAATAAAGATTAGCATAGCAGTTTTATTACAGATTAAATACTACAACCAAAAACCAAATCACAAAGGTCTAGTATCTTGATGGTACTGATGATATCCTTATCCTTCTCCATTACCTGCTGCTTTTGACACTGTTGATCACAGCCTACTCCTTGATATGCTGTCCTCACTTGGATTTCAGGGCTCTGTTCTTTCCTGGTTTTCTTCTTATCTCTCCCAGTGTACCTTTAGTACTTGGCAGTGAGGGGATTTTGTATTGCTATTATTGAGGTGCTACTAGAATTTGAATACATTTCTCCTATGTAATTATATTGCAGGATCCTGCCATATGTGTTGAGAAGTTTGCCGTTGTAGTAGACTTATGTATGGTCAATTTTAAGATATGGGATAATGTAATCATATTTAAAAATATCAATTTTTCCATTATGTATGTGGTTATGTTGATGCAGGGCAGCTGTTGGGCAGACTACTTAGAAATCCATTATCAAGTGCATTCTAAGGCATTATTTTGTAGTATCACAAGAAACACTACTACCGTGTTTCCCAGAAAATAGGACATTCCCCGAAAATAAGACCTAGTAGAGGTTTTGCTGCAATTGGTAAATTAAGGCCTCCCCTGAAAGTAAGACCTAGCAAAGTTTTTCTTTTGAAGCAGGGCCGCCGAGAGCCGCCACAAGACCGCCGCCCCCACCCGAGGTCACCCCCCCACCTGAGATGGCCGGGCCCCCCTCCACCCGCCCTCCGTCGCTCCCAGAACTAACCTGAAGCGCCTCCTTTCACCTTCGCAGCAAACAGCAGCAGGGCAGACCTCTCCTTCCTTCCGTGCCCTGCCCTCGCAGACGTTACGTCAGGCGAGGGTGGGACATGGAAGGAAGGAGTGGCTTGCCCTGCTGCTGCTTGCTGCGAGTGCGAAGGTGAAAGGAGGCGTTTAAGGTTAGTTCCGGCCGGGAGCGACGGAGGGCGGGTGGAGGGGGGGCCCGGCGACCTCGGGTGGGGGGGGGCGACCCTGATGTTTCCCCGAAAAATAAGACATCCCCTGAAAATAAGACCTAGCGCGTCTTGGGGAGCAAAAATTAATGTGTCTTATTTTCGGGGAAACACGGTATATACACAGTGCCCACCCATATTAGCTCTGGGCCCACCCAAAATCTCAGGTCTGGCTACACCACTGCTTTAGTGCATACTCTAGTGGATCCTCCTCTACTTCTATCCCACTGTCAGTTGGTGTACCTCAGGGATCTTTCCTGAGACCTCTTCTTTTCTCCATCTATACTTCTTCCCTTGGTACTCTGATCTCATCCCATGGTTTTCAGTATCATCTTTACGCTGATGACTCCCAGATCTACCTCTCCACACCAGAAATCTCAGCCAAAATTCAGGCCAAAGTATCAGCCTGCCTGTCTGACATTGCTGCCTGGATGTCTCAGCACCATCGGAAACAAAACATGACCAAGACGGAGCTTCTTATCTTTCCCCCTAAACCAAACTCTCCTCCTCCCCCATTCTCTGTTTTTGTGGATAACACTCGCATCCTTCCTGTCTCATCAGCTCGTAACCTTGGGGTCATCTTCGACTCCTCCCTCTCCTTCTCTGCACATATTCAGTAGACTGCTAAAACCTGTCGTTTCTTTCTCTATAATATCACCAAAATTCACCCTTTCCTTTCTGAGCACACTACCAAAACCTTCATCCACACTCTCATCACCTCTCACTTAGACTATTGCAACTTGCTTCTCACAGGTCTCCCACTTAGCCATCTCTCTCCTCTTCAATCTGTTCAAAAGTCTGCTGCAGGACTAATATTCCGCCAGTGTCATTATGCTCATATTAGCCCTCTCCTCAAGTCACTTCACTGGCTTCCTATCCATTTCCATATACAGTTCAAATTCCTCTTATTGACCTATAAGTGCATTCACTGTGTAGCTCCTCAGTACCTCTCCACTCTCATCTCTACATTCCTCCCCGGGA